>NW_028261383.1:93950994-94658494 GCF_051295495.1 Thamnophis sirtalis
ACACACACACACACATATAGATGTGAAAATCCCCCAAATCTCTTCTCCAAATAGCCACTTTCACTATTTATTACACTATTTCTATACTATCCAATTCCCAATTGACTCTAGACACTTTACAATAAAACAAAGATAAAAATAAAGCACTAAACCAAACAGATTGTAAGCAATGATTTCATCAAACTTTCAAAATACAAATTACATGACCATAAAAATATTACATGCAGGCTTATGAGCACAAAAAGATTTCCAGTGTTGCAGTAAGTTCAGTTTCTTTGTATTTACAATCAAATCCTACTCTGGGGAAGGTGCAGCCAAATCCATTGCATTCAGCGGGCTGTGATTATTTATTCTGCTTGTATCAAATTCATATTTGAAATATAAATCCTAATGTACCTGGAACAGATTGTTTTTAGTAAATAGCCATTACACTACTTTATCCTTTTTAAAAATAATTTTACTAAAGCGCAACAAGGAAATGTACAAGGAAAAAATAAGAAATATCCCCATGCCTCTTACAAATTACTCAAGAGGCAAAAAATAATCGGAATTGACAAAAATGAACAGAAACCATAGACTTATTCAAGGATAAAAGCTGTGGTTCATGACACCAAGGCAGAGTAACCTATACATCAGGCTACAAGCTAGATATAGCTTGTGTTCCAGGCTAGAAATAAAACAATCTGTTACACATGAGACAAAGAAAAAGTAAATTCTAGACAAAAACACGTTCCTGCAAAAATAGACAGCTGAATCCCTAGCTGCCTCTCATGCAGGAAGGCAGATTCTGTTATCTTTCAACAGAACTGGGAAAAGATACGTATTGCTCCCTAAGAGTGGAATGTAACTTGGCTGGTACAGGAAGATGAAAGGGACAGCTGCTGATAAAAGCACCATGCGTTATTTCAGCAATTGAGCCAGCAGGGCTGGATTTGGGGCAGGTAGATAGTGGAGAGACGAAGCCTATAATCTTTCTCTATCAGCAATTGAAAAAATATTAATTGCTATGTAAGGTGCGGGTTCCTCATTAGATCGCAAATGTAGCCAGTGCCAAGAATAAAGAAAACAAACAAACCAAACCCGATGCCCTGCCGCTATTTTTTGGTTTGCTCAGCTGGACAGAGCTTGAACAAAAATGACAAAACAGAGTTAGTTCTCTTGCAGTCAAATATGCATGCTTGCTCTGCTGAAATGTAAAACTGCCTGTTTTTGTGACCGTTGTCCCCCTCTCTTTATGTCTCTCTCCCTTTCTGTTGTATCTGTGCACACCCTGTACTTTTGTTTAAAAGAGCAAACTGAATCATCAAAAGATTAACCAACAGGGAAATGGAATCTGGGGCACGATTGCAAGGGAGAGCTATTATTGTTTATTTTGCTCAACTTGCTACTTTTCTTCCTCATACTAAGAGTTTTAAGATTCTGGTTAGCAGCAGTGGACCTTTTTGCTGGTGGGGAGGGCACTTCACATAAACAATGTTCTGAACACCTGCTTACTTAACATGTAAATCAGGAAATATACAAAGCAATGCTCAGTTGCAGATTTTTCACACCTAAAACTCTTTCCCAAGGTTGGAGCCCTAGTTGATATAGGGTATAAGTTAGCATTCCTTCTCAGAAAGTTGGGGTATTAGTCATACTCACTCTCAATAGCCAAGTAAATTTTTCTTTCCCCCTCCTTGGGTTCTTTGCCGGGAGGAAAATAGGTTCCTCTGATTGTAATGGCAGCTTCAGAATATTCACTTATTCTGTGCAGTGCTTCCTTTGAAGTCACCTTCCATCTAGCAGTCTGCAAAAGAAAGTGATAAAAAATTCTAAATAAGATGAATTCCCTAAAGTTGCATGATAAAATTATCAGATATTTAAAATCGCATCTACGTTTTTAGCTTCTATTCATTGGAAAACTAATATAAGATCCATATGCATAGCATTTTTATAAAAATCATTAAGAAAGCTGGATTTAATAAATTTATCTTTCTGGAAACACTGTTTTGAGCTAACTTTTAAATGTTTAGCATTTTTTCTATGCCAGAGTTCATCTATGCCCTGCTATTGTGTTATTTACTTAATGCCTCATCTCAATTCAAAGAATAAAATTTCCCCCACAGGGTTTTGTGGGTTTCATTTACTAAAGGCAGAGGTTTTTTAATTTATATAGTTATTTATTTATTTATAATATATATGTAAGCAGCTTTCAGACAAACAACACAATTTCAAAGTGTTAAAAGGCACTACAGAGCTTTATGCTTGAAAGCATGAAACTGGACTTTGTATTCCTACTAAAGTTTATGCAACAGTCTGGTTAAGGGCCATATTCTGGGCATGTGTGCTGTCAAAGGGCAAGCAAAATAAAGTAAAACAACTTGATAAAGAGCCAGAGTAATGAAGAATGCACATTAATAATTTTGCAAGACTAAAAAAGGCAAAGAATAGGGACCACTCATATATCAAAGCTCTTTTGGATGCTAAACAAGCATCTCCAAATTGCATATTAAAAACACACCCGATTGCTTCCAGCATTTTTCTGAATACATATAACACTGGGGGCTGGAATTCTAGGAAAGCAATTGTAATTTCCAAGGACAACATTTTCACTGCCAATATAGCCAAACTGATTTGTGTGCTGTTGAATAGCATCCAAATGCCCCTCATTGTAAACTGAATCTTTTGTTTTTCAAATACCCCATCATTCTCCATATTTTATTTGGGATGAGAGCTTATTGAGAGCCAGTCTGATTTAGTGGCTAGGTCACCACACTAGAAAGCAGGAGACCGTGAGTTCAAGTTCCGCCTTAGTCATGAAAGCAAGCTGGGTGACTTTGAGCAAATCACATTCTCTCTCACTCCAACCCACCTCACAGAATTATTGTTATGGGGAAAAGTAGAGGACAATATTCTACTTAAAGTTAGAAAATCTTAAGGATACTGAAGTACAATTGTTACTGCTGAACCACTTATAGTTCTTTCTTTCTTTCTTTCTTTCTTTCTTTCTTTCTTTCTTTCTTTCTTTTTTTTCTTTCTTTCTTTCTACCTACCTACCTACCTACCTACCTACCACCTACCTACCTACCTAATTTTTATATCATTCATTTCACCTGTGTGACTCTATATAATTTTCAAATAAAAACTCTAACACGATTTCCCCTCAGTAGTGAAGGGAATAGCAGGACATCCTCTGCCAAAATATAGCTCTGCAGACCCTTATTAGCCAGCAGGAGAGAATAGGAGACAGTGTCAGGTAACCCATATAACTGAGGAGTTGTCTTCATTTAGTGACACTGGTTGCAGAACTATTGATTAAATAAAAGATCCTTCAAGACAACTCTCATTGGATGGTGCTAATTTTGATTACCTAGCCAAAATCCCCAGGCACAGATGCAGGATCTGTATGACATAAGCCTGGGCAGAGTCCTGTTTCCCTGTCGCTGGTTTTAAAATCATCATAATGACTTTACATCACTAGATTGTGAAAATCAAGCCACATGACTGGATCTGAATGATGATGCAATCTCTTTTTTATTCTGGAATATTGAAGGTTGATCATTAAAATATCACTTTTTTTTAAGGATTCCTCAAATATTATTTTTTTCCGTCAGAGATGGTGTTGAATAGTTACTGGATTAACTCAATCCTGATCCTAGAAAGGCGGGAGAAAGACCCAAAGGCAGTAGAGTGGACTATAGTTAGTACTGCCTTACAAGTCCATTTTTATTCTGATACTAAGATTTTAAAAATGTGATGTGATTATAATCAACAACATTCCTTAAAAATTAAACATGTTACTGAATTATACAAACAAGCAACATAAACACAACAGAAAAAAGTTAGTTACATGGGAGCCGAAAAACATTATTATAAGAAGAGTGGTAGCAATTAAAAAACTCTACAATTTAAATGAAAATGAAAAAAGCAATCCTTGCCTGAGGGAAATCATTGATCTCCAATTCTTCCTCATATCTCTTAAAAGATTCATTTTGTCCGCCCTCCTGCTTCTCCTCCTCTTGTTTTTCGATGGGCACATAATTGAGCTTGGCATTGATCTTCTCAGCGAGTTGCTCCGCAATCGTTTTTGCAGAAACTGTTGGAGCCTGAATTGTGCCACCCCTCAGGATAGCGTTTGTCGCTTGCTGCATCACATCCTGAAATAAGGTATTTAAAATAAAAAAAACTAATTTCAGAAACACGTACCACTTGCAATTTTATATATCAAGATTTTGGTAAAAATGTATAATACAATTGAACAAAATGAGAAATGAAAAGCTTGTCAAATAAACAAAACTGGACATAGCTACTACCTAAGGGGATGCTAATATGACTTGCTTTATTTCTGCTTGCAGAAATAAAGGCCTTCACAATGTTTCAGTCTCTTAATTATTCAAAGATCACTGTGATTTTAAAGTGTGATACTTCAGTCACCTATCTGTCAATGCTGACAGATGGGAATAGGAAGCAGATTGCTGCTTCATATTGGAGTCATAGCATCAGTTCTCACATGCTGTCTAGTACAGAGAAGGAAGGTGTAAAGAGCGGGCAAATTTGGAAAAGTCAAGTGTCTCCCTTCTCTTATTGTAACCACGATAGTTTCAAATCAAAAACCTGATTACAGAATTTCTCATATAACATTTTTAGCAACAATTGGCAACTCTTATTTCTATTCCAATTATCTCATTTCCCAGTCTCCAAGTAGATAGGAAAACAGAGATAAAACAAAGGGTTTATTATAAATAAATTACCAGTTGTACAAACAAAAAAAGGGCTTGCAATACCTTAGAGACCAACCAATTTATTCTGGAAGAAATGATATCTACTTCACTAAAATAAATGTGCTAGCCTTTACAAGAGTCTTTGTTGTTTTTGCTGTAACAGATAACATTACCATCCCTCTAGAAATTATCTGGAGGGCTGCAGATAATTACAGCATTCAAATTGGCTTTTTTTCCCAGGCAAAACAAAAAACAAAAAAACAGGCACACAGGACACATAACAAATTTGGTGTGAGGCCACCAGAAATATAGAAAGAAACATCACAGAATCGACTGGAGGAAACACTGCCTTTGTTTGCTTACACTGTCAACTAAACAGCTCCAATGAATGTCCCAAACTTAACTGGACTAGCACCTGAACGAAAAATTAAACTTTTCCTCCAAATAATTACCAGTGACTTTGGGGGGGGGGGGAGCAGAAAATAGTTTGTATTTTCTGAATAAGAAAAACAGTAATGGAAGTGAGCAAAGATGGGAACTGAAAATAATGAAAGATGACTAAAATAGGGAGGAAATAGTGAAAAGGTCCTAGAGTCTCTTAATGGCTATGGAATGGAGCATACTAGCACCTTCCTGCTTTTTTTTTTTGCCTTTTGCTCGTGAGTCTTACACTTAAGAATTTTGTCTTTCTGTGGAAGCTGTCTACATAAATAAGTATTCTGAAAAGTCAGAATCCCTGATCATTAGATAATCTCCATGCATAAAGAGGCTTACTACAGACATTCTCCAAACAAAAGTATCTCATGTATAATTGTAAATGTAAATGACTGTTGGCTTACCTGAATGGTTGTCCTCTAGGCGCTGCAGGAGTGTCCAAGCATGGGTTAACTTCAGCTTGCTGCCCAAGGACTGAGTTCAAATCTTTGTGTAGCTACGCCTCCTGTTCCCCATAGAGGCTCAGTTTTAAAAACGAAGGTATCCGATCCAAAGGTTGCTGTATAGAAAAGTCTGTGTCTTATAGGTGCTAAGTCCTGCACCCACACAAGAAAAACCTCTAGGGCGGGGTTGGACACTCCCACAGTGCCTAGAGAACGACCATTCAGGTAAGCCAACAGTCATTCTCCTAGGGCGCTGCTTGGAGTGTCCAAGGATGGGACATACCCAAGCTATGTGGTCCCAGGGTGGGAAGAAGGAATGTCCCGGGTAACAGGGGTCGCAAGGACCCGCTGTAAGACCCTCCTTCCAAACGAAGCCTCAGCCGAAGAAAAGATGTCCAGTCTGTAATTTCGAATGAACGAAGACAGCGAGGACCAAGTGGCCGCCCGACATATCTCCTCAATGGGCGCTTGAGTGGCCCAGGCGGCCATTGTCGCGGCGCTCCTCATGGAGTGCGCTGTTATACAAGGAGGAACAAGCCTGGCTTGTTGTTCGTAGGCCAATTTTATGCATGAGCGCAGCCAGCAACCTATGGTGGAAGATGACACTTTCCTGCCCATTGAAGTAGGTTGGAATGAGATGAAGAACGATTCCGACTTGCAAAAGGAGGCCGTCCTCTTTTTGTACACCTACACAACGCGGCGCACATCCAGCTTGTGCCAGACCCGCTCCCTGGGATGGCCAGGGTGCGGGCAAAAGTTGGGGAGGATCACCTCCTGCATTCTGTGGAATAAACTCTTAATTTTTGGTAAAAAGGCTGGGTCCAATCTCAGAATGACCGTGTCCAATATCTGAGATTCTGCTCGCCGAGGTAATGGCTATGAGGAAGGCAGTTTTGAGCGACAAATGTCGTAGACTAGCCGAGCGAATAGGTTCGAATGGCGGTGATGTTAGGGTCTGCAAGACAATTGACAAGTCCCAAGTTGGGTAATGGTGCACCGTCGGAGGGCGTAAGTTCAAGAAGCTGCAAACCTTTGGGTGTCTGCTCAGCGGTTGAGAATCGTCTCTGGACAAGATGGTGGCCCGGGCTGCAGGCCCTTGTCCAAGCCCTCCTGCAGAAAATCCAGGATTCGCGGAATTGTCGCAGCTGTGGCGATGATATGATGGGAGTGACACCAGGAAGAGAAACTGGTCCATGTTGCATCATAGATCCGCACAGTAGAAGGTCTGCTGGATGCCTGGATAGTGCCGCTATGTCCAGTAGATGCTTGATCTCCGCCTGCATCATCTGTCGCTTGTGGGGCGACTTTGGGATGGGGCAATGAATGAAGAACCAAGGAGGAAGGGAAAGGAAGTCTAAGGTGAGGCTGTGATGAATGGGGTTCAGTACCCAAACGTCCGTCGTTGTCTCCTCCCACTGGTTGGCGTAAATGGACGGGGACCGGTGATGGTCACTTGGATCTGCGAAAGAAGCGGTTGGAAAAAACGCCTCAAAGGGATCTGCGATTCCCCTGCTGGCTGGGTTTGTCCATGAAGGACACCCTATCTTGGGTGCAGTCCTGTGGTTGAGAATAGGACCTGGCAAGTTTCCCGAGATAGAAGGGGAGTCATTGTTCCGAAAGAACTGCTTACAAAAATAGGACCAGCCTTTGCGGTCCGGTTTCTTGGAGACCGCCGGTAAAATCTTCCGTTTGTCCTTGGACTCAATCAGGACAGAGTCCAAGGCCTCCCTAAATAGCTTGCCACCCTTGAAGGATGCCGAGTCCAACTTCCACTTAGCCTTCATGTCTGCCTCCCAGTGGCGCAGCCACAGCAAGTGGCGAGTGGTCACATTTGAAGCCATGGCCCTTGATGAAAATTTGGTGGCGTTAAGTGAAGCATCGGCTGAGTACTCGACCGCTGCAATGATCTTGTTCACATCTTGGCATGACCTAGTATCCCCAGCAGGGAGGTTGGCTAACAGCTTGCGAAGCCAAAATAGTGCTGCCTTGCTGAAGTAGGAAGAGGAGGAGCAGGCCTTCATGCCCCACGCAATGGCCATGTGAGTTTTATGACAGGCCTTCTCCATCTTTTTGTCTTCCGCTTTCAGACCTTTCAGTAGGTCGTCTGGAAGGGCCAAATTGGAAGTCAGTGCCACTATGGGATCATCCACTTGCGGAAGCTTCAAGAGCTCCTCCATGGCGGTCTCTACTGAGTAGAGCTTCTTATCCACCCCACTAGGATTAGCCAATGACCCAGGTTGAACCCATTGTCACTGGATGATATTCAGGAACAGCTGTGGCACTGGAACCAACTCCTGAGGAGGTGTGATTTCCTTAAAAGAGGCCCGTGCCTGGATCCCCTGGTCTTATAGTCTCGTTATACTGATCAGTGGTATTCTTATCAGATTGGGCGGGAAGTCCCATTTGAATGGACGAAGCCCTAGCCTTGGTCAGAATGGCCTTGAACATTGTAGCTTAAATAAGCCAGAGAATGCGGGGGTGTCAGGGACCGGATTCTCATCCTCCGACAGATCAGGGGCATCTTGTCCACCCTCCTCCTCATTAGACACCTAGCTGACCGCTGAGGAAGCAGGAGGGGAGATCCCAGAGGGTTGAGGGAGAACTCCAGTGTTCTGCCCTCTGGCTTTGGCTTTGCTCAGGAGGGGTAAGGATAAACCCAGTTGTTGGATGCCGTTAGCAATCCCCTGTGATATTGCCCATTGGACCACCTCCTGCATTGCTTGGGACAACTCAAGAGCCTCCCTAAAACTAGGGCCAATGGGAAGAGCCTCTTCCCCATTAGAGAACAAGCCTCTTCCATGTCTACCTCTTCCAGAGAGGAAATAGGAGACCTGGAGGAAACCCTGAAAGGGTTGGCAGAAAATCCAAAGTCCTCTTCATCTGCCAGAGATGGAGAGCCCTCCCCTGGAGTTTCCACCAAGGGAATGTCTATAGAAACTGGTGGTGGAGGTGGTTCCCTGGCTTGCACAGTTTGTGCCTGGGCACTAATTGCCTTTTGAAATGTCTCTCCAGGGCCTTTTGTCTCCTTTCAGCCAACCTTTCTGCAGCTTTCGAGACTTTCTTGGCTTGGGGCTGTTTCCCTTTTGCAGGGCAGCCTGCACTGTCCCCCTTAGCAGCAGGGTTGGGCCTGCTGCATTTGTTAGCAGGAGGTTCAGCTTGATCCCTGGCTTCAGACACGTTTCTGCTGGCCATGGCAGATTTCTTTCTCAGTCAGAGCTTTAGATGTGATAATTGGAGTAATGCAATAGTTCTGGAAGTATGCCCCTTTAATTCTGTCAAAGTTCTGAGAAAAACGGGGCCTTGTCGGGATCAGTAGCAGTCAACAATATTTTGGCGCCAAAAATGGAAGTCCCAAGGCACTGCAGATCTGCGCAGTGATAAAGCAAGGAATGGCCCGAGAGAGCCAAACTCCTTGCAGCCGCTCTCAATAGTCTACCTGGGGAGGGGGAGACCTGCCTGGAGACCCAGAGCGAGATCCCAAATTAAGCTCTCCCAGCGGCGATCTACTGTGGAAATCAGGTTGCGGCAAAGCAAATGGCTTGAGAATAAAGTGCACCGCTTTTCTGTCCAAAATGGCCACCGCAAGCTACGGAGCACACTGGGGAGCTGCCGGCAGTTCGGAGAGCTCAGTAGAGCCTCCGTTCTAAATTTAGACCACTGACAATAAACTCAGAGGGATCCCTACCTGCCTACCTGCCCCCAGAGCTCGCCAGCAGCCGCTGACGAGTCTCCCGGTGGTACCTCAACCGCGGTGGTCACGGAAGGCAGCCGCACTCCAAGCACCTGTTCCACGCTTCAATTAGGAGTAAACTTTCCTCCAGTGATTTTTAAAGGAATCCTAACACTATATGCTAAACACAAAAATAATAAAAAAGGCTACACTAACTGCTTGGAGAGTCCAATTTGCTGTTCAAGGACTGGAACTCCCCAACTGCATCCTTTTAGGGCAACTGAGTTTTTAAAACTGAGCTTCTGTGGGGAACAGGAGGCATGGCTACACAAAGATTTGAACTCAGTCCTTGGGCAGCAAGCTCAAGTTAATCCATGCTTGGGCACTCCAAGCAGCGCCTAGGAGAATTCTTATGCCTAATTATCAGTGATTATTCTTAAGCATGCAAACAGCCATCTACAAAAATGTTCGTTCAGAAATAATGTTCATTTCTTTTTATATCAGAATACTTAACTTCCAAAAACATTTAATGCCAATCAAACCATGTTTATCAGATCTTTTTATGTCTTTGTAAAGCATTAAAATATTTATTAAACTAGATAATTTTCTTTTATTCCTGATAAAGCCACATTTTGAATATACGGATCAGCCATTAGATCAATAACACTTCAAATATTGGCAATAAATATATAATAAAACTTCAGTTATCCGTATCCCCCATATACAAGTTTATGAATACTATCTAGGTTTAATGTACCATAGCTTCTATACTGTTGCCAACCCAAATACCTGGATGGTGTTTTGCTATTATACCAAATACTTTCATTACATAGATGTTATTCAAAATATTTTGAAATATTTGTAATGATTTTGTGTATCATGTACACAGTTAAGAGGAATTTATAATTTAGAATGGGGACTGGTTCATATTTTTCTGAATAGAAATTCAAATTGGGTTTCTAATTCAACTGCAACAATTTTTTCTTAAATGAATAAATAAAAGTGTTTCATCCGTCTTTTCTGCTAATGTCTATGCCTGCAGAACTTGTGTGGATAATGAAGATTGTACTATATGAACATAGCAAGACATAAAGAATTTAACATGAAGACTATAAAGATTGATTTGTAGAAGAGGATGACCTTAAACTGAAAAGAGACCAATACTTGTGCCTCGGCTCCAAGATTCTTCTGTGCATTGATTCTCAACGCCAATCTCTTAGCAATTTCTAATTTCTCTGCATTTCCTGCTGTTGGGGCAGGAACATTAGATGAACCACCAGACGAGGCCATGTCCTTCACTCTTTTCTTTGAATTGAACATGCTTTCAATCTGCTCGTCAATCTATTAAAAAAAAAAAGAGAAAGTTCATATTTTTAGGGTAAACACACCAAATGATTAGAAGCAACATGCTAATGGTTTAGATATCTAAACAACTGATTTCTTTTTCAAGTACTAACCTGAAAAAAAAACCATTCAAAATAAATTTTGTTTTAAAAATATCCGAAGTAAATCAAAAAGTAGGGGGAAAAAATTGAAGTTGACTTTTATGGCAACATCAAAAACTACGCAAATTGTGAAAATGATACGTCACGTATTGATGAATGAAAAATGTTGACGATAATTTAAAAGAAATTGGGCTCACAAATTCACTCCAATATAAGACATTTGTATAAGATCAGCCAGAGGACAAGAAAACAAAAGTGTCAGCACATTTTACATGTGAAATGTCTTAACTAAAAGAAATGTATGAACTACTTGCATCAACTGCTGTATCTTCATCATCTGAATCCTGCAAGCCAAGTGCCGCTTTTTGTAACTTCTTCCGCTCATTAGCCAAAGCTTCTTCTGTTTCATCAAATTTGAATCCTTTACCAGAGAAGCCGCTACTCTTTTTAATTGTTTTCCCCTCCTATATATGTATAATTAAAAGTCAGTCATCAAATATAAAAATGTTCTAGATGTTTACTGGCAAAAGTTTTAACATGTAAGGTATTTTAATATGCCATTTTAGAGAAATGTGGTTCCTTGATACCTTATGGTATCTGGTACCTTGGCTGATACCAGGTTGGCTTTCCATACTTAGTAAGAAGTGGGTTTTGGGAGATGAATATTGAAGTACTGATGAGATTTTCTGCCAATACTTTGCATTGCACCCCACAGAATCTTCCATAGAAACAAGGATTTGCCTTGCAGTATTTTTAGAGTGTAAGATATGAAACCAGAGGGTTGAGGGGGTGATTGGAGGTTTCCTGGGAACTATTAATTATAACTGCTGGAAATTTGACTAGACAAACTCATCTGTTTGGCTGGTTTGGATCAGTTGCCTATATGACCGATTCCTAACAACCTCCCAACTGGGATACAGATGAAATATCTGGGGGGAAAATTGACCAGTACCTCAGTATTAATTTCCTGAAGACCAACTATTAAATAGATAAAGAAATGTGAGAATTTAGTATCTTATCACAAAACTAAAACAGTATATTTAAAACTGGAATTTTAAGAGATCAATTAAGTTATGTTCAAAAATTTAACCATCATTCAAAGAATAAAATATATTAGTTGAACAAACTAATTCTAAGAACTGTTCTTTGCATACATAAACAGGATTTAAGTAAGCAATCTGAAACCAACAACTATAAAATGGATAACTCACAGCTTTCTGCTGATCTTTGAAATCAGTCCAAAGTTTCTCTAGCTCAGGAGGAACTGTGGTACCTGACAACTCCAAAGCTTTAATTATATCACCAGCATACCGTGCTTGATCTTCAGTTATGAAAGTATAGGCATAACCCTGTAATAAAATATTAAGCATAAACATAATATAACTGAAAGTACATTTATTTCAAGTTATTTCAAGTTTCCACTATGCTGGGATGAATTTGCAAAGTCTGATTTCCCTCTTCAAAATTAGTTATCTTTCTTTATTTTCAAAGAAACAGATCCACACCAACCTATATAATTATGTCTGATCATTGGTCAATTTAAATACATGTACACACACACACACACACACAGAGAAACTTTTAAACAAGTTAAAAAAATAATACTAGTACAAAAAAAGAAAAAAACAAAGAAAAAAAAGATCCAACAAAGAAAAATACAAGAAAAAGATATAAAGAAGTAGCTTCCAGTATTTTTCTTAGCAGTTTTATAGAAATATATTTGAATTTATATCTCTAAAGTTACATATTACTCTTCTTTGTATAATCTATACTGTTTAACAGAACTATAAATCTCAATTTTCTTTTTTTGAATGCAAAATGTTCATAAAAGAATGTTATGTTTTTCATATTTTTACATAGCCAGTGAGATCAACTAAATTTTAAGACGGTGTGAAAAATGTGCAGCATTAATTCATGATGTCTAAAGTACTAAATATATACCAAACAAATGAAGTAAAAAAAACAATCACAGTATGAAAACTTGAGTCTTAAATATTATGAAAATTTTCTGATGCTGATACAAATCAATGAAAACAAGCATTAGTTTATGAAGAATTAGACAACATTCCAGAAATGATTAAATATGTTAAGCTTTAAATAATAGGATATAATATAGGTCTAATCTTAGTTTTATTTTTTTTTAAAACCTGATTTAAAAATAAACCTGAAATCAATGCAAAAATACCGAGCATGATTCAGAATGTGTATCCTGTGAATGAAAGAGTGATACCTATCTTCAATTGTTCAAAAATCAAATGAGGAAAAATATAACCGTTAACATTTTTTTCCTTCCACAGCTTGGGTAATCCAGAACTGAGTTCTCCCTAGTTCAATGGGACATTTTCAAACAAGGTTTCACAGAGCTGAATCTTTAAAGCGATTCGCTCAGGATCTTTGCATGTGCACGTATCTTATCTATATCTTATCTATAAACTATATTATATTTCTACAACCCAGTCTTATTAAGCACATGGTCAACAATTTTCAATTTGGTTTCAATCGCAAAATCGCTATTTAGTTGAAAATGAAAGATACAAATAACTGAGTCAATACAATTAGGCCAAGGACTGAAGAACATTAAATCAAGGATCACACATAGTCTGAGGGTTTCGAGTTATTCACCACTGCTCTATTTAATTGGAAACGAGCACATTTTTATTGTTAGTAAAGCCATTTTAGATCAAACGGCTGCTCAGAAAATATATAAATCAACAAAGCTATAACCCATCCAAATGAGATTTTATCTTTTAAGTCATCAGTGGGGAAAAAAATATTTACATACTTTGTTGCCTGCACGCCCAGTTCTGCCTGCCCTGTGCACGTAATCCTCATAATGATTAGGACAACTGTAGTTGATTACAAGCATAAGATGCTTTACATCAAGACCTCGAGCTGCTACTGATGTAGCCACAAGCAGTTTGCATACGCCACTCTTGAAATCATTGATTATGCTGTCTCTGTCATATTGGTCAATACCTGCAGAAGAAAACATGCAGAGGATGCTGATGAACATTTAAGGTTCAGTTATTTTGTCAAATAATTAAAAGACGAGGAATGCCCACTACCTCCATGAAGTGAAAGACAGGGGTAAGAAGCTCTCATCAAGTCTTTCAATAATCCATCAGCATGCTCCTGTTTATCCACAAATATAATGACAGCTCCTTTTTCCTGATAATGTCCTAGTAGCTCAAGCAATTTCAAGAACTTGCTCTCTTCCTCTATGACAATCTGAAAGATCGGAATAGTTGGTGAAGGAAGCAGTACAGTTAGCTCCAATGGAACTTCTGGAGATATCAGTATGGTCTATAATAGCAACAAACCTGATTCAATCATCGTAGTAAATGTTCAGTGGAAACTTACTTTAATTTTACAATAAAAAGCATTAATTTTTTATATATAATCTATAATTGCAACTACCAAACAGAGTAAGATTCCGCTTCATTTTTCTTGTCTTTGGGTGGGAAAAGACTGCCTAGGTACAAAGTGAGTAGTACAAAGATATACCATCAAAGACCTGTTCCAACCCATACAAAAATTAGTTTGTTCGTTAAATGATTTTTAGGGCTACCATTTCACTCACGTTGTGTCAAAATTGTACAATATCTACTGTATTTTTCAGAGTATAAGACACACACTTTTCCTCCAAAAAAGAGGTTGAAAATATGGGTGCGGTTTATACACTGAATACAGCGTTTTTGGCCTCCTGAAACCTCCCCCCCTTCGCAAAAATGGACGTGTAGAGGGTTTGGGAGGCCTGTGAAGTGCTCCTGGGGGTTGGGGAGGGCAAAAACGAGTGAAAGATGGATCTTTTTTGCTTGTCCCCCCCCCCAACCCCCAGGAGCACTCTACAAGCATCCCAAAGCCTATGCATGCCCTGTTGGTTTTTTGTTTTTGTTTTTTTGCAAAAAACGGGCTTGTTTCCATGAAAAATGGGCCATTTTTTGCTCATTTTGCCCCTCCCCCCAGAAGCACTCTACAAGCTTCCCAAAGCCTATGCATGCCCCGTTTTTTGCAAAAACCAAGACGTGCAGAGGGTATGAGAGACCTGCAGAGTGCAAAAACTTTGGTGCATCTTATACTCCAGGGCATCGTATAGTCCGAAAAACACGGTAAATTAACCTCAACTCAAATTAAAACTATAACTACATAATATACTAAAACACAGAAATTACTCATCTACAAATCTACAATAATTTGATTGTTTAACCAGCCTTACCCAATATCCGGGCAAAATATTTTGGCCATCCACAGCATATTTGAAATAATTTATGAAATGTATGTAAAATCTATGTAAAATTCACTATGGGCTTATAGTGGGGGGGAAAAAAACAAGCCTTAAACTGTATTTCAGATCACATAAAATGTAAATTCTGGCTTTTGACGCTAAACTGATAAATAATAGCTATGGATATTTAGAAAATTAGCCTTGGATCCAACTTTTTCTTTGATAATGCCACAGTCTTCTTTGAATCTGGTACAATAGAACCTCCGGTCACGACCATAATTCATTCCATAACATTCGTCGCAACCCAATTTGGTCATGACCCGAACCTAATTTTGGAAATTTGGTGCTTACAAAAAAAATGGCGCCGAAGGGGATATCAGCTGTGGGGAAAAAATTGTGAATTTTCTGGTTGGAACCCAATTTGGTCATGGTCAGAAGCGTTCATGACCAGAGGTTCTACTGTACTTTGTGATAACGAAGTGCCAGTTCCAAACATGTTCCTTTATAGTAACATATGGATTCCTTTGACAACAATACTGTATGAACTTTGTAGCACAACAGATTATTGGATAAATTTTACAATAAAAATTATATATCACTCTGCAGCACAGGAAAATAAATGTTATCACTAGTGCTTTGATGAACTGCCTCATCAAAGACACACAAAACAAAAATAATTACTCTCTACTTTATATGGTTAATACATTTCAGAAGTCAATGCCTACAAAATATTTACAAGTAAAGCTATCTCGGATATATAATCTTTGTTCTAAAGCTTTGACGGCTGTCATTAAGACAGGGAATACAAAGGTTACATTTCTACATCTTACCACTTTCTGTTCAACATCTGAACAGACAACACTCCGGCCACCAACTTGGACCTCAATTGGTTTGCTGAGAATACGGCGCGCTAAAGCCTCCATGGCTCTAGGGAAAGTAGCAGAAAACATCACGGTCTGGCGATCAAGTCTCACATTGTCTA
This sequence comes from Thamnophis sirtalis, assembly GCF_051295495.1. Classification (NCBI taxonomy): domain Eukaryota; kingdom Metazoa; phylum Chordata; class Lepidosauria; order Squamata; family Natricidae; genus Thamnophis; species Thamnophis sirtalis. Next base: position 93,966,895 of record NW_028261383.1, read on the forward strand.
CAATGCGCATAACCTATCATGAACAAAAGTGGGTTAATAGTGAATTTCCCAAATCAGCTTATTGCTTTTCTGTGGAAAGACATTCTTCTACAATATCCAATGTTCACACCAGTGGTAAGCAATTATCTACTACTAAGGTATTTACAAGCGGTTAATAGGTAAACTCCATTCTTTTTTTCTTTTTTGTATAATCTTGTACCTAATTTAATGAATTGGATAACAGACAGCATTGTAGTATAAGTAGGTATCAGATAATACTTTGGACTTTTCCAATGCCCATTTCGGTACTTACATTAGAGATTAAACATTTACTATACAAAAATAACATTCTAGTAATCAATAGCTATGCCATCATAGACCAGAACATGAAATATATTGTGTAAGTCTTCGTTAGGAAATCTGTAAAAACTAGTCATCTCTCTGGTTACCTGAGGCTCAAAGCCCATGTCAAACATTCTATCTGCTTCATCAAGGACAACATATGTCACTCTCCGAAGATTTGTCACCCGACCTATAGAAAGGAGAGAAAACAACAAAAGGAAACAAGAATAAATCTAAAAGCTATTTTTCTTCGTAAATTATATAAATAAAATGGTACATATTCTGACTAGAGTCTAAACAAAAATTTAATCATTTATTTATTTTAGAAAAACAATTCACTAAGTGCCTTATCTTTTGTACTAGCAAATGTTTTCGCAATTGTGTACTGATGCACAAGGCCCATTATTTTGTCAATTACTTCTCTTGCATATCAGTACAAGGCCAGAAGGACCTGCAAAATTCAGAAAACAGCCCTCACCAAAACACATCATAAAACTAAGACTAAGGTGAAGCAACGAGCCACATCAGCCATTATCTGTGAGCGCCACCTAGAAAAAAACATATTAGAGATTACAGCGCATGTGTGGAAAGCAAAATTCAAGTGATAACTGAAGAAACCTTACAAAATCTTAGCGTCACTATTGCAAATACTTGATTCAAAATTTAATTACACTGAAGTCAGGGAAAGTGTTATCTCCAATTTTCTAAGCAGAAAGTCTCATGCTGGTTCACAGAACCTATTCACAGAAGCTACCATCATACTAATATAAACAGAACTGCACATTTTTTTTCTGATCTACAAATATAGCTTAAAATTAATGAACTTAATCTTAAGAATAGCTATCTCACACACAAAGTGACAAATAGCCCCATGCAAAAGACATCTTTGCCTTGTGTAATGATCTAGACCAAAAAGATTTTTTAAAATTTTAACTAAAGATTTTCAAAGGTGCTGATAGAAAGTATACCTAAGCCCAATTTAATTGTTTGAGAATCAGCAATTCTATACTAAATCTTGTATTCAAAAGCACAATGTGCATACATCAGTAATTCTCCATCACTATTTAATGTACTTTGTATTTGTATTGGCAAAGAAGAGAGAATATACATCTGTATTTAACATACATAATGCTTTTCTTTTAGAATTTAATTCTAAGGTTTTTTTTAAAAAAACAGAAGGAAGCAGTTTGAGGATTTGACCTGAGAAGCCATGAACCCTTAAACTGGAAAGAATTACAGATTTCTACTATGGGTTTCTATTGGTCTACTATTTGATGGATCTAGAGAGAGTACAGAAAACATTCTTGACTACTTTTGCATATAGAGAGACGAGAGTCATTTCTAGCACAAACAAGAAGTTACAATCCACAACAGCCTGCTTTCTATTACTTTATACAAACTGCTACTCCCATTTCAATAAAATGATATCAAAGTGAATGTATTAAAAACAATAAAAACACATAAAACATCTGCAGAGATGCCCTAGCCATGTCACTTCTATTTCACTTAGTGAATATATACAGGAGGTCTGAGTTTCACCTCAGCTACTGATGCTTATTGGTTGGAAGCTGGATTGAGTTAGACCTTACTGCAGCATCTTCAAGCAAGTGGATAGCTCTTTTTAAAAATCTGAAGGAGGAAATGCTATTTTAATGTAGTGTAAAAGTAAGTAATTCAAAGTAAACACAAGATTTCTATTTATTTTACCTTTACTTCTGAACACATTTTGTAGCATGTTATTTCTGATAGATCAAAATAAGAAATTTGCAACACTTTTTTTTAAAAAAAATGGCTCTTACTGTAGAAGTGTACATTACTTTGGAACAGCATTGCTGTACCTACCTTTGATGGCTTAGTCTTTGGAAGCCCAGTTCTATAACTCTTGAAGGAACTTTTTCCACAGAAGTCAAATGTCAACAGTTTAGTAAGAGTTGTTATAGAAAAATACATAAACAATCAATCAAACATTGTGTGATAAGCACATAATGTTGCAGTAAAATGTACTTTAAAGCTGCAATATCTCCGTTTAGGTTATTCATTACTGAAACATTTTGAGAAAAAAAAGCCGTTTTTTAAAACTCAAACCATTATGTTTTGTTCCCAAATTTAAAGATTAAAACTTCATTGTACAAAAAGTTAACAGTGTCAACAACCATTAGATAGGGAACACGATTTTAATATAAATGATAGATGACAAACAGCTTTTTTAGAAAGTCAATTCTAAAGTTGAGCTATAATCCCAAAATGAGTATGTTTATTTTAAGAAATGCTTCAAAGGTTTCCATTCATCAAATACTTTTGAAATTTATAATGAAAGATATTGAAGAGTCATTTTTAAGACTACATTCTACATTAGAATAGATACCACAGCTTCAACAGATCTACAAATTTCATTATTGAAGGGGAGGGAAACAATGTGCCATAATTTCTTTACAAATAAAAAGTATTTTCTTACCATTATTAGCTGCTAACATATCAATCATACGGCCAGGTGTGCAAACTATTATTTCCGCACCCCTTTTCAGTTCAGCAATCTGAATATAAAATAAGCAGAAGAAACTATTTTAATGTGTAACATTTATAACAAGTAATACTTAAAATTATCAATACTATTAATATATGGGTTTAAAATATGCTTCCTTCTGTTCTCAATTATTAAATTGATACATAATGTCAGAGAAATATACAGCTAGCACAGAGAGAGGGAATTGGGGGCTCACATCCACCGGTCCCCTCTATCTAAGCCCACATTTTGGATAAAGTCCATCTATTTTCCCTTATCCCACCCTCTTCCTAAACATAGGGAAAAATGAATTGTCTCTGAAAAAATGTGTAAAAGCAGCTAGAGAGGAAAGGACAGAGTTTCTGTACACTGCCATCACATTGTTTCAAATGGGTTATTTTAAAAATATAATTGTTGTGTGATATGTAGACCTATCTCCAATATTACTTTGTTACCAGAAAAACCAGTCACTAAGTAATGTGAACCTTTGACTGAGAAAACCTCACTAATCAGATTTTACAGCATCTGTTGAACAACTGACTAATTCAAATCCACTATACTCTGAGTATTGTAAAGTTGTACATATTCTTTCTCTTTGGAAAGTTGGCTAAAACAAATCTATGTTTTCCAGTGCTTGTGAATGTACAAAGTAACACTGTGCAGACTTTTAGATTCAGTTTGAAAATGGTACTTTGAAATGCAAACATTGCACCTGTCTGCAAAACAGCTGGGTCTTTCCCCAGAATCAATTAAAGAGTGGAAAGAAGCCCAATATTTGTAATATTTGTAACACTGAAGTCTCTTTTTGGAATCAGATTAAAAACAATCTGATTATTTTTGCAAAAAGCTGATTTTTTTTCTAGACAAAATATTTTTCTGTTAAAGAAACACTATCTAGACCTTCTTGTATCTCTTAACCATCAGAAGCAGTCTGAGGAAGTATGGTAGATGCAACAGAGGACAATCAGGAAATTTCACTGCAGGAGTTACTTGTTTCTGGTATCTAATCCAGTACAAAAAATCTTAATAATTAAGTTATGAAGGAACTGCCAAAACTGACTGTAAAAAAGACAAGAGTTGTTTATTACATAGGTGGCAATATAATCTTATTGCAGCTCTTCAGCATTTCAGATTCAATCTAGGAAAGATGTTTCACTATGTCTATATCACTTTATTTTCCTAGTTTCAGGTGGCTAGTTTTCTGTCCATTCTGGGAAAAGGTATGACTGTTTAAAATGGGTGCTGCACTAGTATGTTCCAAAGCACTTTTTGGAGACCGAATGTAAAGTCTGGCAATCCTAGATTCTGTCATTGTGATATAAGTTTGATAACATACCTGTTCACTTATTCCCGTTCCTCCATATACACACACAACTCTAACCCCAAGAGTCTTTGAGAATTTTTTACACTCCTTTGTAATCTGTAGAGCTAGTTCTCGAGTAGGTGTCATAATGACAGCTGGGGGAAAAAAACAGAAATTTTAATCCAAAAGTCCTCATCATGAGCACACCAGAAGTTTCAATAAAACTGAGACTCTCCTCAAGATTTTCACATATTATGTGATAAGAAAAAAAAATCTTGTTTTGTTATACTTTACAGAACTCTCTTTCTACTAAAGCAAAACCATCACTAATATTTTCCAGCATGAAGCTTTTTCCAGCATGAAATTAAAAATATGGTTATTTTCAACTGATTAGTTTATGCTCTGCATTGTTTCAAAAGCTGTTTTATTATTGCATTTTGTTTCCTTTTAAGGAACATTTTAGGAGCCTGTGCATAAAAATCCTGTTTCTCTACATGAGTGATTGGATTAACAAGCACATCCATACAGCGGCAGGTTTCACATTTTGTTATCACTGGTTCGCCGCAGGCGCACTCACTTCATGGGCACACACGCCCTTTATGCACATGCGCCTGGCCTTTCATGCATGCACTTTGCTCACGCACCTTCCGCGCATGTGCCCAGCCTCAAAAAAGTGCCTAAATAGGATGGCATAGAGCCGGAGTGGGTGCGCAGTCCCACCCGTAATTTCCGCTACCAGTTCAGGTCAACCAATCTGAACTGGCTGAATACCACCTCTGCATCCATACCTATTGGACCTTCGCCTTCTTCTAATGATCTCTGATCCATGATGTGTCTGAACATGGGCAGCAGAAATGCAATAGTCTTTCCACTTCCTGTTTTAGCAATGCCAATTAAATCACGTCCACTCATAATTGCAGGTATAGCTTGGGCCTGGATAGGGGTGGGCTTTTCATAGCCATGTCTTTAAAAGGAAATACAAAGATACTTTATGGACATGAACAATATCATATATGGGTCTACTAAAGCACTGATTTTCAGTTCTAATATCACATAACATACTTCACAAAGTACAGCTATAGATTAGTGAAGAAATTATAAATATAGGGAACTATTACCTATTCTGATACCTTTAGATGATGTCAAGCTATAATTCATAGTAACTGCACCCAAACCTAGGAGGTCCTGAGAATTATACTTCAGCAACACCTGAAGAATCACAAGTTCCTAATTTCTGGCATGTGGCATGTAGCAGAAACTGCCTTATAAAATATTTGACTGGAGCTAATAGGTGTTTACAGTTTGATATGAAGCAGTACACTCCCCCTTTTTTGCTGTACACTGCAAATTTCTTCACAATTTTTCCTAATCATAAAATATATAAGCTACTATTTCCATATTGCTTACTTACTTTTTCAGGGAATTCAGGATTTTCATAGAAATACCACACTGTACCCAGGTTTTGATTGGCTTGGGACATCCTTTACCCTTGACTATAATTCCTTCCATTTCCAATCTGTATGCATTCACCTCTGCAACATACAACTTGAATTAATATATGAATCACTCATTTGTTGACTTTTATTAATGTCTTCTATATGAAGAATGCTATTCATGTTCGATCACTTTTTTACAAGATGGTATATTCAGGTATCTTTACGAGCAATATAAAACAAAGTTTTTAACATAACTGATGAAAATCATGCAATCAGCATCATTCTCTACAACTATTGTGTATCTTCTTTTGTAATACAAAATAATTAGTAGCTTTTTAATTAGATAGACTGTTAGCCTAGTTAAGACCACAGTAAACCATAATCTGATTAGATTGATTCTGGATAAGTAGACACTCTCTTATTATAGCTTGCACAAGAAATGCCTAAAAAAATCCTGGCTTTGCAATTCACATGACTGCAATTAACTCTGGAAGCTTCCAAAACTCTGAGACTCGCAAATCACTTTGAATAATAATTCTCTCTCCATACTTTATTTTTTAACACACACAAAAAAACATGAAGGTTTTTATTTAGGGCAGCAGGTACTTAGGGCTTAGCCAGGAAAGAAGAGAAAGCACCTACTTTGGGCTCTTCAATAAGAAAGCTGTGAGCAAGGATCTCAAATTGATTCTTATTGTCCCAATATGGGAAAAGGAGCTAAAGACTACAAATCATATGAACATATGGCTCATAGTACACAAGAAAGAAGCCTGTTTGTGGAATGGCTATTCTGAATCCAAACTAATGACATTCTGGCTGTTTTTCAATAGAAGTAATGTGTTCTCCTGTTAGCTTTGAAAAAGAATCAAATACTATGCAGATCTATAAATCTCTGTTTCCTGACTAGAAGATTTTTTCTCATTTTTTTTTACCCTGATGTGATTTCATCAGGTGCTTCTTATTCTCTCCCAATAATCTTTCCAGATATAAGAGCAGGAATTTGTAGTTGTGGTGTAGAAAGTAAAATGCCATATTTTTCGCTCCATAAGACACACCTAAGTTTAGAGGAGGAAAACAAGAAAAAAAATATTCTGCTCTGTTGCGCCCACTACCGGTCAGCTAAACGACGGCTGGATCCTGGCCTCCAGTAGCCCCGCTGATCAGTGGGCTGGCCGATCGAAAATGCCGCCATTGCTGTCTCCTCCATGTCTGCTGCCTCTGCCAGGGAATGCTGGAGCCTTCGCCTCCCAGAATATCGCCAATCGGCTGTTCCAGGTGGTGCTGACATATTAACTCCATAAGACGCACAGATATTTCCACCCACTTTTTTGGGGGAAAAGTGTGTCTTATGGAGCAAAAAATATGGTACATTTATTATTAGACCAATGTTTCTCAACCTTAGCAATTCTAAGATGTGTAGATTTCAATTCCCAGAATTCCCAGCCAGCATGCTGGCTGAGATGTTGGCTGGTTGAGGAACTTTGGGAGTTAAACACCACATACTTCAGAGCTGCCACAGAAAAACTGTATTACCACATAACAAAAAGACAAGACAATCCAGAAGACAGCAGGCTGACAGGAGTGTAGAGGATTCTCTGCAGCCTCCTACACTATTCAAGGAGCTTTCAGCCTGAAAATTTTAAGAGATACAAGAGTAGTAGGATAAAGAAACTGCCACTTTCTCATTTAATGAGGACTTAATTTGATGAGGAAGTAGCATATTTCTTGAGATGAACCCAATTCACAAAATCTCACAATTTAATTTACTGAATTTGGTAGCAGTTTCTTTGACACTGCTGATTACCTTCCAGAGTCATTTTGGCTAGCTCGGGAACTTCAACATAGAAATTTTTTCTGTAAGACTCATATTCAATCTTCCCATGATCCACTGGTTCCAGCAATTTCCTATGTTTCGTTTGGTAGCCTGTCAGTGCAGTCTGGAGATCAACTTCCTCCTCTTCAGAGGAATACTGGTGGGTTACAAAGCAGAAAAAGTGACCTTTAGGAAGATTTTTTTATATATATAAAGCATTTCTATATTTTTATAAAACGTTTGAAATTCTGCAGCACTACACATCATAAAACCAGATAATAAAAAATAAAACTAACAAGGTAACTACAAAAGCATGACAGCAGTGATTAACAAAGATTTGTTCATTATGAAATTTGTTACAATGTTATTTAATTAACTTATATATTTAGAACTTCAGATGCCACCTTTTACAATGTACTTTTTACTAAGGTAAGCTTGCATGACTCTTTTCCTCCAAATCTACACATTTACTAGCTTTATCCTTCCCTAGTATCTGTACTTTTACTACAAAACCTACATATCCTACCTATCTGTTTTGCTTTTGCTTATTAACTATCATAGCCCTATGCTGAGGCAAGAACTGTTCAAGCAGTGAAAATAGCACTTGACATATGCTCCCCTTTTAAAGGGGAACCTACAAGCTCTTCAACTGTCCTCTCTACATTTATTTTAGCCGATGGAGGAACATAAGTAAAAACTCATCTCCCATAATATTAATAGTATTTCTGCTGAGCAATCCCACTGGATTTCCTTCTGCTCCCTTCAGGGATACCTCATTTTGAAAAAAGTTTAAGTCCTAAGCATTCACAATACAAAAGTAACAACAAATTATCTGATTCCAATCTAAATATGTTCATTATTATACAGATTGGGAAACAAAATAAAATTATCTCCATGATTGAAACTATCTCTTAAAACACATAGTATTTCCTGGAGTTTCATGTGAAATAATGCAACACAATTTAATTACCTCCATTGCATCTTGATCATTCACCATGAGTTCTCCTTTCTTCTTTTCAGTCTCTGGAGAAGCTTTTTGGGTTTTCACTACAGTTACTACTTTTGTAACTGTTGGACCTGATTTCTTTAAAATGAAAATAAAAGGGGGAGGGCATTTTACTGAGTTTGGAAGCACACAAAGCAAATCAGAAACATGAATTACTTTAATACTCTAATTTTGAATTTATGTGTCATAATATTCAAAAAGCTATTTCAAAATCTGAATCAAATCCAATTTACCTTTTCACTTCCAGCTCCACCTTTTACACTTCTCATATTAAACTTCTTGACCTCTTCTTTTACTTCTTCCATATACGCATCTAGTGGATCTAACTCTTCATCTTCAATTTCATTACCTTCTTTTTCTCCTTCTGCAGTTTCTTCATCATCATCTAACATGAAATATATTTTTAAAACCATACTAGGATACAATATGTTCCTATATATGTAACTCATACTTTCCTAAGTATATTTTAATGGTAAAAAAGATGACTCTTTTCTATATAAACAGTGACATTGATTTTCTGCACAGTCTAACTGCTGAATGTGGAGATTGTTTATTTTTTTCTACCTATAAAAGTACCGTATTTTTTAGAGTATAAGATGCACCAAGATTTTGAAGAGGCAAATTAAAAAAAAAAGTTTTTGCACTCCGCAGATCTCCCAAAAACGGCCTGTTTTTCGCAAAACAGGGCCCATTGGTTTTTTTTTTTTCAAAAAAAAAAGGGCATGAACAGCCTTTAGGCGGCTTGTAGGTGCTCCTAGGGGTTTGGGGGGGAGCAAAAAACAGCTATGCACGGCCATTTTGGTGAAGGGGGTGGAGTTTCGGGAGGCAAAAAATGCTGTATTCAGTGTATAAGACGCACCCAGATTTTCAGCCTCTTTTTTGAGGGAAAAAGGTGCGTTCTTATACTTTGAAAAATACAATTCTCTATATTCAAATTCTCTACAAAATATAGACTCTGTGCATAAGAAATAAAGTGTAAAAACAACATGCATACACTGTTATATGGGCAGAACACCCAGTTTCAGATGGTTTGGGAACCAAAACATGCAACTTTGGGGTGTTTTCATTTGTGTAAGCCTGATTTGCTCTGCACAGTAATAGCAGAGAGAAGCATATAAAAACTCCAAGGTTTCAGCAGTTTCAGAGAGAGATGGAGAGGAACAGTTGAGAAGTTACAGAGGGATGTGCATTTTGTTTCATTCCAAATCCATAAAAACAAAAAGCATTTTAAATTTCAGTTGTCTAACTAGAGTTGATCCAAAACAAATTGATATAACCCCTAGAGAGCAAAGGGATTGAAACAACATATTTTCCCCATTTCATACACAACTTTAAGAACCACTGTGGCTATTGTCTTCAGTTATGTTCAAAAGAATATAGCTTATTTCTTCACAAATAATTTTAATGCAAAGACATTAATACCATCATCATCTTCTAAACTCCATTTCTTCCCCTGCTTCATCTCTTCAATTTCTTTCTTCAGTTCTCCTATATTTTCCATAGCTTTCTTGCGCTGCTCTTCTCTCCATTTTTCTACTCGTTCTTTTCGTTTTCTCATTTCCTCTTCCAATTTATTTTGATCAAAATTCTATTCCAGAAAAAAAAAATCATCCAAAAGGTAGTATCAAATTTCTAATACAGCTTAAAGAGAAATGAAATTGATCTAGATCCTGGAAGCATACAATTAGTGAAAACCTGATTTTCAGTTCTATCCAGTACAACAACTTTTTCAGAAAGTAAACTTTCTTCAGAACGAAAATGTAGTAAAACTACGTTCTAGACCAGTGGATAACAAAGGAAAAGGAAATATGAATATACATCTATTTTGTTAAATGGAGTAGTATGGGTAGCAGCATACTAGGAGCTCTTTACAAAATTAGATTAAAAAAAACTTATCTTTCTAAAAGTCTACATGGTGTTTTTGATAAACAAAAATAAGCAACAAATGTCAGAAAGATAAAATAGGTTAAGAGGTTTTAGTTAACAACACATTATGCAAGTTATTCAGATTTTAAAATACATTATCATTATGATATCAGTTACTGCCTGGCTACATTGAATAGAAACAACCTTTAAAATTGATGCAAATATTACAATTACTTATTTAAATATTTGTTGTGCTATTTCTCATTAAAACTTAAGAAATTATTTAGAACCTTCAAAATTATGGTTTTAAAAATGGCTTGTTACTTTATAGACATAGAACTCTTTCTGTACTTACATTTACATCTTTATCCTTTTCTTCTTCCTTGTCCTCTTTCTCTTTTTTCTTGTCTTTATTAACTTCCACACCTTCTATCTTTTCTGTAGAACGTGATCTGAAAGACATAGAAAGCATTCTGTATTGCATAATGGTTTCTGTTCTCTTGACAGACAATATTAATGAATACAAATAATTGTTTTTATTATACATTGCTTCATTGAATGAAATTAAATTATAATAAACAAGTCTTAAGTTTCTGAACTCCTTTTTCTGCCCTTCTGGCACATGCATGCAAGGAAGACACTTCAAGTTTTTAATTAAGATTCAGTATTATGTCTATACCTAGACAAACTCATTTATTATAAACTGGGCTAGGGAAATAAGCCAATTTTAAATTGTGCTTTCCTAAAGTTAGAACAAATTAGATACCCTTTGCCAGTGTTTAGACAGCATATTCATGGCCTAATACAGCTGCCCAAATATTTTCATAGTTCTTTATGTATAGCAGAATCTTTACAACCCTTTCATACTCATGCTTAAAAAATTGCAGACATTAAATCTGTAGGTACTGGGAAAATAGAATCAGTCTTCAATTTATCTCCAGTTGCTTATTGATGGTTCAAAGTTACAACAGATCTCCTCAGAGCTAGTTATGATCCAGTTTTAGTGTTACCTCAGTCGAATGCACATTTCTGTAATGATGTGATGGCATTTTAACCACTTGGCAACCAGATCATCTTTATGGCTATTTGCAGCACTATGGCCAGATGGCTGCAATTTGTGGATTTTGTTTTGCTAGTTTCTGGCATTCACTTTTGGTTCCTGGTAAAAAACGCCCATTGCAGAAAATGAATTTGACAATCACTGTGTTTGCTTAACAACCCTATAATCTTCAATTCAATCACATGATTCCTGTATTCCATACATACCTTTCCCTTAAACTATTTTGTGAAAGGGGTTTCTAAAGTTTGGATGCAAACTTAAATTGCAATTAATCAAAAATTGAAAATGGAGGAGGAGCCAACGTTGCGACGAAACGGACATACAGTCTCCATGCTCCAAGACTGCCGCCAATATACTTTTGCTGGGTGGTCCAATTGAACCTAAACTGTCCCAAAGAGACGGTGAACAGGAAAACTAAGTCTTGCTGATCTCAGGGACCCTGCAAAGTCCCTGATTGATCCAAGAGACGGTTTTCAAGCTGGCGACAAAATGCAGCCTAGGCTGATGAAGTTGTGATGGCTCCGGAACGGAAGGAAAGCGGAAGGAGAAAGTGTGTCCATCTGGTGAGGAATCCTTTGTTTTGAAAAAGACTGCCCCCCAAAATTTCTCTTTTTAAGCTAAATTAAATCCTTAAGCAGAAGAAGTAAGCGGCGAAATTAAGCTGCATTGGATTGTTTTGGATAGTATATTTTTTCCTTTTTTTGGTAATTATACTTTGCAGATTAAAGTGCTCACAACTTTTTTTTCTCTCCTCTTTTTAAAGTGAACGGACCGGTTTTTCTTCTTCTATTTTTGTTGCTTTACTTTTTAACTTAAGGATTAAAATCTCTTTCTTTATTTTAACAAAAGTTTCTACTATTTGCTATTAAATTCCATTTAAGAACTTTGTTTCCCTTAAGCTTGAGACAACATTAGAGAGTGAAAGGAACCAATACTGCCTCTCGGAGGCTAGAGTTTCTGAAACTATACATTTTCTCCTGTTTCTCCTTTGATCTTACTGTTCTGTACTTCAAAGTTCCGTAATCAAAAGTGATAAGAGCCAAGGGCACGAAGTGTTTACACAGATGTCTTTTGAGAGCTTTATCGGCACTGGGAGAGGGAGGAAAACAACCGGAACCCCTTTCTTGTGAAGATTACGAATGATCTTGCGTTTAAGTTATATATATATATAATAAAAGGAGTCGTTCTCTGTAGCTCAAATGGTTAACTCCCTGCCTGGGAGGCAATAGAGCACAGGTTCGATCGAATCCCAATAAGGATATGGCTAGCTGATGAGAGCTAAATAGCTTGAAATAGATCTATACTAGTCTTCCTTTATTTATTTATCAGCACAAATAAAAAACATATATATATATATATATATATATATATATATATATATATATATATATATATATATATATATATATATATATATATATATGTGTGTGTGTGTGTGTGTGTGTGTGTGTTTTCTGAGGTTTTCGCGGGTGTTAGTATGTGGGTCTCTAGTTGTTCGGGTTTTCTCCCGCGTAGTTCCCTACTCCTGGAAACACCAAACCTGAAGTAGTCAGCAGCAGCCTGAAGATGACGAATGTGACTTCGTCGAAACGTCGCAAAGACATATCCAATTCTACGCGGGAGAAAACCCGAACAACTAGAGACCCATATATATATGTTATATTTATGCTGATAAATATTTGGGCATACCAGGGGTTGTGACTTTAAATATATATATATATATATATATATATGGTCTGGAAAGCTAGAGTGGCAGCAATTTACAATTTGGAAATATGGATCAATTCCAGAAGAGGAAACTTTAATTTTGCAAAATATTTGGGATGGAATTCAAAATTTACTGGAGGTAACTGGAAGATAGAGTTTTTACTAGAAAAAAATGATGGGGATGGAGCACCAAAAATTGAAGAGAAAAATGAATACAAATATAAGAAAACTAATGATTTGATTTGTGGAGTGAATGTGGTTGAAAGCGAAAAAATGGGAGTATAGAAAAGGGAATTTGATAGACTGGAGCTCTACCCCAAATTTCAAGGCACAGAAGAAAAAAGGGGAAAAATTAGGATTTTAAGGAGAGAAACCTTACCAGAAGCACGATCAACAACTAAAGATAAATTAATTAAAGTAGCAAATGGAGGGCGCCAAGACTACCCGAGAGATGCAACAAGTAACAAGGTGCGGAGAGATGTCCATAAAAACTTTACTAAGGAAATAAACAGAAGATTCATTCCATAAATGGCAAAAGAAATAAGACTATATGCCTATTGGAAGGACATAGGTTGATATATGAAAGTTGATAATAAAAAAGTAGCTAAGTCTGGTGATTAGTAAGTAGTAATTTAGTAATTTTTAGATTGCTATGTTAAATAAATAATTGATAATGGCAACAAGGTACATTTTTGTATTGGCTGGATGTGAGGAAGTTGGCTATAAATAGTAAATGATTTTGTTAACAAATATTAATGATAATAATAATAATGAAATGATAAGAGATATAGTTAATGATATACATATGTACTGGTTTAACATAAGGAATTTGGATATAAATTGCAAACTGACTTGGAAAAAAAGGCTTAGAAATTTTGCTAATTAATCCTTAGTTTGAGTGTGTTATAAAGGTGTAATGTTACTGGATATATGAACATTTAACAAAAAAATATGCCATCAGGTGTTTGTGTTTTTAACTATGGATTATTTTAGGCAAAAGGAAGTTAAAACAACTTTAGTCAAATGAGAATTATGCTATGCTGACAGTAAGATTCATAAAAATTTTTGATATCAGATATGAATATAAGCAATGACTGTGGAAGAGATGCACAAAAGTTATTTGTAACCAACTGACACACTTTCTACACGATGTAATGTAAGATGATTCTTTTTTTGTGTTGTTTGTTTAATGAAAATAAAAAAAATGCAAAAAAAATGAAAACGAAGGGAAATTTCTATCTCTCTTTTTTGAGTAGATGATAAAATAAAATTCTTGAAGGCAAAATTCAGCTCTTCGGAACAAAAAAGATGACCATTCTATCCAGTGCAGAGTTAGCCACACTTAGGTCCGCTGATTTTAAAGAATTAAAATGCATCAAAACCTGCAAAGAAGTAGCTTTATGTATACTTATAGCCCCCCCACCAAGTTTCACTGAGTTCAGTGGGATTTACCATCAAATATGTGATTAGTGTAAGCAAGAAATCTAACAACAGTACATAGATTAGTTTGTTCAGTTCCTTTTCATAAAGTCATTCCAAAGATCAGATAATATTGCAGAGCAAGCTTCAGACTGCAGTACATGAGTAAGATTATAATTTTTTTCTAGTCTATTCAATTAGACCAGTGGTTTTCACCAGGTAATTCCTGGAGGCAGCAGGATATTACAAGGGAACCTGAGGAGAAAAATATGTAAGGGAAGGCACAGCATGGGCCACAAAAAAGCCAAGTAAATGCTGTCTTGTTGACAGTGAAAACACACCAGTTACTGTCCTGTGTCTGTATCTGAGACATGGAATTGGGCATCATTGTCAGCTGATTCATTTGGCAGATGGTGGAAGCCCTCAGTAAACAACTGACAAGGGAGTGTGTTGAGTTACTAAAATTATTATAAATAAAAACATATATTCTGTACAAACCAAGTGTGCAAGTGATGATCTTCTTCATGATAATGGGACGTGGACAGGGGATCCACAGGAAAAAATCAAGGTTGGAAGGGGGCCACAGGCAAAAAAGATTGAGAAACACTGATTTGTATTACTGTACTCACAATAAGCATTAAAACTAGGTGTACGAAAAGGATAGTCTCATATAGTGAACCGGATGTAGCAAAAATAATTTTTTGGCATATTAAAATACAATATAGAAACAGCATTCCACAATAGAATTTCATACCTACATAACTGGAATATGAGCAAAATAGCAGCTATATTATTAGAGTTAGAAAAAAATGCATACACTCAATTACCTGTTTTCTACTTTCTTGCTCTTGCCAGGGCTGGAAGATCGAGACCGTCTGCCTCTGCTCCGGCTTCTAGATCGTCTTCTCTCTCGGCTGCGTGATCGTCTTCTCTCTCTACTCCTTTCCCTCTCTCTACTTCTTGAGCGCCTGTACAAAGCAGATTTGAGGTACAATCTTACGTAAAATATATTTTTCTATTTCATAAAACATCACTCCCCAAGAGCCAGTAGAAAATACTCATTTCAGAAAATAAAAGAGCAATGAATTCCAATAAAGCAGGAGTGTCAAACTCATGGCACGCGAGCCAGATGTCTCACGTGCTGGCCATGCCCACTCCCATTTTAGCAAAGGGGGAAAAAGTCACACTATGCCATGTGACAACAATGTGATGATGCAAGTTTGACACCCCTGCAATAAAGGAACAACGAATTCTAATAAATTAAGAACCAATTTTTACAGTGACAAAATAATATTCCTTCTCCATATCGTCAATTTGTTTAGAAAAATGTTCAGCATTTACTAAGATTTTTTTCTTGCAGGAGTCTATTAAAGACTGCAACTTACCTCACCCGTTTTCTGTCACGTGATCGAGACCTTCTCTTGTCCCTGCTCCGCGATCTCTCACGCCTGCGGTCTCTGTCTCTACTCCTAGAACGCCTGTCATCTCCACGTTTTGCTCTTTTGTCAGATGGTGAACGACTGCGTGAACGGCTACCAGAGCGCCCTCGTGATGAGGAGCGCTTCCGATAATGCCTGCAGTTGTATATTAAAAGAAGGGTGAATGCAAAGAATACAGAAACTCAAGTGTAAAGGATGTGATAAACAAATACTGAAGACTATGATTAAAATCATTCAAAATGTTCCAAACTAGACTGTGAAAATATGTGATTTATTTTCAGTATTTTTACTATTGAATTGATGTGATTTTCTTATAAGAGGATTAGTCCGAAACTGAGACCAAGACTGAAATCTTTACAAACTTCTGAGTTTCTCTGGGATAGCTGTTTTCTAGCAATCCACTTGATTGTAACTGTTAAAATACTAAATGGGAAATACTAGCTATGGAAATACTAGCTAAATTCTTCTAGCAGGAGTAAATAAAATGAAATATAATTTGTTAAACAGAGGATAATATTATATACATTCCAGGCTATTGATTTTTGGATTCAAAATAATGTGGAAAAGTTAAAGAGCCACAACAGTAATAGCAAGGAAGTAGCTTATGAATTTTTCATGAAGGAAAGACAAAGCAAAACAAACAAATATATCTCCTGTCAGTTAATACGTATATATTCCCTACTCTTTTTCTCTTTATATAAATACTGTTAATTTCTGGGGAAGGATAAAATATGCTCTTGTTTATCTATAGAATTATAGAAAATACAACTCTATAATTAGCTATTTCCCCAGGCCCAATGCAACCTCCAATAAATGTTGCTCATCACTCAAGTGACAAGTGATGTGCTCCCAAATGGAGGAGAGGGAGACTATATTTTCAGCCCAGGGTTATTGAGGTGTTGGTCAAACATGTATTTTACTTCTAGCATATATGAATACATAAGATAACAATGCTCAAATAAAATACAATCTGATTCTGAAGTAGCCAAGTTTGCTAAACACAATGCACCCAAAATATAAATATAGGACTATACAAGTAAAACAAATTAAAAACTACCCTCTTTCCTATTTAACTAACTGTCCTCTTTGCATTTTGCAAAGCATAGACTATAGTGGCACTTCATATAAAATAGGAATCCATCATACACTGAAGGAAAAACAGAATCATGAAATCCCAATGAACATCTGAACTGAATGTCACACACAAATATTGAAAGAGGTGGCAACTATTTGATTAATACAATCATTAATCATTTACATAGTACATTTGTGCTTAGAAATTGTGAGATAAAAACTATTATTTTAAATAGATGAACTCACTGTTTTTGCTTGGACAACTGTTGCTTTGTTGATCTAAAAAAATGAGAGAGATTAGGTAAGCAAGATGGTATCTTCAAATAAATCCATTTTGGATGATTTCAGCATGAAACCTTTCAAAACCTGCCAGCTACAGTTAGGCTCTGCTTATTTTATATAATACTGAGCTTCCCCTATGAAATATTCTATGCAAACTACTGCAAGTTTATTATGTGATTGACCAAACCTCATATCTGAAAATCATGGATGTTTTCCAAGATTGTGCTATGCAACTGACTTTTCACTAATGACTATTTCCCATTTGGACAGACTCCAACATTTGCAAAACAGCCTCATTGGACAAGAAGGATCTCTCTATTAGAAGGAAAACATAAATGGCGGAGAGGACAGTTGTGTTCTCAGATATTTGATCCAATTGTTCTGAAATTTATTTATGCAATTATTCTGACAAGCAATCCCTAGCAATCTAAAACTCATAGAGTTATCAGTGCATGTAACACAGATGTTTGTGCGGTAAGATTATCACTCCTGCTATCAAGCAAAACCAAGCATTTAATAGTCAATGCCATACCATGTGCATGAATCATGCAAGTGGCAAGAAAATAGGGGCAGTCAGGCATAACAAAGGTTATGTAGACAGTAAACACAGGGTCAATCAAAATTGACTCAAATGTCTATACACCAATGCACAGAGTATGAGGAACAAATAGGGTGAATTAGAAATTCAAGTAAATGCGGGCAGATACGATATTGTTTCCATTACAGAAACTTGGTGGGATGAAACCCACAAATGGAACATACAGCTAGAAGGATTTAAATTATTTAAAAGAAATAGACCAAATAAAAGAGGAGGTGGAGTTGCACTATATATAAGAAATAACTACATCTCTACAGAAATAGAGCACAACAATGATGGGAACTATCTTGAATGCATTTGGGTCAATATTAAAGGTGGAGGGGGGAATGACATTGCCATAGGTCTATACTACAGGCCACCCAACCAAGCAGAGGAAGTAGATGAACTTCTTGCTAGTCAGCTAAGGTATGTAGGAAGCACACCACAATAGTAATGGGAGATTTTAACTACCCTGACATCAACTGAGAAACAAACTCTGCACCAAGTGAGAGATCCAACAGGTTCCTAATGAACCTAGCAGGCAACTTTGTTTCCCAAAAAGTAGAGAAGGGAACAAGGGGATCAGCCATATTGGACTTAATTCTCACTAACAGAGAGAAAATGATAGGTGTTGAAGCCATAGGAACCCTGGGGGCAAGTGACCATTCAATATTGGAATTCAACATTATGCAAACACACGTAGTAGAACAAAGTCTTGGACTTTAAGAGAGCTAATTTCAATAAACTTAGAGAGAGCTTGGGAAGAATTTCATGGATGAGAATCCTCAAGGGGAAAACAACTCAAGAAGCTTGGTAAACTTGAAAAATGAGATTACAAAAGCCCAGTCTAGCACAATACCAATGAAGAAGAAAAATAATAGCTCCCAAAAGAAACCAGCATGGCTGCATAAAGAACTCTCTGACAAATTGAAAGACATAAAAGTTAAGTATAAAAAGTGGAAAGAGGGGGACATAACTAAGGCAGAATATCAACAAATAGCCCAAGCCTGTAAAGATGAAGTAAGGAAAGCTAAGGCTCACAATGAAGAAAGGTTTGCCACAAAAGTAAAATATAACAAAAAAGGCTTCCTCCAACATGTTAAAAACAAGAAAAAAGTTGAGGAAACAATTGGTTCATTGCTGGGAGAAAGTGGCAAGAAGGTGACAAGCAACAGGGAGAAAGCAGAACTATTTAACTCATTTTTTGCATCTGTCTTTACACAAAGGGATAAAACAGTCCAACCTATCAAAAACAGCACCATAAAAATCAGATTAGGAATACAAATTGAAATAGGGAAGAAAATGGTAAGTGAGCACCTGTCTACCCTAGAGGAGTTCAAATCACCAGGACCGGATGGATTACACCCATGTGCAGGACCTGGGTATGTCTAGTTTAATGAAAAGAAGGACTAGGGGAGACATGATAGCAGTGTTCCAATATCTCAGGGATTGCCACAAAGAAGAGGGAGTCAAACTATTCTCCAAGGCACCTGAGTATAGAACAAGAAACAATGGGTGGAAACTAATCAAGGAGAGAAGCAACTTAGAACTGAGGAGAAATTTCCTGACAGTTAGAACAATTAATCAGTGGAACAGCTTGCCTCCAGAAGTTGTAAATGCCCCAACACTGGAAGACTTTAAGAAGATGTTGGATAGCCATTTGTCTGAAATGATATAGGGCTTCCTGCCTAGGCAGGGGGTTGGACTAGAACAGTGTTTTTCAACCACTGTGCCGCGGCACACTAGTGTGCCGTGACATAGTGTAAGGTGTGCCGTGGGAGAATTACTTTATATATAGTCAATATAGGCACATAGTTAAATTTTTTTAACATTTTCTAATGGTGGTGTGCCTCGTGATTTTTTTCATGAAAAAAGTGTGCCTTTGCACAAAAAAAGGTTGAAAAACACTGGACTAGAAGACGTCCAAGGTCCCTTCCAACTCTGCTATTGTATTAAGCAGCTATGAATCACACACACACACACACACACAAAACCCACATGCAACATTTTTAAGCCTTATTATACTTCATTGTTCAGGAAAATTAAAAAAATCTAAGGAGAAGCAGAACTAATATCCATCCATCCAAATGTATATAAAGTGCATTGCAATAATGCCAGAATAATGTTAGCACAAGGATTTGAGAAGTCTTGGTGAATCAAGATGTTGCAATAATGGATTTATTTATTTATTTTTGCTTATAATAATGCAGTAGCATCTTTCACAAGGAGCAATCTGACAATCTTTTCCTGAACTTGGCTCTTATGTATTGTTCTCTTAATATTATCACTCTAACTCGTTTTACATGCCATCCTAACTCGCATAGCAGACGAATACATCGATAAATGTGCATAGCAGACAAGGATTACAGTGGAAAGCCACCGCCAGTAAGGAAGCAACCAAATTAAATAAAATCTGCGATAATGTTTGACGCCCAAATCACAACTATAAGGGGCATCAAATACGAGGAAGCTGGGGGAAACGTGACCACAGATTCGTCCCAATAGACCGACGACCTAATTGGGCTTTAACAACGAGAAAGAACGTGGCCCCATGAGGAAAAGGCGGCCAGAGGCTACCCAGAGAGAAGCCAGAGGCTTAAACCCAAAGGCAACACGGACCGCCCTTATCCTCCATGTTGCAAATCGCCTCGTGATGAAGGCTTCTTCCTATCTTGAAGTTCCGGAATTTAAACTAGCTGCGTTATATAGACTGTCCAATCTTCAATCGGGCGACCACGCCAGCGTCAACGAGGCCGACTTCTCGGCCTTCTCCTGGACTGACTGCCCCGGCCTCCTTCCTACGCGGCCTGCGATCCCCTCCCTTCGGCCCCAGTTGCGGAGAGAAGGCCAAGCCGGCAAAGCCCGCAGTAACGCGGCAAGCCAAGCTCCTGAAATCCGCCGCCCCTTCGTCGCCCTTTACCTCGATTCCCGACCCATGGCAGCCACCCCCGGAGCAGCGAAGGAGGACGGCTTTCTCTTCCGCCTCGGCTCCTCAAAGCCAAGCGGCGCCCGCAATCATTTTCCCAGAAGCAAGCGAAGCGGAAATGCATCACCGACGCCGAAAGGGGAAGAAGGCGAAGAAGAGGGCCCGGATGATGTCCTACAGCCGGCCCACAGCAGCCTCTTCTGTCCGGCGGAGCGACCAGCAGGCGGGGCAACTGCGTATCCCGCCTGAATTTTAAGCGGGTGGTAACTTTGTCCTAAGAGCGCTTGGTGTACAGTGACTAACTCGCAGGCAAACTACGGTACCCCGTGTTGTTAAGCCCATCATGAGGAGAGAACTGAGCATACCTGTGCTTTAATATTTATTCGTAGTCTGCTGCCAACTAGTCACACCCAAAGGGTGCTTTTTCAAGAGGCAACTGGACTTCCTGCTTTTTTTTCTTGAGGAAAAAGGAAAGGAAAAACCAGAAAGTCCAATTGCCATCTTGAAAAGGCAACTTTGGGGCGACCACGATCTGGATGACTGAGAATCCCCATAGACAACTGTTCATTTGTTGTACAATGGAAACGCCTACGACTTCTGATCCTTGGCATGAAATGTGGATCCTCGATTTCATATTTTTGAGGGATATGCCTGGAATCACCATCTCTGATTACAATTCTCTGTGTGGCGTACATCCCAACAATTTTTCTGTCCTGTTTTGATTCCACTGCGGCTTAAAAAATGGATCAGAAAAAACTTTTCTTAGTCCCATAAAAAAAAATCAAGGTCAAATCACGATCCATGTGTGCCCAAGCATAAAAAATTACTAAATTACTGTTGGGCAACTTGGGGCCCTGCAACAATACAAAAGAAATGTCCTCAACTTCACTTAACTTTTGATGGGATTCTAATCTGGATCAATTCACAGAACACATTTGTTTGAACTGGGTGAACCACTGCAAACAGTTTAAGTTCATACATGGTGCAAAACCAAGGATTTGAGATCAGGTTGCCTTCATGTGTTATTATTTTTGTATGTATCTGCATGAAACACAAATCATAGTTCTTTTACTTACAATGTTTTGTAATGCGATTCATTGTTATTGTATGATTGTAATCATACAATGATTCTAATCTGATTGTATCTTATTTGAGTAGTTATCCCAGTGGTGCCAACATGTGGATCTGATGCATGGCTTCACATGATTTTACATCTAACCCAGATGAAATCAACGTAGATAGACAAATCAGAACTCTTTGCAAATAACCAATTACTAGAATCATAGCTCTAAGGATTTTTACCAATATAGTACAAAAAACTTGAACTCAGCACACAAATCGTCCTGGACATTATGTGCAACTTTCCAGAAAGACCACCAAGCGGTGTTATCTTCTCTTTCTCAATAGACAGGGAAAATCAGAGTTGGTAAAATTTGGTATTAGTGGCACAAAATCAAAGGAACTAATTTTCTAAAAAAAAACTAATTGCATGTGTTTTACCTGAAATCCTAGACTATATTTACTCTTCCATTAGTCAGTTCTGGAAATTTGTCATTTTCATGGCAATAGCTGTATCATATTCTCAAGAATCTTTATGGTATTCACATTAAGAGATCATCAAGTCAAAGATAGCGGTTTTGAGGAATGAATTCTTATGGATCATATGGAGGATAAAGGATAAAGCTGTTCTTATATAACAAGTTATTACCAAAGAAATGTAGAAATAACCTGACTTTCTGAACATTTTGTTTTGTTTTATAGATCCAGGAAGTGTTCTATCCAGCAAATAGTACGTAGGACACTGTTAAGTTCAGCTATAAAGGTTTGATTTATTTCCTTAATCCTCTTGGAACCAGAATGTTGTATGCTAAACTAGTAATTCAGAAATAAGGAAAGTTAACAAAACCTGATCGTTGCAGACATTTTAATGTATATTCAAGTAATGCCAAAGCATAAATAATTGTAACATAGCTTCAATGCATTTAACAGAATCAATGCAACAATTACAACAATGTCAGATTTTTACAGAGAAGTCAAATTATTGAAAAGTAAACACACAAAGCAGCTTATTATTTCATCATATACATACTTTTAGACAGCATAGGAGAGCTGCTCCTTCTTTGTGCTTGGAGAAACTTATTTTTAAACCACCAGGCTCTCTGCCCATTTATTTTCTATTTGCATTTAAATATGTAAAATATATTAAAAATAAGGATGCCAAAAAAACCTATGACTATAGTGATACTAGCAATTTTCTTAGAAAGGGACCACACTTGAAGATATTTTGAACATTTTTCAAAGCAGTATTGATTTTTTAAAACTTCAATCTTGTTTATGATGTTTCCTATCGCCCTCCCTTACCCCCACCCCACTTTTTAAAAAAAGTATAGATGGGTGAATAGTGTTTTGTTGTGGTGGGTTTTAACACATCAAAATTTTGTTTTTATAGAGCAGGCATTTGGGGAAAAACCTGCAGTTCTCCATCTTAATGTGTTGGTCATTAATTTTCCTACTTTTATCTGTTTTATCTTCTATGGAATGAGTGCTTTTTTTTGCATCTTCTAGAATCACTATCCAAAAACAGTCTATCCTGTACCTGGAACTTAGATAAGATTTAAGTGTCAGAAATGTCCATATTCACCATGGCAGTCATTGGACAAAAATGCCTAAGATACTATCAAAATATCAAGAGTTGGGATTGATAATTCTATACCTACATTTGCTTTTTGAAGTAAAAAATATATCAAACAAGATCTTAGATTTATGCTATTTTATCAATATTTGAAGGTCCATCATCAAAAATATAAATTATAGGAATTTAGAAAAATTAAATGTGCAAAAACCTAAAAATAGACTTTTTTCAAGGTGTTTCCATTATAATTCATATTGTAAAGAGTCAAATTTGTTTTTTAAACCGAGTGAAACTGCATTGCCAAAATATGCACATTTCTTTGTGTATTTCAGCCATGACTTGGTCTCCAAAACACCTATTCCAAGGAGCAGTGGTAAATTTTGGTTCAGTAAATGCAATCACTGAAATTACAATGTAAGGAAACTTATGAGTCCATTACAAAGGAAGAATCAATTTAACTTTCTATCAAGTCTTTAAAAACCCAGTTATGTTTTAATTTAGCCTGTAAAATTAAATTATCTGTAATAATTGTAGGCAAAGCAAAAGATATTTCCAGTTTAAGTCAAGCTACTTGACAGCAGACACTTCAAAAATTAAAATCTAAGAAAAAAGTAATCTCATTTTTCAGAATAGTGAAAATGTTCCACTAGTATAATTTCTGTCTTTGATTAATTTCCAAATCTTTGCAAGATAGAACCACTTACGGCTACTGAGAATGGGCTACATATACATAACAGTGACAAGATGAAGATAGGGAAGAACTGTAACATAAGAAAGGATTGCAGATACATGACACATCTCCTTCAGACCATAATGAAGTCATAAAATCTAATGCAAATTAAGATTAACTAATAAAGTCTGCCACATTTTATGATTTATAGCTATTGTGACTGGCTACATAACATGGGAAATTGCTTGTATAATTACAAAACTATAAAAGGGTACCAATTTTAAAACTGAGTTAAGGCTTGACTATAGAGAAGGCCAAGAAACAAAACATTTCAAAAAGGAACATCAGGATTTGCTAACTTCAGTGAATGATACTTTGTTTTCATATGGGTTTATAAGAACCAATTTATATATTTTAAAATTAGCATTCTACTATATAAACAGACCATATTTTCAGCTACCTGTTTTCTAAAATAGTATGCATATTAAACACTTGACTAACATTGGGGCAAAATACTAATTTGCACCTTCTTGCCCTGCAGTGTACCTTGGTGTTTAGGTAAAGATGCTAAACATCACATGCACATATTCTTGAAAAGAAAATATATGGGATAAGATACCAAAGTTTAACCTAACTTGTCATACAAAGAAAAAAATCTAACATTGACTGAAATGTCAGAGATGAATAAAACTGGTGACACTTAACTGTTCAAAGGGCTAATAACCCAAAGACCAGTATTTCAATCTTCAGTGTCCATTTAATGCAGCATATTCATAATTCATGTAAACAAAAGTAGAAAGATTCCAATTCAAATGGGAATGTGCACAAATGTCAATGCACTGCTATTTTTAACTTCAGCTTTCTATATTATCAACAGAACATTACCACTTGTAATGAAGACAACAAAAAAATAATTTGACTGAGTCTAATTACATTACTAAAACCAGAAGCCTCTGAATTTTATCAGCATTTTTATCAGCATATGCCACTTGCTCAAAGTATGAACTAGTATATTGAAGTGACAAATATTAACACAGAGGAATGATCTTAAGAAATCATTCTGGATTGATCCACAGTACATCTCTTTCCATTTGTGGAAAAGGTCATTTTTTAAGAACGGGCTTCTGATGGGAGGAAGAGAAGCACCCCTTTCAACTGTCTGTGCCCTTTATATGATCTTGCAGAGGGTACTTATCCCAGTGTTTTGAGGGGCACATGAAATGGAGGAACAGGCCAAAATAGCTTTCCCACCTTTTGCTCAACAGGAGCTTCAATATAAGTTCTGTAGACAAGTATTCTGGAACAAAGCCATAAAATGTAATTCAGTCAACCACACAATACCTTAGTTATCTTGGGGTTTCATGTCCAAAGAGAAATATTAAAGTACAAGGTGGCATCTGCAATAGTGGGAAAATTAATGTCTTCCTTAATAGCAGGAAAGGCCTGCTTTTGAAACATTGTTACTCTGTCTTCCATGTTTGAGATCACACATATGATACTGTATCTAACCTGTAATAATTCACCCTCATAGTTGGGAATGCAGCTTTTCCTTCATAGCTGTGATTAAAGTGTAATGAATTAAGAAAGAATAAAGAACCATGAACATTTAACCCTGTTTGTATATTTACAGAGGGATGTGGATGAACTCAAGACTAAAATAGTCCCGCTGATGTATTGAATCCCACAGCTATTATCATGGCACTTCTGAGCCAAAAAACACAAGCAGTTCATGACAGAAAATGAAAGTAAAGAAATAAACACAAAGGTCTGTAAAGACATCTCCCATTTTGCTGTAAGTGTCCATGGAACGACTAATTACTTCTGCAGGGATCCCAGACAATAAAAGAGCAGCAGTTAATACTGTAGTTTTTGTCTTCTTTTCACTCTGCAACAAAAAAACCAACAACAAAGTTTAATTTTTCAGAAATTTCATCTTAAAGCATCTTATTTCATTTTAAATGTTATAGAACCTATTCTTCTTCCCCCACAACTTGTGCCAAATAAGGAAACAATTAGTCTAGGATCACTCAAAGGACTCTATAGTTGACTGAGAACATGAATCTCCCAAGTCTAAGTTTATCACATCAGTCATCACTAAAGGGAATCCTTCATCCTTGGTCACTCCAAGGTAGTAATATTAAGGATCTGATTTTTCTAATAAAACACTTACCTTAGGGAAATACTTCGACAGTCCCATATATGCAAGTTGTAAAGTAAGGAATGGAGCAAATATTGACTGTAGAGAAAAAAATGAAATAAAAAATTATATACTTTACCAGATAATCATGAGAAATTGTACCAAATAGATGCTTTCAAAGAAAGCTTCTATTTCTTGTAGAACATAAAAAATGAGAAAGCACTTTTTAAAAATGCTGCTAATCAAACATATTGCATTAAAGAATAACTCATGTTAAATATATTTAGACAATGCTACAGAGATAGGTGGAGGTGGATATCTGTGATAAATTAAATATTAATATATTAATGATTAATTAAATCAGGTTATCACTTATTTCCAATACAAAGTTCTTTGAACATCCAGTGCATAATATTAAAATGCATTAGTTAGGTTTACTTTGAAGGGGTAATTGTCAGCTGTGCTTTAGGACTTCAAATGGTTAATAAAAAAGAGGGTACACAGCCACTGCTTTCTACCTAGATTTCCAACCCCTTCTAATGCTTAATTGATGCCAAGAACGAAGTGCAAGAGAGGAAGTCCTCAACTTACGACCAAAGTTGAGCCCAGAATTTATGTTGCTAAGGGAGAAATTTGCCCCATTTTTTAACTTTTCTGGCCACATTTCTTAAGTGAATGTGGCTTCCCCATTGACTTTGCTTGTTAGAAGTTCACAATAATCAAATGACCCTGGGACACTGCAATCATCACAAATATGAACCAGTTGTCAAGCATCCAAATATAAATCACATGACCATGGGGATGCTGCAGTGTGTGAATAATGGACATGTCACTTTTTTCAGTGCCATTGTAACTTCAAATGGTCACTAAATGAACTGTTGGAAGTCAAGGACTACCTGTAATAAGTTACAATTCCCTGACATTGTTTCTAGTACAATTACATCACCATCAGGCGCTTCACAAGTGGCGCACATTTATAAAAGTCAAAGCATCCCATGGATGTGTAATTGCCAATGGTCAGCTTCACAGCTGGATTCTGTCAAGTAAAGACAATGGAGAAACATGATGTCATGCTTAATGACCACAAGTGATTTGCTTAATAACCATAGAACTGACATCATAAGTCTGGCATAATCACCTGATGTTCTGCTTAATTGCTGCATCACTTAGCTATGTAATGGCCAGTCCCAACTCTGGTCATTAAGTTACTTACTGTAAAGATGCTCTGAAGTACAGACTTTCACACAATTCTTAACAATTACTGCTAAAACAATAGATGGGTTTTATGGATTTGAACCGGAATCTATTTAGCCATGAGAAAATAGTTGTTCAGCATAATTATTCCATACATATACTACTTTACAGCCTGTCAGCAAGGTAACCAAGTCAAAGAAAAGGGAGAAAAATGAAAATAGTAAGATTTTTTTTTAAACTTACCAAATATTTGCATACAAAAGCTCTAACGCCAATAGCAAGGAGTACACAGCCCACCAATCTAAAAATGTGAAAGGAATCAAATTCCTCCACAATGCTTCCATTTTCTTGACTTGGCTTCTCATTCATCAGCTGGTTTCTAAGCTTCATCGCTTCATCAAACCTTGATAAATACTGATCTAATCCATGGCGTGGTGCTCGCTGTGGAACGTCCAACAGTTCCCCTCTATTGCGTTGCCGGAGGTCACTGCTGCCATCACTACCAACTTCATGAGCTTTGCTAAATAAGTCTATTTTTTCTCCTTTGTGCTCTGCTAAACTGCTTGTGTGGTCAGCCGTTCCTGATAAGTTGCAGACTGTATCACCAAGCACAATCCGTTTGGAAACAAGAGTAGGAAGGGAAATTGGTTTATCCAGTTCCAGTTGAAGCTTAGTTTCTGAATGAGTATCATCTTCTAAAGAGAACAGAACAAAAACTGAAATCATACCACAGATTTGAAGTTGATAATAATTTCTTAGAGGTGTAGGATAAAGTACAGGATGTCAACAACTGATACAATGCTTCAGTTAGTCAGAGTCCTTTTCTACCTAATCACATTTAAAATTCATACTTTCCCATGTGCATTTCTTTAAATATAAATATATTATAAATTGCCCATAATTGCAACAGATTCAGCAGAGGAAAGTATAAGAGGCCCTTGATTTGAAGGTGGAAAATGGTGAGCATATGATCCTGGGACACCGAAATATACATAAATATATGCCAGTTATCAAGCACCCAGATTTGATCACTGTGATGGTCCTAAATAAGACCACCAGTCATAATATTTTTTCAGTATTGTCATAACTTCAAATATTTGGTAAATGAATAGTTGTAAATTGAGTATACCTTATTATATGTATGTTCAACAATATTTTCAACAATGTACTTTTTTCTAATACCTTTATAGCTCTCAAGAGAAATTAGCAAATATATTTATGCAGTAAATTTTAGAAGTGCATCCCAATCTGAAAAGGATGAAAACTGTTTAAATAGAAAGAAGTACACACAGATACTCATAAATATTGTTTATTTTGTCACAACTCCCTCAATTTTTCTTGCTTCTCAAAGAATCATATGCCCAAATGTTCCATTGTCAATAATAATGAGGTTACAGAAATTATCTATGTACATCCTAAATATCATTATAAAACAATGTTTTATGCAAAAATACAGTGGTGCACATCTTTTGATTGCTCAAAAGAAATGAACAAATCCCCCCTGTAATAATCATCTCTCAAACAGAGTTTCACATTGGCTTATCATTTATGCATTGAAAAAAGTATTTAAAAGATCAAAGATAATCATATAATATACTGCCTAGAATAGGGTATTGAACTGGCAGCCGCAGGCCAGATGCATCACACACAGGCCCCGCCCACCCCAGCTCCATGAATGGGAAAACCGTCACGAAATATCACATGACAGCAACATGATGCAGCGAGTTTGACACCTGTGGCCTAGAGAGTTAGACTAGTCACTTATTCCCATATCCTGTTAAGTACAGAATTAAGATATTCTCTAACCATGCTTAGAAAACCTCATGAAGTCACTTTTAATGCATCTGTAGCTCACAATAAAGTCATCTTAAAATGATACATATTCTGTCACAGAGAATACTTGGCTTATATAATTCTGATCTTTCTAGATAATAGAGAGATCATGGTACAAGAACATATTTTCCAAGACCTTCATGGTTGCTCTGCCTTATTCTGTGGCATGTCTTGACTGCTGATTTCCTTAACTGTTGGTGGTTGATCCAAAAAGCAGAGGCTATCTAGCACTGCAATATCTTACAAGGCTGGTTACTCTACCTGATTTAGAGTCTTCTTGGTCTTCTTTATGTTCAATTTTAGTCCCATTTTTCCTCTAGGGTACAAGTAGTCCTCCACTTATAACCATTCATTTAGTGACCATTTGAAGTTACAACAGCACTGGTTTTTCATACTTACAACTTGGGGACCTGGCAACTGGCATGTATTTATGGCAGTTGCACTGTCCCAGGGACAGGTGTTCACC
The DNA here is from genome assembly GCF_051295495.1 of Thamnophis sirtalis. Lineage (NCBI taxonomy): Eukaryota > Metazoa > Chordata > Lepidosauria > Squamata > Natricidae > Thamnophis > Thamnophis sirtalis. Next base: position 93,996,559 of record NW_028261383.1, read on the forward strand.
ATCTGTAACCTTCCCAGGAGGCTTCCAAGAAGCAAAATCAAGTGGGAAAGCCAGATTCACTTAAAACCAATGATTCATTTAGCAGTGATTGAGTTAGCAACTATGGGGGGGGGAACGTAATAAAATGGAGGCCAAAGTCACTTTACTAAGTCTTGCTGAGCAATGGAAATTTTAGTTTTAGTTGTGGTTGTAAGGACTACCTTATTTGATTTTTATTATTAGAGCTTTTCAGCTGCAAGGGCAGTGTCCTCAGCTTAGCATCCATTGCTATTGGCAAGACTAAAAATGTAATAATTTTCTTACAAATCTCGACTCCTTCACTAAATTTAAGATAGCAAATAAGATACTACCAATTATGCTAAAAGGCTATTCACTAACGTAAGGTTTTTCTTGGTTGGATGAACTCACAGATACTGCGTTTTTATTAAAGCCATTCAAATGTGACTTTTTTTTTCCTTCCAAAAATGAAGAATGCGGTTCCCGAACAACCTACACAGTGTAACTATTTGACTGGGCCGGTCCCATTTAAATGAATAATGGGTTTAAAACGCATCAGAAAGCAACTCCATTCAATTTCCATTATCCAAGAATGACGACTCCTTTTATATTTCAGGAGCTCGAAGCACTAAACATCTGGCCGCTACCTTAAGCCAGCCGTTTGCAGTGTTGCTGGAAACAAAGTTTTGCTGCAAAAAAAAAATCCCGATTTTTAACCTAGGCGAGGGAGGCGGCGAGGAACCGGGCGTGAGGGTTTTGAGACGACGGAGGAAAAGGGCCCAACCGCCGAATTCCCGCCTCCCTCCCTCCGGCTGCGGCCTAGGCTTTCCTCGCCCGGGGCCCCCCGACCCCAGGCCACGCCCCGTCCTTACCCGCCTTTGGCCGATTGAAGCCCATGATGCGATTGATCCGCTCCTCCGAGTTCATCAGGAGCTTTCGTCGGCGGATCTCGGCCCGCCGCTGAGAGGCGGTGAGTCCGCTCAGCGGTGGGGAAGACCCACCGGTTCCTTCGCGGTGGCTGCTACCATACCCGTCCCCTTCCACAGGATCTGCCTCCATGACCTGTCGCTCGTCGAAAGAGCCGCGAACACTTTCAAGGCTTTTCTCTCCTCAAATAATACAATGGAAATCACCAACCCTCCCCCCGCCCTCTCCGACAGCCGCCCTCTAACGCGCAAGCGTAACTGACGCCATTTGAGGACCGCCTTCGGACGCTGAAACGAGCGACGCCATCTTAGATGAGGGTCTCCCTGTTAGAGCAAAAGCGGCAGCGCGGTGACGGCGCCGGTTTAAAGCCGTTGTACAGAAGCCGCCGACCCTAGCAAAAGATGGCGGAGAAGGCTTCGGGAGTGAAGCGGGTGAAAAGGGCTGAAGTTGAGTATGATCTCATCGGTTAGGGGAAAAAATCATAATCGCTTCCGTCATGGTCAGCTCCGGACTGCTTCAGGCGGGGCTCCGCGGATTTCAATTGGCAGTCACCTGATCGCGGGAGTTGATGGTTTATCCCCCAAATAATTAAGGAAACACCAAAATTATTTTCCATTCTAATCCCAAAAGGCAAGGATTTTGTTTTCCTAGCCTTTGGCTTGCAGGCTTATTTCATTTTACTCATCTTTTATATTGATTTTTTTAAAAGTGATTTTGTGCTAGACTTGTTTTTTATTAGTTTATTAAAATGGTTTAGATTTATTTGGTGTTTTTCATGTTTTTTCAATGTCCTGTTTTTACTGAGTTACATGTTTTGCGAACCATAGAGCTAATGTACTTTAAATAAAAAATGCCACAAATGTAATGTTTTGTAATACTTTTGGATATAAGTGGTTAGGAATTATTTATTATTAATTTTGAGTGCTACAAATAAATTCCAATATATAGGCATGGTTTGGAATAAAGAATGGTGAGGAAAAAAATAGGAAGTGGAAGCAGGAGTGTTAGGAGTAAAAGATTCATTGTTGGAACTCTGGCTTTTAAGTGGAAATAAAGCAGAGCATAGTCTTGGTAGAAAAATCCATCTGGTTCAGTTCCAAGCCGTGAGAAAAGCACTGGAGACAAAATAGAGTAGTGGTTCCCAAACTTGGCAACTTTAAGTCTTGTGGACTTCAATTCCCAGAAGTCCACAAGTCTTAAAGTTGCCAAGTTTGGGAACCACTGAAATAGAGGCTGAAGACTGGATTGGAAAGATGGTTTAATGATGAAGCAGAACCACCAAGCAAGTGTGATTGTGGGCAGCTGACCACATGGAGTTGAGAGTGAGGGGTATTTATACCTTTTCATGGGCTTTGAACTTAAACTTTCTGTACCTCTGCAAGAACATGCATTCTATTGGCTAATGTAGGAGTTATAACTGGCTCTGTAGGTTGTCTCAACTCCCAGGTTTGATTGAAATTTGGCTGATGCATTGAAGGGGCTTGTTGGGCAATTCCTATTGTGGCTGAGGGCTAACCCTACCTTTGTTCAGAGCTGGATGCAGGGAATTTGCTTATGAATAGAGCTAGAATAGAACTTATCTCTTAAGTGCTGACATCTGCTGTGGGCTATTAAGGAAGGTGGGGACTCCTTTCCAAAGCACGTTTTCCATTTCTCATCCAGGGAAATGTAATATTCTACCTTTTTAATATTCATTCTTCTAGGAGAGAAGGTGCTTTACTTTCTAGAATAGCAAATCATGTTATGTAAGATTTTAAACTGGAACTGTGAAGGTTCGTAGGCATGCACCCTCACATACGCACTGAAATTGCAGTCACCTTCAAAATAAAAGCAACTCAGTTGTATTGTGTGTATGGACTACACTTATTTACATATGATTTTTAATTTCTTATGAGCTGTATGTAAACCATAAAACACCCAGGTCTGGCTTAGAGAAAGGGATTTTAAAAGAACTTAGCAAACAACAAAAAGGTAGGACAGTTAAGTCAGGGCTTATGAAGAGAAAAAAAGACAAATTTTGAAAGTAAACTATGTTAGGATCATGAGCATTTGGATGTATCATAACAATCATTGTTCCTTTGGTACTAATATGAAATACATGAAAGTATGGAAGGGCAGAGTTGTATTGCATCTTATGTTTTGCTATTTTGACAAAATCTCTGCTTGCTAAAAAAAAAAAAAGGTCCACAAAAAAGGTCTAGTAACTCAGAATAGTACAACCAGTGTCCAAAAATCAACATTTCAGAATGAGCTGAGGAAAAGATACAAATAAAAACAAAAAGGATCCTTTCAAAATAAAATATTCACTATAATAAGTGCTCAGTAAAGAAGTTCAAATATTAATAGATAGAAAAGAAAGCTCCTCAACTCCATCTTTGGTTCATACTCAAAAAAAAAGTTTTATCAAGAAACTGACGGGCAAAAAAGTTTGAGTTCAGCATAAAGAGGATCTAGAGAAACTTCCATGTTTTGGATTATTTTAAAACTTTAGGATCAGATGTTTGCATCCAAGGTTATTGAACGAACTACAGTAACTACAATATAGATGAATTCTTACATACTATTGGAAAATTTGGAAATTTCTAAAGTGCCAGATGGCTGCAGAATAAATGTTGTGTATCTTTTTAAAAGATCAGCATATTATGGACCATTCCAACACAGATTCTAGAGTAGATAATAAAAAGCTACTGTAGTACTTGCCAGATGCTAGCATGGATTTGATCTAACAAATTCTTCTCTAAGAAGTTTATCAATTCCAATCTGACAACTTCCTTAATAGATTATTAAAATGCTGTTGAGAAAATATGCTTTGAGTTAAATGAAGTTTTTGATAAAGACTCCCACATTATGCTGAATAGCAAGCTTCATGGCATGAAAATAACTGTATTGAAAATTGTAGTCAGAAAATGCTTTAAAAATTTTGTTCTTTAGATTTGAGGTATCAAGTAAAATACCGGTAGGAACAGTTCTGGGTCTTCTAATTTTAATTATTTTATTTAATGATTTGGTTTTAAAGATCAGTGTACAATCATATTTTTAGCCAAATGTTGTACGTTGAGTGATTTACAGGTACTCCTCAATTTACAATCATTCAGTGACTGTTCAAAATTGCAACAGCACTGAAAAAAGTGATTTATGACTGATTTTCACTTACAATATTGCAGTATCGTCAGAGTGATGCTCGACAACTAGCATGTGTTTATTATGGTTGCAGTGTCCAAGGGACATGTGATCACCTTTTATAATCTCTGTTAAGCAAAATAAACGAGGAAGCCAGATTCACTTAACAACCTTGTTACGAACTTAACAACTGCAGGGATTTGCTTAATTGTGGCAAGGATTGTAAAATGGGGCAAAATTCACTTAATAATTGTATTGTTTAGTAATGGAAATGTTGTGCTCAATTGTGGTCAGAAGTTGAAAACTGCCTGTATAGGGGAAGGATACAAAGAATTATAGGGGAAGAAAAATAATCCCTCCTCCCCATTGGATCTATAGCTTTAAGCTTATTCTTCACTGAACCCAATCATATATGTTCAGTTACTTATTTTAGCAACTTTGTAACCTCAGAAATATAGTTTTGTGTTGTGGCCCAGCAGGAGCCATTGCAGTTGCAAACAGACTCCGATAGCAAGGGACCCCATGACTCGGCTCTGGAAGATGTGGAGGACCCTGGACAGGGTTCAGACTCCGAGCAGGGACCAGAGAGGCTGGTTGGCCACCAGGAGGCACCTGAGGCATGGAGCAGCGGTGAAAGCCAAAGGGAGCTTGTCCCTGACATCAGGCCCTGGAGCAGTGGGGAGGAGCTAAGGGAGGTGGTCCCAGACGCCAGGCAAAGGCGGGCAGATAAGCACTGACAGCAACTACAGAGATATAGAAGATAATTGGGGGCCAGGTGATTGTGATTAGGTTCCTCCCAAGAGAGTATATAAGAAGAGACTTTTGGAGGAGGCTTTTTGCAGGACACCACCATTATACTAAAGCTGGAGAAACTCTTGTATGTATTTCTTATCTGTGGAAGTCTGGGTTGCTGCCAAAGTCTCGTCAGTGTGTTAATTTACTGTGAATAAATTGTCTAGCAGTAATCTTATATTGTCGTGACTCATTGTACGGAGGGGGTTGTCAGAACAGTTCTAGATGTTAATTTTTGCCTTCTGTTCCATCGTTCCTTGATATAAATACTTTCCCTCTTATAAACTGCATGTAATATGTATTCTCAAGGCTGAAGGAGTTGATAATTTATCATGGCTTTGATTGTTGTAGAAAGATCCTTAAATATAAGTTTTCTATCAAGTTTATATGTGCAGAAGATAATAGGATCTTGATAGGAAAAGAGAGAAAAAAAATACAGATAAATAATATACTACATATAATTGATAAAAATCTTCCAAGCCAAACTAAATTCCTCATGATTTTATAGATATGTGTTGAGAACAAAGAAGTGATTTGCCATTGCTTTTTTGTGAGATAACTTCCCAGTCTCGTTTTAAGCTCTTGTTTTTCCTTAAACTTCCCTGTCCAGTTCTAATCAGGGTCAGATATACCCAGTTAAAGTTAAACGCTTTCACTGCTAAGGCTTGACAGTATAATATGGTGCTTATAACCAAATGTGTTTCCTGGATACAGGACAGAAAGGTTTAAGTAATTATAATGACTAAGCTATTATATGTAATGTAAGAAAAAGCTGGCTGAGCTACCTTTGTGAAAAATAATAAAATACTTCCAAAAATCTTAATCTTTCATGAAAAAGTCTGAGTTAATTTAACAAAATGATATACTATTCCAAATAGATACTGAAGTTTTTATTCACTTTCCAAAGTTTTTATGTACATAGATGTATTGGTTAGAATTGTGGACAAGTTGAGATATATAATATTTTCTGATATTGTGAAGAGTCTATTATGATTACTGAAATTTAACCGGCTTAAAGTTGATTAATTACGATTCTCAGAGGAGCATTCTAATTAATGGTCAGACCATCATATTTAAGTCAATGACCCAGCAATTCTTTACATTATAATTCTGCATATTTATTGAAACTAATTGCTGAATGTGAAGTTTCAGAAGAATAACTGCTTATATTAAAATACTTGTATTTCAATCAGTTCAATCAATTTGCACTGCATTTAAATAGCATTAATCCCCAGGTTTAATCATTCATAGAAGTACCTCTTTATGCACTGAAAATCATTTTATTCATTAAATGGTCAGATAGTCTCTGCATATTCCATTTTGTTTATAAAAACACCGATAAAATTCTATGCAAGCTCTTTCAATTAATTTTATTGAGTAGCCAAATTTGATAAATTAGCACAGCTAAAATAAGCATTTGCATGTGTTACAAATGACTTTTTACAGGAATAAAAGTGAAAATTACAAACTGTAAAAAGGGGAACAAGTAAAACCTTGTCTTCAAGTCAGAAGAGCAAGGTTTACAATTGCACACTAAAGATCAATGTCTGAGATCAGAAAACAAGGATTAATATTACAATATTTTACACTACTTTACAAAATCAAATTGACTGTAAGATTTTAATATGTAGTTAGTGGAGAGAAGGCTAGTCACATTTGATGGTCCCTTGATATTCTGAATGATATATATATATATATATATATATATATATATATATATATATATATATATATATATATATATATATATATATATATATATATATATATATATATATATATATATATATATAATGTTATATTAACCTTGAATAAACAAGTTTTTCCACATTATTGCAAAACAATCAGAATTTATCCAAATGCAAATTAAGTTACAGAAAAGTAAATGCTAATATGTTGTTGCACGATCAAATCTAGAATATTGATAAATTATACTAATTATTCTTTAAAATATTGAACTAGAAAAATAGAGAACATTTGCTGGTGACTGCCATGCTGAGATGGGAGCATCAAGGCTACTCTTGATTACTTATGTTATTAAAGAACCTAAAACATATATAAATTGTGATTTAACATTTATACATGGATTTGCCCTGGATTTCTTAAGAAGTTGAGGAGGATATCAATTTTCTCCTCAGAAAGAATTAGAAAATTCACTTCTATTTCAAAGTGCATGAACATTCTAAATAATATTCTATCCAAAGAGCATAATATGCTCAGTTAACTTTTTTTTAGAGTTAGCTAGGGATGCATTCTTGAAATCTGTTTATCAGGTTCCATAATTCAATCAAAGCCCATTATTTTTATCCCACATGAAGTAGACCTATGTCAACATCATGTTTTCCCCTCCTTTCCATGCAGAATATTTTTAAATACAGATGTTAGGCAGGGTGCTGCTTGTCTGGATTTTACCATTCAGGTTCTACAGAATCTGATCACACCAATTCTCTGCTCCAACTTGAATGAAGCAAGGAGGAACCCACAGCCAGCATGAGATGCCAGATACAAATGGTACTTCCCTATACTTAATCTTTGCCTATACCTTCTTTTCAGAAAGCTGGCTTATACACAAAGGTTTGTGTATATTTTTTGGAGAAGAGTTAATTAATCCTCCACTATATATTGTATTTTAAAGCACTTGACTGATTTCTATAACTTACAAGTGCATATCTCATCATGATCATATGTTTCTAAATTAGATTACCAGTGTTCTAAAAAAAACATTTCAAAATAACTGAATTAAAAAAAATATTAAAACAGTGAATTCAGTTATAAGGTTCCTGAAGTCAGCAGGTAATTTTTTTAGATATCTGAATTATTTTAAAGAAATGTCCCCCTTTCTTTCAGATGTTGAGCAACCATTTTCTACAGATCTTCATAAATCATTCCAACAAACTAAATAGATCATGATGCAGACAGTATCGCTAACATTTCTTACAATTGCTATTCCAGTTGGCAGTTGATAAATACTATAGTTCATGAAAAAAAACTTCACTGGCTTTTTGCATATATGATGATCTAGTCATTCCTCAAATGGGTGAAACTGTATAAATTAAAGCAATGACCAACAAATCAATGCAAATGATTCTACCAAAACTACCAGGAAGGATTTGCAGCAGAAAAATATTCCATTCAATTTGGGGGCTGTGTGTGTGTGTGTGTATGTGTGTGTGAAGAAAAGGGCAATGTAGAAACCAGTGATTGCCATAATATACCACCAGAGTTCCTTCTGTTTTACAAATGTCAATACACTTATATTATTACTTAAATTATAGCAATTTCCAGGGAACCATAAAAGTAAGATTTCTCTTTTATAACTGCTCAGTATTTGAACATTCTGAATTGAGCAGGGTTCCTGTCTATAGTTTTTCCATTAAAGCCTCAAAATGTTTGAATAGCAAAATTATTATTATTAAAACTGATGCTCCTTCGGATCTCAACAAGCTATTAAATACACCTCCAATGTATTATTTAACCAGTAAGGATTTTATGAAAACCTCAGCCCATTATAAAAAGATGACTGAAAAAATAATAAAACAATACGAAAATAATGGTTTTTGGTTTACTGTCTGTTCCCCTATTTACTTTCAATGAATTAAGACCAAACACATCATGCTAACAGCCAAGACTAGGATCAAATATTGTTCACTATTTTTTTCAGCTGCATCAGATCTTTTTAAATTTTAATTCTTACTGAATATAACGTAATCTCATTAATCTTTCAAGACCTAGAATACTGACACATCCTAAAGATATTCAAATGAATTATTTGATATTCATTTAAAACCCAAGTAGACTACTTCAAGTTTACTTTTGTTCTTATCATAATCAATGTTTAAAAGAAATGGAAACTAAGCTCATTGAAACTGCAGGTATTTTGTTCACAATGTACTTTTCATTGTTCCTTTAAAAAGGCAACTTTTAACGAATAATGTACTGTATAATCAAGACAATATAGTTTCCTGGAAACTCAAGTCTTGGAATTTTTAATTCTAGCAGCAAAACACAAAGCAGAAAAATAAAAATGAAAGGTAAAAAAGTTAGTTTATAAACATTTCTCCAATATTGCCTTTTAACTTATGCCACAATTACTTACTGTGAAACATTTTTGCAGTAAATTAAAGATGACCAACATATTCAAATTTATTTTAAAGTTTTAACGTACAACTACACAATAGTGTACTTAAAGATTCCACAGTCCTTTATTTGCTTTTCTTTTTTCTTTTGGAGCCGGGGGAGGGGGGGGAGGGAGAAGAGAGGGAATCACAGTGAGATTTTCATCAACTGCACCAGGCCAACAACTTATAGGAGCATTACAGGAATAAGAGTTTTGCACCGAGGGTACATTCCTTTGAGCAGATGAACCATTTAAGAAAAGAGATCATTTATTCAATTTTTGCTGAATATGCAAAAGAAATTCATAATATGATAATGCAGATTCTGTTCTGTCTTCTATCATATTTTGTAAGAAACTTGGTTTCCATGGACTCTCATCCCTTCAAAATATAAACAGAAAGCCATTATAAGTACAGGCTTATATACTTTATTCCTTTTAAAACTATTCATCATGGTAACTGAACAGCAATGATCATATTTAGTTAACATTTATTGTATGCATAGAATTAATGTGCAACATTTCCACTAAAAGAACTTTGTCTATTTTAGAGTCTAAATAGCTAACAATCCTGCAAATAAATATTAACAATGTCATAATTCCATTTGCATCATCTTCATTGTCCTCTTTTATTCCTTTCCATGGTGTTACTTAATACTTTTGGCTAGTAGTTTTGTTTTTGCACTGAATATGCTTTCTGTCTCTGCAAAAGTGTCTTGTTGTGCCAGACATGAACTGAAGGAAGTTTGCAATTTAAGGTACTTGCATGCATGCAATTTTTAGTGTTCAGAAAGGCAATCATGCAAATTTTCGTTCAATCTACCAATCAAATTCCACAAGCAATCTACTTACTTTAAAATATATAATATAGGAAAGAAAGGCCTTTGCTCCCTTAGCCAGAAAATAAAAGCAAGAACTCTAGACGATTCAGCTGTGTTCAATTCTGGAAGATGTGTCTGTCAAAAACAAACAAAAATGGGGGTAATAATGGAGCAAAATATTATAAAATATTCAGAATACTATACATCATGAACTGATTCTAACTTTATTAAGCTACCTCTGCAAGAGTATACTTTTTTCTCTTTGAGAACACAACAAAGTAAATCTTTTTTCTGGTGTTTTTTGTGAGACAGAGCACTCTAAGTTCAGTTCAGTTTATTATATTCATATGCCGCTCTTTTCCCCCCGAAGGGGACTCAGGGCGGCTCACAACTCAAACCAGGGAAGGGGGATACAGACAAAAAATTTAAAAAACAAAGCATAACAATTGCATAATTTAAAACACACAACAGTCATACCATTCGAGACGGGGGGGGGGGGCAACAGCTCTTTAGCCCCAGGCCTGTCGGAACAGCCAGGTTTTAAGGGCTTTGCGGAAGGCCTGGAGGGTGGTGAGGGTTCGAGGGTAAGAATACTTAAGCAAACTTAACTTCTCAACTATGACTGTTTGTTCATTGACCAATCAAAGTTACAATGACACCAGATGAGGGGAATTTAATGGCAGGTCCTTACAACTCCCACAGACAAAGGACCACAATTTACGACATTCCCTGCTGGTTTCCCACAAGCAAAGTCAATGGGTAAGTCAGAAGTCACAGCCAGGCAAGGGCTTTGCTTAATGATAGCATCTCAGACTGCCAGAATTGCCATTGCTAGAGGTGAGGTGGTCACAAGATGTCACACTTTATGGCTGCATTGCTTAGCCACAATAATTATGGTCCCAACTGCAGTCATGAGCTGAAGTCTACCTGCATAGAAAATCTTTTTCGTTATTACATTAAGTGGGAAAGGAATAACTATTAAAGTAGAAAGTCAGTTCTTTCTCAATGTGATATTACACACACAGACAAAGGGACTGGAACTTTAGGTAATTTTTATGTACATAACATGGCAAATGGAATGTTACAATAAACAGAAACATATAGCGCATAAACTGTTCATTTAATGATAACATTTTTGAGAAATTGACTTTAGTTCTTCTAAATTATACGGTGCAAACTCAGGCATTCATAAGGATAGCTAAAAGCCAGAATCACAAAAGCTCTCTGTAGGTCTATTTCAATAAAACTTCAGTTTGCACAACTGGTACTTTGTTGGCCACACTTAAATAATTTTGGGTAGTTCTAAGGAGTCACATTACCAAGGAATAGAAGTAGGTAACAATATCCTGACTGATACCTCATCTTAAATCTCGAGTCAAGTTCAGGTTTCGGCAACTATATTTTGTTGTTTTCTTGGTAGCAATATAGTATGAAAATGGCTTGTTCTTACCTTTTCACGTTTTTTTTAACTTTGCCTACTCTACAATCATTCTTAGGATTTCATGGTGATCTCCCATCCAGCTGCATATTGGATCTGACCTATTTAACATTTTCAAGACCAGGTTGACTAAATGCTGCCATCTGCTGTAATGGTATTGTCCTACAACTTTGTAAATCCTTAGCCATTATCAATATTGGCTGGGCTTGATGAAAGTTGTAGTCCAAAACTATGAAGGACTCAGGCTGTCTACCCTTGCTTACCGTGTTATGTTCTTACCATATTTTGTGGTATTGATGCATAGTTTGGGGCTCCAAGTACTTGGCTTATAAAGTTCTGTCCACAATTCTTTCCAACCCATAAAAACATGACCTGTATATTCAAACACAGGAATTAGTAAATAATGTATGCATTAAACCTTTACCTCAATAAAATACTAAAAGTAAACCAGGCTAATAAAATACTGCTATGAAGGTTTATTTATGGAGAATGAGATGACTCCTGCTGCTCATAGTATATATAAAATCCTACTTACAGAGCCAGCATCCATAAGAAAAGCACCATCCCGGTTTAGCTTTTCTACAGAGAGCTGAAGAATGGGTGGCTGAGGTACTGTTCTGTCACCAATGTTGAGGGCTCCCTAAATAGATAAAATGATTTCTAATAGGCAAATAAAACAATAGATCTTATGTATTATAAACATGGGCTGCCACAACCTGACCGATATCAAGTGTAAAGCATACATCATTAGCATATATCTATAACATAAAGAGAAATATTTTTAAGCAATTGTTAATGTTTCCAGATAGAGTGGTTTGCAAATTGAACACAATTTCTGTTCCTTGCACTATCAAAAGTGTTTACATTTGCACGAACCAATCATAGTTGTTCTTGAAAGAAATTTAACAATGTTTAGTTTGCATATAAATAATATTGTTTCATTTGTTAAAATGAAGGAATGCATACCATTTAAATTTAATTCTATTTGTAATATCAGATATTCTACTTGCATACATTCAATTTCAATGTCCTTTGCAATTTACCCATTATAATTTAATATCTCCATTCATTTAAACACACACTAAAACACTGAATTTGATGGCTAAATGATTAGTATATCAAGCACAAAATTAGACAACTACATACAAAAATAGAAACAGTTTATAAAATTTCTGGTACATGCCAACTAATAATCCAATTCATAAAAGTTACAATTTATACTATAACTTAACAGCTGTTATATTTATATCTACTCTCAAAGTATGTCATAATTGCTACCTTCATAATTGATGCCTTCACCTATTATGTCAAATATTGGTACCTATTTGCAATGTTCTTGATTGTCAATACTCACATAACTAAATCACCCCTCAAGGCTTAGATAGGGAAGGGGAAAAAGTTTTCCTTTTTCCAAACTTCCAAGAGTTGAGGTCTGGAAAAAGCAAGACTGACATATAATATTGAAGAAAACTGCTCCCTGAATCTGAAAAGCATACCTTTACTATAAAATATGCACTAAAGTCAAATGTTTTAGTACAATTTTGTATAATATCTGAGACTAGGAAGATACATCCAATGATTTCCAGACAAATTTAGATGAAGAACTTACCTCATCTGTGAGATTGTCAATTCTATACAGATTGGGATGCATAATAAGCATGAGGTACACTAATGGTTGGCTTTTCACTTGACACGTTGTAAAGATGCGTTCATCTAAACGGGTATTTGTTTTACTTTGGAATGCTTTCTGTAAGCAAACGTAGCAACAGAAAAACAAGACAACTAAAAGTTATTCAGATGTCAAGATCATAAATTTAAACCATACTTTTTTTACTTCATGCTATATTCTCAATATAGAATAGGTTTTTTTAAAAAAATTGTTACTGCATATAAATATCTGGAAAAAGTTAACTATAATACTATAAATGGTCATCATTAATTTAGCAAAATTTACTTAGCCAACTTCTATTTCTAAGGCAATTTCTGTTTTTATTTTTACCTGTTTTAAAAGAGCCAGGATAAACAATGGAAACAGACGTAATGATGCAGGAGCCATAAGACCTGGTTGCTGAATGGTTAGGACAGATGAGCGGTATGCAGAAAGAGAATCTATTACAGCATTCACCAATGCATCTCGAGCATCACTCAAACTAGCAGAAACTGACCGATCAACAGCTGAAAAGGAACAAAATATAGTTCAATTGAATGTCAAAAAGACAATCACAATAAAGAGTATTAACAATAGATATTAATGATTCGTTCACTTGCTCAATCTCTCTCACACACACACAGAGATATCCAATTTACCAAAAAGAATACAAAGCAACACTGCATAGTATCTATATCTCTTTATGCTGTGGCAGTTGCCAAGCTTTTTAGATACATTTTATAAAGCACCTTTATGCATTCTAACAATCTCAACCAAAACATTCATTACCACCAATCTTTAAACTTTGTACAAAGATAGTATCAACAAATCAAAAAATATTGTGCAATTCAATCCAACAATTCAGCACATACCCATATTGGCTAAAAGGCCTGTAATAGCTTGTACATCAGCTCCTAAATAAACATCGCTCAATTGGCTTACAACAGGTAAACACAGTGTGTGGACACGTATTCTTCTTTCACCTGTTAAAAAAGTAGTTTTTAATAGCATTTAAAATAAATCCAGGGTATCCTTCAAAAACTATGATACATTAATTCTATTGCGGACATGGGGTGTATAGAATTTGTATAGAATTTGTACAGAATTATACAAAGTCATTCATCTTACAAATTTAAATAGAAGCTGCTGTTTCTAACCAAATTTGTTATTTTCCGCTTTTTTCAAACCCAAAGCACCATTTAACAGTGAAAGTCATGAGTATCTGCCAATAACCTATGAAGTTCTTAATCATGAAAACTGCAAAAAATCTAAAGATTTTAATAACAACTATTTTTTGTTAAAAGCATGGAGGGTATGGCTTTGAAATGTATACCAGATGCCACAGGCTGCTTACCTTTACTAGATGTATACAGGAGGGCTGACTGAAAACAGACCACCTGCATATCTGTCAAGCTCTCCTCTACTGACATTTGGACAGCATATCCTGCATCAGGATTCACGTTTGGCAGAGACAATAGATCAGTTGACCGTACAAAGAAGTTGCCATGGAAGGTGTGAATTGAAAGGCCTGGAAAAAGAATTATAATGTTTAAAACATTTTAATTAAGTTTAAAATTACTAGTATTCACTCTTCAATTTTCAACAGATTATGTTTAAGCACTGTCACTAAGTAAAAACATCAAAGCAGAAGCAATGTGTGGGAAATGAAATTTCTGTATGGCAAACATACCCCACTGTTATAAAGCTTTTGTAATATTATTCTCAATGTAGTGAGCAACAGTATTTCTTTGTGCAAGCTGAGAGGATTTTACCACATAAAAAGGGCAATCTAAATGCAGCCAGTCTCTCTTGAACGGCTTAGGTTGGTTACAATATTCTTAAATGAGTTATGCAAATATACTACTAGCATTATCATTATAAGTCTCTTTATGTTTTCAATAACTGAACTGAACCAAAATTAAAATATGTACTTTTTTATAGTACAGGGCGGGGCATAACCTTTTCCTAGGGGGTCACAGCAAGATCGACAGCAGTTTACAACTTCCGTGACACCTCATTTTAAAGCCCATAAAAAACTGAATTGAATGAGCTATTAAATGTTAAATTTGCTTTAAGAATGGCTGGAAAATTCGATTCGGAAGAACAAAGGATCATTGACAGAATAAAATGCATTGCCTTTCGAGAGGCTCGCGATGCTGGAGCGACGTTTATCAATCGAAAATGGATTGCAAACAAATTGAAACGTCATCCGGATTGGGTTACTGATAATTGGAACAAAACAGCCCAAGAATGTTTCACAAAATTTGGAGAAGGGCGTCCTCTGCAACTGTCCCAAGAAAGCAAAGCCATCATTGCAACTGGCAGTCGCAAACAACGAAAAGGAAACCGAAAAGTGGCCCAAGAAATCCTTCAAATTCGTGGAAAACGAGTTGATCAAAGGACAATCGGCCGATATCGAGAACGAGAAGGTTTGAAGCCATTCCACGTCATTTGCAAACCATTGAAAACTCAAACACACGTTCAAGATCGGCTTTGGTTGTGCGATTGGTTGTCTGAATGGACCGAGGAAGATTTTCTTCATTTGGCGCCATCTGACGAATTCTTCGTTTATGCCATTCGAAAACCGAATTTCCAGAACGATCGAATTTGGGCTAAAGACGTCGACGACATCGCCAAACATGAACGATATCGACAAATCGTTCGCAATCCGACTTGCATCAGGATTTTCGTCATTTTCACAGCCAAGAAACTGCATTGGGTTTTGAAGGATAAAGGGGAATCCTGGGATGGCAGTTATTTCCGTGAGAAAATTTTATTGGAGAATGTCATTCCATTTCTCAGTGATCCAGACAATGTCTTGGTGGTTGGTGAGGCTGTCTTTCTTCATGACAAAGCTCCTTGCATGCGTGCAAATGCGACTCAGCAATTGTTAAAGGAAAACAATGTCGAATTTTGGGGCAATGACGTCTGGCCGGGAAATTCGCCAGATCTCAATCCGGCAGAGAACATTGGGGCCATAATTAAGGATGAAGTGGAAGCTCTGATGATTCAGGAGCAAGGTCAAAATCGATATTCGGTTGAAACTTTGAGAATGAATTTGGAAACTGTGTTGAAAAATCTGGAAAATCGAACGGAACTGTTTGAAGATTTGTTGTGTTCTTATCCACCTCGTTTGAATGCTGTTCGAAGGGCTAATGGTGGTCATACTGACTATTAAATCGTGTCAATAAACTCAGTTTTTGATGGGCTTTCGAATGGTGTATGAATTATTTGTGTTGTTATTACAAGTGTTGCTGTGACCCCCTAGGAAAAGGTTATGCCCCGCCCTGTAAAGAAGACGTATAGACTTAGGGCTATGTTATTTTGAAGTGGGAAAACATTTGAAAACTGTGCTTAAAATAAGCCTAAATTTAGAAAAAATCATCTCATTCATAAATACACAGGTAAAGGTAAAGGTTCCCCTCGCACATATGTGCAAGTTGTTCCCGACTCTAGGGTACAGTGCTAATCTCCATTTCAAAGCTGAAGAGCCAGCACAGTCTGAAGATTCCTCAATGGTCATGTAGCCGGCATGTTTAAATGCCAAAAGTGCATGGAACGCTGTTACCTTCCCACCAAAGTGGTCCCTATTTTTCAACTTGCATTTTTACATGCTTTCAAACTGCTAGGTTAGCAGAAGCTGGGACAAGTAATGGGAGCTCACTCCATTACGCAGCGCTAGGGATTCGAACTGCCAAACTGCCAACCTTTCTAATCGACAAGCTCGATCAGAAGTCTTAGCCACTGAGCCACCGCATCCCTATAAATTCCAAAGCAAGTTCATTCCTGTGTGCAGCTCATTTTGCATTACCTGTTGATTCAAGATGTCCTCTTTCCCCCAACCTCCCAAAATCTATCCTTTTACCAAAAAAGAACATTCAAGGCATAAATTTACCTTTGGATTTACAATGCATTCTTTAAAAATCTTCCTAGCAGTACCAATCTGCTATGATAGGCAGATCAGATTCCCCTGAGCCAATTTATTTAACAATATAGCAAGCTCTAGGAAAAGGAGGGAGGGAGAGCTGCTTCCACTGTAACCATCCAATATATGAAAGACCTTGCCCCTGGGGAATAGGATGCCATGTTTCCATGATCTTTGAGATCAACAATCTCAAATTTACACATGTGGAAATAGCCTTCACTGATTATACAATTGGTTTATAATATTCTATGACAACTCTCTCATAAAAGCTCATACATTAAGACTGTAAAGAAAGAATAATAACTTAAGCAATGCTGAGTATCAAACATCATTTGTCAGAATTCCAAATTCAAGGCTACTTAGAATTTCAAATATTTACATGCACCTTTTAACTTATTTAGGCAATTATGACAATGCTTCAATTAACACTGGCAGGCTAAGGGTCTGACCTTTGGTACATCTTATCCTCATGACAGCTTCAAAGCCAATCTTCCTAGTTAAATATCGCTTTAGTTCTTTCTGTAATTTCTCCACCATAAGAGGATTGTGTTGATGATGGTAAGCTTGATAATAATATACACTACCAGCAGAATACCTTGATATACACCCTAAAAAAAAAGTAAATTTATTTCATTTTTGGACTTAAAAGTGATATAATATAAAAATAGAAGTTTTACAGTAAGAAAAAGAAACATGCACATTTTTTTCAAGCAGTAGTCTCACTACTGAAGTGGAATACATTTCTTTCCTAAAAAACAGATTTTTAAAGATTATGAACTGGAAATAGATCATTACTGAAATGTATTGCTCCATCTTTTGATTGTAATGTTTTAGTTTTTACAATTTAAAATCTGTAATTATACCTTTATTAATCAAGCAGGAAAGAAAGCAAACCAGTAGAACAGGGTTCCTCATGTATATATATAGTTTTACGAAACAGTTTCGATAAACGACAATCATATTTTATTATAATCACCCCTGATTATAATCTATAATCTACAGATTATAATTTCAATAAAGCATTCTTAAATGGAGAGCAACAAGTATGTCTTACCTAATGAAGCCAAGTCAGAGTACTGCCCACTAAGAAGAAACAAGTCAACCGCAACCTGTTGTCCTGAGCAATCCAAGGCCAATTTTTTATAGAAGTCAGTAGATGGTGTCAGAGGAACATCCTGGTAAAAGGCAAAAAATGTACTTGAAGGGGTGTTTCATTCATATTCATTCCACCAACAAAGCAATATTCATTAAAGCACTGAAACAGCTGCATCCTCCCAAGGGTTTAGCACAGCTTTTTGTGCTAAATTGCCTCCGTATGCTTGTGTATGTATGCGGTGCATACACACCGAAAACATCTTTGGTGTGTATGCTTTCACCAGGAACGCTGGGTAAAAGGAAGTTGCAGCTGTGTAGACGGTTGAAAAGTGAGGCTTTGTTCACAGCCTTACTGTAAGGACAGCATTGTTCAAATGATTTACACTAGCTATTGCCAAATATTTAAAAAAAATACTAGCAATGTTCAAACTAACACAAGGATTTCGTTATACAATGGCTTGAGTCTAGGCTTTCTAGTAGTCAATCAAAATTGAAAATGGCCATTTAGGCATTAGGTTCAATAGCCTTTTAGTATAGCAAATGAAATTAAATAATCTATAACAGCTCATACTTATATTCATCCTGTAGAGACAATCAAAAATTAGTTTGATATAGTGGTTAAGATATCAAGCTAGAACCCAGGAGACTGAGCGTTCTAGTCCTGCCTGAGGCACAAAGCCAGTTGGATGACTTTGAGCCAATCCCACTCTCATCCCTAGGAAGACAGCAATGGTAATCCACTTCTGAAATCTTGGCAAGAAAACTACAGGCATTTGTCCAGACAGTCTCCAGAGTAAATACTGACTTATAGGGTACATATGCACACCCCAAAAAAGTTCACCACCTGTCTAGAAATAAATTCTACAGTTGAACTGCTCTACTTTTAGCAAGTTTTCTAATATGCAGTCAGACTCTGCCTCCCTGTAACATATATCTGTAATTCTTATAGCGGTACATAACCTGTTCTGTGCATTATCTTTTCAGATATATGAATAGTGGTATTATAGCAATATCAATAGCAGACTTATATACCGCTTCATAGTGCTTTTACAGCCCTCTCTAAGCAGTTTAACAGAGTCAACATATTGCCCCCCAACAATACAGGTCCTCATTTTACCCACCTAAGAAGGATGGAAGGCTGAATCAACCTTGAGCTGGTGAGATTTGAACTGCCGAACTGCAGCTAGCAGTCAGCTGAAGTAGCCTGCAATAATACACTCTAACCACTGCACTAATCTTTCTTAGTTTTCTTTCTCAGGGCTAAATATGCCTAGTGCCTTCAAATGTATCTTCAAAGAACAGTTTCTGCTCTGTTGATCATTCTCACTGCCATGTTTTGAACCTGTTCCAGTCTCTCTAAATCTTTCTTAAATTATAGTACTCAGAACTCAATGTTAAATCTGACCAAAGCAGAATAAAGGAGAACTATAGTTTCCTGTGGTTTAGAAGATATTCTTCTGTTGAAAAATTTGCATTTTTGCAGCCCCACTGCAGACTAGAACTATTTTTAAAAAGAACTGTTGCAATAAAAATAGATTTTAAGAGACACTTAAAAATCAGGCATAAAAGTTTGTTTTGCTAACCTTTGTAGATGCTTTTTGGTTAGGCTCTTCCCGTGGTTTGAGTGCACCTGCTCCTAAAGATGGAAGCTGAGTTTGGAAGACAGTAATCCGACCCCCAGTAGATGACATAAGTTTAAAGGCAGCCTGTAGTGCAGGTCCCAAAGCACTTTGGGTTTCCAAAGATTTAATGAACATCTGAGGCAAAGTTCTCAATAAATCTTGAATCAGCTGAAATCAATCAAATTTCCATCTTTTTATTTGCTATATTTATCCATTTTTATATTATCCAATATTTGAAGCTCACATTACAGCTTAAAAAAATAAAACTTAAAATAAAATCAACAGTAGTACTGTGAATTTTTTTTGTCTAGTGTTAAAATGTATGTGCCAATGTGCCAATTGGAAATACCTTCCACAATCAGGGTTTCTCCAACAAGGAGACCTTAATCACTCAGTGGTTGTTTATTTTGTTTATTTATTAAAGAACGTGTAACAGCATCATGTCATCTGATAGAACTGAAAGCTTCAAAAGTTGATTTTCGGTTCCAAGCTTATCAGTACAATAACTAATCAGATCCTTAGAGCTTTAAAAGTCAGTTATACAGTACAGTGGGTGAGAGTGTAGGTTACACAAATGAACCAGAAGCTCAGTAGTTGCCCTCTGACTATACCAATCTGGTGTAGATAACTCAGACCCAGTCTTGTCCAATTATCTGGGAAGATTTTGCTTAGGGTGAAAAGTGGACTGGAGTCACTCTTCACACTGATGGCTGCCATTTGTCCCATTATTAGGTATCAAACATTTTAACTGAAGTTATTTTGTTCCTTAGGCCAAAATATGTTTTAGATTTTATTACATGGAATAGGCAAAATAATATTTCAAAGTCTTAAAATGTAGTCTTAAAGTCTTTCAATTGCTTAAAATATACTTTTGCTTATACTTACAACATATAATATTACTCTTACCTCTTTGCTTTCGTTTAAATTTACTAATAAGTTTTCCGGCATGGGTATAAACACATCTACAAGATAGATAACAAAGTATTTAGTATTTATTTTATCACTGGATTTAATGATTATTCAGTTGTGATAGCCTTGGAAAGGCTGTTTTACACCCCATAAAGAACTTCCACCCTTGATAAAACATCATGATATAATATGTAATATATTTTCACCTATATCCTCCACAACGCAATGCTTTGAGGTGAGTTGGACTAAAAGAGATTGATGAGCCCATAGTCACCCAGTCATCTTTTAATCATAGCTGCCTGTGATTAAAACTCAAGAGTATCCCATTTTGACATCAAAAGCCCCCCCCCCCAGGTTTAACCCCAAGGTGAGATCCACACCCACACTTCTGACTTTACGAAAAGCCTAAAGCCCTGCCTCTGTCAAATGGCCTAGTATCCCAATGGGGGCAATCTTTCTGGATGTGGTTAATGGACTACGACCCCATCTTCCACCCATGTGTATGTTGCTTCCTCTCTCCCTAATTTAATGTTACTATTTATTGATGTAATGTTTTTATTGGTTTTTAATTATTAAAGTCATCTCCAGGCGAAATAGGCAGCATATGAGCTGAATGAATAAAGAGAGAGATAGATAGATAGATAGATAGATAGATAGATAGATAGATAGATAGATAGATAGATAGATAGATAGATAGATAGACAGACAGACAGAGAGATCTGGATTTGGGGAAAAATACTGAGGAAAAACAACCTTTTAAATTTTTCTCTCTCTCTCTCTCTCTCTCTCACACACACACACACACACACACACACACACACACACACACACACACACACACACACACACAATCTAAGTGGGCAACACTTCCACATTACCCCAATACAAACTACTACAGTGCTGAGAGATCTTCTAGAAACTACAGAAATAATAGTATTTATTTCCTGGACCTATAGCCAGAAAGTGACAGTGAAATTGAAAAGCAGAAAAAAAACCTCTTGAGAGGTGTGTGTGAAGTGTTTTGCTTCTTTGACATTTCCTATAATGGAAGTGTGATAAGACATAATTTGTAAGTGACCTAAGTGGTATCCCTAAAATGCCTATAGCAAATGAGACAACTATCACAAATCTACTTCTCCAGATAGCTAGTTTGTGTGTGTGAAACAAAATCTGCAATGAAAAATTTTAAACCCTAGGGTGTTTTTTTTTTGCAAAACAAAAATTGAAAAACAGGAAAGACCCTGAGGCATATTTTACCTAGGAGTGTTTTTCTAGCTGTGTTTGACTAGAGGACATTTGCTCTTTTTCCTTTCTTGCTCTCCTAGCTTACAGTATGACTGAGAATCATCTTTAATAGCAAAGTACCAAGACTTGTCCTGTAACTGTTTTTTTCTTCTTTGAAAGTGTTGGATTAATGTTCCAATTTAGGAGTATATGACAAGAGTCATAAAGCATACTTCATAAATTTAGTATTTGAGATTATTTCTTCTTACCTTCAATATCTGAAATGATTAACATTTGAGGCTGTGAGAGACCTTCCTGGAGGCTATAGAAATGGATTGTGCTGTCAAATGTTATGAAGCCTATTTTTGTTCTAGTGTTCCCTGGGAGTCTGAAAATGAAGCAGAGAAATTGAGGGCTAGGCATTAAATATATAAAGTGTACACATTTAAGTTGAACTTATATATTTTCCTAAAACAACATTTCATGTAACATGTTAAGTGTAGATAAATAAATTATTATTCCATGAACAGCTATAAAGCTCACATTCAAATGGGTTCGTTATTAATTTTCAAAGGAATAGAATTTTAGGGTGACAATAAGATAACAAAACAAAAAGACAGAGAACGACCCAGGGGAGATATTCTGAAGTGGAGAAAAATTCTACCTTCATTACAGAAAGAGGCATTTTATTTGTTTCTTATAAACATTGCAACATACAGAGTTCCTTAAGCAAACTGTCCTTTCGAATTATGGACACATTTCCTAAAGAATGTACTTCAATTCAACACAGTTCATCCATTCTTATTAAAAGATGAGCCTCAAATCACGTTGTGAGTCATGCTACTTGGATTACAGATAATTCTAAAAGGTCCATAAACTTTCATCATTGCAGGTTTGTGTAAATTTATGTTGTCTGTATACTGATGTCAACGTGCAATAAGCTAAACAATTGTTTATGCTATCTTGTTTTTCAATTCTGTAAATATACCTTAATAACGAATACTCTCGTAACTATAATTTTATACATTCTGGTGGGCTCATTTTTGAGTCAGAGGAAGGAACAGACAATAAGCAGCCAGAGTCAGCTTCAGAAGTGCTGACAAACAACAAGCAGCCAGCCCACATACCATCAGACAGACCGCTGCCTGAGCAAGCAAAGAGGTAAGTCCAAAACAACACACACAGCTGCTGTCACTTTCTGAAGATGACAGTGCAGAATTACTTCCCCCTTCTCAACACAAGAGCCTGACAGGCTGCAAAGAGAGTAGAGTCTTTGTGCTCTGTGAGACTGCTCACCACAGAAGAGGTCTCGCCCTAACATGAGCTGCACTGGGGTTGCTTCTATTAAAATGGAGCAGCAAGTACAAGCTGTTCCATGAAGACAACCACCCTAACTTCTACTCCGTGTGCCTTGACTTGTGAACCTTGCAACCCTGACTTTGATCCTAAACAATTCGTCAGGATCCTAAACAGATCCTGACGAATCTGCTCCATGCTTTGATCCAGGGACTCCACCTGATAACTCTCCTGTGTGTTGCTTTGATTTGGAACACTTGTAAAGCAAAACTGCTGAACTTCGGGGGAGGGAGGACTTTATATTGCAAGGGCATCTGTTTCCAACTCTTATTTATTTAGTAAACAGAACAAAATTACCCCTTTGTGTGTTTGTGCTTGGTTCAGGATCGGACAGATATGAATTTTAAAGATTACATCAATAGATTGAAAAGATGCAAAGGACTCACAGATCTAAATTATCCAACAAAGTCTTGCAGACAGTGTCTAAGTATCCTGTTTCTATTGCATTATGTGACACATCAAATACAAAGAGGTACACAGGAGGCTGAGGTGGACGTAGCTGAAAAAACAAGACACAATTATAAACATTTAAATGTCAATCTAGGACCGCTGACTTTTTTACTTGGCTGTAAGGTAGTCTGAATTTTTAATACCGTAAAAATACAATGCACTTTTACATATTATAATCTATTTTTGAGTAGTTCTCTATTGTGAAAATGGAAAATTTTAATTGTAGCAAGTTTACTGAACTCTGCTTTCTAATTTGTGTTACAAAAATGAAAGAAAAAGCATAGTATGTACACCACACAGTTTTTTTTAAAAGCTAGCAAATGGTAGTATACTGGATTGAGAGATTTAGAGGACTGAGAACCACTATGACATTAAAAGATATATTTATTGTAAAGATGCAATACATTAGAGTCAATATTTCTTTTAAATCTTGAACAGTATGGATGGAGGTTGAGGTGCTGGATTAGAAGCAGAGAGGCCTAAGTTTTGGTCCTCCTTAGACCAGGGACGTGCAGTCAGGGGAGGCAGAGCCTCATCACTGTCATCATGAAAAGAAAAAAAAATGTAAAAGGAAAAAGGCAAGAGCTGAGGTCAGACTGAGCTAGTTGCTGCCAGAGTCACCAAGGATGACTTTGCTTAGTGCTTAACTGTTTAAAAAGGCCTCTAAAAAAGCGCCCTCTACAGGAGGCGGCAGGAGAATGACGTGCCTCATCTAGTCTGGTGTTTTATGATCACTCGAGCAGAGTTAAGCAAGGGTTAAAAGCCGAAAAATTCCTGACATAGATGAGGCACATCGTTCTCCTGCCTCCTCCTGTAGAAGGTGCTTTTTAGAGGCTTTTTTAAATAGTTAAGCAGAGTCATCCACGGTGACCCTGGCAGCAACTAGCCCAGCCTGACCTCAGCTCTTGCCTTTTTCCTTTTACATTTTTTTTTCTTTTCATGATGTCAGGCAAGAGCAGAGTTGAAATCCTCTCTGAAACAGCTGGAAAAGGTACGTGTGGGTCGGAGGGAGGGGGAGGAATTCAAACTTCATCCTCCTGGTGCAACTTTGTGTGTGTGTGTGTGTGTGTTTGAGAGAGGGGGCAGGGAGGGAGAGAGGGAGAAAGGAGAGGAAGGGAGAAGAAAAAGAAAGGAAACTTATTTAGCAAAGGAGAAAAACAAATGCTATCGCTTTAAATCGGAACTGAGCCTGCCTGGCTGTGGAATTCTGGGAGTTGAAGTCCACAAGTCTAAAAAAATTGCTGCCTCACCAGCCATAAACCTCACCGCACGTCACTGCCTTAGACACAGAAGCTGGTGGAGTCCGAAAGAAGGCAATGACAAACTACTCCCACATTTCTGTCACAGAAACTACATGAACCAATAAACTGACTGAAAAGTGTGTCTTCATTGAAAAATAACTCTTTCTCTGGTGCAATGTAAGATCAATAAGCTTTCCTAGAACTACAGTGCATAAGCATCAACAAGTAAGGGAAAATGAGATAACTAAACTCGTGGAACAAGACACAGTTCCATAGAGCCCGACTTGTTCCATAAGCAAGAACACACTACTTCACTTTTCTTCTAATAACACTTCACAGTATATGAAAGGGTGCTGTTTTTAAGAGCAGTTTTTAATAGAGAAGGAAGCTGCTGATAAAGAGTTTGAGAATCCAACCAACTACTTGAAAGCTCTAAGAGCTTACAACTATATGCAGTCACTTTGTCTCAACTGAAATACCACTTTCTATAATAGCTATACAAGAATGGATAAATAAAGGTTAAAAAAAGAAAAATGTTGAGATAGAGTAGTTCTGCACAAGGTATTATAACTACACATTATATAACATGGAGTGGGGGGAAGAGAAAGGAAGGTGGGGAGGCAGAATCTCACCATATATTCAGAAGGAGCCATAAACTCAATAGTGGCATTTTGAACTTCAGGTCTTTTATGAGGTTCTCCATAAACTCTTGTGACAGGATTATACATAAACTCTTCAGGAACTATAGGAGGAAAATACACTTTATAAACCAGTGTAACTCTCAAGGTTTACAGTATTTTATATAATATTTTTCAGCCTAGTAGTCTTTTAAAGAAATATTTATTCCCATAATATGTTCAATTACCTAAAATGCAGCTAGAGATTGATGTCATAAATGTATTTTACTGGAATCAAACAGCTTATTTGTATGTATACATGTGTACACTTAAGAACTTAACATGAAGTCAACTGATTCTTTATTGGATTTAAACTCATAAAAAAACTCACCATCATTCACTCTGTAGCACAAGTTGCATTTCCATCTCCTTTGATCAAGGAAGCTGACAAAAGGATTGATATACGTTCTACAGCTACGACATCTCACAATTGTACTAGAAGTTACTACAGGCAATTGCTGAAAAGAGGAACGTTTGAGTCATTTGTTTAAGAACATTTGTCATCAAGTATAATTTAATTCTTTTTTTTTCATAAGACTAAATAATGATAATGACAATAAAAATTGACAGCCTTGACAGGTATGCTTGCAATGGCAATTCTGATTTCAATCTAGTGTTTTTTTCCATGAGATTCTAAATTAAGAGATGGGTTTAAAGTCATGTGCCAGTGGGAGACATGGCATTGCAGTTTTCATACTTGTAGACAAAATTAAAATATTCATTTACTGATGAAAGCAATCAGGCTTTATTTTGAAAACAGAAAAAAAACCTGAATGTTCATAAAACATCTTATAATATATTACCAATAAATTACTTGGACTTGGACAACACACTTAACAATGTATGCTTATGCAGAAGATGAGAACCTATATAAAATGTTGTATGTTGCATTCAAGCAGACAATTATGTAAAAGTTATGTAAAAACTAAAAATATTATGAGGAGACAAGATAGACTGTTTAATTTGTAACAACTGATGTCCCATTTCCCACAAGGTTATTCCCTAGCCTAGTAACTCTTTATTATTTGCAAACACAACCTTCACAGCAGATTAAAATCAGGGAAGAAACGATACTAAATATACTCCCAACTTTGATTAAATATTATCTATTGAAATGCCTTAAAAGATAAACTTATAGAAAAAACTGAAAGATTCAATCAATCAATCTTTAGTTCAATCTGTGTAAAGTTTCATCACTGTTGAAGCACTGTACATTCATACATACATATGAAATAAATAAATGATATTTAAAATACCGTATGGTGCTGTAACTGGACTATAAAAAGGCAACTTACACAAAATGCCACTTTTGGTAAAGTCATTTCATTTGAATTTCTTCTAATTTTCAATTTCAATTCCTCTTGGTTAAAGGATTTAATTTATTTAAATAATTTGTACTATACCCAAATCAATAAACTAAAATTCCTAAAATGTAAGAGAATCATCCAAAAACAAAACTAGATTTTGGAATTTTTATTTGTAGAAACTGCTGCAGCCAGAGTTTCTCAAATTTGGCCATTACAACAGATTACATACATCAAAGTAAATTTCTGGAATTAATCTCTAAGACAATTACGGATAATACATGCATGTAGAATTCTATTATTATCTAGAGCAGTGTTGAGCAGTGTCAAACTTGGCAACTTTAAGATGAGTGGCCTTCAACTCCCAGAATTCTGGGAATTGGCTGCAGCTGGGGAATTGAACTCCACACTTCTTATAATATGAAGAACATTGACTAGAATAATTTGAATATAGGCTATGTATTTCTGAAAATCAACACCCTAACATTTTCAAACATTAAATAACATACCGATAAATCTTTGAAAGGGTGAAGTAGAAGCCCCAGGGGTAGTTTGGCTTTATTCAGTAAGGCCTGAGTCTGAGGAATGTTAGTCAAGGTACACCGGAACAACCTATATGGAAAATCAAAGGATTAAAGAATTACTAAATGTGTCAACCTTCCTGATCTCCACAGTCAGTCATTACTTTTCTCTCTTTTTATGTTTGAAGAATGGGGACCACCCTATATCTTATGCAGCATTCAGTTTAGGGGCGGGGGAATTATAACAAATGCAAAATTTTAATAGTTTGTAGGATTTTGCTACGCCAGTTATTTTTTTCTTTCCTAGCAGGGATCTCTTTTTCTTTTTTTCTTTTGATCAACCAAATGCCAACCAAATTGGTTGTTACAGGAATTGACTGACTGGTTTGTCACTTGAGCTTGACGTCATGGGTTAAGGGTGTGAATGGTCCAAAGTCAGCTTTCATGCCTAAGGCAGAACTAGAACTCACAGTCCCTTGGTTTGTATCCTAGCGCTTTAATTGCTAAACCAAACTATCTCCTGCTACAGTCATTTATTAACTTGTAAAGCAAGTAGATATCCTGACCAAATTAGAAACAAAACATTAGAAAGTAACACCATCCTTTGAAAAATATACTTCTGGATCTATACTATTTATTCACCACCAGAATCCAAAATAGCCTTTGCAAACTGTTGTTTTTTTAAATATCTACAGTACAGCCTTAGATCTAACAGGATATTTCTGAAGCTAGAATACAAATCTATATATAATTTAAATATTCAAAAGCAAACCCAAATTAAAAAAAACAGAAACATATGAGGGGTAAAGCTGGCAATTGAGAAAGAAGAGATGCAAAAAATAGCAAAGTTGACCTCAGGTTTTCATTGCTTCAAACAAAATATTTTCTCACTGAGGAAAACAAATGAATCCAATGCTTAGTTCTAATGAAGCCTTCATAAATTGCTAACCAAGCATTAGATTCTATTCACAAAACATAATCTAACATAATTGATTAATTACATTCATACAGATGATCATGTGTAAGCATACAAGTATGATATTAAGCATACAAGTATGAATAATTTCTATAACATTTGTCTTGATGGACACAGTTACTTGGGTGGGCAATCCATAAATCTGTAGTTAAAGGTGCTTACAATTTTTGCAATTTGGGGAAGAATACAGCTTCTACAATATTTAGTTTTTTGTTTTAAAAGAACTGTTACTATCAAGCATCAAAACAAGATTCCTTATATTCTTTTCAGAATCTATTTTACTGAAAGCATTTAACCTTCAAATGTTTAAACATGTTTACATTTCTCAAAACTTAAATGTGCATTAGCAATATACTCAAATATAGAAAAAGTGCAAATAATCCTTTTTACCCAATGTTCATTTTGCTTCCTATTATAACAAACCACTGAAACCCAAAGCAAGTTAATAAGAGCTTTATTTTGATTCAAGCAATTAGTAAATTGGGTATTCCCCAGTTGCAAGACCATAATTTGTATGTACTAAGATTAATCACGAAGCTTTGGCTTATCAGCATTGTAGAAATTATCTTCTCAAACTCTTTGGGCTATGAAATTGTGAAGCAGTGCCTTGTGCAACTGACATTCCAGCAGGACATACCAACACAGCTGAAAAATACTGCTGTATTGTAGACTTTAATTGCAATGTAGTGGCGTAGGTAGTGCTTGACTTACGACTGTAATGGAATCTGCCAATTCCTATCAAGTGTTGTGATGGTCGTAAGTTGGGTCACTCACATAACCAACCTGATTTTTTGTGGTGGTTGTTAAGTGAAAGTTGCACTGCAGTTATCAAGCAAACCTAAGTAACTTCTTGTTTGTGGCAAAACTGTCATATAATGTGATCCATAGGACCACAGGATGCTGCAAACAATTGTAAATACAGCTATGTTGCCAAGTGCAACCATGTGATCTGGGAATGGGAGAAGAAACCACCAAAACTTTGGAATAAGGCCACAACTCCCCTTTCCCTCCTTTTTTTTCACATAGGTCGCCACTAAGTTGAAGACTTCCTGAATACAAATATAAACCTCAATATCATAACCATCATATAAAATTTTAACTATCTGAAAATTATTCAAATAACCCACAAATGTAATTAGTATACCCTATCACAACAGAGCCAAATAAAGTCCATACATTTTGCTATCTATTCTGTTCATCCATGAACATAAGAACTGATAACTGTTTCTTTACAATCTCTCCCTGCTCTCATATTTGAAAAAGAATATCATGCCAGCTTTTTAATTTTTATTTTAGCTTATAGGATCCAATCTTAAATTCAGCTATCATTTTAATAACTTCAACCTTCTTACAGAAAGTATTCAGGTACAATTGTTATGTATAGAAAGAACCATGTGAGCCTACATTTTTTCCTTTACATAGGATTAATTGGAACCATCAAAAACAGATTACCGTATTTTTCAGAGTACAAGACGCACCAGATTATAAGATGCACCAAGGTTTTGAAGAGGCACATTTTTTTAAAAAGTAGGTAGATAGATAGAGGAATAGATAGGGAGAGAAAGAGAAATACAGTAGGGAGGGAGGGAGAGAGAGTAGTTAGCTAGGTAGATAAAAGGGATAGAGAGAGAGAGAGAAATAGAAAGAGAGTGTCTGTGTAGGTAGGTAGAGGGATAGAGAGAGAGAAATGGAGATAGAGAGAAGTACAGTAGATAGGTAGGTGTTTCTGCTGGCACAGCACTTGATCAATGTAATTCTCATCAATCAGTTAAAGAGCTTTCCAAAAGGAAAAAAAAGTTTTTGCACTCTGCAAACCTCCCAACGGCCCGTTTTTCACAAAAATTGGCCCATTCCCCCCCCCAAAGCATGAATAGCCTTGCAGAATGGTCCTGGGAAGGGGGAAAAATGAGCAAAAAATGGGCCCGTTTTTTGAAAAACAAATTGCATGCATAGCCTTGTGGAGGCTTATAGAGTGCTGCTAGGGGCTGGAGGGGGGGAAACGGCCATTTTTTGCTTATTTCTGTACTCTCCAGCCCCCCAAGAGCTCTCTGAAAGCCTCCATAAGGCTGTACACAGTCATTTTGGTGAAGGGGCAGGGCTTTGGGAGGCAAAAAAATGTATTCGTGTATAAGACGCACCCAGATTTTCAGCCTCTTTTCAGCCTCTTATACTCCGAAAAATACAGTAGATTTTTATTCACCAGTGATGATTTTTTTTATTAAGAGTTGTATTTTTATCAAGAGTTGTGGCAGACATCTAAGTAATGATTTAGGATTTATAAATGTGATTAAAACCTAACATTTCAGGTATCTTCTTGTTGATGTACTAAAATTAAACCCTAACCCTAATCTTTCTCAGTCTGTTTTTGTTTAAATACTTTAAAATACCCAGAAAGACTAGGGAGAACCTTCAGAATAATAGAAATTGAAGAGATTTATTATTTTACAAGCAGTATTAATTAATCATACTCGGGATTGCAGTTGAGCTTTTGAATATCTTGATGCAAATTGGGAATGGGTGCTTGCAAGGGGGTTCCAGGAAGAATATTTCTCTCTTGAAGAAGGTTGATAGGTCTTAATCCTTCAGGCTGAAGACTTAGTCCACCCATAGATGCAGCTAAGGTATTTGCTCCCATGCCAGGCTGCACCCAAAACAAAAATTAAAGTTAACCTTTATGAAACACATTTAAATCCATGCAGACACACAATGGAGGATGGTGGAGTTAATATTAGATGTAAATACATAATTCATAAAGCACTTATAGTAGTTTATTTACAGCTCATCCTCAGTTACAACCATTTGTTTAGTGACTAATCAAAGTTACAATGGCACTGAAAAGTGTCTTATGAACAGTTTTCACACAATGACTGTTGCAGCATCCCCAGTCATGTGAACAAAATTGAGACACTTGCCAACTGTCATGTGTTTATGACGGTTGCAATGTCCCCAGATCATGTGATCATTAGTTGTAACCTTCCCAGCTGGCTTCCAACAAGTAAAGTCAATGGAGGAAGCCAAATTTACTTAATGACCAGATGATTCACTAAACTGCAATGATTTGCTGCCTTAACATCTATAGCAAAAAGATTTTAAAATGGGACAAAACTCACTTAACAACTATCTTGCTTAGCAACAGAAATTTCCGGCTCCATTGTGGTCATAAATTGAGGATTACCTGTATTTTATTATAAACTAGTTCACCATCCTATTAGCACTCAAAAGTAATCTAGATATAAAAGTCCATATTTATTTTTAATAAATTCCAGTAATATTAGTTATTTGCATTTATATCATGTTTTCCTTGTGCAAGCATACCTGGGGAAACTCATTTTATCTGAATAATAACGTAAGTAGCCTGGGTAGAGTTCAAAATTATCCACTGATAATTCCAGTCCAAGTCCAACATCTTAAATACTGCACTATACTAGCACTAAATTAAAAAATAAAGTATATTGAATTATGCAGTCCTATTATGTAGACAACACTGATTATTAAAAAGACCGGAGGAAGTAATGAAGGCTAATGTTTAGATGAAGTGCATTTTTTCAATTTCATAATGAATTATTAATAACTAAGGAGAGTATTGTAAGAGGGACGAGATAATTTTGAAATATCTATCAGAATCACATGAAGGGGAGAATCTAGCCAATTATATGTGTATCTATAAAGCACAAACTTGAATGAGAAGGTGGAGCTCACTTGAGTGAGAAAATATAACGCCTGATGCTTAACTCAAATTGGAGGCATATCTCCTTTTATACAACAGTAGAAAATATTTAGCAGTGGCTTAATATTGCCGAGCTAGTCTTACTCATCAACTTAATTGGTTCTAACATATTTCTGTTTAGAATTGGAAAAAAAGACAGGAAGGACAGAAATGTAATAGAGAAACTCTTAATGTAACATAGGAAAATTAAAAACAGCTCTTTTCATATAAAACACATTCTTTTTGTAAACCAACCAGTTCTAATCTAGCTATAACTAGGAACTGATTAGCCAGAGAATAGAAATATCATGTATGCAAACAGCTCCAACCCCTTATTGTAGATAGGAATCAGAATATCCCTGATGACTTTCTAGCTTCTGTTTGAGCGCAACTAATGAAGAGGACGTCCACCAATTCTGGATAATTGGTTCCAGAGTCAAACTATTGTTACTATTAGAATATTTTTTTTCAAATATTCAATTTGAATTTACATTTTCATAACTTTATACACAATTTTCATGACATTATATTGAATGTGATAACAAGCATATCACAAGTGTGTGCTCCTTCTAGAGGAATACAATTCCATCCGGAACCAGAATCACATTAAATTCCTGGTTCTGTTTGTTTGGGTAGCATTTCACATGTGGATTCTTGATACCTTGCAAATCAATCAAGACTGATTTGTAGGTATGGCATGTGATATTTCATCAATATGTTTGGTCTTGATGAAAATGCACATCATGATATCGATAGTCCTCAATTTATGACCAATATTGGAGTCCAACATTTCTGTTGCTATGCAGGACAGTTATTAAGTGAGTTTTGCCCCATTTTACAACCTTTCTTGCCATAGTTGTTAAGTGAATCACTACAGCTGTTAAGTTAGTAACCCGGTTGTTAAATGAATCTGGCTTCCCCATTGACTTTGCTTGCCAGAAAGTCACAAAAGGGGATCACAGGACCTCAGGGCACTCAACTGTTATATATATGAGTCAGTTGTAAGCATCTGAATTTTGGTCACATGACCATGGGGGTGCTGCAACCGTAATAAGTGTAAAAATGGTCATAAGTCACATTTTTCTTTACCACTGCAACTTCAAACAGTCACTAAATGAACTGTTGTAAGTTGAGAAGTACCTGTTTACACTTCTTGGCAGAAACTGAGAATCTCCAGTTTCCCTCCATACTATATCTAATTATTAGTGTGCTCTTTCGTTGAACCAAATGCATATATGTTCAGAAATCTCATCCTTAGGCTGGTCAGGGTGGGATTAAAAGGAATCAGTGTAAAGCCAACTGTGTTTTCATATAACAACCTAAATTTAGGGAAGTTGCAATTCAGTTTATAATTTTTAATTTGCATAACCATTTAATAAGAAATCTAGTGCATTTTTCACATCTAAATAATTCCTCAGGAACCATTAATTTAAACCATTTAACATTTTGTTCATGTATATTATATATGTTTCAAAAGCAGATTTCCACTTATACAATTTAAATATCTTTTCCCTCTTTTCTCTATCTATATAAAATAAATGGTAGACTTATTAGCCACCAGAAAAAGGGTGACCGATCACCAGTTCTACCCATTCTACTATTAAAAAGACTTTCTGGATACAAATCTATGTATCTATCCAATATCTTGTCTACTGTCTTTCTTGTCTAAAAAATGCAAATTTACCAAGCAGGAACTTCTATACTTTATTGTAGCACTGAAAACAAGATTTACAGCTGATTTCTATTTTTTAAAAATTTGGATCTACCACCTCAAAAGGCATTTTATCAATATCAGAAATTTGATTAATTTTTTTTCTAAAATTTGAGTTCTTTAATTATGGAAGAACAACTTTTACAAGGCCAACAAAGCCTTTGTGGAACCTAGAAATAACATATGAGTAAAATTGGGGGGGGGGAGGGATGTACCTGAGGGAATTGCTGAGGGAATTGCTGAGGTCCTCCTGGATACTGCATTCTTGGTCCTCCAGGTGGAGAAGCATTTTGGTAGCCTGGAGGCAAGCTGGGATAAGCAGTCCCAACATGTTTGTTTACTTTAGCATTTTGAGAAGCAGGATTATGTGGGGTTGCTGAAAGAGTAAATACACTGAATGGTAAATGATAACATTTTTTTTTACCATTTTAGTAATTAAATACAATGTACAGTATACACAGTAAACAGATCATGCTATGTTATATAGCATTACTTTACAGACAAATAAATGTGGTGTGTTTTTAAAAATAATTTTAAACCTTAAATACTTTCAAAACAAAGTAATATAATTCAAACTAAAACCACAAACATAACTTCCAATTTTAGTTCACCTCTCCCACCCCTGGCAGAAATATTGCTAACTTAAATCATCACAATCATTTAGCTGCCTGAATAAAGCTTCAGTTTATGATGTTTCTGCTTTGGAGAGCCTCAGCATGCTCAGTCTAAATAAATACAGTTATGTCACCCTATTCTTTTTGTTTTTATTAAACAAAACATTGACCTTTTTGTAATCACAGCTTTTGAAGGCTTTAAATTACAAATGGAATTCTCACGTTGAACAAAAATCTAGTCATTACACTGTAATATTTATTTATAGGTCTGACATGTGGCACCAATCTAAAAGAACTCTGAATGGCTTATACTGTTCTCTTTCAGTAAAAAAAAGGTTAAAATGAAAAGTAAAAAACAAAGCAAAACAATTAGCAACTGTAGCTGAAATTTCAAAATGTTTCACATCTGAGGCTGCCGGACAAAGAGGCTTCCAGACAGAGAGTCTTCCAGCAGCCAGCCCACAACCATAGAGCACACTCCTAGAGTGGCCGCTGCTGGAAGACTCGGCAGCTGAGTTTTGGAGTTTTGAAGCCGGAGAAGAAGTTATGCTCGGAGCGCGGTGGGGGCGGAACAGGCGCTCGCGCAACCCCCCTCTCCAGCCGGGCAGAACTCCATGCACTGACCTAGAGGGTATCCCGAATGTACCAAGCCACGGGAGCTGGGGAGCGGGCAGAGCGCCACGTGCCTTGGTGCCATAAGGATACTCCCTAGGTCAGTGAATGGTGCTCTGCCCAGCTGAAGAGGGCCAGCTGGTTGCTAGTGAGCGTGGTCACCTCAAGACTGCTTCGCCCCGAGGATGTGCCCGACTGTTCGGGAGCCAGTTCACAAGGGAGCAGCTGCCCAACAACCCCAAAACAATAAGCCCTCCCCCTATAATAAGCCCAAGGCCATATTTCGTGGGGCAAAAGAAAATAAGACCATGTCTTATTTTCGGGGAAACACGGTATCAGAACATGAACTCACCAATATTAAACCAATATAGGCATACAAACAATAGTTTGAGGACAGTGTACCTGCGCTACTCTCAGTGCCATCACTGGTGACTATCATATCAGAGTTAGTGTTAGTAGCGTGAGTAGTGTTCCAATGAAGACTTGGTATAGTATTCATAACTTTAAAAAGAAATTCTATCACACAGAAATAGGAATAGATCATTTAACAAAATATAGATTACAGCAAGCATTTTTTGTTGAAAAAAAAAATAAAGATTTTGTTCAATTAACTTTCCTTTTCATATGATTAAGAACAGATACTTGAATAACATATAGGTAGTTATTCCCAACAGTAATTGAGACTGGGAATTCCAATGCTAAGTAAGATACAAGATCATGTGATTGCGCTGTCTTATGATAGCAATTCCAACAGTCCCAAATGCCGTTGAATCTGGTTGCAGAATTCCATGGTCACATCACCATTTGCGATCTCCTATTAACTTTCCCATTGACTTTGCTTGTCACAAGCCAGCAAAGAAGGTTTGCAACAATGATCATATGACCACGGGCCACTGTGATGTTGTAATTACAAGCCAGCTGCCAAGCAACCAAGCTGCAATCGCATGATCTTGATGTCTAATAAAACACATTATTACATTATCTGGAGGACCACATCAAAAACTGCTAACGGAAATCTGGGAACAATATCATAAAGAAATAAATGGAACTATCAGGGCTACACACTATTTCCAGGTATTTCTCTTGGCAATATTCTCAATAACAGCTAGGCCCATCCTTAACTTGGGATTTCAGATACAAGAGACTATTTTTTTGCTAGGACTTCACCCGAATGTATTTTTTACATTCAAAGTTCAATGTTTTTGAAGTAATCCAGCCAGTGCTTAAATCTGCAGATTCGCTAGCATCATATCTTTTGCACATGGATTAGCTTTCTTTTGTACATTATTCTGGAAAGTGTTGTCTTTAATTAGGAATGCTGGTAACATGTTTTCAAAGTTTCATAAGAATTCTAAGTTGAATCACGGAGTGCTCAAGCATATAGTTAATCAGTAGGCAGAAAAATGGTGGTTAGGAAATAGACAGAATAAATTTTAACCACACATTAAAAATAGACTTCTTAGGTAACTAGGACTTGGGGTGACTACTGCATATGTTTAGGAAGAGCGCAGCAAACTGGATCTGATATTCACAAAGCAAAGAGAAAGCTGAACAACTATGTTCTGCAGTGTGATGCAAGCTTGAACCTGGAGCCAGAAAGTGGAAAGTAAATAAAAACAGCAGCTAATACAACTGCAAAATCACATGAATCCAAATTTCCATGCCAGCAAAGGGATTTCATCAACATTGTGGAACTTTGGACCTTTTTGGTCCTGATGTTTTAGACACTGAAACTGATGAAAAATGTATATAAAACCATGCAGTATGAATGCTTTGTAGTCTCAAATCTGCAATAAACAAGACTGGTTTGCGCTGCTTCTTTGTTCCAAATAACAGACCTTCAAACATGGATTAATGTCCTGTTACAGAAGGTCAGCAAGGAGACAGTTTGCCGCCACTTTGTATAAATAAAAATGGATCGCAAAAGTTGTTATAAAAGTCATGTCATGTTGTTCAAGATTGTTGGAAGAACCAATTCACCAAGGACATGACTTACTTTCACTTTTCCCAGATTATTCTTCAGACCCTCAATGCCCAAAGCCTGAGTATATCAGAATCAGAATCACTGAGCATGCTGAAAATTTCCTAACTCTTGACAATTAATCCAGCCATTTGTTGGAGAATTTTAAGTACACTTTATTGCCCTGAAACACAATACTGTTTCCCTGAAAATAAGACCTCTTCAGATAATAAGCCCAATCGGACTTTTGAGTGCATGTGCTAACATAAGCCCTCCCCTGAAAATAAGCCCTCCGTGAAACTATTGCAACACAGCAGCAGCCATGAGGTGACCACGCTTGCCATCTCCTGCACCTCAAAAATAATAAGACCTCCCCGAAAATAAAGCAAAGTGCTTATTTCGGGGGTCAAAAGGGAGGAACACAGTATTAACCAGCAAGCTTGTGAACCATTCTTGCAATCAAAGACCATGAGGGTTGTGGTAGTGGATGAATTAGATAAAGATCATACAATGGGGCAAAACTCAATAAATAGAGTCTCATGTAGTAACAAAAAATTGGGGCTTAATTGTGGACGTAAGATAAAGACTACCTGTAATGTCTTTCATTGAGTTCTTGTCAGATCATGAAACTGCTTTTCAGGAGATAATTCAGAAACAGATTGTTTCTAAGATCCAATTAAAATTAAACACTTTTTTTTCAAACCAACCATTGCTAAGTGGCTTCCTCATGTATCAATTGTTGCTGGCCATTTCCCCTGTTCTGTAATTAAGGTAAAACTGATTTTGATAGGATACTTAATGTATGTGAAATGTTATACAGCTATAATTTGCTCCTGTACTGATATAGACTCAAACATAAAATGAATTACTAAAAACTTTTTACATTCTACATGTACTTAAGGTGGATTTACTTTTGTTTATT
This sequence comes from Thamnophis sirtalis, assembly GCF_051295495.1. Classification (NCBI taxonomy): domain Eukaryota; kingdom Metazoa; phylum Chordata; class Lepidosauria; order Squamata; family Natricidae; genus Thamnophis; species Thamnophis sirtalis. Next base: position 94,034,241 of record NW_028261383.1, read on the forward strand.
TTTGATTAGTTGTGTTCAGAAGGGCAACATTTTAATGAATATTCAGATTACTGTACTTTTTGGAGTATAAAACACACCTTTATTTTGCAAAAATGGCCTTGCATAGCTTTTAGGAGGCTTCCAGAGTGCTTCTGGGGCCCGGGGAGTGCAAAAATGAGCAAAAAAACAGGTCGGTCCCCCACCCAGGAGCACTCTATAAGCCTCCTAAAGGCTATGCATGCCCTTTGTTTGACGAAAAGCGGGGCATTTTTTCCTTGCTTTTGCCCCTCCCCTCAACCCCCAGGAATACTCTACAAGCCTCCTAAAGACTATGCATGCCCTTTTTTTTGACAAAAAAGGGCCCATTTTCACGAAAAATGGGATATTTTTGGGAGGTCTGCAGAGTGCAAAAACTTTTTTTTAAATTTTCCTCTTCAAAATCTTGGTGTGTCTTATACTCTGAAAAATACGGTAAATAGTACACATAGTTCTTGATTTACAACAATTTATTTGGTGACCGTTCAAAGTTACAATGGCACTAAAAAAGTGACTTATGACAGATTTTCACAGTTACATGTGATCACCTTTTGCAACCTTCTGACAAGCAAAGTCAATGGGCAAGCCAGATTCACTTAACAACAGGGTTACTAACTTATCAATTGCATTGATTCACTTAACAACTGAGGCAAAAAAGGTAAAAAAAATGGAAACTCAACAAATGTTTCACTAAACAGAAATTTTGAGCTCAATTGTGGTCATTAGCTGAGGACTACCTGTATACCCTCCTCTCCAAGGTCATTAAACCAAAAGTGAGCCATTCAATATATATTTTTCTTGCTATTTATAAGAATCTAGAAAAGTAATGGTGAAAAACATGTACTGTATTTTACTTCAGAGATCACTGAGATAGAAACCCCACAATTTCTTAAAAGAATTCATTTTTAGTACAAATTAAAGAAATCTAGATAGAAAAATATTTGCAAATTTTAGAATTCAAGAACACCTTCCAAAAATGCAGTTAACTGAACTGGAACTGGTCTGGTTTCCAATATCACAAGTATTTATCTACTTCTTTGGTTCTAAGAGCATTTTTGTTCTAAAGTAATATTACCCTAAAAAATTTGGTCTTTATTATTCTACTTCATATTTACTTTTCAAAAATGAAATACAAAACTGCATCTTTGATTACTACTACCTATTCACATACTGTAGAAAAACTATTCAGATTATATGAAAAAGAATAGAGTTCTTTTAGTAAAAAATGAAGATTTCAGAACTTTTCTAATGAGTAAATCACAATTTAAATGAGCTGCCCCCATTAGTGATTTAAATCTAATATACCAAGCATTACACATACCTAACAATTATTGTAATGTATAATATGTTAGTTTTCATTAAGATTTAACCAGCATGACAAAAGTTAAATCACGTGATTTTAGACCAAATCATTCTGCAAGACATTTCATTTTATACTACACCCCCACTTAAAGATGAATCATGCAGGGGGAACTTCTTTAATTTAAGAAAAATAGAAATTGTTATTAATAGTCAATCACAAAGAAAAATATTTTAGGTCTAATGTTTTAATGGATAAATTTCAAAACTGTTTTGCTTTGTTGATAGTTAACCTAGCATTTTCATTGTTAACTAATTATGACTACAGCTTTGTCTTGAGGTTTTAAACAAATCCATTACATCCTGTTTAAACACACATTTCACATCTTGATTAAAACCAGACTATAAAGTGCTGCTGAGTGAAGTATTATAATATTACTAAATGTCTGTTAAATTACTGCAGGTGTCCATATCACTTTTAAGTCACAGAGTTATACATAATGTATAAATCTATATTCAATTTTCAATTCCAGAAAGCACATTTCCTCTATACCAAAATAGTTCATAATTGTGTTGTGTGGCTGTTTTGAATAAGAGGGATACGGGGGACCCCTTGCAGGGTAGGGCTGAAGACTATGCCCAGTTCTTGGCGGACAAAGTTGCTCGGTTTTGGTCGGATCTGGACTCCACCCTTGCAGACCCAGCCGAGGCACGAGTGGACGACTTGGTAGACCAGCGCTGGGTTGAGTTTCAGGATGTTACCCCCGGGGACGTGGACAAGGCCATGAGGGCTGTGAGTGCCTCCACCTGTGTACTGGACCCGTGTCCCTCCTGGCTGGTAGCTAACAGCAGGGAGGTGACACGGAGCTGGATCCAAGCGGTTATTACCGCCTCGCTTCGGGAGGGGCACTTCCCCGCCGCACTTAAAACGGCGGTGGTGAGACCCCTCCTGAAGAAACCATCTCTGGATCCAGCTGTACTTAACAACTATCGTCCAGTCTCCAACCTCCCCTTTATTGGGAAGGTTGTTGAGAAGGTGGTGGCCTACCAGCTTCAGCGGTCCTTGGAGGAAGCCGATTACCTGGACCCCTTCCAGTCCGGCTTCAGACCTGGTTACAGCACAGAAACCGCTTTGGTCGCATTGACCGATGATCTCTGGAGAGCCAGGGATGGAGGTCATCCCTCCATCTTGGTTCTTCTTGACCTCTCAGCAGCTTTCGATACCATCAACCATGGTATCCTTCTGCGACGACTGCGGGAGGTGGGGGTGGGAGGCACTGTTCTGCAGTGGTTCTCCTCCTACCTCTCGGACAGGTCGCAGTCGGTGTTGGTCGGGGGACAGAGATCGACCATGAGGCCCCTAACATATGGGGTGCCGCAGGGGTCGGTCCTGTCCCCCGTACTATTTAACATCTACATGAAACCGCTGGGCGAGATCATTCGGAGGCACGGGATAAGATACCATCAATATGCGGACGATACACAGCTGTATCTGTCCGCCCCGTGCCAACTCAATGAAGCGGTGGACGTGATGAACCAGGGTCTTGAGGCCGTTAGAGACTGGATGCGGGCTAACAAGCTTGTACTCAACCCAGAAAAGACCGAGTGGCTGTTGTGTTTCCCTCCCAACAATTTGGCTAGCATTCCATCACTCAGGCTGGGGGGCCAAATTTTACACCCCTCAGACAGGGTTCGCAACTTGGGAGTCCTCCTGGATCCACAGCTGACCTTTGATCACCACCTGTCAGCTGTGACCAGGGGGGCATTCGCCCAGGTTCGCCTGGTGCGCCAGTTGCGACCCTACCTGAATCGGGAGGCACTCACAACAGTCACTCGCGCCCTCGTGACCTCTAGGCTGGAATACTGCAACGTGCTCTACATGGGGCTGCCCTTGAAGAGCATCCGGCGACTTCAGCTAGTCCAGAATGCGGCCGCGCGAGTGATTGTGGGTGCACCTCGGTTCACCCACATAACACCTATCCTCCGCGAGCTGCACTGGCTACCTGTTGATCTCCGTGTGCGCTTCAAGGTGCTTCTTACCACCTATAAAGCCCTCCATGGTAGTGGATCTGGGTACTTGGGAGACCGCCTCCTGCCGATTACCTCCTCGAGACCGATTAGATCTCATAGATTAGGCCTCCTCCGAGTGCCATCTGCCAGCCAGTGCCGGCTGGCCACTACGCGGAGGAGAGCCTTTTCAGTGGTAGCTCCGACCCTCTGGAACGAGCTCCCCGTGGGGATCCGTACCCTCACCACCCTTCAGACCTTCCGCGCAGCCCTCAAGAACTGGCTATCCTGCCAGGCCTGGGGGTAGAGATTGATCTGCCCCCACCTGAATGTTGGATGAATGTTGTTTACTTTTTAATTATATGTAATGTTATATGTTATTGTCTGTATCCCCCTTCCTATGCGTTGTTAGCCGCCCTGAGTCCCCTCAGGGAAAAGGGCGGCCTATAAATAAACCTATTCAATTCAATTCAATTCAATATATGGACAGGCACAATAGAAACAATTAATTCCCCATTTAACTTACTTTTGAGCAATGGAAATAGAATAAAAACTATCTTACCCAGGAAACCACCTCCTTCTATTGCATCAAAATTGTTTGGGACTGATAGTCCATCATTAGCAGGGCATGTAGTATCACCTATTAACAAAATAATCTATTAGAAATAAGTAACACTGATCACAGCTGATATCATAATGTAGATTGTAAATCATAATTCATAGCTTAACATTATGTGTAAATAGGGCCATTATGACCCATTCAATATACTACGGTTAAAATAGATCATGGCTCAGTAGAATATATAAACTCAGTCCTTGCTTATGAAGTTAAAAAAACTTGGTCCATAAAAAATTATGCTACACTATCATGTTTCCCCAAAAATAAGACCTTCAGGAACTTTTTCTGCGACCAAGGCTTTCCTGAAAGCCTCTGCAGTTGATAAGAGCTCTGGATTGATCCGGAGCTCTGTTATCGGCTGCAGAGGCCTTCAGGAAAGCCTTGCCAGCTATAGAAGAAATGGGCCGGCAAGGCAGCTGCCAGGGGGTGTGAGGTCTGGCTGCAACTCTCCAAAGTTAAGTAGTAGGGCAGGTCCACCCCTCCATCCCCACCCTAGCTTAATTTTTATCCATGCACATTGGAGTGGGCGGGGTCTTAATTAGGGGTTATCTTGAGGGTAGGGTTTATATTGGGTGCATGTGTAAAATCAAACTAGGGCTTACTTTTGGGATAGGTCTTATTTTTGGGGAGTGTTTTTATTTCTTTTCAGCTGTTAATAGGTTTCCTTTTCTCCTAAATAAAGTATCACCACTGGAATTGAATCATATTCAATTACTCTTACATAATTCATGTTTTTGCTCTTAACTGTATGAAAGCAGTTATTCCTCTAATAACCACGTTAATGCTTACCTTCTTGCATACTTGCTGAGTTTTGTACAGCCTGGGATGCAGTGCTTGATGGGGGAGGAGCTAATGGGGGAGCAGAGGGGTGTGTATAAACTGGACTTCCAACTGCAGAAGGTCCTAAAGGAGGTTGAACTGGCAAATAAATGTAATTGATTAGCTTGCGGTAGAACAGTATCCACAAGAACCAGTAGAACTTGCACCTTTTCTCAGTTTCTCAATGAATTAATTTTGATACAGAGTCTGTTTATTTCTTAGTTAGCACAATAGCAATAGCACTTAAGATTTATAAACCACTTCACAGTGCTTTTACAGACCTCTAATTGATTTACAGAGTCAATAATATTGTCCCCAACAATTGGGTCCTCATTTTACCAAACTCAGAAGGATGGAAGGCTGAATCAACCTTGAGCCTGGCAAGATTCAAACTGCCAAACTGCAGTTAGCCAGCAGTACTGTATTCTAAACACTGTGCCACAGGCGTGGGCACTATGGCCCCTTTACCACCTATGGATTTCAACTCCCAGAATTCCTAGCCAGCTACTGTGTTGAAGTCCACAGATCGTAAAAGGGCCATAGCAGCCCACCCCTTCTTACAGTTTAGTGCTAGGTATAAATCAAATCATTATTGCAGATTTGGAAAAAAAAACTACAGTAATTTAAGTTTAATGTTAACATAAGCAAAATCACAGATCTTACCCAATGCAATTATCCCATGAGAAGTTGCTGACGAAGACGAAACGCATTACTACAGAATCATACAGTGTGTTTCTACAGCTAGAGATGGATTATTAGGTTTCCAATTCCCTTAAATACTACAATATAGTGACTCACATACAGTTGTTCTATGCAAATATATGTTCTATATAAGTGTATCATATCATTTAATAGACAAGAGACAAGAAGTACAGAGAATGCAGCAAGAACAAAGTTCAGCAACCCAGGCCAGCATATCCATTCTACAGCAGGGATAGAATGTTCTTTATAGCTACCCTTTTTCTCATCACCACATCAGCATTACTTATCTGTGGCAAGACAGAATCAATACAGGTAGTCCTCGACTTACAACAGTTCATTTAGTGACTGTTCACAGTTACGATGACACTGAAAAGTGTGACTTATGATCATTTTCACAGTTATGACCGTTGCAGCTTCCCCATGATCATATGATCAAAATTCAGACGCTTGGCAACCAGTTCATATTTATGACCGCTGCTGTGATCTGATCACCTTTTGTGACCTTCTGACAAGCAAAGTCAATGGGGAAACCAGATTCACTTAACTAACTTATCAGCCGCAGTGATTCACTTAACATGGGGCAAAAACTCACTTAACAAATGTCTCACTTAACAACAGAAATTTCAGGCTCAGTTGTGATCGTAAGTTGAGGACTAACTGTACTTGCAAGTTCATATTACAGCCCATCTATATATTATATTCTACCATACACAGTTCTACTATAATTTCTTAACCCCCAGAAATATCAGAGAGCTGAAAATTCACTAAACAACAAATCAGTTGCCAACTAATGACTCACATTAAACAGCAAGAAAATTTATTATTGCTAATGAAATAGAACATTATTGCTAATTAGGGTTTGAAATCTTATTTGTTTAACCTACTGGATTAAGGAATCTGCAACCCTCCAGATATAATATTCTTTATCTTTGGATATGCTGGTTGATGCTGCTGAATACTGTAACCGAATTACAACTTGCAGTACTGTCAGCCAACAGAGCATTTGAAAGAGACTAAACTGGTTTTCCAACTCTGTCATGAAAGGGGAATCCTTCTGACACAAATTTGTGGAATCTTAGAAGTTGTAAAGGAGGAGGAGACTGAGGGAATCCCATTATTGTAGTACAAGCCCATTTATACAATCCTTGGTTTCATGTTCATAAGCATTTTGGGAATATCTGGGATGAAAAATACCTAGGATTTTTCCCTAGATGGGATATGAGTCTTGGAATTGCTTCCTTTTTCTTACCTTGCCTTGTATAGGTGTTGTGAATTGGAGGACCTCCAGCAGAAGAAACATAATGGTAGTTTGTGGGCAAATTTGTATTCCCTGATGGCAACAAGGGTGAAGTTACCGTGTGAGCAAAATGATTTGGTTGAGATACTATATTAGGTTGAGTCAAAGGATTCTGCATATATTGCCAGTTTGAATTAGCTGAGAAATTATTTCCAGAATAAAAACTACCATCAGAAGTTGATATAGCAGTTGAGTTCTGCAACAAAGAAGGCATTTGGGCAACAGGACTTGGCTGTGATGCTGTCAGAGAAGATCCCATTGGGGTTCTATTAAGAGTCTGACCAGAAGGTATATTCCAAGATGTCCCATGGCTATATTGTCCGGAGGTGGCATGCAGAGGATTCTTTGTTGCAATTTGCTGAGTATACATATTTGGGATCAAAGAGTTATGTCCCTGTCCATCTGATAAGTGTGATGAATTCATCAATGAGCCTGGCACAGGACCTAAAGGAAGACATTTCCAATTAATAAATGAGAAACATTTTTGTTGAGAAACCTTAGGTTATTTCAGTAATTAAAATAAAATGAATAAGGCCAACCACTAACTTTATTTGGCTTTACAAACTGCCGAACTACTCAGAAATCCCACAGCTTCATTACTGTATGTAATTCCATAATAAAAGGTACGGATACTTAAGATGTGTAAGTGAATCCCGGCAACTCCACAACTGTACAAACCCTCTCTTTAGCAATGGTTTAAAAGAAGTCATAGGGAAATGTTGGAGAAGTAATAAAAAAAATCCAAATGAAGTATAGCTACCCATGGGCACCATCAACTTCAGCATTACATTAAATTATGTAATTTTAAAAAGGATGCATTTTTGTCAACAGAATAACCATTACCTGAAAATAGAGAACAATTATCTGCACATAGTGGGGAAACCTGGAGGCATAATGGTATTACAAGACCTCAGGGAAGGAACTGACAGAAAGAAATATATCAGCCACCTTCTTTGCTGTGGCCAACTAGGTATATTTTCTAACAGCATGTGCTGTTATTTCAAAATAGCTATACGGATTCTATATTTTATCAAAAGAATAAGAAAAAAAGTGGCTGTTTAACTCTTTGTCAATAAAAAGTAACAAAAAGTAATCTTTTCCTCCATAAGAAGATTTCGGAAAATAACTATTAATGTGGAAGGTGAGACTAACAGGATGCCATGTTTTCCCAAGTAAGGGGACACACACACACACACACACACACACACACACACACACACACTCAAACACACAGACATTATTCCTTATTTGTCACAAGTTATACAAACTCAACCAGGATCAAGTCCATTTATTTCAATCATATGTATTTTTAATAATGTTCTATACTTGAACATAAACATTTAAAAGACTCTCTTTAGCTTGATCTCTTTTTCTGTCCTAATATTTACATTTTTCAATCTGATTTTATATTCCAGTCATTTCAAAAGCTGCTCAAATTAAGTCTGATTAAAACCTATTCAACTAATCAAATCATGTGCATGTCTTCAATGCTATATAATTGGTCAAGCAATTTATATAACAAGCTCTGAACGATAACCAGATAAAATTAATATGTTCCTGTATGAAAAAGAACATATTAGGTATTTCTTCAAATTTTCTGCAACTTGAAACAAGAGTCTCAAACTGATGGCTAACCTCATATCCAGTGACAACAGGAAATAGGCCAACATCTTGTGTGGCAGCTTCAAGTAGGCCACGTGTACAGACAGCTGAACTTTTAGCCTCACACTGAGGCATCGCCAACCACATCAAACAGTAGCAGTGCCTGTGGAAGCAGGTCCTGCCCCTGCCTGCAATTTACATCAAGCTAAGGCTACGGGTGCAGCTGTGTCTTGGTCTACTTCCTGTGGATGCAGATGCTTTTCACCCTATTGTTAGGAGGGGTCACAGCAAACAGTGGGCCGAGCAGGCTCTAGCAGGGTTGGACTTGTGCTCTCATTTTCCCAAGGTGCCTCAAGGAAAGACCTTGCAGAGGGAGACAGAGGTGGGATCTGTAAGCCAACTGCAGGACAACAGCTGGGCCCGGCTGTGGTAGAACAGAGGGATCCCATCTCCCCCACCTAGACATTCAGTGCTTTCCCACTGCAACTTCTCCTGCTCACATATTCTCCATGCAAGAGTGACTCACTACACACCTAGCTCTAATATAGCAATAGCAATAGCAGTGGACTTATATACCGCTTCATAGGCCTTTCAGGCCTCTCTAAGCGGTTTACAGAGAGTCAGCATATTGCCCCCAACAATCTGGGTCCTCATTTTACCCACCTCGGAAGGATGGAAGGCTGAGTCAACCCTGAGCCGGTGAGATTTGAACCGCTGACCTGCTGATCTAGCAGTAGCCTGCAGTGCTGCATTTAACCACTGCACCACCTTGGCTCAAGTAATATCAGTAACAACTGCAACTGTCACTGCATAGCAAACATGGTAGCCAAAGTGAAATGATGAATAAGGATGGATAAAAATGATGGATGAAATTTAAATTAAAAAGTCAAGTTTAAAATGAGATGGTACACGTTTTCTTAAAAATTTCTTAACAAATACAAAATGAAAAACATAACTTCTTATAATATACTAATCTTTATAATATTCAGTAGAAGCAAGCATGATAACAGGCTTGTTAACTAGACTTCTCAGTAAAAGAGCAATGACTAAGAAGGTTAATGAATAGTGAATATGAGTACAATTTATACAATAAAGAATCTATGCAAAGAATGGAGGAAAGAATACAAAACGAAGCAAAAAGAGAACAGAGCACACTATTGCAGTTTCAAGGATTTGAGAACTAAATTCCTTATCCAAAGCTATGTTTAGTAAAAATTAATAATATCAATGGACAATTAATTCTACCACCTTTCGGAAAGTTTTAATATAGTTTCTCAACTGTAGGTAAAACAGACAAATCATTTTATCTAAATCTGAATTTTCTGATTAAGTACACACACTTTCTAAAATTGTACCTACCTTTCTCGGAATTCTTAAGACCATTCTTTCAAAGTTATATCAAAGAATATATAAGTATAGGTGGTCTTTGACTTACAACAGTTCATTTAGTGACAGTTCGAAGTTGCAGTGGCATGGAAAAATGTGACTTATGACCATTTTTCAGTTATGACCTTTGTAGCATGTGATCAAAATTCAGATGCTTAGCAGCTGGTTTATACATATGACTGTTGCTATGTTCCAAGGTCATATGATTACCTTTTATGACCTTCTGACTAGCAAAGTCAGTGGAGAAGCCAGATTCCCTTAGCAACCAGGTTAGTAGCTTATCAACTGAAGTGATTCACTTAACAACTATGACAACAAAGGCTGTAAAATGAGGTAAAACTCACTTAATAAATGTTTCACTTAGCAACAGATATTTTGGGGTCAATTGTGTCATTAGTCAAGGATTATCTTTCAACAGTTCATTTAATGACAGTTTAAAGTTACAAAGGCATTGAAAAAAGTGTTATGACCATTTTCCACACTTACAAACATTGCTGCATCTCATGGTCACATGATCAAAATTTGGATGTTTGGCAACTGATAGTTATGATGCTTGCAGTGTCGCAGGGTCATCTGATCCCCTTTTGTTACATTTGACAAGTAATGTCAATGAGGAAGTCAGATTCACTTAACAGATGTGTTACTAACTCAACAACTCTAGTGGTTCACTTAACAACTGTGGCAAGAAAACTCGTAAAATGAGGCAAAACTCACTTAACAAATGCTAAGTGACATTTAACATTTGTTAACATGTTAACAAATGTTAACAACATAAATGTTTGGCTCAATTGTGGTCCTTGGTTGAGGACCACCTGTAATTTTATTGAGCACTACAGTGAATAAGCTGATTTTAAGTAATTAAATACAATGTTCCTGACTATGGATTTATATCACAAGGTAATCAAACTCATCTGACCAAAAGCCATTAGAATTAAATCAGCCAAAATAAGAACCTATAGAATACGTACAGTATGGACAGCTTTAAATTCAATAGGACCTATAAGAAATTTCTAACTGGAATTGCCTTGAAATCACAAAGTAGGGAGCCTCATAGCAACATTTTTAGTTTTTCAGAGCTGTGGCAAATCACAATGACAAATGACTTTTGTGGGGGATGGATACTGCTCACACTGTGACAATTCAAACATCAGATTCTAAAATGTGCTATGCCCATGTAACTAAATACAGCATCAAATTATATAACAAGTCTAGAGTACATCTCCTTTGGGGGAAGCGTAAAAGCTTAAATGTTCCCATCATTCCATATAAGAATTTCCATAGAATGTTCAGGAGCAGAACCCATTTCTCTACATAGAAAATGGCTAATAATTATAAGGCAGCATGAACATAAATTTTCCTATTACTTCAGAAACAAATTGGAATTCTAATTATGTTTCTTTGTAACACTTTAGTCTTCCAAAGCAATATTCAGCATTAATGCAAATAAATAATGACTTAAAATTTTCTTGGATGCTCAGAAAATCAGAGATGAGAATTTCTGCTACATACTATGCCTAATTCCATTTCCTCTTCCTTTTTATATAGGATGTCAGGTCTTATTTTCAGTTTTATAGTTACAGAAATGTGATTCCTTTAAATATTAAAGGAATTCCAGTTTTCAAACAGACAATGAATACTGCCACTACTGGGTTAGAAAAGCAGAAAGGTAATGGAGAATGATAGTTTACTATTTTGTCTAGCATAAGACAAACATGTTTTCTCTTTAGGCTTGGCCTGATTGTAAAAACAAGTGGAATCTATAATTCCTTAATTCAGAATTATACATTTTTAATAAGAGAGCATTCTTATATCAACCAGTCACCTAGTATCGTCTGTATGTATATTGTTCTATTTAAAACTGCAGTTTATTCAAAATTACTGCCTCTATTGCCACAGAAGCTGCACAAGATTGTGGGTAACCACAAACCACATTCAGAATTCTGTGCAATTAAGTCAAATGAGTCTTGGGATATTTTTTAAGCTAAAATACATGTAATTAATTAATTAAAATATAATTTAAAGAATTACTTTTAAAAAATAATTTTAATTGACAACACCTAAAAGACTTTAGAGCACAAATTTCAAGATTTTCCAATATTTTAAATCATCATAAATCCACAGACAAACTAAAATATAAGACCTATACAAGTTTAAAATTGTTTCAACTAAAGAAAGATAATACACCATATAGGTAATCCTTGACTTGCAACCATTTGTTTAGTTACCTCGAAGTTACAATGGCACTGAAAAAGTGACATGAAATTTTTTCATACTTACAACCATTGCACCATCCCTGTAGTCACACATTCAGACACCTATTTAATGATGATTGCACTGTCCTGGGATCATGTGATCACCTTTTGACAAGCAAAGCCAAGTCAATGGAGAAACCAAATTCACTAAATTGTGTAACTAATTTAACAAATGCAGTGATTCATTCAACAAGAAAGGTTGTAAAATGGGGTAAAACTCACTTAACTGTCTTGCTTATAGCAAGATAAATTTTGGGTTGAATTGTGATTGTAAGTCAAGGACTACCTGGAGCATCTGGGGCTTTTACATTTGAAGTAAAGAAAGATAACATGATAGAATATAAAAGTATACATGGTATAGAAAATACGAATGGAGCAAGTTTTTTCTTTCAACATCAGGATTCAGAGTTACTTATTGAAACTAAATATGTTGAGAAATCAGGAGTGTTAAAACAAAGTACATTTTACATAATGCATAGTTAAAATGGGATTTCACTGCTTCCTTTAGCCAAATTTATAGCTAATAGTTTTGATAACAGGTATTACATCTAAATATCAGCTAGAATTGTAAGTCATGAACTACCTGTACCATAATTTGCATCAAGACCAAACATATTGATTAAAAATCACACACCATGCCTATATGTCCATCTTGATTGATTTGCAAAATATCAAGAATCTACAGGCCAAATACTACTCTTCCTAAATCAGTTTGCAACACACGAAACAATACCACTGGCTTGCATTCTTTCTACATCTATTTGTTGCTCCAGCAATGATCCTGTTGCAATAAACAATCATGTCATTTCCAGCTAACTTTATGTCACTATCACTTTACAATACAGGATGCCCATATCGATTTAGAATTCTACACTTCATATTAAATAGGAAACTCACATAATGTAACCTATGATCATTAACTCCAAACTGGTGTAGTAAAAGGGGAAAGGACAAAGTTCTGTATTACAGAACCATGGAATCACAGTTTCAATCTCTTAAGAAACAAAATTTGTACAACTCCTATAAGTACTAATACACCTTGATTCTCTTCCTAGACCTACAATCTTTAAAAAAAATAGAATACTAATTACTGTCAACATCCAACTATGAAACTATACAGTGAAACACAGCTAAAGATTGGCTATTGCTCTATTTTTACCAGAAGAACACACAGGTCGGCACACAGTTGAGACACAGTTTACAGTTCCTCAGCCAGCCTCATTTGTCAGCTTTCAGTTCCAGAGAGGAGGAGAAATTGAGCAACTAGTCAGCTGAGAGATTTTTCTGATTATACCAGCATAATGAACTCCTTAAACCAGGAGCATTTGAATTATGCACAGCATTCTTTACACCCACAGATCCCAGAAAGCAAGTAGCATCCATTCTGTATGCAATTTTCTTCACAACAGTGCTTTTATATATATCTGTAGGAAGAATGGTCAGCTGGGAAGCCGTCTCAAAAGAGTGATTGATCAATTAATTGTACAAAAGACAAATATTGTAAACCATCCGGTTTTCTAAAGATATATAAACACACAGCGTCAATAGGTTGCAAGCCACATTAGGGTACTGCCATATATATGAATATATATATTCTGCTACGCAGATTAACCTATTTCTCCCTCTGGGAGCCGCTTCCCGTGTCTTCGTGTTAAATTCTGGGAAATACTCTCAAGCGGCAGAGGCGTTTCATCGTTAGGAGCATCGCCAGGGAGTGACACAGGGAGCGCCCATCGCTGCCTCGTCCCCAAGAACGCTAAGAAAATGCTCCACAGCTGCTACTAGTGCGGATGCCACGGCTGCAACTAGTCCCTTCTCCCAGGACCTCCCTATGACCCTCAACGCCTTCCAAGCACGGGTGCCATCGCGAAGGGAAAGCAGGGCCTCGGGATGGGAAACCAGGGGAGCCCGCCTAGCAAAAAGCCCGTCTTCTGCTCGAAGTGCCATCCAGCTCCTCGAGGGGCGACAGCCGAAGGGGGTCCGCGTACCGCCGCCGCCACGTACACGGATCCTCCGCGCTCCCGGCCGCCCTGCCCCTCCGCGGCGTGACATACGACTGTCCTGCCGAGAGGAGCCAGAGATTCAAGCCCCCTTTAGAGGAGCCAGTGATGACCCGGGGTGCGGCCGGGTTCACTCACCATTGCTGTACGGCTGCTGCGGTGGCGGCGGCTGGCCGGCTCTAGTAAGGCTATTATACGCGGGCCTTCCCGGCTGGGCCATAGCGGCAAGCAAGAGGATCGCTTCACGGGCGTCTCTGAGTCTTGCTCCGGCGCCAAGCCCAGGAGGGGAGGCCCTGCTCTTCACACCGGAAGAAAGTAAACGAAGGCCGCGCAGGCGCACTCGGTACACGTGGCACTTCCGGAACGGAGGATCCCGCAGCCGTAGGCGGGGCTTAGGGTTGAAAAACCGTGGCCTTGGAGGCGCGGTAGAGATTTAAAGGAATAGCGCTCTGGGGACATCATCGGGGCGGGGTTTTGCTTTAAAAGCGTTGAATTGACAGGCGGGATTCATTGACACCTAGGCTCACCTTGCTCAGAGTCCAATTTTAAAGGAAAAAAAATCGACCCATAGCTGCTCAGAACCATCAGTGGGTAAATCAATAAGTCTTCTAGGATTCGGAGAGTGAATTTTCTTCAATCCTGGGAACTCAGCTCACCCAGAGTTTGAGATTTAGTATAGTGTAAGGTCAAGTCAAAAATGCATAAAGATATACGGTATGTAACATGTAAGCAAACATTTTATAGTTGCAAATTTATAAAAGGAACAAGATAATTTTCTAAAGTAAAATCACACTGGTCCCTGATAGTTTCCTAAGTATGTCCGCATAGGGGATTTTTTTTCCTCTCTCCTTTTTTCTTTGACAACACTGTACAGAAGAGTTTGCCACACTGCATCATCTGGCCTGATTTTTCACCTTTCCAGTGTAGGTTATGCTGCAGCTGTGATATTTCTTAGACTTCTGCCACCTAAGCAGAGCTGATGTGGCTCAGTTTTTTGACATCAGCAATGGCATCTGCAGAATCTTGCACTATGTTGCAATACAAGTTCCACCTCTTATCTACATACAGAAGGGAAGGGCTTGTTTCACAATAGAACACTGCGTTCAACTTTCTTCCCTTCTCTCGCTTCCATGGCACCCATTACATTTCAGGCAGGTTTAGCTAGGCGACAACTTCTATAACAGTATTTTAAAAGATAAAAGAAGGGTATTTTTAAGATTCTGCAAAAGTTTGATAGTTTTAATCCAAACAGCAAGATTTTTTTTTTAATGACAGCTTAACTAAGGAAAAAATTAATAGGGAAAATGACGATGGGAGAAATCAAAGCAGTCTTCTCAGCTTCTTGCAAAAATTCATCTTTTATATGATTTGCTGAACTGATTTCCCATAAATATGGTGTTCCAGAGCTCTGTTGTTACACTAAATTCCACCCAGATAACAGGATGCTTTAGGGGGGCGGGGGGGGATTTGCAATTATCTTCACATTCTGGCCACAATCCACAGTTAGATTATCTTAAATTTATTGAAGTCAATTGGTTAAGATTTAAAAGGAATAGTATGTCAAATAAGTATTCTAAATGAAACAGATGTCTTTTGAAATGGCAAACAAGTCTCTGGATTGCAGTGGGATAGAAATGTGTGTTTTATACACAGATAGAATAAACAACAATATCTATGAGATTTGTATTTTGGGAAGAGGAGTGAGATATCTCACTACTACTATGGTACAATGTCCATTGTATCTAAATTTGCTTATCCTGAGAGCAGGGTGGGGAATAGACAACTAAAAATATGGTAAATGCATGACTACACTGTCCCTGAAATACCATTAGACTCCCACCAATCGTGTGCCAGTACATGAAAGGTTTCATTGATGGTGTCACATATTCTCCGTGATCTCATTCAAGACACTAATGGCTGTTGTTTTTGATAGAGCATTGAGAAGAAAGAAACCAAATTTTTAATTTCAGCAGGGGAGAAAAGTGTCAATACAGACCCATTTGCTTTTTGGGTTCTGGGAGAAAAAGCCATTCTTGATAGAGACAAGATCTCCACTACAATATCGTTTCATGGATCTAGGAGGCAAACCATGCTTTCTCTTTCACCACACTTACCCTGTTATGACCAGCTTTTTTATGGCTGAATTTAAGGCTGGCAGGTTGGGATCATCTGAATTTGAAAGGGACATTGCTCCACCTCCCCTGTTACATAATGTTGGCATAATGGCCATAATGGTCTATACTTCAAATAGTACGGAAATGTTCCTTATTGATTCTACCATAGTCAACCAATCTTTCTGAAGAAATCTATAGTGACTAATGTAACAATTCTGACAATGTTGCTTGTCAGGCCAGATTTACTGCCAAGCCAAATCCTTAGCCCAGGGCTGTCAAACTCCCAGCCCACAGGAGGAATGCGTCATGCACTGACCACTCCACACCCGGTTTAGTGAAAGGGGAAAAAGTCCTGACATGTCATGTGACACCCCCATGACGACGTGAGTTTGACACCCCTGCCTTAGCCTCATCATCTTCTCTGCCCCAGTTCTCTGCCTCACTGCTTTGCATACTGGCAGCAACACCCATTCTACAATCTCCTTTTACTGAATGAACACAGAGAGAATCGTTGTTCGTGGGCTCATCAAGTAGCCCTTTCACCTGCCCTCACATCTTCATTCCTAAAACCTGGACTAATTCTGGTGGGAGAGAGAATTTCCTATTATCTAGCACCCCCTAAAAGCACAAAGCTTGTAGCAATAGGCATAAAGATGCCCATCTGCATTTGGCAGATTTAACAACTTGACAGAGAGCATCCCAGTCGCTATTGGTACTTAACACTATTGATGGATCTCTTATTGATCCACACAGGGAGAGTGTTGAATGGATTCTATGCCTTTGGAAGATGCATGATACAAGGTGAAAGATATATACCAGTGATTGCCTATCTGACTAGTTATGGTCTCTATTGTGTTACTGTATGGTGTGAAATAATGAGTAGCTTGGTATAGTGATCAAGGCAGCAGGCTAGAAATGAGGAAGCAGTGAGATATAGTCTCATCCTAGACACAACGCCAGCTGATTGTCTTCAGGCCAGTCACTCTGTCCTAGGAAGAAGGCAACATAAACCACTTCCCAAAAAATAAAAAACCTATAGGAACTACTTAGTCAAAAACTGACTGAAAGTGGGGGGGGGGGACCTAATGTTACATCATAGCCTATACTTTGTTGTGGTGACAACGCAATGTGGCCACAATGTTTTGTGGGTTTTTTTTCTTGATCTTTTCTATTCTTTTGATTCTAATGGGAAAAACATTAATTTTCAATGAAAATTCAGTTCCACTAGAGGTGTCCTCAGTTATAGGATAATTCTTCAGTCTCCCAGCCAACAGAATTCAATCTCAGAATTTTATCTTACAATTTTAATCATACAAGACACTAAGCTCTATTAAATTTAACAGATACTTTTGAATATGCATACACACACACACACACACACACACACACACACACACACACACAAAACAACTATGGCAAACCCAAAAGTAAAAAATATATCCAAGAACTCTAGGTATTGATGAGTCTGTTGCTTAAAAGTTAATTAGAATCAAGGCTTTGGGATATATATTGTATTAATCCACGATCTCTTAATTCTCTCTCCCTCTCCCTCTCCCTCTCCCCCCACTCTCTCTCTCTCTCTCTCACACACACACACATAGGGAGGGGGCGCTTGTGTTTTTTAGCTAATTAGAGAGCTGTTTAGAGAAATTGTTTTAAAAGAATTACAAGGTTAAAAACACTAGCACAAGTTGCAAAACAATTTCTACAACTTCTGAAAATTTATTGGGTTTTTTTTTTTTTTTGCTCCATGATTTGGAGTTGCTGTATAAGAAATAACTAGCTAATAACTAAATAATGTGGATCTATACTTCTCCAGTGGGTGTCTAACACATCTTTTAATGTATCCTCAGTTAATCAAAGACATTTCCATCTGAAAACTAAATGATTTTGGGGGAAATCATCTGCTGTTCAGAGAAATGTAAGCGTTTCAGAACTAATTACAGGTCCTGGACAGACTTCATCCGATTTTAAGGCTGTTGATACTCCATAAAATGTAGACATTGTAACTACTATACATCCTTTTATGTAGTAAAACAACACTTGTTTTCACTAGTAACTGTTTCCTGATGTGCCAGGGCTACTTTTGCAGCTTTGTAAAACCTTATTAATGTGTTTGTTTGTTTGTTTGTTTTGCAAATACTTTGCAAATTCACAAATACTGAGGATGATTATCAATATACCCTTGCTATTTGGGGATAATTTGTTAAGTGTTTTTATATTTTTCAATATGTTGATCCAGAGGCATCCATACCTGAGCTATATATATATATATATATATATATATATATATATATATATATATATATATATATATATATATATATATATATATATATATATATATATATATATATATATATATATATATATATATATATATATTAGTTTTAATCCTAAAATTAAAGTGACTAAAGATTGTTGAGCAAGATACATCTGCTCTTATAAATATACTATTTAATAAGCTTTGAGGACTGGTCAATATTAGATTTTAAAAATCTGCTAAAGTACTTTTAAAGAAACAACTTAAACTGCAATTCATATAAATATTTATTTAGGAATAGATCCCACTGAATATAAACATATATAGGATTTCCAGCTGAAAAAATTCAGAGTGAGGACCAACTGAAATTTATTTGGAATAACAATATTACAACTATACCAAATGCATTATGAAATTAGTCACATTAATCGTAATAAGGAGTTATATTAAATGATCTGGAAGGGTCATTTTCAATCCTTTAATTCTGTAATTTCTGTAATAATCTGAAATTATACATTTTATAAGGTATAAATTAGCTTTCTGTGGTGTTCTGATACAAAGGAAAGAGAAATTGAAAATTCCAATAAGTAAATCACATAATCTTAATATGCATTTATTGTTGTATCATTGTCAGAAAACCAATACAAGATTTAGAATTGCATAAATAAATTACATTTTGTGATTTCCAATGTTACATAAATTGGACTTTAATACTGTATACAGATAGTGCTAGACTTACAACAGTTTGTTTGGTAACCATTTGAAGTTACAATGGCACTGAAAAAAGTGACATAACTCTTTTTCACACTTAAGATTGATTTGATTGATTTGATTTTATTAGGTTTGTATGCCGCCCTATTCCCGAGAGACTCAGGGTGGCTCACAACAAAAAGGGGAGGGGATACAAAAATAAAATAAAAACAGCAATTTAAAATTCAACAACAGTCGTAACCTGGAATGGGGTGGATAGTTCAACAGCCCCAGGCCTGCCGGAACAGCCAGGTCTTAGTTGCTTTGCGGAAGGCCGGAAAGGTAGTAAGGGTCCGGATCTCAATGGGGAGATCGTTCCAGAGGGCTGGAGCAGCCACAGAGAAGGCCCTCCCCCGAGGAGTCGCCAGCCGATATTGGCCGGCAGATGGAATTCGGAGGAGGCCTAGTCTGTGGGATCTAATAGGTCTTTGGGAGGTGACTGGCAGGAGGCGGTTTCTCAGATTGTTGCAGCACCCCCATGGTCACATGATCAAAATTTGGATGCTTGGCAACTGACTCATATTTATGATGGTTTCAGTGTCATGGGATAATGTAATCAGCTTTTGTGACCTTCTGACAAGCAAGTCAATGGGGAAGCCAGAATAATTTAACAATCCTGTTACTAATTTGACAATTGCAGTGATTCATTTAATAAGCATGGCCAGAAAGTTTGTAAAATGAGGCAAAACAAAAATCTCACTTAGCAACAGAAATTTTGGGCTCAATTTTGGTTGTAAGTCAAGGACTATCTGTACTGTGATTCTTACATTTGTAAATTGGTCACAGTATCCTTTATTTTGTCTCTATAAACAACTTTCATAGGAATGTTTAGCATTGCAACAGAAATTGTGATATACATACAGATGAAATTGTTCTTGCTCCACAATACTTTTCTAAACCCATCAAAATTGTTATTTTAAAAGCATTTGGTAAATTTACTTGCAGTACAATACATGTCCTTCTAGATTTTTAAACTTCTGTTTAGCATTAAGTGTTAGACCTAATATTAGCTCAATTTCCTAAAAACTGGTTGAATAGCATGCCTGCTAAGCTCATCTATAATGGTGACAGAGCTGACTTCAATTATCTTAGTTGTTTTACTGAGAACTCATGTTCTACATGTCAGACTTTTATTCAGAAGACAATGAAATTGGGACATAAGATTCCATATGCTTCTTTGAGCATGACAAGATACAAATGGGTGAAAGCTTTACAGAGGGAGATGCAAACTTGAAATAAGGAAAAATTTCCTGACTATGAAAGCTATTAAGAGGTTGGAGAGCCAACCTCCTTAAGTTGTAGGGGTTCCATAGTTGCAGATTTTCAAATAAAGCTTGGAGAGATATTTATCTGGAATGGTCAGAAGATTCCTACCTTGGGTAGAGGTTTTAGAGGTTTTATTTGCATTTGTAGGCCGCCCTTTTCCCTGAGGGGACTCAGGGCGGCTCACAGAAAACCAGGGAGGGGGGAATACAACATTGAGACAACAACATATAATAAAATAGTAAACAACATGCATACATCATTCGGGCGGGGTAGCGATCCTTATCCCCAGGCCTGACGGGCGAGCCAGTTCTTCAAGGCTGTGCGGAAGGCTTGGACGGTGGAGAGGGTACGAATCTCCACGGGGAGCTCGTTCCAAAGGGTCGGGGCTACTGCTGAGAAGGCCCTCCTCCTTGTAGTTGCCAGCCGACATTGGCTGGCCGATGGAATACGGAGGAGGCCTAGTCTATGAGATCTTATAGGTCGTAGGGAGGTAATCGGCAGAAGGCGGTCTCTCAAGTATCCAGATCCACTGCCATGTAGGGCTTTATGGGTGATTAATAGCACCTTGAAGCGCATCCGGAGATCGACAGGTAGCCAGCGCAGCTCGCGGAGGATAGGTGTTATGCGGGTGAATCGGGGTGCACCCGCAATCACTCGCGCGGCTGCGTTCTGCACTAACTGAAGTCGCCGGATGCTCCTCAAGGGCAGCCCCATGTAGAGCACATTGCAGTATTCCAGCCTAGAGGTCACAAGGGCCCGAGTGACTGTTGTGAGGGCCTCCCGATTCAGGTAGGGTCGCAACTGGCGCACCAGGCGTACCTGGGTGAATGCCCCCCTGGTCACAGCCGTTAAATGGTGGTCGAATGACAGCTGTGGATCCAGGAGGACTCCCAAGTTGCGGACCCTCTCTGAGGGGTGTAAAATTTGACCCCCCAGCCTGAGTGTTGGAATATTGGCCAAATCTTTGGGAGGAAAACACAACAGCCACTCGGTCTTTTCTGGGTTGAGCACAAGCTTGTTAATCCTCATCCAGTCCATGACGGCCTCAAGACCCCGGCCCATCACGTCAACCGCTTCATTGATTTGGCACGGGGCGGACAGATACAATTGAGTATCGTCCGCATATTGATGGTATCTAATCCCGTGCCTGCGGATGATCTCTCCCAGCGGTTTCATGTAGATGTTAAATAGTAGGGGGGATAAGACCGAACCCTGCGGCACCCCATAATTTAGGGGCCTTGGGGACGATCTCTGCCCTCCCACTAACACCGACTGCGACCTGTCCGAGAGGTAGGAGGAGAACCACCGTAACACGGTGCCTCCCACTCCCACCTCCCGCAGTCGTCGCAGAAGGATACCATGGTCGATGGTATCGAAAGCCGCTGAGAGGTCAAGGAGAACCAGGATGGAGGAGTGTCCTTCATCTCTGGCCCTCCAGAGATCATCCATCAATGCGACCAAAGCGGTTTCTGTGCTGTAACCGGGTCTGAAGCCTGACTGGAAGGGGTCTAGATAGTTTGCTTCCTCCAAGGACCGTTGGAGCTGGAAGGCCACCACCTTCTCAACAACCTTCCCCAGAAAGGGGAGGTTGGAGACCGGGCGATAGCTGTTAAGAACAGCTGGATCCAAAGATGGTTTCTTCAGGAGGGGTCTCACCACCGCCGCTTTCAGTGCGGCGGGGAAGTTCCCCTCCCAAAGGGAGGCGGTTACAACCGCCTGGATCCAGCCTCGTGTCACCTCACTGCAGTTAGCAACCAGCCATGAGGGACACGGATCCAGAACACAGGTGGAGGAACTTACAGCTCTCATGGCCTTGTCCACATCCCCGGGGGTAACGTCCTGAAACTCAACCCAGAGCTGTTCTACTTGGTCCCCCTGTGCCTCGGCTGGAACTGCAGGTGTGGAGTCCAAGTCCGACCGAAACCGAGCAATTTTGTCCGCTAAGAATTGGGCATATTCTTCAGCTCTGCCCTGGTACAAGGTTGGTTTAGAAGACTTCGAGTCTTCTTCTATAGAAGACTTATATAATTCTTACAGCACAATCTACCTCAAAGAGTGCTTGTTATGGGAAAAGAAACAGGAGATGGAAGTGCAATGTCTGGTATAATAATACACTTTTAATGTACTATAATACAGAGCTATTTTTGCTGCAAGCAATTTACTCTTCAGCGTATAGTTAGGCACTTCCATATGAAACATTTATTAAGCAATTGTGATTTACCTCTTCCCATTTAATTTTTGTTGCTTATAGAACAGTAAAGACAGAATAAGATAGAAAGAGAGAGAGAGAGATGATAGAATAATAGAATATAGAGAGGGAGGGAGAGATGATAGGTGGTGGTAAAAATGAATATGGATGCCCATCTCACAAAAAGTTACTCTGGGTAGCAAACAATTAATAGATATTCATTGGCAGCTGTGTCTGGAAGTATCTTCTCTGTTTTACTACGGTAGGTTACCTGCAGAACTCTCCCTATTTCGTTCCTAAGATCTACTTATCTAATGCCTTCGAAGGGCCATAGCAGTGAGCCCGCCTTAAATACAGTGAATTTCCAGATAGGCTTCCTGAAACTCTGCTGACAGCTTGGGTTGCGAGACTAACTTGTGCGTCCAGTCCTTTCCATGTCAGCCGTGAAGGGCAAGCCCCGGAGGCTGACCTACGGGAATCCACCATGAAGGGGAGGAGGGAAGATCCCGATCTGCCGCGCGTGCCAGATCGCAAGCGTGAGCCGGGTGACCGGTTCGCCCACACGGCCCGGAAGGAAGGAAGGAGCCGTGGAGGGGCGGAGCGGAGGAGAAGCAGAGCAGAGGAGAGGGGAGGCCTCCAGGCTCCTGTGTCGGTAGCTGTGGATGAAGGGTGCGAATCTCCGGCTCTACTCACAGGGTGAGTGGCTCTTCTCGGCTTGGCAGGAAGCGGTTGGCATCGGGCTGGGGTGGGTGAGAGGCTTCTGGATTGTCTCCCTTTCTCTTGATTCCCATGATCGCGATCCTTCTCATCTGCCTTTCTGCTCTATTATCCTTTTCCCCCACCACTCCCCAGACTCCCTTTGACTTGCACGCATTCCTCGTCTTTCAAGGCTTCCTCTTGGCCTCTGCCTTTAATTGTGTCTCTTGTTTTCTTAGATTTGGTTGCTCCCTCGGCCGTCCCCGTCCCCCCTCTCCGGCCGCGATCCTTGTATTTCAACATTAGCCAAATTTTCCCACCTTGATTCCATAACTCTCCCCACCACCATTACTTTATTTTGCGCTGTACAGTGTGTGAGGGTGCGCGTATATAAGTGGGATACCGATGTGGCCCCATTAATGTTCGCTTTGTTTATAACCTTCCCTAAGCAAATGAGCACCCTATTATAGGAAGGAAACCAGAGGTTGGGTGAGCCGCCCTGTTGTCACAGAGTGAGTCAGTACAAAAAGAGATCAGAGGTGAAACTAGGTTGGAGATTTTACCTGTGTGCTGGCACATATCCATCTCTCATTACGAGTCACTATTATAGTACAGATTATGTGCTAAATGCTTGTCAGTTTCTGCCCCTTCTAGTTCATCTAGGCAGTGATAATGACCATTTAGAGGCAAAACTTCAAAGTGATTTGCTGAAAGCTTTCATGGCACATATAGTTTGGAAGGTGGTGAAAGACAAGCTTCCCAGATTGGCAAATGTATATTCACATCCTCATTAAAAGCATAATTTAAAATGCCTGTTAGCAATTTTTTCTGGTTGATAATTATTAAGTAATAAACTTAATACTCGTGAGCTTCCACTGCTATGAAGCAAACAACAGATACCCTTGAGAGGAACGTGAGTTGTTTGAAAACTGTCATTGCTTCCTGGCTTATGGAAGGATAGTACAATGGAACTGGATTTTTCAAGCAGTTTAGGAGTACTACTTAGAAGAGCAAGTATACAATCTTTTACACTTTCTTTCCCTAGACCCTATCAGCAAATTAGATTTAATCTCTTAATTTAGGAATAATACTGCTTTTGACTAAGTAATGATTGAAACCACTTAAAACAATGAAGTTTGGTTATGATTTTTGGCTTTTTCTGTCAAAAAGGCAGACATCTGAAGTATACATTATAATTGAATTACATTTCTTAAACTGGGTACCTGGATGTAAAGCACATCAAATTACAGTTACACAAAAAAAGGAAAACTCCAAAAGTAAGACAATCTTGTACTCTCCTCAAAAAAATGGATTAGATAGAAAAAAAAGCTATAAACACACTTAAATTTATATTCACAGTCCAGTTTTCCTTGTTTGTCAACTAGGTTGCCAGTTCTCACTCAAAACAAGTATGGAAACTCCCTCATCCATCCCCCCCAAATATATGCTGAATGACACAAGTCATTCTATTTACGTTCAAACTCCTAACTACTTCTCACAACGTGAAAGAAATTGTATTGAATCCAGTTACTCCCAATTATGCATATTGGGCTGTTATGCTAGAAATGTGTCCTATGTGCTATGGATGGGGATAAGTAGAGAAGAAATCTTTGATGTATTGAATTGGTTTTTCTTCTCTTTGCAAACAACAAATTGATAGATGTCTCAGTCCTAGACTGAGAACACAACAGACATAGGCAACCTTCATGTACTAAGAATCATTGCATTTGGTGACTTTTGTTTCCAAGCAAATAAGCTTTGGACTGTTTAACCTTGTACAGTCAACAGGTTAGCCCCATCTTTGTCACATTCCTCTTCAACCATAGAGGATCCTGATTTTCCAGAGTCTTCATTTATGGGGAGAGCCTTCATGGAAAGAGGTTCTCCCTGTCAAACTTCTATTTCAAGACTAGCATATCCTGCCTCCCTTACAATTACTGTGTACTTCTAAAAGCTTTTCCTTTTACATTCTCAGGGAATGTAAGATCACAAACAATTACTTGGGAAAACTTGCATTCCTTTATATAATACTTATTTCTAATAAGCCTGTTGGCTGCTCAGTTCAAAAATATTTTATATATTTTAAAAAAAACACCTATTGAATTGTTAATACATATGACTAAAATGTTTTTGTAACACCAGCTGTTAGACTTAGCACAGACATTTCATGAAACAAGGCTTCTATTACTCATTTTGAAGTGGGTATGGATAGCCAAGATTGCCTCATACAGGTTTGTTCCTTCAGATTATGTTTCATTTCTTTGTAATCAAAATTTAGTTGACTCATCCCTTTGTAGGTATATCAGCAATGAATAAGTGTTGATATATTGGTGGATTGAGTATGAGTCTAGTAGCAATAGTAATTTCAGGAAAAAACATAGAAGAATTGTGAGCTTACATGTGCAGAATAAAAAAAAGAAAAATATGTACAGCTTTTCAGTATATGACGAAGCCAGAAGCATAATTTTAAAAACATATCTCTTAATTTAATAATATGGTATATATTATGTGTGGTGCTGAATATGTCATCTTGCAGATTTTTAGACAAGGGGACAATCATTTTTTTCATTGCTTCAGAAATAAACACCAGAAAAAGTATTGCTTTCATTCATATTTTGTATTTTGTCAAGTTCTCAAAACACTGGGTTTTATTCCTATACTGCATGTTGAATTCTTACAGCCTAAATTTGCTCTAGTGATAGTCCATTGCAACACTAAATGCTGTTTTATAATTTCTTTAATGCTGTCCATCCACCTTATCTGTTATCTTCTCCTTCCTCAACCTTGCCAGACATAGTGGTGTTTTCTAGTCTATAATCTGCTTGCATCATATATTCAAAATATATAAGTTTCTGCTTGGTGATCATCATTTTAGCAATTCATCTTTATTTGGTCTGGGATTAATTAATTGATTCTTTTTGCAGGCCACAATATTTTTTGTATCCTTCCCCAGATCCATAACTCAAGAGATACCTGCTTTTTAAATATAATTTATTGACGTTTATAAGTAGACAGATAAAAAATTAATACAAATAAGAAACATAAAAACCAAAAAGGAAAATGCAATATTATAGAAAAAAGAAAAAAGAAGATATATAAAAGGTGATTTCCTCTTTCCCTACACGTATAAACCATTTCAGTAATTAAAACCTTCTCTAATATTTCAGTTTAAAAATCTCTTCTTTTCCTATATCATTCCATATTAATAATCAAATTATACAAACGTCATCATTCAGTTCTAATTAACAAAAGTTTATTAAGAGCTACCATATATATGTGTGTGTGTGTGTGTGTGTATGTATGTGTGTATGTATGTATGTATGTGTATATATATATATATATATATATATATATATATATATATATATATATATATATATATATATATATATATATATATATATATATATATATAAAGTTTTCATAGATTTTCACGGGTGTAGGTATGCTGGTCTTGTTGTATTCGGGTCTTTTCCCGAGTAATCTTATATATATATTTAATCAAATAAATCCAATCTATAATCCAACCTACTACTTTTTTAAAGAAATAAAACAAAAAAAATCTCTCATAAATAGTTCTTTAAAACCTGCCTTATCATTCAGTCCTGGTCAACAAGAAGACCCATTAAGAGCTACCAGAAACCATAACGTGTATTTTACCCAGTTAAATTTTACTTTATAATTCTTCTGTTTACATTTTAATAACATATTTTTAATTCCACTGAATAATGTCCACGAGTTGATTTCTTATCATTTTCTTTTTGTCTGTTTTCAGGAACAGCTTCAGTAGTTTAACTTGTCTCTTTTGTAAATCCAACATAGGACAGGTTTCCAAATCATTCTTCTAATTCCAACAGCGAACCTATAGCACGCTTGCCACAGGTGACACGCGGAGCCATATCTGCTGGCATTCAAGCCGTCAGCTCCAGCATACAAGCGCGCACCAGCTAACTGATTTTGGCCTTCCTGAGGGCCAGGGGAGGCCGTTTTTGCCCTCCCCAGGTTCCAGGAAAGTCTCCATTTCCGGCTTCCAGAGAGCCTACAGGGGGCTCGGGGGAGGCCATTTTCGCCCTCCCCGGGCTCCAGGAAAGCCTCTGGAGCCCAGGGAGGGTGAAAAACAGCTCCCCAGGCTCCAGAGGCTTTCTTGGAGCCTGAGGAGGGTGAAAACGTTCTCTCCCAGCGCCACGGAGGAAATACAAAGCTCGGCTTGGAGGCGAGCAGTGTGGCACGTGTGGGGGGAGGGTTGTACGCATATGCGCATGTGGGGGCACACTATGCATTATGGGTGCAGGCATGTGCACATGCTATCGCACGTGTGCACTTGCACTTTTGGCAACAAAAAGGTTAGCCATCATTGTTCTAATTTATTATGTGTAGGTTGCATCTGTGTACGTTTTCTCTTTCTCAGTATCAAACTTTCATAACCATATGTTACTCCTGAAAGAGCATTGCTTTGGCTATTCTGATATGATAATATTTACGTGGACTCTGATATACAGAATATGGACATCTTGTACCTTTTTAAATGTATATATTCTGTTTTAGAGATTTTGTAAGTGATATAGATTAGTTTATGGAAGACACTGCTGTGTAAAACTTTTGTTAAATTAAATTGGGCATCAAGTTTCATGTAGAGCTCATAAACCTCAAGGATTTAATGAGGTATGAGTGGCAAATTGTTACCAATTGTATCTTCTGCACAAGATTTCCCCTGGGTTAAGTTCAAGTATATCAGCTCCAAACTTTTAAATTAACCTTACTTAAATAAAAATAATATTGCTATTACTGCATTAAATTATTTGTAGTGTCCTTAGTTCACTACTTCACAAAACAATTGCATCTTCTCTTCCCAGGAGGCTTCTGATATCAACACCATGAAAATGTTCAAATCGTAATTTTTCAATTGTTAACGATACAAATTGTTCTAAAGTGTAGATGCATGAAGTTGAATCAAACATACCATGCCAAAAAATTTCTGTTTTGGAAGTAGAGTAATGCAATTGAAATGAATGATTAGAAGTAGGCATATGGTTGTGTTAAAAGGTCAGGGCAAAGATGACTCTCCTAAGATGACTAACCAAGGCAATCAAGCGATTGCAATATTGCTTCCAAGGTCCTTAGCCCTCTGATTGCTCAAACTGTTAATGAATTCACGTAGGGCTTAGATTATAACATGTGCTCTAAAATTCCTGATCTGTTTCATCTAAATTGAAAGCACAGGCAGATATCCAAAATGACTGTGGAAAACAAACGGATATCACTGAATTCATTGGGATCTCACTGCCTATTATTTTGGATGGTTTAAAATGAAATGCATACTCTTTATTGGACTGTTTGAATCTTGTCTTCTGGGAGGTTTTCTATAGATACAGTCAATAACTTTGTCCTGTGCTTAAAGCAAAACAAAGTTTGTGACTTGTAAAACCTTCCGTATCCTTCTGCATATACAATTGGTGCACAATCAATGTGGTTGTTTGGCATCTCTTCAGATTGTATAGAATGTTTTTTTAGTTTGTTTAACATCTGTGTGCTGTAGTGAATGGGTGGAAGGGACTATATGTCCCATCCTTGTAGAACATTCTGCTGCCGGA
Organism: Thamnophis sirtalis; assembly: GCF_051295495.1. Lineage (NCBI taxonomy): Eukaryota > Metazoa > Chordata > Lepidosauria > Squamata > Natricidae > Thamnophis > Thamnophis sirtalis. The sequence continues at coordinate 94,063,107 of NW_028261383.1, forward strand.
ATTGAGAACTGCCCCCTTCCTTTTGGTCTTCCGGAAGAATATTAAAATGTAGTTGGTTAACCTAGGGTTCTGAGTGGGATGTTTATCACTGGAGGTGGGGTAAGAAATTTCAGTCCCGTCCCATCCAACACTTAGCTCTCTTAGTTTCAGTTTCAGTACAGTTTTTAATAATATTTTAATCTGTGTAATGTTGATGTTTTGTTATTTTAATTACAGTATTTTTTACTTGTTTTATAGCTTGAAAGCCGCCCAGAGTCATATTGTGTAGGAGATTGGGCGGCAAAATATGTAGTAAATAAAATAAATATAAATCAATCAGAACTTCATATTCAGAATTTTGTAACCCTCGTCACCCTACCACCCAGAATTCTCAGAACAGATTATATATCAATCCACATGTTTTAAAATCAATACATTAATTCAAGATGAAATAGAATCAATTCACTGGATAGTTTTTCAGTGAAATTAATCAATCAAAGTAGATTGTACGTTGCTGAATTTACAGCAAGTTTCTGCAAGAAGGATATCTGCAAGATCTGAAACCTTAGCTGATAGAAATCTATGAAATGATGTTATAATAATAAGAAAGAATACTAATTTGCAAATAGTAAAAGATGAGGATACAGATATATGAGATATAAAAATGCTTCCACTGTATTTTCATTCTGAATTTAAATGGACTAAATTTGTATTCAAGTCTTGAAATTTTAAATTTGTAAATTAAACTTAAATTACCGACCTTATTAGCTCCCTATACTATTATACTATGGCATAATGCAGCATGCTGTATCTTTTCCCCTAGAATAGATCTCTAAAATATGGATCTATATTTTCTAGAATTTTTCATTATTGAAATATCTTCATGTACAATAAACATTTAATTATAAAGCCTTCAAAAAGTTTGTCTTGGAGATTCTCATACGTTTAGTTTTATTGATGCACAGAGGCATGAAATATTCAAGGAATTTTATGAATGTTTTAATTGAAATCGTATTTTAGCTGTTGCTTTTTGCTGAACTACATTTGCCCTACATTTATTTTCAAGATCTTGCTCAGTAGTTCATTTTATTTGCCTATGTTGGTTGTAAAATTTCATTCAACATGAATAGTTCTGCAGTATAGTCTTTCTTACTTTTCAATCCCAAATCTGAACCATTTATTGTATTGTTATATTTCTATACCTTCTATACTGTTATAAAAAGTATATACGGTATAGAAAACATTCTGAAAACCTTTATCAGAGCATTGATAGGATCTGGTATGATAGCAATAGCATCTTTTTTAGTATTTTGTATTATATGCTTCTGTTAAGACAGACACAAGTTTATGAAATGCAAAATGTTATATAGTGTTAGTCATAAAATTTAATTAAGAATGAACCATGGGACTGATTAATTAATTAATTTGTTTATTAAATTTCTATGCCACCCATATCCCCTTCAAGGTGATTCCAGTTCTAGCTAAGTGTGTTATATGAACCCAGCTATTGGTTTAGCTTGTTTGGTTATTTCAACAAATTAGTTTTTAAAAAATCAGAATTTAGTAAACATGTGAATAATCTATTCATATACTATATCACCCTGCTACTTGTATGTTATTTTCTTTAATTCTTTTGAATTAAACACGTGGACATTCTATTCCAACAGGAGTAGAACACATCCTACCCTGTTTCCCTAAAAATAAGATCTCCCCAGATAATAAGTCCAATTGGGTTTTTGAGCGCATATGCTAAAATAAGCCTTCCCCTGAAAATAAGCCCTCCCGGAAAATATTGCAACACAGCAGCAGCCATGAGGTGACCACGCTCACCATCTTCTGCACCTCAAAAATAATAAGACTTCCCTGAAAATAAGGCCAAGCACTTATTTCAGGGATCAAAAGAAAATAAGACCCTTCTTATTTTCAGGGAAACACGGTATATGGTAACTTGCATGCCATATTGCTGGTTGTGTTCAAGTTGCATTATATTGTAAAATCAGAGATGTAAGAATTTACAATTAAAAGAATTACTATTTGAATATTCATTTGTGAAGATGGAAATTTTTTATAACAAGTTGAAATATGTATAAGTTTTGTAGTGGTATGTTTTCTCAGGAGAAATCAGCAATCAGAATCAGATATTGTTTTGCTAACAAGATGAAGAAATCTTTTTCTGCTTTACTTGTAATAGAATTTACTGAAAAGAAAACCAATCGAAAACATGGACAATTCTTGGAAGTATTGAGATTAACCTAAGTCTAAATTGACTAAAGTCGATATGATTTTTGCAGTCACATAGTAGACTTTAAACTTTCATTTGCCAAGTTGTTTCTAGGTGATTGGTGGCCTGAAATGACAGAATTTCCAGGGTCAATGACTAAAGTGCAGTCAAGTTGTTTATTAACTTGTCTGGTAGCTTACCAAGTCACTAAGCCATAGGTTTTTTAAAAAAAAAATTGTTAAAGAAGCAGCAAGAGTTGGGAACACAGAATACACTAAATCAAAACTAACCAAACAGTGTTATCACTTAGCACAAACAGCTAATATGTCAATAAACGAAGCTATATTTTATTGAGTCTTTTTTCACTATTAAATACAGGAATGCACAGTTTGGAGTTCTCATAAAAGCATAAAAACTAGCCTAATAAAATGTAGCAAATGATAAAATAGTAAATGTTATCTATCCTTTATAATGGTATATATTAATATATCTGCACGTCAATTCCAATAATCCAAGGATGGGACAGTCTGGTGTTCACCATTCCTTTAATATATTGTATGAACTAGCCATTACATCCTGCTGCTGACAAATATCAAACTCTTTATGCCTTCTTCACTCTAGCTTTATAATGACTGAAGTACATGTGAAAAATGCAGAATGAAACCTAATTTATTGATTTTAGTTATTTGCTACGTATATATGGGAGTTCAAGTTGGCATCCAGAATAGTTTGCCAGCTTTCCCCCATCCCATCAACCACAATCCTGTGAGATAATTTAGAATAAGAGAGAGTGTGATTACCTTAAAGTAATTCAGGGAGCTTCCATGGCTGAGGGAAAATTAAGTTTGACCATGCTCCTTTGTTAACCCAGAAATGCTTGGATAATTAAAAACGTTTTTATTTTTTATTGCAGTTCATTTTTATTCACTGTTTGTTTTTTGTTTGTGGGTTTTTTCATGATTGTATTTTTTTCCCATTCCTTTTGGTTAAGCTTTATCAATCCAAGTAGGTTGTAAAGACTCCCTTCATCTTGCTTGTATATAGTTGTCCCTAATTGCAAAATGACATTTGCGTTTTAATCCAGCCTTGTAAATAAGCTTAGAAAACTAACTAGCCTGTTTTGGGTTAATGGAAAAGAGGTAGTGAGTTTTCTCTTTCCTTCAGCAGTTTTCAATGCTAAGCAAGAGGAGGGGAGCCAGAGTTCTGGAGTGACTTCAACAGGGTAGGAACTTAGTTTGGTGTTCTCTCCACAGAGTTACTTGCCTGAGTGTAGTTCTTGCTGCAGCAGCTCCCAGATGAAAGTTTAAACCTAAAGGGCCCTAAAGGGCCTTTGTATATTTACAACATTTCAAACTTCTTAATGTATATTTCTCCCATTGAACACATTTGTTCTTAGAATGGGTAAAAATTCATTTCACTTGCCTCAACAGGGACGGGCAATCTTTTGTAATTGAATGATCGTCATCAACACTACCATCCATCACTCTTCTTACGGTTTCCAGTGAAAGCCAAAATAGATGCTGTGGTGACAAATAACAACTCCAGAGCACTGGAATTGTCAACAGCCCCCCTTTCTTTCATTTGAGAATGGAATTAAATCAGATTTTATAGAGGTTGGTGGAGAGGCGGGCTATGCCTTCTTATTCCATAATACATCTATTTTATTTCATTCCCCACTGAAAATAAGTGGGCAATCTTTTTTCATTAAGTTTCTTTTCTGCTAGACTTCAAGCAGATGATTTGGGGAGAGGGACTAGAAAAGGAATCAGAAGACCCACATGGCATTTTGCCTGTCCCTGTTCTACATTATCTTTACATTAGCATGGTTTTTCCAATATAGTTTTAAAGAAAGAAGATGACTTTGGGGCTTAACCTAAAAAGTTCTCTTTAATTGAATATGACTAGGCCTTAAGAAGTTGTTTTCACTTCTGAAACCCGAGTAGTTATTTTGCTTCATGCTCTCTGCACTGATTTGTATGTTACTTGAGAAGATAGATTTCCTAAGCCGCCTGTAAGCTTTTTCTGGACGGTATTTTGTTCAAGCAATAAATAAATCAGATGACGTGTATGTACTGCTGTGTTAGCTTGTTCTTGACCTTTGATTTTCAGACGTGTAAGAGATAGCCCTTACACATGGTGTTGTGTAACCAAGAGTTCATGTGATAATTGTATTCCTTAATTTTATTCCTTCATCATATATCTTCAATAAATTTTGGTAGTTGAACTTCATATTTTATAGCATAATCCTTTGCATATTTGCATGGAAATAAGTCCTATTAAAGTCAGTGAAGAACTCCTGAGTAAATATAGGATCATGCCATAAGCTTATTGCACCCAAAGCAGACAGTACAATTTCTAATACCCATTATATATTTGCTTATTGAACTTTATATGACAGATCTCCCATTTAAAACTAGGAGACAGTTAGGTTTTCATGCACTCTTGAAGTGTTTCCTGGTTATTTTGCAGAATGAGGAATCTCAAACTTATAGTCGTTAGTCAGATCATCTGTAGTGTTTTATTCTCAGGAGACAGTCACAAAAATATCTTAAAGAAGACTCATTTTAAAGTTGTTGATGCTTCCAGATTACTAATATTTAACTGGGAGGTTAGAATGAAATATATTTGTGGTGTCTGTTTTTTTCTAATACTGACAACAAAATCTAATAATGACAGGCAATAAAGTTAAGGAGCTAAGAACACAAGTAGTGTTCTCATCAGTACTCCCAATGAAAAGTCAACACCCATTGAGGGGGAAAAAGAATGCTAGAAATAAACACTGGCTAAAGGATTGGTGTCACCAAGAGAATAAGTTGACACCCCTCTTCTTTGTGGCAGCCCCTCAAATATTAGAATACTGCTATCATGTCAGCCCTAATTTTTCTTTTCTCTAGACCAGCCAAACCCAAATCCTGCAACCATTCTTCATATGTTTTCATCTCCAAGCTTTTGATCATCTTAGTTGCTCTTCTCCGAACTTTTTCCAAAGTTTCAACATCTTTTTTGTAGTGTGGTGACCAAAATTAGTCGCAGTATTCCAGGTCTGGTCTTACTAAGGTTTTATAAAGTGGTACTAATACTTTATGTGATTTTGATTTTATGTCTCTTTTTATACATCCCAGGATTATATTAGCTTTTTTGGCTGCTGCCACACACTGCTGGCTCATATTCAAGTAAATATTCATTAGGACTCCATGATCCCTCTCATAGTTACTGTTTTTGAGCCAGGTCTCACCTAATCTGTACTTATATCTTTGGTTTTTCTCCACATTAACATTCATTTTGTTGGATAGGGCCTATTGTTCAAGATCTTTTTGGATCCTGAGCTTGTCTTCTGGGGTGTTGACTATTCCTGCCACCTTACTGTCATCTGCAAACTTGATACAGATGGCACTTCTATTCCCTCATCTATGTCATTTATAAAGATATTGAAGAGTACCGGACCTAAAATGGAATCTTGCGGTACCCAACTGCTTATTTCCCTCCATGTAGATGTAGTACTATTAAAGACTACTCATTGAATGTCTATGGAGATTCTTAGTTGTCCAGGTCATGGTTTTCCCAAAGGCACTTTTCTAAGAGGCAACTGGACTTTCTAGTAAGTCCAGTTGCCTCTTGAAAAAGCACCTTTGTGACTATTTGTTGAGTAGAGTTTGTCAGCCAGCTACAAATCCACCTAGTGGTGATATTGTCTATTTCACATTTTTCTAGCTTACCAAGAAGTATGTTGTTCTCTACTTTGTTAAATGTCATACTGAAATCTAAGTATACTATGTCCATAGCATTTTGCTGGTCTACTAATTTAGTCACTTTATCAAAGAATGAAATAAGATTGGTTTGGCATGATCTATTTTAACAAACCTGTACTAGCTACAGGTTATGTCTTTGTTCCTAGATGTTCACAGATCTGTTTTTTGATTATCTTTTCCAGAATCTTCCCAGGTATTGATGTTAGACTGATTAGTCTCTAATTTCCTGAGTCTGTCACCCCCCTTTCTTGAAGATGGGAACCATGTCAGCCCTCTTCTAATTCTCAGGAATTTCCCCAGTGCTCCAGGATTTTTGACAGATATGGTACAACGGTTCTGATATAACATCTGGCAGCTCCTTCAGAACTCTGGGGTGTAATCTGTCAAGTCCTGATGATTTATATTCATCAATACAATACAATAGCAGAGTTGGAAGGAACGTTGGATGTCTTCTAGTCCAACCCCCTGCCTAGACAGGAAACCCTATACCATTTCAGACAAATGGCTATCCAACCTCTTTTTAAAGACTTCCAGTGTTGGGGCATTCACAACTTCTGGAGGCAAGCTGTTCCACTGATTAATTGTTCTAACTGTCAGGAAATTTCTCCTCAGTTCTCAGTTGCTTCTCTCCTTGATTAGTTTCCACCCATTGCTTCTTGTTCTACCCTCAGGTGCCTTGGAAAATAGTTTGACTCCCTCTTCTTTGTGGCAACCCCTGAAGATCAGATAGGTGTTCTCTTATCATTTTATTACTTATTTTAATATTTATTTCTAGTTTGTCTTTTATTTCTTTTTACATGAAGCCTGATGCAAAGAATGAGTTAAGCAGATCTGCTTTCTCCCTACTGCCTGTTACTTCCTTGCCATCTTCTCTCATTAGTGGCCCAACTATTTCCTTGACTTTTTTCTTGTTAGTACTATGTTGAAAGAAACTTTTTAAAAATTATCTTTGACTTTTGTTGCAAGTCTTTGTTCATTCTCAGCCTTTGCTTTCCTGACTTCATCTTTGCAGATTCTGACTATCTGCTGATATTATGCCTTAGTTATATATCCCTCTTTCCATTTTTTGTCTTTCAGTTTATCAAAGAGATCTTTGTGCAATCATACTGGTTTCTTCTTGAATTTCTTGTTTTTCTTTTTCAGTGGTATTGTGTTGGACTGGGTTTTTATGAATGCATTTTTCAGAGTTTCCCACACTTCTTGAGTTATTTTCCCCTTTAGGATTTTTATCCATGGAATCTTTCCTAGGCTCTCTATGAGTTTGTTAAAATCAGTTCTTTTAAAGTTTAAGACACTGGTTAGATTATGTTCTATTGCTTGTGTTTGCATTATATTGAATTCCAGTATGCCATGGACACTTTTACCCAAGGTTCCGGCAACTTCTCTCTATTACTTCTTCTTTATTAGTAAGAATTAGATCTAGAGTAGCTTTTCTTCTAGTTCCCTCCCCTACTTTTAGATGACAAAGTTGTCGGCTAGGTTGGTTAGGAATCTGTTTGATCTCCCACTTGCTGCAGAATTTGTCTCTCAGTTGATATCAGGGTAGTTAAAGTTTCCCATTACTACTGTGGTATGCTTCCTACATACGTTTGTTAACTGATTGGCAAAAAGTTCATCTATTTCTTCTGATTGGTTGGGTGGCATGTAAGATACACCTATGGCAATATCACTCTTTTTCCATTTTATATTGACCCATATACATTCTAGGGGTTTTTATCTTTGATCGGGTACATTTTTGTAAATATCTTACATATCTTATATATAATATAACGTCACCTTCTCTTTTTGTAGATCTATTTCTTTTGAACAATTTGTATCCATCCATCAGTATATTTTAGTCATGGGTTTCCTCCCACCAGGTTTCTGTAATGGCAACTATATCATACCTACCCTCGTGTACTATTGCTTCTAGTTCATCCTGTTTGTTCCCCAAACTTTGAGTATCTGTATTTAAGACTTTTATGCCTTCCCATGGATATGTTTCCTGCATCTCCTACTTGCTTGAGTTTTTCTTTTTTCTAATCACTCCCTACCTCATTATTTTATTTGTTTTGTTGGGATTTATGATTGGTTTTGTATTCTAGAGATTCTAAAGACTGGTCACACACACACATACACACACACGCACACGCACACAGATACACATTTTAGTTTAAAGCCCTTCTGATGAGTTAGGCCAATCTTTTTCCAACTACATTTTCCCGTTTTTGTGAGATGCAGCCTGTCCCTTTGCCAAGAGTCTTTCATGTAGGTAATATAGTCCATGATCCAGGAAATCAAAGTTTTCCAAAGCACCAGAAGGCAAGATAACAAACAATGGATGGAAACTAATCAATGAGAGAAGCAACCTGGAATTAAGGAGAAGCTTCCCAACTGTGAGGACAATTAACCAGTGGAACAGCTTGCTGTCAGAAGTTGTGGGTGCTTCATCACTGGAGGTTTTTAAGAAAAGACTGAACAACCACCTACCTGAAATGTTATAGGGTCTCCTGCTTGAGCATGGGGCTGGACTAGAAGACTTCTAAGGTCCCTTCCAGCTCTATTCTGATTGATTGAGAATATTTTAATCCTAAAATAGTGCACAAGGACCATCAGTAGGAAAGCAATAGAAGTGCTTCTTACCAGTCTAAAATTCAAGTAACACATTACAATACAGTCGGCTCAGAACAGTGGCTGTAATTAATCTGTGTTTTACTTTTTTTTAATCATTTGCATATGATATGCCAGATACATTTTCCTATGACACATTTCACATTTTAGTAAACCATCTGGAGTCTCGGAAAGTGGGTAGTGTAGAAATATATGTAAATAAATAAACTTCTCATTCTGTATCATTGGATGCTTCAAGTAGGGGTGGGAAACAGTGCCTTTTGCTATAGTAAAAGTTTTGCAGTCATTGATGAGTTTAAGCGGTCTGTAAAAGATAAAGCAGAAAGTCAGAAGCAAGTCTAGCTAATGATGTAAGCTTTTAGGTTTTACAAGGTTTACTAGAAAAGATGAGGTTATGTCAGTGGTGGGTTTCAAAAATTGTTCGAACCTACTCTGTGGGTGTGGCCTCCTTTGCGGGAGTGGCTTGCCACCCATGTGACCGGATGGGAGTGGCTTGCCACCCATGTGACCAGATATGAAGATGCCGACGACACTTGTCAGAACCACCTTAAATTACCTCACACACAGCACTGGCATGCATAAGAATATGATGTAAACTTGTTTTTTAAAAGGCATCTTTGGTTTGCATTAAAACAACTTCAACACACGCAATGTTCTGATTGCACCACAAACGCAGTAGTCATTCTTACCTTTCACAGAGGCACTGAGTTTTATAAATATGAGCATGATAGTGTAGAATAATCATATCCAAGGACCAGTGGTGGGTTTCAAAAAAATTTGGAACCTCTTCTGTAGGTGTGGCCTGCTTTCCGTGTCTACTGGTGAAACCTCTTCTAACCGGTTCGGTAGATTTGACGAACCGGTTCTACTGAATAGGTGTGAATTGGTAGGAACCCATCTCTGGGTTATGTGAAGTATTCTTTGGAGTGGATTGATACCTTCAGCTTTGAAACCATAAGAAGAGCTTTGCTGGTCAAGTCCACATGCCTATCTAATCCAACATTAGGTGTTAAAAGTCAACCAGGAATATTTTAAAAATTCACAAATGTGGCCAGGGAAGCAGTAGCCCTATTAAGTCCTCCAATGTTGCTGTCTAATAGCTGGTATTTAGGTATACTATTATCAAAACCATTAGCTAGAAATTTGGCTAAAAGAAGCAGCGCCATGTTAACCATACATTATATAAAATATACTTATTTTTATCAGTCTTGAATTCTCAACATATTTAGTTTCAATACAGTAGGTGACTCTGAGTCCTCATGTTACTAGAAAAAAACTTGCTTCCATCCGTATTTTCCATACAATGCCTAATTTTATATCTTTCTGTCATGTTAACTCTTTTTGCTTCAAATGAAAAAGCCCTAGATGCTACAGGTAGTCCTCGATTTATAACACAATTGAGCCTAAGATTTCTCTTGCTACGTGAGACATCTGTTAAGTGAGTGTTGCCCCATTTTATGACCTTTTTTGCCACAATTATTAAGGAAATCACAGCAGTTGTTAAGTTAATAGCACGGCTGTTAAGTGACTCTGGCTTCCCCATTGACTTTGCTTGTCAGAAGGTTGCAAAAAAGTGATTACATGACACCAGGACACTGCAACTGTCGTAAATAAATGCCAGCTGCCAAGTGTCCAAATTTCCATCATGTGATCATGGAGATGCTGCAATGATTGAAAGTGTGAAAACTGATAAGTCACTTTTTTCATTGCTTTTGTAACTTCAAACAATCACTAAATTTTGTAAATAATACAGGACTGCCTGTATTATTTTTTGTCTCATGGAATTGTCCAGACCATTTTAAATCACTGGGATCTTTTTGACCTTCTTTAAAGTAGTTTAATCTAAAGTTGGACCGGAAACTGTTCTGCCACTGAGCAGTCTGGAAAAAAAAAACCTGATCAAGGGCCATCTAGGTTTTTGGTCAAGCAGATCGTTTTTCCTGTTGTAACCTGATTCTGAGCAGATTACAAAATATTTTATCTAGAAGGAAGCAGATTTTATCTTAACTGATGGCAGGTATAACACCATTGGATTTAACTCTGAAGAGCCTTCAGGTGCAAACCTTTGAATCACTCCCCACCCCACCCCAGAAATTTTTAGTTTATTCAAAGTAGGTTAAAATACAAAACACCCAAAATATTTTTAAAAGGACAAAAGAGTAAAAAACACAACAATAAGACATTAAAAAGTAGAAGTGTCTTTAAAAAAGAAAAAAGACTAACATATATACACATAATTTTCTTTTTTTTTAAAAGACACATTTGAATCACTTGGTATCAGCTTACACAGATACAGCAATGATGGTAATAATCCCTCCCAAGCAATTCAGTTTGATAATGACACCTTCAATTGGCAATGCTATAGTTTAGGAGTCATAACTTGTCAAGTAATCATATCTGCAGCCACTTCCTGTGCAATTGAAGAAAAATCACATTTGAACTGCAGATGCCTTTAGTCATGACCTCATAATGCTGATGTGGAAAAAACTATTCATTCTCTGTGAGTTTATAGTTACATAAACTTACAGAAAATGAATATATAGTTTATAGATGTGATGCTATTCTGTGCCTCTGAATTGGTGACATGCCCCTCCTCTTCTGCACCCAATGCCACTTATCAGAAATCTAGGCAGTGAGTCTCCCATTGGAGAATGTTGTTGGAGAAATACCAACAGGAAGACTGAGCTGCATTTTTGGGGGGGAATGTGGCATTTCTTTTAGCGTAAAAATACTTCCCTCTCGAGCACTTAAGTACTTAAGATTTTAATCAGTTCACATTTTAGTAGTTTCACAACAAAACAGTTAAAGCAGATTCGCTCCGTGTATATAAATGTAATAAATACCTTACCCTTTCTTCCTTTTCCCATGTGCTGTTTCAGTAAATTTTAAATGCCTTTCATACCTGTGATTACTATTCTTTTCTTTCAGATCCAATAAGATTTTGAAATGTCCTTTATATTTGACTGGATTTACAGTGGCTTCAGTAGTGTACTGCAATTTTTAGGTAAGGTATCCACAATTCCATGTCAATGTTCTAATTTACATTCATGGATATTTCTTTCTGTTGTTGTTTTCTTTACACAGTGCTGGTTAAGCAACTTCATTTAGGTTGATGCAGATTGACTGATATTTCTTATTTATTGATTTAGACATGCTGAAGGATACACACATAAAACACTTGTAATTCTTTTCTCTGTCTCAGCCTAAAGAACTATCTCTAGTTACAGTAAATGATATTAAAATACATCAAAAAGCAAAGCTAATAATTTGAACTATTTGACATGTTACTTTTAATCTATAGAGTATTTGGCAATTTGGCTTTTGAGTCACAAAGAACAGAATGTGACCTTCACATTAGCATAAAAATACTTCTCTCTCCACAGAAAACTCCAACCTCTTCCATTATTAATTAATCTATACCTGCCAACAGTCCATCGTGTTAGTCCCTGTTGCTGGTTCAAATTTTCTTTACATTTTGATGTGGCATGCCAGCTACTTTTTCCAAAGTACCATATTTTTTGGACTATAAGATGCACCTTTCCCTCCACTCAAAAAAGAGGGTGAAAATCTGTGTGTATCTTATACACAGAATACAACATTGTTGGCCTCCTGAAACCCTGCCCCCTTCACACAAATGGACATGCAGAGGGTTTGGGAGGCCTGCAAAGTGCTCCGGGGTCTGGGGAGGGCAAAAATGAGTGAAAAACAGGCCATTTTTTGTTCATTTTTGCCTCCCCCAGCCCCCAGGAGCACTTTGCAGGCCTCTCAAACTCTCTGCATGCCCTGTTTTTCACCAAAAAAACGAGGCGTGCAGAGGGTTTGGAGGTTTGCAGAGTGCAAAAACTTTTTCCCCTTCGGGGAAAAGGGCAGCATATAAATGTAATAAATCCACATAAATGTAATAAATCCAATTTTTAATTTACCTCTTCAAAATCTTGGTGCGTCTTAGATCCCCAAAATACGGTATCTTCTCCCTTTTACCCCTCTCCCCCATTCAGATTGTGGAATTTATTAGTACATAAGCCTGCTCCTGGCAATTGCCAAACAGTATCATGAGATATATTATTCCCTACCTTTGCTTCGTGAGTAACAAGGTGCTGGTAAATGGATTGAGGCAGGGGTTCTCAAATGGTGAGTTGTGACCCTCCAAAGGGTCATGTCCAAACTAGAGGGAGTGGGCCATTTTTTTTAAAAAAAATGTGACCAGGTTTGCAAAGGAATAGCTCTGGTCTTTGGTCCCTGCTTGCCTGGGTAAGCTTGCAAAGTTTGAGAATACACAGGTAAATAAAAGCAATATCTCAAACTTTACCCCAATGAAATAATTTTATTTATGGGGCAGAGGTGTATCAATTCATTTATCATTTTTTAGGCCTAATGCATGATTTGACTTGGTTAACAGTGGACCCTTTGGATTAAAGAGTGGGGTGGTGGAGAGAGACAAAAATATATCTGGCAGATAATGTGAGATGAAGTAGCTTGGCAGCCTATAAATCTGGCAGTGCCTTTCGGAGACTCGTGTAGTGAGGCTAACCATCGCATAAGTGGCTAGCAAGTAGTTACCTGCTTGCATGGTGGTGAAACTCACTGCATGAGTCTCTGAAAGGCACTGCCAGATAAACTGGTTTTATCTTTCAGTGTCCACATTTGAAGGTCAAAAAAAAGTTAATAGGGCAGTTGCCGCAGGGCATTCAATGTCTTACCCTTTTACTAATGTGTGGCTATTGTACACATGAACACAAGATGAAGCTTCAATCAATCACCCTGTCTTCAAAGAGACTTTCTTGACAGATCTTTCTGCCCAGAGATTGATGTTCTGTACTCCTCAAAACCCTTGAACCAGAGATTACAGTAGGGTCCTCAGAAAGCTAAAAGGTTGTTTCATTTTCGTTCTTACTTCAAGAGTCATTGAATAGTAACTGTCTACTGTTTTAATGCTTATTTTCAAGTCTCTGTATGGTTGGCTCAGGAATTCTGGGAGTTGAAGTCCACAAGTCATAAAAGGACCATAGTTTCCCTCCCCTGATTTAAATAATCAGCATGAACTAGAAGAAACATGGTTGACATTTTAGTTTTTGAAGGCGTCAGCATTCACCTGTCATATTTTAAGCAGAGTCTTCCAGAGCAGTGTCTGGATTTTAAATTCTAGGGGCACATAGTGCTATACAGAATGTCTAGGTTTCGTCAAAAGGTTTCTTATACCATTTTGGAGTGAACTGAGAAAATTAATCCCTGTTCACCAAACCGTCTCATTCTTTTTCAGGATTATACAAGAAAACAGGTAAACTAGTATTCCTCGGATTGGATAATGCTGGAAAAACTACTCTCTTACACATGCTTAAAGATGACAGACTGGGACAACATGTCCCCACATTACATCCCAGTAAGTCAATGTTTCTGTTTTAGTTTTGATGTATATTTAGTGCTGCTTCAAAGCTGATATATGCTTTATTAATTTTTAGGCCACCGAAAAGCTTATGGGTAAGGGTAGGAATTAAAATGGGTAAGGGTAGTCTTTCTTTCTTTCCTTCTTTCTTTCTCTCTCTCTCTCTTTCTCTCTCTTTTCATTGCTGATAATAAAAAATATTTTTATTTATGGCAATGTCAAATACAAATTTTAAGTGTGAAAGAAATCAAATAGCTAAAGGTTTATTAAATGTTTGCCATCATTTCTTATATAAGCACTGAAAAATATCTTACAATAGTAAAAATGAACTGTACAAATGTACAAACTGTAAATTGGATATTACAATCAAAATTAGTCAAATCTTAAAAACTTGATGAAGGAGTTGAAACAGTCATTTATTTATTTTTTCAATTTGCCCTGATTTGCCCCTGTAATGACATAGGCCATTAACCAACCCAGGACTTAGCTGCTTTCAGAAATTTAAGGGGAGGTTTTACTGAAAAACACTTCTTTTAAAAAAAATAATAATAATAATTTCATGTTTCTATAGCTTCTGAAGAGCTGACAATTGCCGGTATGACATTTACAACTTTTGATCTAGGAGGACATGCTCAAGGTAAGAGAAGCAAACAGGCAGAATCCTCACTGCAGTATCTAAATGAAGTTAGTTTAATCTTTCTTTTCCAAGGTGATCATACTACAACTTTTTTTTCCTGTTCTGAAAATCTTTTTAATATTGTATTTGATTTTAAATTTGTTGTCTAGACATCGTTCTGATGCTTTTTTCCCTCATAATAAATGCACATACGAAGGGTAATCCTTTGTATCCTTTGCATGGGTGAAGGCAACTTAAATGTTGTATCAATGCACTTCACTGTTACACTTTCCAGTCAAATTTTGGTGATTAATTTTTATTTCTAATAATAACAGAAAATATGATTAGAATTGTTTTATGATTTTAATAGGATAAAATTATGCCCTTCTTTGGTTTTTATTACATATGAAATAAGACAAATTATTAAAGGCTTTGTTCTGCTGTTCAATATTAGAGTAACTAAGTCCTCTTGTCATTCTTGCTATGTATTTATATATTTATCAGTTTCGACTTTGGCTATCCAATGGTTTCAAAATGATATTTTCTAGAGTACATGAAATGCTGCTCCTGAAAGGCTGTGCTATTTAACTTTTTAATAAGATGATTTAGTAATACAGGTAATCCTCGACTTACAACAGTTCATTTAGTGGCCATTCAAAGTTACAACAGCACTGAAAAACGTGACTTATGACCATTTTTTACAGTTATGACCTTTGCAGCATCTCCATGTGTAGGACTCAGAAATCTATCATAGCAGGTGTCCAAAATGTCTGCCTGCCTCTGCAGAGTTTATTTGGCTTTTATACAGTTTCAACAAGCAAAGCAAAAGCATAGGTAGCAACAGCCTCTTATTGGCTTATTCTCCTTGTCAATCTCTAAGACCATCCCAGCCAGGGTAGAATCTCACGTAACTCCCTAGTAGTGCCTGGTTCTACTAATTAGGTGAGCTCATAGATAGTTGAGGTAATCGGTTACTAAGGCACATGGCAGTTTGCTGCGCATGCCTGTACGTAACCTTTGTATAACCTCTACATCCATGATCATGTGATCAAAATTCAGATGCTTGCCGACTGGTTCATATTTATGACTGTTGATGTGTAACAAGGTCAAATGATTCCCTTTTGCGGCTTTCTGACAAGCAAAGTCAGTGGGGATGCCAGATTCACTTAACAACCGGGTTACTAACTTAACATTTGCAGTGATTCACTTAACAACTGTGGCAAGAAAGGTCGTAAAATGGGGCAAAGCTCACTTAACAAATGTCTCACTTAACAATAGAAATTTTGGGCTCAATTGTGGTCAGAAGTCAAGGACTACCTGTACTTATTAAACATTTTTTTAAAAATCCACTTCAACGTATAATAATTTTTTAAAAGCTCTTAATATTACATGGTAATTCAACAATAAATTCACAAGAAACTGTGTTTCTCAATATAAATGATACTGTTTTCAGCTTTAAACCCAGTGCAAAAAAAAAATCACTTTCAAAAACCTTTTCACACATAGATCCAAATGCCCTTTTAAAAAGTTTATCCAACTGAATGAAATGCTACTGTCAGTTAGCATTTGACTTACATTCATTTGTTTGGTTCAAAGTTATGACATTGAAAATGACATACAACTGATCCTCACACTTATGACCATCACCGCATCCCTATGGTGATATGATCAACATTTGATTGCTTGACAACTGGCATGTATTTACAATGGCCTCAGTCCCGGGATCATGTAATCACCAGTTGTAAATTTCCTAGCTGGCTTCCGACAAGTAAAGTCAGTGGGGGAAGTCACTCTCACTTCTCACCGCATGAATCACTTAACAAATACAGTGATTTGCTCAACAACTGTGGCAGGAAAGGTTGTAAAATCTGGCCTGACTCGTTTAACAACCAAATTGCTTAGCAATGAAAATTCTAAGTCCCTATTATGGTCATAGGTCAAAGACTACCTGTAGCATCTATGAATAGAGTAACAAGAGTCATAGGCAATTCCCCGTTGCAGTCTCTTTATAACCCTCTTTTATTAG
Source organism: Thamnophis sirtalis (assembly GCF_051295495.1). Classification (NCBI taxonomy): domain Eukaryota; kingdom Metazoa; phylum Chordata; class Lepidosauria; order Squamata; family Natricidae; genus Thamnophis; species Thamnophis sirtalis. The sequence goes on from NW_028261383.1 coordinate 94,079,691, forward strand.
CTCGCAGGGTTTGGAAAAACTATCTGCCTGCCATCAACGGCATTGTCTTTCTAGTGGACTGTGCGGATCATGAAAGATTGGCTGAAGCTAAGCAAGAACTTGATGTGAGTTTATATATATTTGGCACTTGCTAAAAGCCAGATGAAAAGCCCAACATTGCAATGACTGGGTGCGTGGTGGGGAAGCTTTTACGATACAACATTTACGTGGGTCTGTTGTGTCATTGTGGGAAAGACCAGTTACTATTATCCTTTACTTTTCCTTAAATCTGGGTTAGTAAAGTCAGGACTATCAAAAGTCACAATTTGCCCAATCAGAATTGTATCCTTAAGTAGGCTGCTTCTTCCTATCAAAGGATGTCTTTGGTCAACAGAAGATGTTCAAGGCCCATAATGTATATTCTACATCTATGTTCTAGTGCAGTGGCCCCCAATGTTTTGGGCACCAGGGACCTGTTCTGTGGAGATATGTTTTTCCACGGGGGCATGGTTTTGCGTGCTGCCTGCATTTCACAAATGGGGCTTTGCTTCTTTGCGTCGCCCAGTTGCTGGCATGCTGTGGACTGGTGCTGATCCATGACCAGGGGTTGAGGGACCCCTATTCAAGAGGAAGCTTCACCATGTTTCTTATATACTACCGTATTACTGGAAAGTAATATGCATTGTGAGGTCAATTTTTCATCTCTTTGCAAGCCATTGTAAGAAAATATCAAGGAGCATTATATTTTTCATAACATAAATAGACTTTAAAAGAAATTATTTTTATTCAAATGAAGAGAATATTTCTAGAAAAGGAATATTAGCAACAGTTCATCCCAATCCCCAAATCTTAATTGCGATTGCTAACTAATTACCCTATCATAATTTTAATATAGTTGCCACTTGTTATACTATACAAGTCACTATGTTATAATCTGAATGAAGTTAAAATGATATTGAAGGTCACACGACCATATCATGAGTGAGTGAACCTTCAACACCTCCAGCTTAGAAAATCTGATGTCCAATATTGTCCATCCTTTCAAATATATTTGAGGGGGCGGGGATATCTAATGTACCCTGAATACAATTTCTGATGAATCAATCTTAGTTTGGTTGATACTATTCTAACATTTTAAGATAGGAATCCATTGATGGGCCTTTATTATATATCCATATTTGATCCTTATTTAATGTTATGAAGTAGAATCACATGGAAGAAAGCCATTTTGTATACTGATATCTGACTCTTCTTTCTTATTTTAATGTTCAAGAGATCTGGCAGTCAGTTAGTATAGATACTGTCTAGAACAGCTTCAGAAGGTCTTCAGAAGTTTCTCCTTGTGTTTTATGTCCTTCTATTTTGTACTGGTTGTATGAAACCTAAAATATACATTTCTTCCTTTCTTCTTAGGCATTAATGACAGATGAAACTATTGCTAACGTGCCTATCCTAATTCTTGGCAACAAGATTGACAGACCAGAAGCCATCAGTGAAGAGAGGTTACGAGAAATGTTTGGTTTGTATGGCCAGACAACAGGAAAGGTATGTATCTTTTTCCATAACCCTAAACTCTGGGATTCAGTGTGTTAGCCATATTTTTTCCTCTCAGCTCTGCTTTACTTCTAGTTTGTCCAAAATTCTGTAGCAATTCCATATTTCTGTAGAGTTTAATAATATGTCAGGAATCCAGTTGTAACAAGTTTGTTGGATTTCCTCCCCCACTAATCCATTATCTAATTGTGTTATTTACAATAAAAGTAAATTTCTCCTCCCCCCCCTTGTAAAACTACGTATTGCTTACCCAGAAAGTTAAGCCAAACTACCTTGTTTCCCCGAAAATAAGACCTCCCCAGATAATAAGCCCAATTGGGCTTTTGAGCACATGCGCTAAATTAAGCCCTCCCCCAGAAATAAGCACTCCCCCAAAATATTGCAACACAGTGGCAGCCATGAGGTGACCATGCTCGCCGCCTCATGCACCTCAAAAATAATAAGACCTCCCAGAAAATAAGGCCAAGCACTTTTTCTTTTTGGGGGGGTCAAAAGAAAATAAGACTCTGTCTTGTTTTGTGGGAAACATTGTACTTCTGTCCAGGAATAGTTATATCTAGAATATAGAATGTTCTTAAGTGGCCAAGTGTGGTTGGACAATAGATTTAAAAAGCTACAAGAGTTAAAGGTGGTCAGCACTATCAAATATTACTGATGGGCATTGTCTTCCTGTAAAGAAATCAAAAATTCTTGACTGAATCTGCACCCTCTTTTTTTTTATTTCCAGGGGAATGTCTCAGTGAAGGAATTGAACACTCGGCCCTTAGAAGTTTTCATGTGCAGTGTGTTGAAGAGACAAGGCTATGGGGAAGGATTTCGCTGGATGGCACAATATATTGATTAATGCCAAATTCACATTACTACACACTATCCAAACCTGTTCATGTTCTGATCAATCAGTGTACATAACTTGAACTTAATAGATTTTGGTTACAAAAGCGTATTTTTTTTATTGTATCAATTGTGTTAAATTTTAAGCGTAAAGACTGAAAACAGATTTTAAGCAAGTTTGTCAATTTGGATCTTGTAACATTAGTCCCTAGGCCTATCAAGCCACCTTCTTTTTGGATTAACTTATATGTTGTCTGCAGTTCTCACCCATTTTTCTTTTTAGCTTTCCCACACAGTATGTTTTTTGAATGCACTTTTTAACAGCTCAGCCCCACAGACTTGTTGGTCCTATTTAATGCTCATCATGTTAAATTTTTAAGTCTTTTTTTCAGAACCAATTTTATAAATGTAAAGTGAATAACGACTCCTCAAAGGATAGTCATGAATAAGCTTTATGAATAATTGCATGATGCCTTACAGTTTTCAATAATATACTTTCTTATGCAACGTCATGCAATAAAACTAAATCCCATTTCGTGACATCTTTAATGGGGACATGTTTCATTTTAATGTGTCTTAACCTAGTGAATATGTTTTAAAATGTGAATCTGTGGGATAGTTTTCTAAAATGCAGTATAATTTCCATGTACTGTAGACTTTTTATATTATTTATTCGATTACCTTTACGCTGGGAATGAATCACACTAACGTTATCCATGCTTGTGGATGTAAATGTTCGGTCACTGTTTTTTACATTGTAAAGAAAGGAGCACTACTGTCTCATTGTGTAGTGCATCATGTAGTGCTAGTGGGTGCCTGAGTGCAGCTTTTTAGAAAACCATTGGGTTGGTCCTCCAAATACACATTTAGAAGCCTGGTTCCTGTGTGAATTATGTTACTGGATTGAGTACGGTGTAACTTACCCACTGCTCAGAGCATTTGTCTTTCCTGTCACAGCATTCATGCAACCTGTCAAAGGTTGCAAAAGGTGACTGATTGCCATTCAAATGATATAGAGAACAGGTCAGTACTTTGTTGCCATCCTTGGCTACAGAGATGGAATTTTATTTTTTATTTTCTCTTAACTGCATATCTGTTAATAAACTGAAAGTGGTGGTTCAGAGAAGGAGCTGTGTATCAACTTCATGGTTTTGTTTAAAATTTGGCTTTGTGGCATTGCCACAAAGTTTCATATTTTGATTTAAAATGTGGAACACCAAATATGGACTTAGGGAATGAAAAAATACCCTTAGAGAAGGAGTGTGAAACTCAAGGTGCAGGGGCTGGATCTGGTCCATGGGGTGCTTAGATCTGGCCCGCAGGGTCAGCCTGGAAACAGAGAAGCACTGGCCCATGGTGCCTCTGTCAGCTCTGGCGAGCTCTGTTTTCGGCTGCGACAGCCTCCTGCAACTCTCTGCCAGCAAAAATGCCATTTTCGCTGTCAGAGTGCTCAGGCCACTGCAGGCGCCCCTAACACGAGTGATGCCAAGCTGGCCACACCACCCTAGCCACAGCCACTCCATCCCACTGAGGTCAAACACAATCCTGATGCGGCCCTCAATAAAATTGAGTTTGACACTCCTGCTTTAGAGCAATCAATTGTTCTAAGAATCTTAGTGCCCTTGCATGTAATTTCTTTCAGTTGAGAAGCCAAGTGCTCAGATGGCACAGGGAGCCCTCTATGGACGCTATTTGAAACTGCTTTCCTTTGCTGATTAAGATTCATATGCTAGATTTAAAAGTGAAAGATGAGAAGGCCTCATGTAGATTTGAGTAACAAGAAGGCCTCATGTAGTTTTGAGTTGTTAGACTGCCTTGTGTAAAGCCCTGGATGTAGGGCTTTTGAAGAACTACAATTAGTTTTATTATATATACTTATTATCAGGAAATAAGCTTTTCACTGATGTATATACCAAGGGTGGGTTCCTACCAGTGTTGGTACCGGTTCGCAATTCACTGTAAATTGTTCTGTGCATGCGCGAAGAACTACTAAAAATGCCAGCAGTGGCAACCAGGGAACCAGTTCAGGAGCGTGCCCAGCCTGGGTCACTTCCGGTTCTGCGACCAAGGCCAAATTACCACTATCAGTTCACCCAAACCGGTGCAAATTGGTAGAAACCCACCTCTGCTATATGCATTTTCAGAAAAACTGGAAATGAGAGCGTAAAGGACAAAGTTGATATGGTCAATGGTATCTTACTGAGCTTTAGTACAATACAGGTAGTCCTCAATTTATGACCGTTCACTTAACAAACATTCAAAGGTACAATGGCACTGAAAAAAGTAACTTACAACCAGTTCTTGCACTTACAACCCTTGTAGAGTTCCCATATTCACATGATCAACATTCAGGCGTTTCTCAACCAGCATGTATTTACAATTGTTGCCCTATCCTGGAGGTCAAATAATCATTATTTAGGGAGCTTCTGATGAACAAAGTCAATGGGGGAACCCAGATTTGCTTAAAGACTATGGTGAGTCACTTAATGAACATGACAAAAAAAGACTCTAAACTCACTTAACCCCATTACTTAGCAATGTTTCTGTCCCAAATGTGATCTACCTTGCATCTAAATACAACATTTAAAATTTGTTCAAATATATAGTTAACTTTAAGAAGGCAATTATATTTTGGGAAGATACTAAACTCCCCCACACACACCAGATCTTTGGTTCTAATAAAGGACCATTAAATCAATTTGTTTATACTGCCTGTAACTCTCATCCTGCTTGCTGTTGATCTCTTCTGAAGATCAAAGTAAACATTTTACTTTTTCTCCCCTTTCATTCAAAATGCTTTTAGAACCTGAAGACATCTTTTTCAAGACATTTCATAAAAATAGAATGATTAGTATTGGCAGGAACTAGCATCTTGATTTTAGTTGTTGCAAAGGAATTAGAAAAATGGTTTGCCCCTGCTGGTATCTGGAAATGTTATCTTCCTTGAATCTTCATTTTAAATGTAACACTTTCAGATCTATAAAAGAAGGGCAGAATAGAACAGAATAGAATAGAATAGTTCTTTCAGTATTTGATCTTGTGTAGCCATCTCAATCTTTTTGTTACCCTGTTGGTGTTAATGTAGGACTTGAGTTCATACAGCTTATTTTAATGTGTCCTTATGTTCTCATGTGTTCCTGTAAGGAAGCCGCCTCCTAGAGCAAAATAATGTGTGGATCAAGTCTTTTGGATACAACATAAAATAATTTGTAGAATGATAGCCAACACTATTAACTGGATCTCTCCTCTGCCATAGTGAATCTGGCAAGTTTTCCAACTCTACATTTTTAAATTTGTCCTTCTTAGATTTAATTTTAATTTTAATATTTATAATGGGTATCTCTTAAATAAAAAAGGTGCAAAACAGTAAAAACCATGCTGGATCAGATATGACAGCAATTTGTTGTCCAAATACAAAATTGTAAATAACAACTGATTATTTCTCATCTTTTGCTCTGGAATTCAATCACAAACGTTGGAAGACTTTCAACGTTAAGTGGATCCTTGCTGTATAACATTGCAAGCAAATACAGCAACTCAAGATGCCAACCACTAACCAAACTGACATGAAATGGAAGGTTTGCTATTTTGCAGAGGTAAAAGAAATAAGAGGTAGCCTTCGACTTAACAAGCACAATTAGGAACAGAACTTCTGTTACTAAGCAAGACAGTTGTTAAGTAGGTCACACCCAATTTTGTTACCATTTTTGCCATGGCTATTAAGCAAAACACTGCAGTTATTAAGTAAATCGTGGGGTCGGTAAATAATCCAACTCCCTGACTGACTGCTTATATGACTTCTGGTCACAAATGACAAATCAATCCTAGGTTGCTGCAACTGACATAAATACAAGCTGGTTGTCAAGCACCCACATTTTGATTGTGTGACTGTGGGGATGCTGCAATGGTCATAAGTGTGAGGACTGGTTGTAATTGACATTTTTCAGTGCCGTTATAACTTTGAATGATTGTTAAATGAATGATTGTAAGTTGAGAACTACCTGTACAACACGAGACACATTACTGACATGACAGAAATGCCCTACTGGTCTTCTAACATAAAAAACGGGGGAGAGGCAATATATGTTAAGAATTCTAAATGAAAATGCTGATACTTTCAGGAAAGTAATTTAGTATGTGAAAAACATGCTTATTGTTTGTTTCTCATCCCATTATCAGAGCTGCTTAAGACAAGGGAAACTTTTTTATAGAGATTCTTCTCCTTAAAGGAAACTGCATGAATTCCACACACAGTGAAGTCATATGCAAACTGGATAGGCATCATTGTTGTGGTTTATTAAATAAACACATTCTTCATCATCGTTCATACAGTTTCTTCCATTAGGCTTTGCGTAGAAGTAATATGAGTTGCAGTTTAAAAATCTTATTATGTTTCAGGCATATGCATAATGCCAGTCTTTTTCTATTTTAATCCCCTCTGCTAGAATAGCGTACCAGTATTTACCAAAAAGGAAATAGATACAAATATACAAAATGACTTTTTCTATGACTTAAATGGGAATTGCTTCTGTGATATGAAGAAATCCTCCCCTCCCTTTCCCACTTCTTTCAACATGGAACAATTTCAGTCAATTTAAAAGTTATGTACTTAATTTCAGGAAATAGTTCCCAAAATTGTTCAGTTGTTAATTCTGTGTGTGTGCGTGTGCGCGTGCAGCAATGTTTTCCCCCACTGAGGGGGTGGCTTGTTAAATAGCTTTCATTTAAAGGACAGCAACCGTGTGCCGAAAAAATAAAATTAACTAATAAAATGCTCATATGAAATATGCCTCACTTAGTATGTATTACTAGAATTTCATCTTTCCCCTGCTTGTTTTTGAGACAAAGCAAAAAATGTGATGCAACTATTGATTTAAATTTAAATTTTTATTGCAGCAATACTGTGGTATTTAATTATGCCCTAATACCAGCTCTGGATCTAGATGTACTAGGGCAGAAAATAACTGGCTGGCAAAAGAATACACATATTTCATCATTATCTTTAAAAATCAGGCATATGTGCATTGTCACTTATTTGTGTGTCAACTCTAAATGTCCATAAGAAGTTCAAGAAAGCTGAACCCAAGTCTTTTGGCAATGTTTGGCATAGACAGAATCCCTTTGGACAAAAGGGAGGGCTTCAAGCTGCCCTGTTCAAGCCTTGTAATTTTCAAGAGCAGTAAAAACATTTGTTCAAATGCTAGGGAAGAGCTTAGCCTGTTTACCCTTTATTTTAAGACTATGAAGCTGATATCTTTCCATGTGACAGTAGCATCAGATCTATTTAGAGGATTGTAAACATGAAATCATCCACAGAGATTTATTTGATTCCTGACCTGACCTTATCCAACTGTTACACAGAGTCTTACTTCTACAAAGACATGACAAGCTATGGGTTAGCAGCATCTCAACCTCCAAGAATAAGCTGCCAACCTTCCTCTGATCTACTTCATTGTACTTTTTTACTGTTAAGACTTTTGAGATTGACAATATATGCACTTTCAATTTAAATGGACAAGAATCCAGGCTAAAGAGCAGCATTCCTAAGAAAGGACAGTTGCCTTTTCCCATAATTTTCCTTTTCTTAACTAACTTACATAGTTAGGGTATATCGATTGGTCACACAAACTCCATAATCCTTCAGCTAAGCATAACAGTAGCTTTGCAGGATCTAGCCAAAGTCTTTTTTAATTCAGTATTTTGCTTCTCATAGCAATCAACCAGATGTCCTAATGTTCTGGGTTGCTGCCAGTTCAGCCCGGTTCAGCAGAACTGGTCGTGGAATTCAGGTCTGGGTCATAGAACTGGCAGTGACCCAGGCTTGCCACGCCCCTGAACCGGTTCCCTCACTGCCGCCTGGCCGCCGCCATTTTGGATTTTAGTAACTGCGCATGCGTAGTTCACTGTAAATTGTTCTGTGCATGCACAAAGAACAATTTGCATTGAATAGTGCATGCGCACACAGCATGCGTCTGGCACAGATTGCAAACCAGCAGTAATGCCGGCAGCAACCCACCCCTACAATGCTTACAAGCATCAATTGGAACTATGCATCTCCAGCTGGATTTTTTCCTCTGCAACTGGAGTTTAGGGGTCACATAAAGTTTTCAAGGCTAATAGCCTTTGAGAAGTCATGACCATCACAAATTTATCTATCACCTTTTATAGCCACCTAAGTTGATGGCCATCACCACGTCCTGTGGTAATAAATTCTACATATTATTTCCTGTATCAAGAAGTATTTTCTGCATTGTAGATCTTCCAGTACATTTATCTAATATTCCATGGTTTGAAATTTCTGAAAGAAAGGAATGAAACTTCCAACTCACTTTGTGCAACGTAGGCATGGTTTTATATATCTTGATATTTTCATCTACTCATCTTTTATCCACGTTAAAGAATTTCAACATTTCTATCTTCTCATATTAAAGATATTTGAGCCCTCTAATCATTTTAGTTGTTCCATTATGGTTTTTCCCCAGATCTTCCTTTTTCAAAGATTTCTTTATAGATATACAAGACCAGCATACATACACCTGTGAAAATCTACAAACACACACACACACACACACACACACACTTGTTGTCGTAGATTTTCATCTGGAAACCAGCCCTAATCAACAAACGAGCCCCACCCACCACCCAGGCCGTTACAACACAAAACAACAATGGACACACAGCAAGCACCAATCAGCACCAATCTACCAATCATGATACAGCCACACATCCAATCAATCTACTTACTGAAACAACGCCAGCACTCCACACACCCCCACCAAGTTTTATAGAAAGACGGCAGCTTCAATCACACTCTAAGTCGAAAACACCAGCCTGAGGATGGCGAGTGAGACCTCACTGAAACGTTGCCAAGACAATCTCAATCTTACACGGGAAAAGACCTGAATACAACAAGACCAGCGTATGTATATGTCTATGTGTATATACACACACACACACACACACACACACACACACACACACACACACAGTATATATATTTAGTGTCACAACCCCTGGTATGCCCAAATATGGGAGGAAGCCTACTGCTTCCTTTCTCTGTCTATCGGCTCGTCACAAGAGACCATCCAGACAGAAACTCAATATTTTTACTGTTGCCTTTGTTACATTTGTGTTGCATTTGTGCTGATAAATAAATAAAGGGAGACTAGTATAGATCTATTTAAAGCTATTTAGCTCTCATCAGCTAGCCGTACCCTTACTGGTATACATACATACCCTAGCCCAGATTCGAATCCCAGTATATATATATAGCATATATATATATATGATTTTTTTTTACAACCCGCGGTATGCCCAAATATGGGAGGAAGATCACTACTTCCATTCTCTGTCCTTCGGCTCGTCACAAGAGACCATCCAGGCAGAAACCCAATATTTTTACTGTTGCCTTTTTTTGTTACATTTTGTTGTATTTGTGCTGATAAATGAATAAAGGGAGACTAGTATAGATCTATTTCAAGCTATTTAGCTCTCATCAGCTAGCCATACCCTGGCATCCCAGTAAGGGTATGGCTAGCTGATGAGAGCTAAATAGCTTGAAATAGATCTATACTAGTCTCCCTTTATTTATTTATCAGCACAAATACAAATATATATTGTATTTGTATTTGTGCTGATAAATAAATAAAGGGAGACTAGTATATATATATGAAACAAAAAAGAGAAAAAATTAAAGTGAAGAAATACATGTCTTCCAACCTTTCCAACATAATTACAAACTTATTGTTCCTCCTTCTTAGATATAGCATGTCCCTTTAGTGCTTTATTTAATCCATTTCTTAATCTTCAAATATATAAATCATATTTTTTTCTTTCAGCAAAAGTCCCTATAAGCTTTCCAGTCTTTCAGAAAAGTTTGGTTGTTTTTTCCTCTGACCAAATATCAATTCTGATATTTTTACAATCATTTCACTGTGGAGATTTCATTATTCTTCCATAGTTGTACATTTTAGTATATAATTTGTTTGACTTACAGCTTTTGTATACTGTCAACATCTTCACTGAGGTATCCCCTATGACACTTAAGCTATTTTTTCTGATTAATTATAGACAGCAACCCCCCATCAGCTTTGTTTAGCTCATTATGCATCACTTTAGACTTTCTTAAACAACCTCATCTGCATTTTTTTTAAATACCCAGTTTACAGAGATCTTTTTGGAGCCCCTTGACTTTTGGTTTTTGAAAAGCAAACAGTTGTATGCAATCTGCAACCATGGCCACCTGCTAACCTTTTGGTTAGGATCATTTATATGTGTTAAAAAGCATTTTGCCTAACACAAATGACAGAATCTGCTTCCTTCCTCTTTCTACTGAAAAAGAAGTCTTTTATTCCTGCTGCCTGTCAACAAATTATCAATCCATTGGAGAAAGGGTCTGAAGATGACAAATATAATAGACCAATTTATCTAGACACTAAAAAAATATATCAATTCTAGACAGGCCTTGATTTCAGTGCCATGACTCTCCAAGGAGACCATTCTGGGGTGAAGAGGCCAAGATTTTGAAAGTGGCATTTCGCAAATGGTATTCTCAAGCCATTTAAAAGGGAACCTTAGTACTATGTTGTACTGAATTCAGTCTGAACGTAACGGTGGAAAATACCCTTTTAGTGATATGATTTTCATTATAAAGTGTCAAGTTCTAAGTGACAAGTCTCTTAGTCTGAGCAATGACAAGGAATAACCTAAGATCAAAAGAAGACAAATTGAAGCCAGTAGTGGATATCTACCTTAAGCAGCACCTTTTTATGTCTGTTTCCCTCCAGAAATCTTAACCCATCATCTCATAATTTCTTATACGTTTCTCTACTGGCCTACAATATTAAAAAAAATATCTGGGCAGAACCTATATTGGAAAAGGTTGACCCAAACAAAGGATAATGAAATCTGTCCTAATAGAATGGCCAAGATGACAAAGTTACAGAACCACACTGTTGACAGATGCAGGAAGACAATGGGGTAGCGTTTGGGTTATGAGAACTGAGTTACTGTACTTTACAAACCATAATTTATGGTTTAGTGCAGTAGGTGAACACAGCCAATTTGGGTTTATTTATTAGACCTTGACTAAGCAAACCTTGAGTTTGTGTGATGTATGAATCAAGTGGTATCTAAGGTAGCAATGAATCAGGTAAGGGTCAGCAGAAGCCAACTGCCCACCTTGCAGCTGACTCCTATTAATGCTTCCCCCTCCTTTATTTATACATGAATGCTATTAATTTCCACGCTAGAAACTCTAGGTTGCACAGATTAGAACATATCCCATGTCAAAATGTATTCAAACAAATTAAAATGCCAGGCATCTGGATCAGATGTCTTCAAGCTAATGGCATCCTAAGCCATAAAGCTTTCCATGGCTTTCTAGTAACATAAGCTATTCTTGTCATGAAACCTTGTCTTGAAATTGGAGATCAACAGAGAGAAATTAATCTCTGAATAAGTTGTCCCTTCAGAATAATAACGTAGTTCATTAACATATGTACTGTACACACCCAATAAAATATGCTAGTGTATAGACTAGTTTTTAAAAAGTGCTTTGGTATTTTGATCTTCTGAAATTCTAGTTGGCAGAATATAGAAAAGTTCAGATGTAAGGAACCTCTGTACAAACATCTCCCCCTTTTTAACTACCCTGCAATCCAGAGGTGGGTTGCTGCTGGCGTTACTGATGGTTCGCAACCCACGTGCAATGAGCACATGCGCGCAGTTTGATGTAAAATGTTTTGCATGCATGCAAGAACAATTTACAGTGAACTGTGCATGTGCAGTCACTAAAATCCAAAATGGTGGCTCCCAAGTGGCAGTGAGAGAAATGGTTCGGGGGTTTGACAGGCCTGGGTCACTGCCAGTTCTGCGACCCAGGTCTGAATTCCACTACTGGTTTGGTCGAACTGGGCTGAACCAGTAGCAACCCACCACTGTTAAAATCCCTTAATTTGGGGTAGAATTGGTGTGACTGGATGGAGCTGAGCATTTACTGGATGGATGCCCTTCCTGACGCCAACATGGAGTTTGCAGCAAATATTTTTTTTGTTTTCAACCCAGGAGAGAAACACCTGCCACTATCTAGAATTGAAGTCTCAACCTCCTGAGTGGGAAGCGAGTGTTACCATCACATCACTCAAAATCTCCGTAGAAACATCAAAAGGCAGGAAACAGAAACAGGAAGGATGAGAACAGTAATTGCTGATATCAAAGCAATGTTGTTTTATGAAAAGAATCAATATAAAAATGATAAATATAAATATAAAAATTCTAGCAGGTGACTTGCTTCTAAAAAAGCAATCTAGCTCTTGCAAGCAGCTACTTGTGCAATAAGTAGTTCTTATTGATTTAGCAAAGCATTTTTAAAAGGCAGGCCACTTAATTAACATAACCCCAATGATGGGATTCAGCCTGTTCAGTCTGGTTCGGGTGAACCAGTTGTTAAATTGCTGGCTGGCCCCACCCTTCCTGCCCCACCTCTTTCTGGAGTACCCACACGGCCCATTTTGACCCCCAGGTAAATGCAGGGAAGCCTACTAGGCCCAAAGTGGGGCATGGGGGGGGGTACGGCACAGGCCCCTCTGCATCCCATTTTTGCTCCCAGGAGGCTGCAGGGAGGCCTACTAGACCCAAAATGGGGCACAGTGAGTGCAAGGCAACCTCCCCCCCAGCCCATTTTGGCTCCCAGGAGGCTGCTGGGGGCCTACTAGACCTAAAATGGGGTCCAAGGGGTGCAGCACGTGCCCCCCAGCCCATTTCTGCTTCAGGGTGGTGGTGCAAGAGGCCGAATGCTACATGTCACACCTGCCCAGCCAGTCATTAGGGCAGAGAACCGGTTGTTAAATTATTTGAATCCCACCACTGCATAACCCTGACCATGGATATGCATACACATATTGTATGTGTGTGTGCACATTCCAACCCACACACAGGAGTTTAATTACTAAGAAGCTATCATGCATTGGAAATGTGTGCTTCTGGGTCTAGCCTCCAAAAATAGACAAATGGACAAAGGGGGATGAAAAATAAAAGGATAATTTAAGGATGATAACATTCAGGTAGATGTTCTACTACATACATTGCATATCAGACTTCCATCTGGAAGAATCTATAGCTAAATGCAGGTGTCACAGTTTCAACATTCACAAATATTTTTTCCACTTCTTTTGTTCTTTCTTAAACTATTTTTTCTGACTAAACATTTTGTTTTTACTATTTGATTTGAACTTGGACTCAGCATCTCTTTTGTGATCTTAAGATGTGGCATTACTATAACAAAGTTTTGGAACCAACAAAAACAATCTTCATCATCCATCTGCAGTTAGGGAAAGATATAGAGAGAATAAGATAATGGGAGTTTTCTGAATCTTTCAGAAATTAAATAATCTTGATGTCATGACATAACAGGGACCTCTGAAAAAGACCATAAATTATGGAGGGGGAGGATTAGATTAGAAGACCTCCAAAGTCCCTTCCAACTGTTGTTAAAATTGTTCTCACACCTCTGCTCTTGTACTTGGGATGGGATTTTGACTACTGACATTGCCCCAACTCTGGGGGAAAACAATGAGGTCAAAAACAAGTTCCAAGTATTAATGTATGAATTCAAGAAAGTTTAAAGACTACTCCTTGTCATGTTTTCATAAATAAAATTTGTAAATGACACCATCACCTAACTGGATGCACCTTGATGCTGCTATATTGGCGGGGGGAGGGGATGGGGGGGATGGATGGACAGGGGACACCAGTCTGTTTATATTCAGATTCCTCTGGAAAGAGGCAGATTTTTACACAGTCACACCTCAAGTTAGTTAGGGGTGTGTAAATAAAGAGTACCTGGATTAAACCCAGAAATGTTTCCTCAGAGAAAGGGCAATCCTTTTCATTAGACTACAAATTAACTGATTAACAAGGATACTGCCTTGATAGGGCTGAACTCAATTCTCAGTTGGCATCGAAGTCTTTAGTATAGCCAAGTAATATTCCAAGCTACCAACTATATTGTGACAGATTTGTCTATGGGGATTCTCGATCATCTGGGCCATGGTTGTCCCAAAGGTACTTTTTCAAGAGGCAACTGGACTTTCTGGTGTTTCTTTGAAAGCATTTCACTTCTCATCCAAGAAGCTTCTTCAGCTCTGACTGGATGATGGGGAGTGGAAGGGCTGATACTCTTTGTAGACAGCTGATCATTTGCATTCTTTTATAGAGTCATTGAGGCCATCTGGAGGTTTATCTGTGTCATCAGGGTCACCTGAGTGGTGCAAATGAGTGTGGAGCCTTCTTGGAACTGTTGAAAGGACTGTATTGTAGACTGAGGATAGGTGATATCATATCCCTCCCCCTCTGTTGAGAGAGGGTTGTTCAATTATGACAGATTCCTAGGTATATTGGCTCCAAACTGTGCAATATAGGTAGGTATGTGATTTCCATACCAAACCTAGCTTTAATCCTTTGGAAGTAAGTGTTATATTCTATTTCTTGATATTCTGTTTTATGTATCTGTTGAAATTCAAGAATATTTCAGGTATATGTGAAGTGAAATGAATCCCAATATTGACAACCCACAGCCTTTCCCTCTCATTTCTCTTTAACTTTAGTGCTTCTGGGCCTTTATAACTGTTCTTCCAATATTTATTAACCTAAGCCTTTACATTCCACAGAATATATCTGAACAGTTTATTCACACATACAAAGTGGCTCATCTGAGCTATATATTTATTGATCAAGGACAGCCCCATCCATTTTTAGAGCTTAAGAATTATATTGATTTTTAAAACTCTCATTGACTATGTTTTTTTCCAAATATTAAAACCCAATTTTATGATACAATTCTGAACTCAGTGAGCATATTTTTATGGCTCACTCAAGCAGGAAATCAGAATCTTCAACTTCCATGTTAAGTTGCAGTATGCTTGAACTATAAGCGGTGATGACTCTTTATAACCCTAATTAAAATTAATTTGAGTTTGTTTGGAAAGGTAATACAGCAAACATGCTGAAATGCCAAAAGAGAAAGGTACGGAATCATGCAAATCAGTTATTCCCAGGTTTTAGGAAACGTAGAACATAGAAAAAAAATCACTTTGGATGACCTTGAACCAGTCATTCTATCTTAATCCTAGGGAAGCAGGTAATAGCAAACCCCGTCTGCAATCTAGTCAAGAAAGTTGCAGGGACTTCTCCAAGTAGTTGCCAGAAATCAACACTGATCTGAGATATAGAACATAGAGCATTACAATCGCTCCATCACCAGCCTTCATTCAGTCAGATAGTTCCTCTTGAACCTCTTTTAGGCCTAAAACAAATAACAGCTATTCAGCCAGACTCATAAAATCAATTTCCTGTCCCCAGGTACTATTTCCCATCAGATAACTCTAGGCAGGATAGCCCCCCCAACCTATTTAAAGTGAATTTCACCTTCCACAATGGTATTGGATCTGTTTATGTGATTCTGCCAATAGCTGCAGTCAAACAGTAAAGAATAGAGAATCTGTGTGCAAAATCTCCGAATATTCCTCACCATCAGTTATGCTGGCTGTGATTTCTGGGAGTTATAGTTCAGCATGAAGGGTTAAGAGTTCCTTAGCTCTGTTCCATGTTTTTAAAAAACAAAACCTTCTTATAAGCTCTTTAATTTAGGAGCCATTCTAGTGCAATGTGATGACAGCTGCAGTAGCAAGCAACTCAGCAGACAAGTGTTTATCTATCCTTTTTGGAACTGTCAATAATCCATTAGGATTTGCAGGTAGAATTAAAAGAGGGAAGGATTGGATAAGCATTGCAATATTAATATGACAGGGCCTCCATTTCCACTTCAGTCATATACACATAAGTCAATATCCATATCTTCTGCATATCCCTCTCTTCCCCTAGCCAATTGCACAAGAGATATGGATATGCATTTGTATGAATTGCACACATTTCTCTGTTGGAGATCTTCTTTATTGGACTGGGAGATGGAGGATTTTCAGCACATATCTATTCCCATTGACACCTATTTACTTGCTCCATTCATTTTATACATTTACTTCTGGGGAGCTATAGAAATGGCATCTGCAGTATGTCTCTGGCCAATGGATCAGATTTAGTAATTTGTTTCATCCGCTGGGGGACTCTTAGGAGCAGAACTGTGATAAGAACCATTTTTTCCAGAGCAAGTTAATTTAATTCTTCTTAAGATGTATCTAATTACACACACACTCATGTACAGATGGGAAGAAAGCCCTTCAGTGTTTCTGAAAACCAGTTTCTTCTTTAAATAGAAGTAGAGGAGGAAAATAAATATATGTTTTGCTGAATAACAATACACATTAATAACTTTTAAAAGTAGATAGATTGCCAGAAGGGCGAGGAAAAAAATAAGAAATACTAAGGGACCTGACATCTGATGATAATCATTATTGTCAGACAGACTGTGATTGCAGACTGGAATGATGGAAACAATATCTAAAATGCTTAATATTGATACTAATTTATCATATGCAAGCTGAAGGGTTTGAAAATGAAGCCTCATCATCAGCTCCCGGGGACAATCTTTTACTATTTGCTAACAGCGAGACAGTGCCTGGACTATCTCTTGTCAAAATACATTCACGTACAACTGCCAGCTTCCAGAAGATGGCATCTTAGCGCACAACTTGCGTGCCACAGAACCTGCAGGCTGAAATACTTCCTGCTCAAAAAAGAAAAGGCTCTGCCTTCTTAAACTCAACTCTCCTCTTAACAGAGGGGGCGGCAAAGGCCGATGAGATGCAGAGGAAAGGAAGAAGAGGACTTGACAGCATTCTTGCTCCTGCCTTTTATCTTTCTACTGCACAATGCGTGTAGAGCACAAATTGACTGTGATATTTTAGCACTTCACGGAAGATCTATATTTAAAAATCCTGTCTCAAGGCCAGCCCAAATGACTGTGCTGCCTGAGGCAAAGAAACAAGATGGCTTCCCCGCCTGGTCTTTCTGTACACAAAAGCCAAAGGGTTTGGCAATGTCATACTTCTTCAGCACTGACAGAGAGCTCTCCTCCAGACTCATTTAGAGAGTCCAGAGGCCAGGTGACGCACAACTGTCTTCACTGCTCAGTATTTGTCACCTGAGGCAACCGCCTCATTCTTAGCAGCACTCTTCCATTTCCACAAAGACATTTCTAATAAGCTGGGCTCTAACTTACAAAATCTATTAGAATACAAGTTCAAACCTTTTTTATATAGCTAGTTCTTAATCTTTGATAACAATCCTTTGCTGTTTAAATTTATTTCATGCTTCTCTCCTCTATTGGTTGAGTGACATCAGGAACAGAGTACCACAGTGATGTCATTCTATCTGTATTATTCTGTCTTCTGACATCACTTTGAAGTCCTAAACATGTCAGGTCGGGAGGCAATGTTACCAATCTTATCCTACATAGTTGGCTTTTCCCTTTTCAGAACAGAATTGACTCCAACTGAAGTGCCACAGGATGCTCTCTTTCCCACATATTTTTTTTCTAATTAAATTATGAGAATTTTTTACCTAATTGCTTTGTACATTTCCCAGGAATAAAGCGCACATTAAGATTTAATAAGACTCTGCTCCACTCACCACAGAGCAGCTATCCAAGATGATTGCCTCTCTTAATGTTCTTGCCTGTTTCCTCAAGAGCCAACCAAAATGATCATTAAGAAATAAAGGCCCTTCCACGGGTATTAAATATACCTTTGTGCACCTGGTTCCTTGCAAATGATCTACAACTGTGCTACACCCAAGGAATAATAATAACAAGGATTGCTAATTACCCTGTGGCTGGTCCTGCATCCAGACAAATTGTGCCATCATTTCTTGTGGGAGGAAGATCCAACTGTGTCCTCTGAAAGAAAGGAGCCACTATCAAATGTTGGTGCTGGTGTCAGCAGCTTCCCAATTAACTCAAATGCTTATATTGTCTAGTTCTATTTGAACTGGTTCCCTGTGGCCTCCATTCCTGCTCTGCATCATATGTACATGTTGCAGTCTGATTCTTCCTGTCCTTGCCTGAGCTAAACATGACACATAACTTATAGGGACCTTGGCAGGAACACTTGGGCTTTTAAAGGAGATCTTAGACAAATGTGTTTTGCGCATAAAGAGACATATTGGATCAGGAATCCTGGAGACTAATGTTCCTGGAAAAATCAAGGGATTTGGGAAGTTCTATAAATCCTGGGCACCTAATAATGTAATTGCTGCCCTATTAGCAACCTGTCAGATACACTATAAAAGGAGGCACCTTCTTATAGGCTGCACATTTGTTAGGGATCCAACATGGAAAGCTTTGAGACAAGTCACAAGGGTCCCAGGGGTAGCATTCCTTCCTGTTTAGTAACAGCTGAATCCAAGCTTGACATGATCTCCCAGCACTTAGTTAAAATCTGAGGTGGTATTCAGCAGGTTCTGACCAGTTCTGAAGAACTGGTAGTGCAAATTTTGAGTAGTTTGGAGAAAAGGTAAATACCACCTTTGACTGACGCCACCCCATCGATTCTCTGCCTCCTAAGTCCCAGCTGATCGGGAGGGAATGGGGATTTTGCAGTAACCTTCCCTTGGAGTGGGGAGATAGTGGAGTATCCTTTCCCTGCCATGCCCACCAAGCCACGCCCATTGAACTGGTAGTAAAAATGTTTTGAATCCCACCACTGGAAATGGATAAAAGGGAATTTAGCTAACTGCAACTAGGGATGTTATCTGCCTGAATCACACAATAATACTGGTAAAGCAAAATATTAAAACCTAAGAGTAATCATAATTTCTGAACGGCAGATTCTTTCACTACAGGAATTAGCAACATAGTCATCCCTTGGAAAGTTATTCCAGTCAAAGGTTTAGTTGACCATTTTTCTATCCATTTGCTTATGTTTCTTTGTGCTCCAAATTCAGAACACTTCTCAACGTGTCCCTTGCTGATTTCAGCATTTTTAAATGGGACAAATGCCATATTATGAAAGCTGATCCACAATGCTAGACTTGGTAGACCCCAAGCTAAAAAAAAAAAAAGAAAGCAACTCTTGCCTCAGGTTCTGCAGACCTTTTCAGCAGCCTGAGGAAAAGTGCAGATGGCACAGTTTCATTTCCTTCCATCCAGCTGATTCATCCTTTGCCATTGAACTCTGCTGAACTGTGTGTAGGTGGGGAAGGCAAGTGAGAAACACATGATTGGGTGAGGTGGAACACTGCAAATATTCAGGTTCATCAAGACCGTGATGTGGTTTTCACCTTTTCCCGTTTCCAGACAAGCATGATTGTAGGTGTGGTAATAATTGTTGTTGTTGTTACTGTTGCTTGTTTGTGTATCAGCTGCACCAATCACAACAACCTTAAAGATGAGACTTGAGTCTAAAAAAAAAATTGTTTATTTTATTTATTTATGTTTCACCCTTTGGAGAGGGAAACTTGAAAGCTAAGAGCACGATGGAGATGAAATAAACGCATTAGTGGAGGTTGGGCTTTGGGCTGCATGGCTGATGGGCCAGGAACAAGGAGAGACCTTGGGATCTCAAAGGCAAACCTGTATCACCCAGACCGCAAAAATACGAATGGCCACTTGATGGCAACAAGGACTTGACTTGTCGCTTCCCACAGGAAGGAGAAAAGTGGGGGGGGGGGGGGCAGCCTACCGGACAGGAGAGACTGCCAGGGATGTCCACTTCCAGCCCACGTTGCTGAGGCGAAGCGTCCCGGGCAGCACACCGGTTCTCTTGCCTCGCTCACTCTGTCGCTCCTCATGTCTACTGTCTTGGGGCTGCAAAAAATCTCAGTGATCGCTGGAGCGGGTAGCAACGAGACACAGAAAACCTCGTCTCTCTGCTGACCTTGAACGGCTCTCCAAATGTTTGCAGCGGGGAACGGTAGCTTCGCAGCCCCGCGCGACCCGTTGTTTTGAAGCCTTTAGGGCAAAGGGAATGGGCGCTATGAAGATCCCCCGGCGGCCTCCTTCGCTCTATCAATGCCCCTGCAGCGGGCTCTTTTCGCAGGCAGTGCTTGGGATGTGTGTGTGTGTGTGTGTTTCGGGGAGGGGGGGAGGGCAGGGAGTGTGTCGGAGCCCGGTCGGGAGAAGCGTTGCAGCGATGATTCACGCGCTTCCCTGGGAAGGGGACGCGCGAGCTTCTGCGGCGAGAAATCGGCTCTCCCGCTCCGCTTCCGCTATTCCCATTCTCCCATTCTCTCTCCGCCTCCCCCGTAATGAACTTACTCCGCCGTTTGCCTTCTGCAGGCAGATAACGGGGGCGGGGACGCTCGGGGAGGCTCGGAAATGGAAGATCGGAGCAAGCATTGATCAGCAGGAAAAGGGATTTGTCTCTTTCTCGCGTTTCCCTCAGCCACCGTGATTTAGTTGCTGGGTATAATGGCCTTTCGCCCTCCTCCGCCCCTCCCCGTTGGTCAGCTGTATTTATTTATTAGTTCAGTCCTGAAGCAATATTACCACCGGCTCCAACCCCTTGGTGCCTATTTCGTTGCTAAGTCTACGGTATGTCGGAGCTTGCCTCCCCTACCTGCGAAAATCTGTGCTGTGCACAGCCAGCAGATTGGAAGAATCCCCAAGTGGCAACAGCCTATCAAAGCAAAAGGATAAGTGAGTTGGTTAAATCTAAGAAGGCATCCTGCTTATTATGGAATTGCACTAATAATAACCCTTGCCTGAAGTCTGTGTGCATTCTTGAAGATACTCCTAGTGAAGGGGAGAACCATGCCCAGGAGGCTGATTAACAAAATGGAATAAGAAGTTGCCTTATTCCGTTTTACAATTGCACGCTGAGGGCTATTGCTCATAGCCAGGCTGAAGTTCTGTCTACCAATCCTTTTTTGTTTCCCGGGTCTTCAGGTCAGTCATGTCTAATTCTCTGAGACTACCTGGACAAAAGTCCCCACTGTTTGCCATTGCTTCATTCCCAGGGCCATGAGAAAGTGCCTGGCCCAAGGTCACCCACCTGGCTTTGTGCTTTAGGTGGGACTAGAAATCATGGTTTCCTGGTTTCTAACCTGATGCCTTATCCACCACAGCAGACTGGGTCTCACCAATCTTTTAGCTGGCAAAAAAAAACCCAAAACTACACCAATGTTTCTACTCCTATCTTGCTACAGGCTTATGCTGGCTTGTATACTTTATCCCTGCTAGTGCTGGTCAGCTACTGTTCAGGACATCAGTCTGTCTTTCAGAACACATGATTCTGGACTTCAGAAATCCAGATGACTATTAGAAGTTAGCAAAGTGTACTGGATCTCTCTGGTGCCATCCAACCCAAATCTGGAGCTAAATTTCATGTTTTGGAGGGTCCCCCCCCCAATTTTTTTCTTTATAGAAGATCAAGCAACGGTAAAATAAATTGTCTCTTCCCTGAAGTGGTCTCCACTGGGTGTGGTAAAAAAAAATGTCAAGAGGTGGCACAATAATGCGATCAAAACTCCACCTGTTTTTAATTGCACCTGTAACACAAATAAAAACCCAACACAGCTTCTGTTTACGACATCATAGCACCCATCTTGACTTTTCTGTCCATATCCTGTTTTCTGGTTGACTGTCACTCAGAAAAGAAGAGAGGTGTACTGCTGCCCACTTCTGATTCAAGCCCCACCACTGTTACTTCTGCCTCACAGTTATGCCTAAGGAAAAACAGCTTCTTGCAGGAAAGAAAAAAAAAAATCCCTGCCCACTTTTATGGAACCATAATGCTGCAATTGCAACTGAGAATGCTGTACAAGGTTTAGAGAGAATGAGCCTGCTGAGAAGGGTTAACAGGAATTTCATAGTAGGGTTCAAGGAGGAAGAGATAAGAGAGAAACTAACAGAGAAGTGGTTTGTTTTGAGAGCTGTATGCTCAGCTGGTAGAACTATCACTTGAATAACTTCTGATTGCAAAGGATATGCCCAGAAAGTTTGCTGATTGCTTTTGAAGGGTTAGCACCTCCTACTACAAAAGCTGTGAAGGAATACAACGCAGACAGTTTCCAGGCAGCAAGTTCACTGAGCAAGTGAATAGGGGGGAAAAGGCAGGAGTTTGAAAGGAAAATTCAAGGTGTGTATGCGTGTGTCCGTAACAAATGTTCTTTCCATGGATGCTATGCATTTAGCTAACCCAAATGTCTAAAGGGGAACAGAAAGAAATCAAAGCTTTTTTTTCTTGATAGGGTCCTACATATTAAAAGTGAAGACAAATGATACAACTCTCAGATCATGACTTTCAGTGCTTGTGGCATGTTTGTGTTCCTCTTGAAAACATCCTGGCAAAGTAAAAACAATATTACAATAATAGACTGGGCTCAGTAAAATAAATTACTGAGGCAAGCATGGTGTCTTCTTATATACCCAGTAGCTATCAGTATAGCCACATTGGTCACCCTGTCCCATAATTATATTCTGATATATCATTGTAACTGGTGGAAAAATCTGACAACTAAGATAATATTGGAATCTGTGTCAGCTTATAAAGTTACTTATATAAACCTGCTATGTTTGACCAGGCAGTTTTTAAAAAAGCAGCTGCAATAGCCTTTGTGTCAGGTCAGGATAAAATATATAGCATTAACACACACACACACACACACACACACACACACACACACACACACACACATTCAATAGATTCATTTCACCTGAACTGCATGGGTAAAACCCCTGTCATAATGGAGTTTTGCTTAATTTGCAATCCAAAATAGCTGAGGGAGAAATTAAAATGAGCTCTAGAGAAAGCCCATTGTTAATTACAAGAGGTAAGAAGAGAGATATTGTCTGCTCATCTGCAGGGATGAGTCTTTGAGTTTCTCTCAGTGGTCAGTTGATTTTTAAAGTTTGGCTCAGCTTATTTTAAAGATCAGTACTGCTGATGCAGTGTCTAATTATAATTGGCCTTATCCATCCTGCTCTTAGCAAATACTCAAATGCAAAGCCACAAGTACACAGCTTGTCCACCATTATGATCTGCAATTGTCCTGTGTGATAAATGAAAGCAGTCTCATAAGAGCTTGACCGAGCTTTTGCTAAGTGAATAGAATAGATTGCCAAACACGTAACTCCTGTATACCAGTTATAAGTTTTGGTACTACAGGAATTTACGATGAACTTCCCTGGGGGAGTACTTGAGACCGGTTCTGAAGCTGGACCCCCTTGCATATCAGATACTCGACAGCTGGCATGCATGTACGATTATTTGCAGCATCTGATGGTCATATGACTGTGTTTTATGATAGTTTTGCTGAAAACGTGCCTTTACTTTTGGTTCTCGGAAAAACTGACTCATAGAGGTTCACTTAATGATCTCGGCGGTCAATTAATGACCATGCAAAAAAGTCATAAAATTGAATCATTACCCATGGGTAACCTGATTTACAATTGTCACAACTTATGGACCGTGATGGGCAGGCTCCATTACAGTTGTAAGTTGAAGATTACCTGAATTATAAAATATCCCTACAATGTTTACTTTTTTGTGGATTATTCCTCTTTAGAATATTAAAGCAACACTCCTCAGACTGATTTGTTCAATAGGAGGATCATGTCACTTACATAAAGTAGAATCCATAGACATCCAGCCACAATGTTTTCCTCATTTCTTTTTTCTAAAATGATGCTAGAATAACTTTCAGGAAAAGACTGCTTCTGATAAGTCTACTTGTTTATTTGGAAAGTAGCATTTGTATTTGTGCCTCCAATGATGTTCCAGCTGATGAGTAAAATTACCTTCTAACAGCAAAACATCCTCTGGATTTTTAACCAAGTATTTCATTTTAACCACTCAGACTGTACTAGCCGTGTTTGATAAGTCAACAATTATTTCTATACAAACTGACAATCTGAAGACATTTGACACCCATATAAGATCCTGCCTAGAGATGCAGAAAGCATAACACCCTCAGAAAGCTCCTTATTACTAACTAATAAGCAACTTGAGATGTGGGGGAAGTTGCAAATAACTATGCTTGAAGAAGAAGAAAAGCGGTGGCTGTCATACTTCAGTTCATCACAGAAGACAGAGATTGATTAGACCAAACAAAAGAAATGCTACCCCAGAAGATGACAGAGGAAGTAATTCTCCAAGAAAGACAATCAGCAAAAAAACCCAAGTTCAGTGGATGAGAAAGAACAACAGAAACAAGAACTAGTGCTGGAATTCGGTAGTAGCTTTCAGGTCTTTGCAGAAGACAATGATCTTCAAAGCAGAAATAACAAAAGTTTACATTACCCAGAAGATAAGAGGCTAGAGTCTTGAAAAGCAGAGGCCATTGGATTGCACCTACAAGACAATAATTGTAATAGAGCCCTGGTGGCACAGAGGTTAGGCTGCAGTACTGCAGGCTACATCTGTTGATTGCCGGCTGCCAGCAATCCAGCAGTTCGATTCTTACCAGCTTTAAGGTTGACTCAGCCTTCCATCCTTCCAAGGTCGGTAAAATGAGAACCCAGATTGTTGGGTGCAATATGCTGACATTGTAAACTGCTTAGAGAGGGCTGTAAAGCACTGTAAAGTGGTATATAAGTCTAAGTGCTATTGCTATTGTTCTGTATTAATTATAATATGCCTGCTGGGCTTAGAACATGTGGAGTATACTGACTGACAATAGCATGGTCAGGAATATACCAAAGCAGCTATAGAAACCCATAACATTTATTCCCATCACATCTTCATGGAGACAGATGTACCAACAAAAGCAGCTATAACCACTATGCCTGGGACTTCAAAACCTAGAAAGAAAACTGAAGCATCTGAGGGTTAAGGAGAGACAACTGGAGGAAGAAAGAAAGATACTTGAAGTGAATGACGGGCTTCAGTTTTCTTTCTAGGTTTTGAAAACGAATAATGTGAAGTACTCTCTCCAGATCCAAGTCCAGGATCTCAAATTTTATATTAAAGAAGAACGTTGTTTGATGGAGTAGCTCCCTTAACAGATTATGAGAATGTTATGGGCATAATATATCTTGTTTTTATCAAAGCATTTGACAAAGTATCTCATATCATTCTAATTAACTGGTCAGGTAAACGTGACCCAGGTAGGTTAGAGAAATGGTGGCAGGGTAGAAAAATGGCCTGAAATTAATGGAATACAATTTAAAACTTGTCATTTAGGGGAAAAAGAGTTAAATAAAGAGATTGGCGAAGTTGTGAGTTGTCTCATCTATCTTTGCTGCCTTCCCTCCAAAGGTGGTGAGGAAAATATCCCCTAATCAGAGCTCTGCAACAGGAATGGCACAGATTTGCCTGGATTTTTTTCTGCCCTTTCTTTCAATGGGCAACGATTGCTGACTTGCAGATTCCTTCATGCTCTATTCAGGAGGCAGAGTGAGAGTGGGAAATGTTACTCCCCTGATTCCTACTGTTTGGCTCTTTCAGTGTTGTATTAAATCTATAAAGATCATCAAGTTAAACATCTTACAGTCTGGCCAGTGTTATTCCCCAAGTCTGAGTTCCATTGGCAGAGCATTGCTCCAGCTAAGTCTTTAGCAGCCTTTATTTATTTGTTAATTGCATTGATATCCCATCGCAATCATAAATAAACTCTTGGCAGCTCACAAAATGAAACAATGAATGCATAGTAATTGAAACAACAAAAACATACAACCCAAAACAATATCTGGTGTTGATTTCCAAATGCCCTCCAGAAAAGCTCTGCTTTCAAGGTATCTAATACTGGAGTGTTTGAACTTGAAATACACATGAAGCATATGGTTTTGTAATTGTATATTGAAAATAAAAGGAAGATAAATGGGGAGAATAAAGTCTGCCTTTAAATCCTTGTGCTTTGTCCATGAAAATAATAGTATGTCTCTTTCAAATGAATGGCCTGAGAAGACCTGAATAGGATTGAATTTGATGGATGGCGTGGGGCATAAAAATAGACATTTTAACTGTTCTTGACTGCTGAAATATCCACTCCATTGCTCTCAAAATATGTCAACAACCATTAGAGAATAATGAGAGGAAGAAATAACTAGAAGCTATTTAGAAATTGTGAGGAACTATGGGAGAGGCACAAATGGCATAACAGGCAGAAATGGACAATAAACATAACTGTGATTACATGCCGTGTTGGTCAATTTGGCATCCCATGTTGTAGAATGTAGATGATGACAAACCTTAAGTTGGGTGGTTTTGGCTTAGGACATTAGCACATTACTTTAATTGTGGTACAGAAAGGTGTGACTTAAACCTGTCACTTGAGGTAGAGATAAGTTAAAAAGGATTGTCACAGGGGCACCATAGAAAGAAAAAGGTTTGCATTTTGGTGAGGTCTTGTGGTTAGGCACAAGTGAGGAAAGGAAGTTGGGAATAGCAAGTGTTGAAGAATACAGTAGTTGAAATTGTACTTGATCAGAACTGAATATCAGTCAGCAGTGTAAGATAGCTGATAAAAAGACAAATGCAATTTTTGACTGCACTAATAGAATAAGGTGACCAAATTTTAACATTGGTAAAGAGGGACAACATTGACCGGGGTGGGGGGTGGGGGGTGATTAAAAATGTTTTTAAAAATTGGGACTTTTTAAAAATGCTGCGGGACACGGGACAAAATCGGGACTGTCCCACCAAAAGCGGGATGTCCGGTCACCTTACTTATATTGCTTAATTAATATTAATTTGGTATGTGTTAAACAATAACTCGACATAGTGAACTAAAACTATCTTTCAGTACATAGGAATAGTTTCCAAATGTACATATTCACCACCTGATAATTGCCTCTATCCAGGAATCATAATTCCAATAAATAGAAAAGTTTTATTTTGTTTTTATTTTCAATGTGATTATGGCTAGAATATTTGATATTTGAATTAACACTGATGAGAGATTCTTTACAGGTAGCCCTCAGTTAACGCTGGCACTTGGGACTGGCATTTCCGTTACTAAGCAATGCAATCATAAAGCATGACTTCATATAGCAACAGCAGTCCTGGTTGCTGTCATTAACTGAATCCCACCCAGTTGTTTGATGATGACATACTCCAATCCAAGTCATTTGCAGCTTGCTCTGTCCAAGTTCTAAGTGTGAGTAAGGGATAAGGACTGTCCTCTCTTCATCCACCTGCCTTCCTTTCCATCTCTCTTTTGGCCACCCTGCAACTCTCAATTATCTCCACTGTCTTCTTCCTGTAATGCTTCTTCCCACCTTGTCTAAATTGTGAGTGGACTTCCTGACACTTTGAAGTTTTGCAAGAAAGGCTAGGTAAGTGCCTGAATTTTTAATGCATGATCATGAGGGCACTGCAATGGTCATAACTTCCACAACTGGGCCTAACTACCATTCATTCAGTGCCACCATAACTTCTAATGCTCACTGAACATAGTTAACTGAGGACTAGTTATATGATGAACTCATCGTAGCTATGACAAGCTAAATACATTTTCTTAAATCAGGATTCACACAACACACTAACTTAAAATTAAACCATGGTTTAATACAGTATATGAAATTATTATGTTTGCTACAAAAAGTAATGGAAGAAAACATTAGCTGAATGAAAATGTCCCTGCTATACCGGATGTATAAGCTTCCTTGTCTATGTCTGGGAGATAATTACTCGTGATTTACATCAATATTTTAGTTACACCTTTGTGACTCTGTGCATAAATCCCCATGATCGAAGTATATAGATAGGAAACTCTTGGCATAAGGTTCTCCCCCCAAAAAAGTAAAAACACCTATTCCAGGGAGTTGGTGCTTGCAAAAATCCTTCTGCATCCTGCCATAGGCCACTTCCCAGATTTAAAGTTAGTAGAAACTCAACCAATGAGGTTTTCTCTCCCCCTCAACAACAACAAAAAAACCAATGTAGAATTATCCTGTTCCTGTCTAAGGTTACTCACTCACAGAACTATATATGGCGACTCAAATAGCTTTACTTCTGCAAGGGATGAGAACCCAGCCAGGTTTTTTTCGCTGCCGGCAAGGAAAAACGGAAGGAGAAAGTGGTGCGTTACAGTACCAGGAAAGAGGCTCAGCCAATACCTGCTTTTGTTACATTCCCCGGTGTAGCCTTTCCTCACCCCGTTATTAAAAACGCAAAAAATAGTATTTAAATAGTTGTATATGGAGTGTACAGGATTGCGGATATCAAACTGTTAAGGATGACAGATTTATGTATTAAGTGTTCTATGTCATGCATTCTTTCCAAAAATCGGGACTTTTTTAAAATGCCACAGGACGCGGAACAAATTGGCAAAAATCGGGACTGTCCTGCCAAAAGTGGGACATCTGGTCACCTTATAATAGAAGTACAATTTACCAAACACAAAAAAGGATAGCTCTGTTGTATTCTACATCTATATGTAGATGTAGTACTATACTATATAAGTAGTATATTCAGTGTTGGCATACCCCATTTAAGAAAGATCCAAAGAAACTGAAGAAGTTGTAAAGAACGTATTGGGCTGCAAATGAAAGCATTGTGCATACCTTTGATAAATAACATAAAGGTACTAGTTAATAGTACCTTTGTACTTCAGAAAAGAATACATCTTTTCAGGTTAACCGTGCTCAACTCCTGGCAAAGGCAAAAAAACCCATCATAATACGTCGCAGTACATCACATGATGCGATCAAGTTTGACACCCATGGCTAAAATGGGTCCCAAAATGTATTCTCTGTACTTGCTGAGATCATGTGTTACATCCAGAAAAGCTCCAAGGAATACATCATAATTCCATAATTCATATTTTATTCTTGTTGACATCTGATCTGACATGTTGTGGCTTTCTCCAACATTGCACAGGGACCATTTGAGTGAATCAATAGGCAGGCTACTGATAATCATATATTGCTGTGCAGGGTCAATTTTGGGGAAGAGAATTCTTAGGGCTACAGTTTAACACTTCAGTACATTCCTAACCATATAGTGCAATAAAATAATAATTTTAAGGTGAATATCAGCAAATGTCATATATAAAACGTAACATCAATTCCTGACTCCAGTAATTCCAAAACGGAGACTGTGGGTTTGTGATGTCATGAGATAAACTTCACCCTTTCACACTTGCTGTGCATTGTTGTATGCAAGGAGGGGGGTTTGTGTTGAAATTGTGCATGCTCTTTTGCTACTTGCTCTTCCAGTGGATGCCGATTGTTTAAAATAAAAGTCTCCCTGGTATTGAGATTAATCCAGTACAGTTATGTTTCAGTTGTTTACTTCTTTTTCTTTTCACAAGTTAATTGTCACTTAAGAAAAGGATTTAGTTTCATCTTTTGCAATGTTTGTTCCCATCTCTGAGCACAGGGAATTCTTTTGTGTTTGTGTCCTTGGAAACATTTTTTTTTCCATTGAAGTGCAGCAATACCTGAGCTCAACCTCCTGTATCTAAGCTCAAGTGCTAAACATGATACAATCAAGAAGCCCAAAATGAACCCAGCATTGTTTGGCAGGGAAGGAAAAATTGGAAATGCTAGAAAGAGCACTGCAGTCAGTATACTTATTAATCCTAAGAGAGAGAGAGAGAGACAGAGACAGAGACAGAGAGGGAGGGAGGGGGAAGGGGAGGGGTATGCAAAGGAAAATATTACATTTTCTTCAAAGTTATTTTTACTGATCCCTAAGTTCTAAGTTTATCCATCCAAATCTAAAACTAGATTTTTTGGAGCAGGTGATACAGGTAGTCCTCGACCTATGATCACAACCGAGTCCAAAATTTCTGTTGCTAAGTGAGACATTTGTTAAGTGAATTTTGCCCCATTTTACAACCTTTCTTGCCACAGTTATTAAGTGAAGCACCGCAGTTCTTAAGGTAGAAACATGGTTGCTGTGAATCTGGCTTCCCCATTGACTTTGGTTGTCACAAAAGGTGTCCACATCATTGCAGAATATTGCAACCGTCATAAATATGAGTCAGTTGCCAAGCATCTGAATTTTGATTACATGACAATGGAGATACCACAATGGTCATAAGTGTCAAATACAGTTGGTTGTAAATCGAGGACTACCTGTACTTGGTCAGAGTCATAATACTATCAGAATGGTGCGGGCAGAAACAAGAAACATTTAGCTCATTAAAATATTTGTCCACCTATTTCATTATATTTTATAATGGATAGATAAATTAGTCTTTGGAGAAACTTTGAAGCAATTCTAGAGAGATCTCTTTCACATCTCTCTAAACCAGGGAGGACCAATCTTGCTAACTTTGAGACTTGAGGACTTCTTCAACTCCCCAAATCCCTCAGCCAGCCAACTATATTGCCTTCATACCCAGCCTGCAGCCAAAAAAAAAGTGGCTTAAAGTCATCTTTAATTGTTCCAGCTTTAAAGTTTTCCCTCTTCTCCTGGCCCCACCATCACTATGGACATGATGTAACAATTCTTATTGCCTTTCTGTTTGCTTGGTGGAATTAGCCATTTTAGTCTGTTGCAAACATACCCTTCCCTTTAGCTGCTGGGATCTGCCCTCTGTTGTCTTTTTAGCTTAGGACACAGAGGAGACCAGATTTCTGGCTTTTGGTTTCAGCACAATTCCAAGGTAATGGAAAGAGTGCATAGAAGAGCAACAAAGATGATTAGAAACTGGAGGATAAAACATAATGAACAGTTGCAGAAACTGGGTATGTCTAGTCTAATGAAGAGATGGATGAGGGGTGACATGATAGCAGTCTTCCAATATTTGTTGGGCTGGTGTCTCTCTCTCTCTCTGTGTGTATACTTAGTCTCCAAAGCACCTCAGAGCAAAAGAAGAAGTAACAGATGGAAGCTTAACAAAGAGATCCAGCAAAGAATTAAGCAGAGACTTCTGATCAGTCAGAACAGCTAAATATTGGAACCGCTTGCCTCCAGAGGTTTTGGAAGCTCCATCATTGGGATTTTTAAAAAAGAGACCAGACAGCGATTTGTCCAGAATGGTAGGATCTCCTGCTTGAGCTGGCAGTTGGACTGGAAGATATCCAAAGTCCCTTCTAACTCTGTTATTCTGTAACATCTATAAACAATCAACTACTTATACAATGCAAACTAACCTTTATTATGACTGCTGACCAGAGGTTGTGGGAACAAAAGTCCTACTGCCATAAAGTCTTTTCCCACTGTCTGTCAGGGCAAAAGGTTAAACATTACAATCAGGAACTGGAACCAAAAATGAGAAAGTACAAGTAGAAAGGGCAAAGATTAAAATGCAGAAGGAGGTCCCGGTCTATCTGGGTCTAAGCTGAGTTTACCTGGATACCTTAAATAAGGAAAGATCCTTCCCTAGAAAGAAAATGACCCTTCCATCCTTAATGCTAAATAAATGGAAACCACAATTCAGCAGAGTGCCTGGCTACAAAGTTCTCCTTGGATAGGCCAGCTAAATACACTTTTTTTAAAAAAAAAATCCCAGAGTGCACACACTTTTGTACAATTTTGAGGAACAAAAGCTAAAGCACTTTCAAGGAGGACTCGGCACAGCAGGGTCTAATAGCTGATTCTATACAATGTGCTTTCAGGAAATAAATCTTTGGTCCAACCAGTTGCTGTTGTTGTTTTTTTATTATTCCTGGCTCAGAAACAACCCTGGAGAGATTTCTCTCTAAAAAGTATATCCACTTCTATAATTTACAGAGCTTGGGTGGTGATGATGTTATCCATTCAACCGTGCTCAGTTCCTGGCAATTCTATGGATCAGGTCTCTCCACAGTTTTGGTGAAGAAACATAAATTTTAAATAAATTGGGATAAATAATCTGAAGCAAGCTCAAGTATCTTATATGTACCAGAAGTAGAATTTAACATATTTTAATATCCTAAAGCTGAAACACTTAATAACTTGATAAACAAAATGCTGAATACTGAGTTGCAAAGCTACTAAGTGAATGGGATATACTGTATTAGTGCACTGCTTGACAGTAAAATATTGGTTTAATCTACTAAAATATTAAAAGACTTTAGTTATGGCTCCATTAGTCTATTAACCAATCAGTTCATTACACATCGATTACAGGATTTAAATTCCATATAATTAACATAATATACTAAATCCATTCACCCTTATCTCGCTAAATGTTAGCTCCTCCACAGAATAGTAAGATATTCTGCATGCTGTTCGACACAGGCTATGCAAATATAAGCTTTTTATTTGCAAGTAAGTATTTTACATAGGTTGTCTCTGGAGCTTTCAAACATTTTTTCCTGGAGGTTCTGGGAATATTTCTATCCAGGCAACAACAACAACAACAACAACAACAACAACAACAACAACAACAACAACGGACATAGCCCAGTGCTTCTTATTCACCCTTCCCACAAAGGCAGTCTTTTACTGTCTAAAGCATTTTATATTTATCTTCAGAGATTGCTGAATTGAAAGTTGCAGGCACGAGTCCAGGCTGAAAAGGAGAGTTCCTGTCCATTTCACCCTGTGCCTTTTTTCTCATGCTTGGAACCCTACAGCCAAGTTATTTTCAGACTTAGATTTAGTGCTCTTTCAAAAGAGTACTAGGCTTGTATTTTGAGATAATCTGACAAGACAGGCTTGTGCCTTGTCACTCAATCAACTTTAAAAGATCTAAACCAACTTTGACCCACTACATGCCAATAAGAACCGTTGGTAGTAATTTCTCTATCAACAAGTGAAGAAGTGCAGTAGAAGAAGAAACAGGGAATCCACCATTCTCTTTCTTTCCAATTGGTATTGGAGGCTGAATCTCTCTCTCTCTCTCTCTCTCTCTCTCTCTCTCTCTCTCTCTCTCTCTCTCTCTCTCTCTCTCTCTCTCTCTCTCTCTCTCTCTCTCTCTCTCTCTCTCTCCCTCCCTCCTACCCTCCCACCCTCCCTCCCTCCCTCCCTCTCCCTCTCTCTCCCCTCTGTGTGGGTGTGGTTGTATGAAAATGAAGGAAACCTTTCTTGATATAGGAAGAAATATCCATCTGGTTCAGTTCCAAGCCAGGAGAAAGGCACTAGAGACAAAATGGAGCCTGGAGGCTGATTGGAAAGAGGGTCTGTTTATTAATGAACAGGACCACATGGGTTGTGGTTCTGGTGCAGCTGACCACATGGAGTTGAGAGTGGGGGCTATTGATGCCTTGTCTTGGCCTTTGTACTTGAACTTCATATTCCTGTTCAAGCACATGTATTCTATTGGCTGTTGTCAGGCTCCCAGGGGCCCATTTGCAAATCCCAGGAGTTTGTCTGACTATGTTTGGTTGAAATTTGAACTGCTGATGCAATAAGGGGGTGTTGGGCAATTCCTATTGTGGCAGAGGGGTAATCCTACCTTTGTTGGATCTTGGTTGAGCGTATTTGCTTATGAATAGAACTATCTATCTCTTTATCTCTTAAGTGCTGATATCTGCTGTGGGCCATTAAAGAAGGTGTGGGCTGCTTTCTCCTTCCAGGGAAATATAATATTTGCTTTTTAAATATTTCCTAAATTTTTCATTCTTCTAGGAGAGGGGTGGGTGTTAACTTTCTACAGTGACATTGAATCTAATTCGAGGGACAATTAGTGAAGCAAATTTTATAACTAACAGAATAGAGATTCATTTACAGGAAATGCATTATAATGATCCACCACTAGCTATTTGCATATTACCAGGAAGATGTGCTCTGGACATATGTACCTAAGAAAAAAAGGCAAAACCCAAACCTTTACCCTAATTTGTGATCAGCAATCTTGTAGCCAAAGAACAGACAGGTCCATAGCCAATTTTTAACTTTTTGTTTTTACTCCACTTTCCCCCCATAATCAGTTGTGCTAAAGGATAAATACCAATGGATCCTCATCTTCAGCCCATTTTTCTTGAATTCAGAAGAAAAGGATCACATAGTAATCGGGTCTCAAGGCAGAGTCCTATCTTTTCCTGGTTGAGGACAACCAGACTTGGCAGGCAAACATTGGATAGGCATTAGGAAAAGGTAAAGGTTCCCCCGCACATGTGTGCTAGTCGTTTTCGGCTCTAGGGTTGGTGCTCATCTGTTTCTAAACCAAAGAGTCAATGCTGCCTGAAGACATCTCCATGGTCACGTGGCTGTCATGACTAAATGCTGAAGGTGCACGGAGCGCTGTTACCTTCCCACCAAAGGTGGTCCCTATTTTTCCACTTGCATTTTTAACATGCTTTTGGACTGCTAGGTTGGCAGAAGCTGGGACAAGGAACGGGAGCTCACCCCCTTATGCAGCGCTAGGGATTCGAACCACTGAACTGCCGACCTTCTGATCGACAAGCTCAGCGTCTTAGCCACTGAGCCACCACTTCCCTGGATAGCCACTAGATGGCAGCAAAAAGATATGGAAAACTCTTAACTCTTTACTGCCCCCTAGGTAATGGTCGTGATTTCTGCAGCCAAGATTTGGGATCCGTGCAGCAGGAAAATTACCTCAAATCTTTAAAAGGCAGAGGCCTTTGTTGCTAAAGAGATAAAGACAAACTGGTCTTTTATGAAGGTAAATTGTCATGTGGTGACTTGTGGTGAGGAAAGGTGGTACCGAGTTCTTTGGATTTAAAAATGAGCACGCATACCTCCCATTGGCTATGCCGTGGAAGGCTTTGCAGGGCAAGGTGATCATCGCCTAGGGTGGTCAAATGTCAATGCTGACTTTACTGCGGTGGCCTTGATGGCGGGTTCTCTTTGGCAGTGGGAAGCCCCTTGGCACTGCCAGGCTCTGATGAGTCTTCAAGGAGCTGGCATGTTTGCAGAGCTATTTGCTGCTGACTCATGTGCAGAAATGGACTGTCAGCAGCTGCCAGAAAATTGTTTTCCAGACCAATTTTCTCTCTGCATGTTGCTTATAAAACTTTACCTTTTAAGGATGAGAAAGAAAGCCCCCCCACCTTCTCGCTCTGTTTAAAAGCCTGACAAGCAGGAAAGGACAAGCAAGAAGGAAAGAGTTTTCAAAAACACAATCCACAGCAGCCTAATTGCATTTCCAGCATGAGAACTATAAATATCCAGACTTCAGAGGCAAGCTTCTTTCTATGCAGCCTCCTGACACATGTTGCATGCTTGCATCGATGAACTTTTGCCCGTTGAACCAGTACCTTATTAGGTGGTGGTATCTGGGGTGTGTGAATATAAATGATTATATGGCGATTTCTGTGTAAATTGCAATCACTGTTGCTCATTCAGATCAAAGCTAATATGGACCTATTATCTGGGACTTCAAAATTATGATTATTATTTGCTACATTAATACTGAATACATAACATAGCAGAGCTTGGTATATGTATGTATCCCTATACTCCTTGCTCTGGAGTATACATCATTTTCTTTTATTATTTTGATGGCTTGCTTTGGTTTGCTTAACATTTCTAACCTGACTTTGTCATGCTGACTTCCAGGATGATAAAGTAACAATCCACTTTGGTGCCCAACAAGGTCATTTAAGCCCCTAAGCCAATGTTTTGATCCAAAATATGCTAAGGCTAAAACCTGGATCATTTATGTGAGAAAGAAACGGAGCTAGACAATGTTGGGTTCCAACCAGATCTTTTGAACTTATATCTTCCATCAGGCTACAACAGATCGATAAATATAAGAAAGGGGTGAAATCCAGCAGGTTCTGACAGGTTCTGGAGAACCGGTAGTGGAAATTCTGAGTAGTTCAGAGAACTGGCAAATGCCACCTCTGGCTGGTCCCAGAGTAGGGTGGGAATGGCGATTTTGCAGTATCCTTCCCCTGCCACGCCCACCAAGCCACACCATGGCCACCAAGTATGCCTACAGAACGGTAGTAAAAGAAAAAAATTGAATTTCACCACTGCTATAATAGTTCTATAGACCTAAATATCTGGACAGGAGCAAATTGCCCATCACGAATATATTGGTTCATCTAGATTATCCAGACAAGAAACATCACTTCTTTTTTGTTCTTCTGCCTTGTCTGGATTGAACTCAGACTTTGTAGCTAAGTCCCAAGTCCTTTGCCTTTCCTCTGACACATGAAAGAGAAATAGAAGTAACACACCCAAAGTCTATAATTGTAAACTATATTTTACTCAGTTCATTCAAATGTAGATATAGAACACAGAGTTCGATTTGCTCTGCCTGAAGACTATACTTTTAAAAAAAAGAAGAAAAAAAATGAAAGCTCATCCAAGGACACAGGGAGTGTGGCCAAGATGTTCAGTCCACTTTAAGAGATTAAGAAACAAAATGGGTGCCGTAACACTTGCAGAGGTTTAAGATAGCAATTTCATCCCTTAGCCTCCTTCTAACATAAAAGGTAGTGAGGAGATTATAGTGAAATTATCTATTTTACTTTAATATCATTCTTACTCTGAAAGGAAATAAAACTTTCAACAGGGCTATCAAATTTGGGCTGTAAAACACTGACTAAACATTGGGTGGCAGCAAAGGATTAGCATTTTCTACATCCTTGCTGCCACCTAATGATTATCTGGATATCTACTGTACAGTTCAGATGTGGTAATATTAATAAGACCACTTCTCTTTTCCAAATAGGCAAACAAACAAACCCAATTCTTGCTTACTTCAGAGGTGCTATAAAAAAAAGATATCAGGCATAGAAGAATGTAGGAGTTAAGATACAATCTTTTGGAAACAAGGAGTCAGAATCGAGGTTAAAAAAAATAAAGCAAATAGAGGTTTCTACCACATTTAAGTTTATACATTCCTGTGGAACTACAAATAAATAGACAAAATTTCAAATTACATTGCCAATATCAAAATGTGTTATATGACTTTCTGTAACACGGTGGTTATTCAGAAAAAAAATCTGAGTGAAACTAAATAACCTTTATGGAAGACTTATTTGTCTTTGTGGTGGTGATGGAAACAAAGGAAAATATTGTAGCTTTCTTAGAACTGTTTAGAATTGTGGTGTGGTTCTGTCATATTGAATAGTGTGAGAAGGGACGCCCCCCCCCAAAGAATGAAATATTTTGGGGAATATTAAAAGAGGGGGAATATTATATTTTCCCAAAGGAGAAATGGAGAAAAATCTTAACCAAGGCAGAAAGCAGCCACAGTCTTCGTGCGATAGGAAAACGGTTTCAAACTAAGAAACTTGATGCGGCTGTCCTTTAGGAATGCACATTTTGTATCTATTCAGAAGGACCGGACCAATTTACTCATAAACAAAACATCTTCAGCCACAGTCCCAGCTGACGGGATTAAGAATTTACATTCCCCCTCCCAAATTCTAAGATCTTTAGGACATAATAGGATTTACCCACCACAATTAGAATAGCACAGTGGTGGATTTCAAATTTTTTTAGAACCTCTTCTGTAGATGCAGGGGTGGGTTTCAGGCGGTTCGCGGCGGTCCCCGCGAACCGGTTGGTCGGCGAACCCGGAAGTAAGTAACTTCCGGGAACGCCTAAGGATCCACCCGTCCACCCGCGTTTCTTACCTGGTTTTGACAAGTTCTGCATTTCCACGCATGCGCAGAACGCATACAGCGCCTGTGCGATCCTCCAGGAGCAGCTGGAGCATCGCACAGGCGCTAGTACGCATGGGTGCACTGCGCGCGTGCACGAGGATGCCGCCGGCCCCGTTCCAACCGAACCGGTTGGAACGGGGCGAGAAACCCACCCCTGTGTAGATGTGTCCTGCTTTGAGGGAGTGCGTGGCCGGCCATGTGACTGGGTGGGAGTGGCTTGCCGGCCATGTGACTGGGTGGGTGTGGCTTGCCAGCCATGTGACCGAGTGGGAGCGGCTTGGCAGTCATGTGACTGAGTGGGCCAACTTGTAAAATGTAGTGAAATTCACTTAACAGCGCTCTTGCTTAGCAACCAAAATGTTGGCTCAGAAACTCTGGCATTTGAATCACGCAAGTCTTAAAGCTGTCAAGTTACAAGACCCTTGCACCCCTAACCCTTTAGAAAAAAAACCCAAGGGTGTACAAACTTGGCAGCTTTAAGACTTGGACTTCAACTCCCAGAATTCCTCCTCCAGTCATGTTGGCTCAGGAACTCTGGCATTGGAGCATGCAAGTCTTAAAGTTGTCAAGTTACGAGACCCTTGCACCCCTAACCCTTTAGAAAAAAACCCCTATTGACTTGACACTTTAAGACTTGTGGACTTCAACTCCCAGAATCCCTCCTCTCACTCTTCATCTTGATGATGTGTGGATGGATGGGGGGAGGGAGCTGGAACCAGTTCTAAATGGCACTGTAGATTTGTGGAACCTCTTCTATAGAAGAGGTTAGAACTGGCAGGAACCCATCCCTGGAATAGCAAGACACAAGGCTCACTCCATTGCACAAACCCCTGGAGCATCTCAATCACTAAATCCCAGAACCCTATAAAAATCATCCACTCACTCATCTATTTTTTGTCAGCCACCCCAGAAACATTCTGCTGTCACTTAAGTTTCTGGAAACCAAATAAAAAGAGGCCTTCTTTCCTTGTAGCCAGCCTCCATTTTATTTTCAGCATTTTTCTCCCGGCTTAGAACCGGATTGGATTTTTCTTCCAACAGTAGAAATCCAAGAAATGAGGGCTGGATAAATAATTTAGATCTATATTTTCTTCTTTAGGAAGTGTAGGGTCTGCTCCTCTATATATAATGTTCATCACATAAACTAATGTGGTTTGAAGAAAATACCATATTTTTCGGAGTATGAGATGCACCGGAGTATAAGATGCACCAGAGTATAAGACACACCGGAGTATAAGACGCACCAAGATTTTGAAGAGGCAAATTAAAAAAAAATGTTTTTGCACTCTGCAGACCTCCCAAAAATGGCCCGTTTTTTGTTAAAAAGAGGGCATGCATAGTCTTTAGGAGGCTTGTAGAGTGCTTCTGGGGGGGGGGCAAAATTGAGCAAAAAAAGGTCCGTTTCTCGCTCATTTCTGCCCTCCCCAGCCCCCAGGAGCACTCTGGAAGCCTCCTAAAGACTATGCACAGCCATTTTGGTGAAGGGGCAGTGTTTTGGGAGGCCAAAAATGCTATATTCAGTGTATAAGATGCACCCAGATTTTCACCTATTTTTTTTAAAAAAGGTGCGCCTTATACTCCGAAAAATACAGTAATTTATTTTTCTTTAGGGAAGCCAGTTTACTGAGCAATCTCTTTGAATGTCATTAATTTAAGTCTACTGTAAACCACATGTGAAAGAGTGCACACTTACCATTATTTTATAGTAGACATATCTAACAGAAGTTGCTAGGAAGCTTAAGAATTGACATTCTTCTCAATTTTTCATTATAAACTATGAAATGAAATTTTTAAATGTCAAATCCATTTTTCTTTCCCTGAGCTACTCACTATTTTATTGTTTTTAAATGTAGCAGTTTTTAAGTGTAGCAGTGAATTTCTTCAGTCCTTTTAGGCATTTTGATTACCTACATACTTTTGGCACACCATTAAGCTCAAGCTCTTTTTACTGCAAATGTGTGAAGTTTCCTATTCTAAAAGCTAACATTTCTTTCTGGAAGAGTGAAGCAAAATTGCACCTTCAGTTTGAATTCAGAAAAATATTTGTCTCGACTATCAAAAGTATTGCAGAAATTCCCTGTCTGTCACTTAACTTTTTGGGATTTTAACTGACAAGCTAAACTAAAGTCTACTAAACTAGAATTTGTTCTCCTCACTTGCCTATCTTTTTTTTTGAGGAGGGGGAGGAATTCGTATTGACTCTTGACAACTGACTGGACTAGTTTCTGAAGTTTTCTTACTTTCTTGTCTGCTTCCTAGAGCTGAAAGAGAGTGATTGGCCCAAAGTGGCTTAGGGTCTACAGCAGGGTTAGAATTCCAAACCTCTGAGTCTCTAGCCTGGATTGGCTGTTTCACCTATCATAGTTTCACCTATCATAATTCTCCAATACAGGTATTGCCAAATCTGGAGTTTAAGCAGTGACGTGCGGTAAGGTTTATGGCTGGTGAGGCAAGCGGGCAAAAGCCGCCCTATGTTGGACACAGTGATGGGGTGTCCGAAAGCCCCGCCACTGTGTCCAACATAGAGGCGTCCCGCTATGTCCAAAAGCCCGGCCGCTATGTCCAAAGGCCCTGCCGCTATGTCCAAAGGCCCTGCCGCTATGTCTGACATAAAAAAAGTGCCAGCCCACATGCCAGCAGAGGCGGGTAAAACACACACACACACACACACACACACACACTTACAATAATACAATTACTTACAAATTACATTAATTTTGAATTCCTCCCCCTCCCTCCAACCCACATACCTTTTCCAGCTGTTTCACAGAGGATTTCAACTCTGCTCTTTCCTGCCATCATGAAAATGTAAAAATATAAAAGGAAAAAGGCAAGAGCTGCTGAAGTCAGGCTCAGCTAGCTGCTGCCAGAGTCCCCAATGGATGACTCTGCTTAACTGTTTAAAAAAGCCTCTAAAAAAATGCCCTCTACAGGAGGAGGCGAGAGAACCAAGTGCCTCATCTACATAAGGAATTTTTTGGCTTTTAACCCTTGCTTAACTGTGCTCGAGTGATCATAAAGATAGACTAAATGAGGCACATGGTTCTCCCGCTTCCTCCGGTAGAGGGCACCTTTTTAGAGGCTTTTTTAAACAGTTAAGCACTAAGCAGAGTCATCCACTGTGACTCTGGCAGCAACTACCTCAGCCTTTTTTCCTTTTCCTTTTTTTTTCTTTTCATGATGACAGTGGTGAGGCCCTGCCTCCCCTGACTCCCCTGACTGCACGTCACTGAGTTTAAGACAGCATTTCTGAGCCAGAAGCATTACATACATGTTTAGAAACAATTCTCGAGGGTCTTCTATTTTTTAAAAAAAATATTTTTATTGACGAATTGTTTACAGAATAAAAGCAGTATAATTTTAAAGAAAAAGGAAAGTGAAAGTAGAGATGTAAGACAAAAATGACAAGGAAATTAAAAAGAAAAAAGAAAACAGAAAGGAATGTCTGTGGAGATTCAGTTAATCAAAGTCATGTTTGTTCCAAAGATGTTCAAAAGGCAAATGGACTTTCTTGGTTTTTTTCCCCTTGAAAACATTTCCCTCGTGGATACTTTGGAGTTTGCTGATGCATGGAGATATAAAAACGATTATTTATGTTTCTAAAAACCATAGAAGTTTTTCAAGAATAGATAGATCGATAGTATTTCCAAGACTTTGGCTATTAATGTAGAGTAAAGTAGAGGCATTGTCAAAGGTTTTCAGGTCACAGTCCAATGACTTTAACTTTAAAGGGATGTGATCCATTTAAATGGATGAGATGTCCCAAAAACCTTTTTGGATGAGAAGTGAAATGTTTTCAAGGGAAAAAAAACCCTGAAGAAATCCAGCTGCCTTTTGAACAACACCTTTGGGACAGACAGAAAAAAAGAGAGGAAAGAAAAGCTATAAAGAAGTGGCTTCCATTCTTTTTGCAACAGTTATAAATGCATTTCCTCCCAAGGATAGTCTGGATTTTCCATCTATTAGCCTGGGGGGTGAAAGCTTACACCCCTCAGAGAGGGCCCACAACTTGGGTGTCCTCCTGGATCCGCAGCTGACTTTAGAACATCATTTGTCGGCTGTGACCAGGGGGGCTTTTGCCCAGGTTCGCCTGGTGCACCAGTTGCGACCCTATCTGGACCAGGAGGCACTTTAAATGGTCACTCATGCCCTCGTCACCTCAAGGCTCGATTACTGCAATGCACTCTACATGGGGCTGCCTTTGAAGAGTGTTCGGAGACTGCAGTTGGTCCAGAATGCAGCTGCGTGAGCGATATCAGGTGTACCTCGGTACACCCATGTTACATCTATCCTCCGCGAGCTGCACTGGCTCCCCATTAGTTTCCAGACGCGCTACAAAGTGCTGGTGATTACCTTTAAAGCCCTACATGGCATTGGACCTGGATATCTGAGAGACTGTCTCCTGCTACACACCTCCCAACGTCCGATAAGAACCCACAGGCTAGGCTCCTCTGGGTGCCGTCGACCGGACAATGCCGACTGGCGACCACTCGGGGGAGAGCCTTTTCTGTAGCTGCTCCGGCTCTGTGGAACGAGCTACCAGCAGAGATCCGGACCCTTCCCACCCTCGTGGCCTTCCAAAAAGCCACCAAAACCTGGCTGTTCCGACAGGCCTGGGGTTGCTGATTTTCAAATCAGGTTCAACCCCCAGTTAAACCGAATGTATGTTGTGTTTTTTAAATTGTTTGTATTGTTTGTATTCTCCCCCTGTGTGTTATTTTATTTCATTTCGTATTTGTAAGCCGCCCGGAGTCCCCCAGGATTGGGCGGCATATAAACTCATTAAATTGCGAAAATTGCGAATTTCATTTTATCTTCTTTCTCTAAGGTTACATGGTGGCTGGCTTCTTTCCATATTCTACAGTTTCTAGTCATCAAACTCACAGATGAATCACAGGTTCATTTGTTTCAGAGGTGGGTTTCAAATCCCGGAGCTACCGGTTTGCTTGTGTCCAGGCGGATGGGTGTAGCCTCCTGCCACCACCATTAATGGTTCGGCTGATGCGGGCCGAACCAGGAGCAACCCACCTCTGATTTGTTTCCATTTTAAAGCAAAAAGTCCATAAAGGGCTACCGATCACTAGCAGATATAGCTATTGTCTTTTTCCTAATCAAACAAGTCAATTTTGCCATCTCTGCAATTTCTGTCATTCCTCCATTGTGGATATTTCAGAGTCTCACCTAGATATTTTTATTCTCACTGAATTTTGTGGTATTAATACAA
The DNA here is from genome assembly GCF_051295495.1 of Thamnophis sirtalis. NCBI lineage: Eukaryota > Metazoa > Chordata > Lepidosauria > Squamata > Natricidae > Thamnophis > Thamnophis sirtalis. Next base: position 94,122,575 of record NW_028261383.1, read on the forward strand.
AGATCATTGCTTCAGAATTGGTATGAGACAGCCTAATTATGAATTTTAAATGTTTAATATGGAATATAGGCCTCCTCAGAGTTCCATCTGCCAGTCAGTGTCGACTGGCAACTACGCGGAGGAGAGCCTTTTCAGTAGTAGCTCCGACCCTTTGGAACGATCTCCCCGTGGAGATTCGCACCCTCACCACCGTCCAGACCTTCCGCACAGCCCTCAAGGCCTGGCTATCCCGTCAGGCCTGGGGATAAAGATTCTAATCCGTCCCCACCCGAATGATGAATGAATGTTGTGTTCTATTTTTACTTATGTATTGTCTTATGTCTTGTCTTGTATTCCCCTCCCCACAAATTGTAAGCCGCCCTGAGTCCCCTCAGGGAAAAGGGCGGCCTATAAATAATAAACAAATCTAAAATCTAAATCTAAAAAATATAAATGGAGAAAAAATAATAATGAGAAAATGTTAAAATACGATGTGATTTGCTTACAATGAACACATATTAGAAAAGATATAACATATTTGTGACATAAATATCTGGGTAAAGAATTTTTTTCAGGAGCAACGGAAAAAAAAGAGCTATCTTTATGAATCCTCAACTATATACAAATCTGACATTGTTTGATGATTGTGGCAGATATGTTGATGTGGAGGTTAATCTGTAGTGGGCTAAAACTTTGATGTTGGGAATTTATGCCACAGATGAATATAAAATAGCATTTTATGTAGGACCTATGGACAAATTATTGGATTTTTAAATATGAAAATTGGTGTCTTCTGGGAAATTGGATAGAAATGGTATTCCCATAAAAAGTCAGAGCTTCTGAAAAAAGTTTTAAATTTACAAGGTAAACTACCAAAGATTTTTTAAAAATGTAATGGATAACTTGGAGCTTGCTGATGCATGGAGATAAAAAAATAATTATTCAAAAATATATATTTATATTTCTGAAAATTGTAGATGTTTTTCAAGAATAGCTAGTATTTTTATTTCTAAGGCTTCGACTATTAATGTTTATAAAGTGGAGACATTGCCGAAGACTTTTTCAGATCACAATCCAATGACTTTAACTTTAAAAGGAAAAAAAAGTGTTCTTTTAGATGGATATTGAATGAGATGTTGTTGTCAAATGTAATGGTAGTGGAATATTATAAAAATAAGTTAAAGTAATTTTTAAGAATAATCTTAATAAAGACACAAAAATAAGAACAGTTTAGGATGCAAGTAAAGCTTCTGTAACAGGATATCTTATATAACATAACAGCAGACTTAAAAAAAGAAAAGACAAGAGAAAATACAAATATTTTTGATTAAAAAAGGAAGAGAAATTAAAAAAAAACAGGGATGATCATGACAACTATTACTTACCAAATTAAACTTTTACACAGGCAACTGTCTATGTTAATAGTGAGAGAGTTGGAAATAAAGATGAACTCTGCAAAACAAATAAATTTTGAATTTGCAAATAAACCAGAGAAATGATTGCCACATAAGCTACATAAGAAGAAAAAGTAAAGAAAGTGATATTAAAGTTACAAGACGGAAATATTGTAATAATAGACAATGCAAATATATGAAAAAGGGTTCAATTGGTATTAAATTACTTTACAGAAAGGTCAAGAAATTCCTTGGAAAAAATGGATGAAAATTTATATAAACAGAATTAACTGAAGGTTACAGAGAATCATAGACAAATTTTGAATTGACCTATAACAGTAAGGAAACTGTGTGAAGCTATTAGAAAGACTAAAACAGGAAAGGCACTTGTTCCAAATGGGGTTGCCAGCTCCTTACTATAAATGTTTTAAGAATGAACTTTTACAACCTTTGTAACAAACAATGAATATTATTCTACAAAATGAAAACCTTAGGAAGATTTTCCTAAGTTTCAAGTAAAAACTTTTTTTTTAATATTAATATAATATAAATTCATGTTTGATTCCATCCATTTGTATCAAAAGTCAGTAGTTCACATATCCAAAGGTGCTTGTTTCAAGAAGCAACTGGACTTTCTGGTTTTTCTTTGAAGACATTTTGCTTCTCACCCAAGAAGCTTCTTCAGCTCTGAAATGTCTTCATGGACTTCAAAAAGTCCACTTGCCTCTTGAAAAAGCACCTTTGGGACAACCATGACTTGGATGGCTGAGAACCTTCATAGACATTCAGTATTTCACATGATAACTGGTTTGCAACATTCACCTGCCAATTCTATAAAGGAATTCAGAATCACTTTCATTTCCCTTTTTAAAATAATAGCAATTATCTATTTACGGGAGGAACAGTAGAATAGGTCCACTGGTAGGTTTAAGTTATGTTGCTGGTTGACTGTTGCACCCTTCCAAAGTTTATGTTATGCTCAGTATTGGAAAGACACAGAGAGTATCATTAGCACCAAAAACCCTACTGAAGTTGTGTAATGAGTAAGTTAATGTACAATAACAAAGTAGGCAGTATAAATTATCTGTACACTTCATATATGAGGTCACCACTGAGCAGCTACTGGAGGTCAACATATATATTTATTCTGTGAGATTCTGGTGACTTTTGAGCTGTTTATGCCAATAAATATTCTATTAAATCTTAAAATAGTATGTTGAAGACTTTTATGCACATTTTTATTTCCCAGCCCATATTCCGCCTACTCATGAGAGAGAGAAATCTGAATGCCAACTTTGTATTATAAGCCAGTGTTTTTCAACCACTGTGCCGCGGCACACTAGTGTGCCGTGACATAGTGTAAGGTGTGCCGTGGGAAAATTACTTTATATATAGTCAATATAGGCACAGAGTTAATTTTTTTAAATATTTTCTAATGGTGGTGTGCCTCGTGATTTTTTTCATGAAAAAAGTGTGCCTTTGCACAAAAAAGGTTGAAAAACACTGTTATAAGCAATCTGTTTTATAAACACCCAGTGTTTTTTTTTCTTTTTAAATCATAGTCAGTTCCTCCTTTAATCTTCCTTCAAAGCCTCATAATGTCATTGGGTATAGGGTGTAAAACTTAACTCCTATCCCGCTTTTAGTTACCATATTGCTCTAAGGGAATAGCTCCTTCAAGTTTAGGATTTAGCTGTTGCACATGTGAAAACGTAATAACAATTATGCGCCATACATCACATGTAAGTGCGGAGTTTAGCCTTGTATGCCAATGTTAATAGTGAGGAGAAATGAGAATCAAAAGACATGATGTATTTTGCTGTGGAATTGATTATTAAAGAGGTGTGTCATTCTCTCCATCACTAGAGTATAGAAATTACACTGAGATAGGTTAATCTTCCCTAATATCAATTCTCAGAATTTCACTGTCAACAAGGGCAATGAAAATTCTTGGAGTTGAATCTATACATCTGGTAGTTATTTAGAAAAGACCAATACATGTGCATAGATAGATTGTAATAGGGTGAGAGAATTAATTAATTCCTTCAGTATGAAATTGATACATTTCCAGTTGTTCCTTGGATCTAAACTTCTCTCTGGAAGAATTTAATTTTGCCTGCCTCTTTACCTGCAGGTGAGACCCTGTGTACCTGCCAAGGCTCTAGCTTCCCTTCCCCCGAAAAGCCAGCCAACGTCTCGAGATTCCCCACCTGGGATTGCAGCTCCCCGAAATTTCTTGGGGAGGGGAAAAAGGATGAAAAGGGAGACCGTCATGCCATCAACTAGGAAAAAAATATATATCGGAGGGGGAGCAGGGCGATTTTCCTCGAGTAAAAATGGCAATCTTTGCCCACTTCACACATAACCCAGCATGAAACCAGCCCTTGGATATTTGTTCTCTTAGAAGTGTAAAATAAAAAAAGTCACAAGTTATAGATATTTGTTAGTGTGTTTCTCTCCATAAAGCAGGCATTAAAATCCCTTCTAATTATTGGCTATGGGGTTTGGGGTTTTTTGAATCATTTTTATAATTGAAGAGGTTCACCCACTCTTAAGGCTAAACTGAAAGAAAAAAAAAGTAAAAAGTTACTGTAAACGTTTCTTCACAAAACGTCTCTTCCATTCTCCAGTTTGGGTTAATTTGTGGCATCATGGCTGGTTTAAGAGGATGAGATAACTTCTGTGATCTCTGGTGGGGTGACAGAATACCCCAATTCTCGTGTGGCTGGTGAGGAGATGTTCCTGTCTGGATGGTGTGTCCATTTTGGGTGGGACAGCCACGGGGCGGCTCAGCCACCCCTTCAGGGTGCCATTCCAGGTACATTTTATCATATTTAATGTGTTTGTTTATAATTTATTTCTTTGGTTGCTTTTGTTAAGTTTTATATGCTGCCTTAAAAAGAAAACAACTTGAGGTGGCTTTCGTGGAAATCCCCCTTCATTTTATCTCCCATTTTATCACTTTGAGATAAGTCAGGTTCAGAAACCTATTGGTCTGAAATCACCTGCTGAGTTTCCATAGTTTGAGGGTAAATCTGAAGCTGGGTCTCCCCAGTTTGAACCTATCATCTTAACCACTGCACTGCATTGCTATGCAATTATTTTCATGAATCTGAATCTCAGTTGAATTACATTTTCCCTCTTACCATCTTATGTCTGGGGTAGCAAATATCTAGACAGATTGGAGATTTTTTTTCCTACACACATTCAGGGACATACATAGAAGTCTTACTCTGGTCACTGATCAAAATTAATCTAATCTAATCTAATCATACAACAGTCCATTTTTAAAAGTCTTCATTTTCTCAAATGTCTCCAAATCAGAAGACCCTTCTGAGTTTATGATATTTATTGAGAGAAGAAATGGACTAATTTGGGATTATTTTGTTACCGTCTTAATAAATGAGTGCTGTAAAGACTTGCCCATGGTTTTGCCAATGTTTTACCAGTCAGATGCCAAAGTTGAACAGCTTCACAATCTTTGAGATATCTGCATGTTCACTATCTTCTAGACATTTTTCTAAAAAATGGTTGATAGAGTCTTTTGGTTAGTGAAAGTTCTGGAATTACTGGCTCGTTTTTCATTAGGACCATGCTCCGTGATTCATGTCGGCAAAACAATCCTTGGATATCTATGGCTGTCTTTGATTTCCTGTCCTGCTGTATTACAAATAATGTATAAAAGAGGCAAGTAAAGTGAAACAAATCGCAGCTGGGACCCCACGGTAGCATACTGTAGTCATTCATCCAGATGAAAGCAACGTGCCAATTGAAGTGCTTGTCACAGTACAGTGCAGTTCCCTCCACCTCCACTCCCATGCTGTTTGGTATGAGAAGGGAGGGCTGCCTGTGGATGAGCACATCTCTGAAGAAGATGCGCTTTGGTAAAAAGCAAAACATTAAAAAAGGAAGGTAACTCTGCATTTTCAGGTCAAAACAATTCCTCAGTTAACTTATCGATTCTTGAGAGCATCAGCCTGGGCAAGGCTTGAGACTACAACGAATATTGAATGTCAGTTGATCTTACCTGAACTGCATGTCTCGAGGGTGGCGTGGGAGCAGTCACTGATGGGTATTGTTACGGCCCAATTGCCTGGAGACTGAGATAAATCTGAGGACACTCCCTCTGCTCCTCCTTCTGACTCCCCAGATTAACCGAGGTCCAGATGAGAAGAGGAACCTGGAAAGGAAGGGACAGAGACCACCCAACTCCCTCCCAGGTCCCTGCCTATTAGCTATCCTACTCAGGCCCTGGCGCAGAGCGCCTGAAGGGTGGGAAGTGACTGCTCCCATGCCACCCTTGAGACATGCAGTTCAGGTAAGACCAACTAACAGTCTCTGAGATGGGGCATGGGAGAAGTACTGGTGGGACATACTAAAGCTAGATGTCCATGGGAGGGATCATAGGGCATGAGTCTCTCAAGTGTCCAGGACACCCTGAAGGACCCTCCTCCTGAAGGATGCCTCGGCTGAGGCATAAGTATCTAGCCGATAGTGTCTGATGAAAGGTGAAAGTGAGGACCAGGTGGCAGCCCTGCAGATGTCCTCAATGGGAGCCTGGGTGGACCAGGCCGCCGAGGTAGCAGCACTCCCAGTGGAATGAGCTGTGATGCCCTGCGGCACTGGTAGCCCTTGAACCTCGTAGGCCTTGGAGATGGCTAATCTGATCCATCTGCTGATGGTGGTCAAAGAGACCTTAGCTCCCCGAGCTGAGGAATGGAAGGAGACAAAGAGAGCCTCCGAATGTCTGAAGGAGGCTGTGCGCTTGAGGTAAATGCGCAGAGCCCTTCTCACATCCAAGCAGTGCCAGGACCGCTCTCTCTCCATTGCGGGGGAAGGACAGAAAACTGGGAGGATTACCTCCTGGCCCCTATGGAAGGGAGAGTTAACCATGAGCATGAAAGTTGGATCGAGCCTAAGCACAACCCTGTTGCTGTGAAAGGTGCAGAGGTCCGCCCTGGTAGAAAGAGCGTTAAGCTTGGACACCTGCCTGGCGGAGATGATCGTCACGAGGAAGACCACCTTGAGGGTAAGGAATTGAAGGCTAACCTCTCTAAGGGGCTCAAAGGGTGCCTCCAGGAGTGCCTGGAGTACCGTGGGTAGATTCCAGGAGAGGAAACGGTGGATCACAGGCCAAAGGTTAGCCTCCCCTTGGAGGAACCTCTTAATGACCGTGTCCTGTGACAGGGACTGGGAGCTCACCCCCCCAAGGATAGCTGCTAGAGCGGAGACCTACCTGCGGAGGATGCTATGGGCCAGCCCCTTCTCCAGACCATCCTGAAGAAATTCCAGTACCTGAGGCTGATGATGGATCTATCTGTGCAGACTGACACCATGCTGCGAAGGAAGCCCAGGTTGCATCATAGATGCGGGTGGTGAATCTCCTTCTACAGGCCTCTAGATGACTCTAGAGGAGATCTGGGCATCCCTCAGTTGTTCCCACTCAAGCACCATGCAGTCAGCTGGAGCCACTCTGGATCTGGATGCTCCAGGCTCCCCTGGCACAGGATCCCCTCCCCCTGTGGAATTCTCCAATGGGGCAGAATTGACAACTCCACCAGGTCCACGAACCAGGGGCACATGGCCAGTGAGGGGCCACTAGAATGATCTCTGCCCTCTCTACCACTAGTTTCCTCAAGACCCCGGGGATAACGGGGAGGGGAGGAAAGGCATAAAGCAGGCCTGCTGCCCATATGCAGCATAGGGAGTCGATGTCGATGGCTTCACACGTTGGGAATCGCGAGATGAATCTCGGAAGCTGGGCATTCAATGATGAGGCGAAGAGATCTGCAGTCGGACGACTGAACCTTGGCAGATCTGGTTGAAGATGCTGGGGTGAAGTTGCCGCTCCCCCTGGTCTACTGTCTCCCTACTGAGCCAGTCTGCCTGCTGGTTCTCCATTCCGGAGATGTATTCTGCTCGGATCGACAGGAGTTCCGCTCCTCCCAGTATCCTAGACATCTTGCCTTGTTGTGCAGTACCATGGAGTTGGTGCCTCCCTGCTTATTTACATGGGCCTTGGCTGCCACGTTGTCCGTCAGCACCAGAATGTGGTTCCCGGAGACCATCTGCTTGCTGTCGAAAAGCTAGGTGAATCGCTCTGAGCTCCAGCCAGTTGATGTTCCTCTGCAAGTCCATTGGCGTCCACCGCCCCTGGGCCAACTGTGACTGCAGGTGAGCCCCCCAACTGAACAGACTTGCATCTGTCATTAGGACCAGCCTGTCCGGCTTCCTGATTAGGGAACCCTTGGCTAGAGCCGGGGACATCCACCAGAGAAGGGAGAGAAGCACCTGGGGGGGGGGTCACAAGGACCTTGAAGCTTGCATTGCTTGTCCCGTTGCTCTGGTGGGGAAGGAGGAACCACTGCAACTCTCTGGCATGGAGACAAGCCCAGGGAACGATCCTGATGCAGGAAATGAACTTCCCGATAAGAGAAGAGCTATGGGAACAGATCGAATCCTGTGAATCTCTTGAATCAATTCCACAATACTGTCCCTACGCTCCTGGGTGAGGAAAACCTTGCCCTCCACTGAATCGATAATGGTACGCAAATGCTGAAGTCTGGTGGAAGGGACTAGATGGCTCTTCTCGAGATTAATCAGGAACCCCAGGGCCCGTAGGGTGCTAATGGTGGAACTGAGATCCCCTTCTGCCCAAGCAGCCGAGGGGGCAGGTACCAGGATGTCATCAAGGTGACAGTGTAAGCGAATGGGGAAGGAACGAAGGTGGGCCGCAGCCACGGCCAGCACCTTGGTAAAGGTCCTGGGGGCAGAGGCCTACCCAAAGGGAAAAGCCCTGTATTGGTAGAGTGCACCCCGGTAGGAGAACTTGAGGAACCTGCGGTGCTCAAGGGCAATCATGATGTGGAGATACGCCTCCATGAGATCGATGGAGGCTAGGAAGTCCCCCTCTCTGATCCCCTCCAGGATTGACTTGAGGGAAGCCATTTTAAATTTACAGTATATAATCCTGGAATTTAACCGTTTGAGATTTAGTGTGGCTCTCCACCTGCTCTTGGAGACCAGGAACAGGTGGGAATAGAACCCTGACTCTTTCTCCCCCTCCAGAACTGGTTCTACCACATTGATTTCTAGAAGATGGCGGATGGCTTTGGCATGAGAGAACGCTTGACCGGGTTCTTGGAGGAGGGAATGGTAGGGAATCTATTCGGGGGTTGGAAATGGAACTCCAGGTGGAGCCCTGACTTGACTGTCTGGAGGACCCAGGCGTCTGTGGTGATGCCCTCCCAGCAGTCCTTGAAGAAGAAAAGGTGACTGCTGATGGGGTGATCCGGTCCTGAATCACTTAGCTCTGCAGAAGGGGCGGCCGCCCCCCACTTGAAAGGGCCACTTGCCGGTCTGCTGGAATCTATACCTGACCCTGGAAAATGGTCTATCCCCCTGTCTGGGATACCTGGGAGCAGGGTACGTCTGCTGTTGGAAGTCCTGTTCAGGAAGATGATAGGATGGTCTTCTGGGATAAGGTGCCGCGCAGTGGGCTGAGTATCTGGACGTGGACAGGAAGACTTTCCTCTTGTTCTTGTCCTCGACAAGGATGGGATCCAGGGCAGGCCCAAAAAACCTGTCCCCTGTGTACTCTGCTTCTGCCAGATGCCACTTCACCCCTAACTTGGCCTGCCAATGGCATAGCCATAGGAGGCGTCTGGAAGCCACTGAGGATGACAAGACCCTGGAAGACTACTTTAAAACATCCAAGGTGGCGTCCGCCGAGAACTGGGTAGCCACCATCAACTTCGTAATGTCCTGCAGTAGCCTCACATCTGATCCTGGTGTCCTGTCTCGGATCTGCTACAGCCATAGGAGGGTGGACCTGTTGAAGAAAGAGGCCACCGCCGCTGCCCTGATTGCCCATGAGACAGCTTGAAAGGTCTTACGCATGGCCAGCTCCACTCTCCTGTCCTCTGCCGTCCGGCAGTTAGATATATCCCCTGTCACCACGGCAGAGGAGGAAGCCAAGGCTGCTACTGGGGCATTCACGGGAGGAACCTGTAAGGCTTGGGCGAAAGAAGAATTCAGGTTTTAAAATCTGCGATCATTGCTCCCTGGAGTGGGGAAGGAACCAGGCTTGGACCACTGGGGCTTGAGAACCTCTAGGAAGAGGTCTGGGGTGGGGATCTCCTCCTTCTCAACCTGGGGCCTGTGAATGGGGCCCTTATTTCCCCCACTACGAGTGGGATTAGTGGGGTTCTGGTTTGGGGTAGAGTCCAAGTCTGCTGTGGCTTTGGCCTTGCGTAGCAAGGAACTAAATAAGGCAGGAGAAAATAGGCCCATGATGGTTGGGGCCTCTGCGGTTGTGGCCTCCTCGTCCTCTGAGAACCCAAGATCCTTCTGCTCCTCCCCCTCTGACTCTGAGCCCTCGCTAATAGTGGAAGGTGAGGAAGCTCTGAAATCCCTGGAGTCGGGCTGGACTGCTTGCTCTCATGGAGCCTGGCTCCCTGAAATTGGTGTTGCATACCTGATGCAATGCCATCTGCGATAGCCCTGGCTAACACATTTTGGAAGCTTTCAGAGAGTTCTGGGTAGGCAGGAGAGAGGCTTGGGGGTTCCCTGTTACCTCTGGAGCCAGGAGATTGAGGGGCCAAGCGCTGCCTGTGGAAACTCGCTGCCCTGTGGCCAAAGGGATCACCCCTCGCCCTAGGGGAGTGGAATGGTGACAAGGAAGGAGACAAGGGGCTGCCCTCCCTGGGATCTCTCTCTGGGCCTGGAGATCCAGGCTCCTCAGCCAAGGGAGAAGGCCCGTGAGGGGAACGTGATCTGGCTGGGGAAGGGCTGATGACATTCCTGGTCCTCTTGCTAGCTGCTCTAGTTAAGAGGGCCTCCTGCCTGGGCCCCTCCCTCCTGGAAGACTTGGAGGAGCACTTCCTGGGAAGAGATCTCCCCTCGACTCAGAGTATATCTCCCGAGAGGTTCCCTCACCCAGGTCTGAGCCTCCTGGGGAGGTTGGAGCAGCCACTCCTCTGCTCCTGGTGGCCTCCACCATCGCAGTTACTCACAGTTCATAGCCTCTCTCTCTACCTCCTCTCTGGTCTCTCTTCTATCACACGGATTTGGCACTCCTTCGAATCTGAGCTCTTCACAGCCACCCACCGATCTGCGGGTCGAAAAGGAGACCGGTGCACCGCTGGCAAGAGGGCCCTCCCCGGATTACCGGCGGAGCACAGGCCCAACGAACCCTCCTGGGCAAAGCGGTGTTGAAGCACTGTGGCGACTGCGACCAGCATGCCTCTCTACGCCTCATGCATGCGCTCTTGATTTAAAATGGCAACCACCAACCACACGGTCCGAAAGCCCAATGCGACTCCGATCGAGCCACTCTTCCCGTGCCACGATGCCTCAAGGGATAATCCACGCTGTCTTTGCTGGATCGCTGCTTCTGTGAGGTTGGTGGCGGCGCGCGAGCTCTGAGCCCCCCTCCCCACTGAGTGCCGGTGGCTCGGGCCCTGCAAAACTGCAGTGAGAATAGCTCGTGCGCAGGCAGGAAGAGCGTGCAGGAGAGAGAAGTAGGAGGGTAGGAAGAAAGGTAGTGAAAGACTTTAGAACTTTAAAGAGATTTAAGGAAATTTAAAGAAATCCGGAGAGTTACGAAATAGCTCCTTTTAGGCTGAAGACTGAGGTTAATTTGGGGAGTCAGAAGGAGGAGCAGAGGGAGTGTCCTCAGATTTACCTCAGTCTCCAGGCAATTGGGCCGTAACAATACCCATCAGTGATTCCTCCCACGCCCCACCTTGGAGACTGACTGAGGTGAAGAGCCTGGCCACTAGCCAGTCCCTAGCACTGGCCATAGGAAGTCTTCTTGTCCCAAAGTACCAAAAGAATTACCCTGAGCTTTATAAAAGCTTTCAGCTTAAGATGCCAATTATAGGAAGGGTGTTCGCAGGGGCTCCCAATCCCTTTTGACTTCATGCAGCCCTCGGCCAGAAAGGAAATGGAGCTGATAAAAGAGCGCTGTGGGCTAAGCTACTTTTCCGTGCACCGCATAAATATAGAGACGGAAAAAGCTTTACTGTACCATAAAATCCAGCTAAGCTGGGAGAGAGAGATCCTGATCGACACCTATCCAATTTATTGTTAACTCTTTATATTTGAATTTAAATTTTTCTTCCTGAGGGGTCTCAAAGGGGTTTAGGTTTAGACAGTGAAATGTGGAGCTGAGAACAAATGGCCTTTTGAATATACTATGGCCACATTTTCAAGTAGAGGGACTGGGTGGATAATTTATCCAAAGTCCTTGAGGGAAGGAGAGATTTCGGCACAATTTCTTAGGAGCTAGACTTGCCTGGCCGTTAGCGGTGACAACCCTGATGCTAAACAGCTCATGGGAGGATCCCCCTAGGATTCAGGCCAAGTGTGGGAAGTCAGGAGAGATTACTGCATGATGAAAGATGAGACCTCAACACACATTGTTTACTCACATCATAATTTAATCCATGCCAGTTACTCTACCCTTGAGAAATCCTCCCATATGTTCTTTTTCACTGAAGTAATTTCTAAAGCAAATTTGCAGTTTACTAAATTGATTGACAACTTAGAGAGAGAAAAAACTACCAGCCACTTTCACTGTTTCAACAGTAACTAAAACAGTTATGGCCAATCTATAGAACGTGTGTCAAAAGTGACACGCTCTGACATTTTGCATGACACATCAGCATTCACCAACACGCAACAACTATTCCCAAAAGGATACCCTGTTGATTTTTGGAGGCTGTGGAGGTGTGTGCCATAGGGGGGTTTCTGCCAGTTTGCCTCGGATTGGGCAAACTGATAGTGACGGCGGCAGGAGACTTCGCCCACCTGCCCAGATGTTTCTGTGCATGCGCAGAAGCGCCACACGAGCAAATTGGTAGTAAAATAAATTGAAACCCACCACTAGGGTGTGCTCTCACACGAGCTCTGGAAATTGTGCAAAGGGCTATGCTCTTTCGCAGCCTCTGGAGCCTCCTAAAATGGGGCATGCATTTGTGTGGTTTTCAGAGGCTGTAGTAGTTGTGGAAGCTGCTTCAAGAACAAATGTTTGGACTATTCATTTTTTTTAAAAATTGATGAATAGGCAAATAATTGTTTGTGTTTTGTTTGCGGGGGGAATGTGGGGAGAGAAAGAGAGAAGAGAGACCGGAAGAGTCAAGTTAGGCACTTGAGTCCCCTTCGGGGAAAAGGGCGGCATATAAATGAAATAAATTCAATTCAATTCATATGAATGAAATAAATTCAATTTCTGAATTTTTGACATCCTAAAGTTTGTCAGCACTAAACTAAAACCATTTTTAAAAAAATCATAAAACTGGATTGTAATTTGAACCATAACAGATCTTCAGAGCCAGTCCAGGAAAAAATGAAAAATAAATCTATTGAAGACATTCAGTCACTAATTAATTCATTTAATCAGTTAAGAATCGTGGGACATGAAAAATCAGCAAATATGTAAACTTGCTAGTTTTAAGGCATCATAGATAGGGCTTTTGTTGCAACAGACTAATAAGGTTACCACATTGAGAGGATGTTTTCCAAGTGATGCAAACCAGCAAACATTTAGACAGACTGCTATGTATGTGAACATTGACGATTTAGAAGAGGAGGCTTTCAGAACATTAGCTAATTTCTCAAAAGCTAATAAAATAGCTTCCAGCCAATTAATCTCTACTAACCTAAAATGGACCTAAACCTCTCGTCAACCATCGAACTGCTCTCTGGAAATTACAACTCAAAGGGAAATATTGATTTTTCTCTGATTGCTTGTTGCTTTAAACACAACAACCACTACAGATCTGAATATTTGGATTTTTGCTATAATGAAGTCATTCCTAAGTGGAATAGCTTTGAGCTTGTCTTGCTGTTCCCTTCTCCATTCTTTTAAATACTTTTGTTTGACTAATATGGGCTGGCATTTATTGCTCTATTTATAGCTCAGTGTTGATATGCAAAGAGTAGGGATGCTTTTATTCTTTGCTTTGGAACTTGAAGTGCCTCATGTGGTACTGTGGTGGTCGGAAAGGGAGTTGCTTAACTCATCTTTAATCCAACTGAACTGGTTAGGCAGGTGCAACCTGACATCACATGGGATTAATGATGTTTGATATATACTGGAATTGGATGACTTAGCAAGCACCACACCAGTAGATTTGTTTAAGTCTGTGCAGGCAAATGAGTTCTGATAAAGATGGGAAATTTGGAAAAGATTAATCAAAACTATATCAGGGTAAAGAGAAATTAGTTTGATGTTCTTTCTCGATGCATTATCTGTAAAGATGTCTGATAGCAGAAAGGAAAATGCACTATTTCTGTTTGACTCTATTTTCAAAGGAACCTTTCTAGATGTTTCTCTCTTTTGGCTTTGGACTAAATTTTAGTTCAAGTGGACCTGATCGAAGTGAACGATGGCCCAACTCATAGTGGGAGTTACATATTAGAGTTAGTTTTTTCCTCAGGGTGGAGCCAACATGATCTGGTCTTGGGGGAACTGTTCATGGGACCCCTTTTGGAGTATTTGAATGCTTCAGCTGGTCTAAAATGTAGCAGTACATGCAGCATTGGGTGCATCTTGATATGCTTATGCAATACCATTGTTACGTTGCCTGAAGTGGCTCTCAATAGGCTTCCAGTTACAAATCAAAGTGCTGGTTGTCATCTATAAAGTCCTACATCCTGTTAAATCTGGCATAGCAAACATGCTCCAGATTGGCTCAGAGAAGCAGTGTCACCTGAGAGTCCCTGCCTTCTATGTCATGTCACCAGAGTGGTGGAACAGGTGCCTCTGGAGATTCATTTGGGCCCAACTGTGCTGGCCTTCTGTTGAGACTTGGTTTTCACCCAGAAATTGAGGCTGGGGTGATAAATACAGCTTGGTTTGTCCCGATAGGATGCGGAGTTCTTGGTGCTCACTGAGCTTGATTGTTTGCTTGAAGATGTTTTATTGCCCAATTAGATAACATCATAAATTCTAATGAGTGGGATTTGCTGTTTATACAGTAGTTTGAGCTGTGAGGGTTGATGGGATTGTGTTTTTCTCCATGGTAGTTCCTTGATTAGGGTATTACTTTCTGCTTGATTGTTGGTCTCATATTAATGCCTGCTTATCTGGGTTTTGGCTGATGGAGAGGATGTATTGTTATTTGTTTTTAATTTTCTCTTTTGAATGTAAATATGGTTTACTTCTATGTGTCTATTTATGGCTGGTTTGCTGAATGTCAAGCTTCCAGGAATTCCTCAACGTTTTCAGATTTACCTTGGTCTTGGTGCCCAGTTTCCTAGATGAAACTGTGGTTGAGTCTGCCCATGTGTTGTGAGATTAAGGAATTGCTGTGGTGTCTTCTGACTGCTAGCTGATGTTCATGAATACTCTCTGCTAGTTTTCTGCCTATCTGTCCTACAAAGTGACTGTTATAGTCTATAGTGACTTTATAGCAATAGCAATAGCAGTTAGACTTATATACCGCTTCATAGGGCTTTCAGCCCTCTCTAAGCGATTTACAGAGTCAGCATATTGCCCCCAACAACAATCCTGGTCCTCATTTTACCCACCTCGGAAGGATGGAAGGCTGAGTCAACCCTGAGCCGGTGAGATTTGAACAGCCGAACTGCAGAACTGCAGTCAGCTGAAATAGCCTGCAGTGCTGCATTTAACCACTGCGCCACCTCGGCTCTGTAGTCTCTACATCTGATGTAGATGACTGGTTTTTATTCTTGGGCTACTGGGTCTTAGAATTTACTTAAGATGCTTTGGAAGGCTGTAGTTCATTTGTGTGCTATAGTGATGCCATGTGTTTGTAATACTCTACTGGTCTTGCCTTGCTTGCATCAGCTGTGAAGTGAGGTTGCTACCAAGCTGGTTTTAATGTGTGGTAATGTTACTTGTTGCTTGTGATGTAGTGGGTTGAATGTCACATTCTTTGGATAAAGTTGTGTGGGTTTACATTTTGTTGGAAGATGTTGTATAGACAATCTATTTCTTTTGTCTGATGTTCTGGGTTGCTGTAGCACATTTAGACTCATCTGAATAATGTCATTACAGAGTTTCTCTTGTAGCAAGTTGGATTGTTACTTTGGCAATGGATGTGTGGGAATCGGCAAGATATCTAAATGACCTGATCTTCCCAAAACAAAGAACAGCTTTCTTCAGAGCCAGATTTAACATTCTTCCTTCAGTACTCCTCCAGGGAAGGTATAAGAGAACACCTATTGCAGAATGGGTTTGTATATGTGGTAAAGGAGAAGTGGAAGATAATTCACATATTCTATTACACTGTGAGCTATACAGAGCTTGTAGGTCTGCACATATTCTCCCCTTATTAGAGAGATTGCCAGGGAGGGCAGACAATTTTTATCTAGGCTTTCTCCTTCAGGACACTAACCCGGTTACCACGTATGCAGTGGCAAAGTTCTGTGCAGCTGCAATGTCCATAAGAAAAAAATTGGTTACAGAAGTATAGTTGTCATCTGGTACCAATTATCTGGACATATCTCTAGCAATCTTTGGACCATTGTATTTACTCCTCTACTTAACAGCGTTGAACCCAGGTAAACCAGGGAGTGACCCGAACAATCTGAGGACATGTATGTTATTTTCCACTTTTAACGTCAATACAAGGTGGCGCAGTGGTTAGGGTGCAGTACTGCAGGCCACTTCAGCTGACTGTTATCTGCAGTTCAGTGGTTCTAATCTCACCGGCTCAAAGGTTAACTCAGCCTTCCATCCTCCCGAGGTGGGTGAAATGAGGACCCAGACTGTGGGGGCAATATGCTGACTCTGTAAACCGCTTAGAGAGGGCTGAAAGCCCTATGAAGCGGTATATAAGTCTAACTGCTATTGCTATTGCTACTTTTTAATTATATCTTAATGTCAGTACTTTTTAACATATTGTAAAAACTAAGGTGTATTGCTGGTCTTTGACCGTAATAAAGATTTACTTACTTGGCAATGGGGCACTTAGTTAGTATGTTTTTTTATAGACTTGCATTTCTATTTGTTTCTGCTGCATTTCCTCTACTGATCAAGATACCCTGGAAAGCTAGTGTATTATTAATTTCTTCTTCCCTTGTGAATTTTATTTCTTTGAAGATGTTGGGTTGTTTCATGTATCTTCACTAGTTGTTGTTGTTGTTGTTGTTGATGATGATGATGATGATGATGATGATGGCATAATCTACACACCAGATCCATATTTGATTTTATGTGTGGGAGTGCTCTAGTTTTTTAGACACTGTATTAGGGTCTCTGCTATGAGTCCTGAGTCTTTGGTTACTCAGGTATTTTGGATACTCAAAAGTCATTTGGATACTCATGGAGGCCATAATGAAATGTGGGATGTATTGTTATGATGTTTCTACAGTGGTCTCAACTTGGTTCTTTTAATTGATTTGATTGTATATTATGTTTTACTTCTTGTTCACTACTTAATGTTCCATTGGTGGATGGCTGGCTATATAAATTTATCTGTATTTGCATGTATCTTCAGTGTGTTATTTTTTTAAAAAATAGCATCCGCTTGCTAAATCTTTTCAGACAATTGGATAGCATCAGATTTACATGACAGGCCTGAGCGTCCTTGAGTATTTGTGTCTAAAGAAATGTGACACATATAAACGGGGAAAAAGAGTGTTAGATGCCTGAGTCAGTTTCAGTGCTTGCAAGGAAGAAGCTTAAAAACATGAGAGAGGCAAAGCAATAAGGAGAAGAGGGAAATGTGGAGCAGAGGTTGAGCGTGTGGTTCCTGGGGCACCAACAGGGAAGGAGTTCAGCCTTGATTCCTGCTGAACAGGATCCCAGTTTTAGACCCTGGATTGGCTTCCCCATGGACACTTTCTTCCCTTTATTTACCATTAGTCAGTCCTACTTTTCAAGCCTGCCTTATCTACGTTTTCTTCTAGACTACATTGGGAAATCCTAATTGTGTAACACCCGCTTAGGTTTAGGTTTAGCTCACCAAAATGGACATCGCCGATGGATTCAGAGCCCATGGGTATGGTTAGGAGGGTGCATAGTTTTTGAGCCTGCCTTATCTCCATTTCCTGGGAAAATACATGGGAAAATCCCATTTGTGACAAATCCACTAAGGGTTAGGGTTAGGTCTCCCTGAATTCAGAGATGGGAGAGCATGAATTGGGAGAGCAAAATGGACATCGCCAATGGATTTGGAGCCCCTGGGTATGGTTAGGGGGGTGCATAGTTTTCGAGACTACCGTATCTCCATTTCTTGCAAAAATGCACAAGAAAATCCCATTTGCAGAAAATCCACTTAGGTAGGTGAAGAAATTGTGAGCAAATCAATGGACGGTGAGCAAAGAAGGGAGACAGACTGCATAATCTCTGTCCAGCCCAAGCCACCAATTCATTCACTGGCTTTATAGCCTTCTTTTTCTTCCCTCTGAAACTCCAGCAGCTGGGAGGACAGTGTGCTGGAGAGCTCTTAACAAGGGATAATGAATTGTTGCATACATTTGGGTAAGTGCCTCATTTATGGCCTGATGGATTTGCTGAGGGAGGTTTGAAAGCCGTTATCCTGTGTATCTTTTTGGCAGGAGTTGCCACGTTACACACATGTATTGTTTTGTCACTTAACTTGACTGCCTTTCAGGGAAAATTCCATTTTATTGAACCAACAATTTCCCCCTCAAGTATGAAACTGCTAATTGGCCAGTCTGCACAAGCACTCTTTTAACCTCAATCTTTTTGGGTTATTTGTTTCTCTGTTAAATGGCAGCAGCATAACTCACCCTTTCAAAACAATAGCATCTCTGGTTCCCCATTATTTCATCAGTCAAAGGCTTTGTAAAAGGAATAGTGATGCTCTTTTAAAAACAGAACCTGCATCCTTTTTTAAATATGATCTTTTGCTGAATTATCAATACTGGAGTCAATGCAGTTTTTTAAAAAAATATATAAACCTTATTGATACATAGTTATCCTGTACTTGGATAGGATTTTTCTTAATGCTTAACACTTTTCATGTGTTGTATATTGCATTAATAATAATTTTTAAGTTTGGTACTTGTGTTTAACACTGAAGCTTCTATTTAGAGGAAATAAATACAGCACAATGTTTCATTTCATTTCTTAGTCTGTGGGTTCACTTTTTGTTAGGCCATATTTCAGAAGATCTCCTCCTGATATTTCCTATGAACCATTTTCAAATACCCCATTTTTGGCTTCTGTGCATCTCATTTTCCATCCGTTCCAGTCGGGATCAGAATGGGTGGAAAATGGGGTGCATGGAGGCCGAAAAAGGGATACACAGAGACAAAAATGGGATGCAGAGTCAAGAATGGGGCGCACAGACACGGCAATAGGCAATGGAAATCCCTGCAGCCAGAAACAGCTGATGTTTGTGAGGCTGATCCAACTATCCGACTATCAGCTGCTTGTGCTAATCAGGCTGTGCTGAAGCAGAAACTGAAACAGGCTGTTTGCTGTTTGCTGCAAGGAGGCAAATTGCTGGGAGGCAGAGGCCAAAGGGTGGGGGCTGGCAGGTGGGCAGGGCTACATTCGGTGTCTAAGACACACCCAAATTTTTACCCTCTTTTAGGGGGAGTGCGTCTTATACTCCAAAAAATACAGTACATTTCCTTTTGGATCTCTGGAGGCATGGCATACTGAAAGTACATAGTGAAAACAGAGCAGATGACTGTTGCTCTGATCAAGGATCCAATGGGTAGGCCAGTTTCTTGAACCTCTCTAGATAGCACAGTGGTTAAATGCAGCACTGCAGGCTACTTCAGCTGACTGCAGTTCAGCAGTTCGGCTGTTCAAATTCCACCAGGCTCAAGGTTGACTCAGCCTTCCATCCTTCCAAGGTGGGTAAAATGAGGACCCAGATTGTGGGGGCGATAAGCTGACTCTGTAAACCGCTTAGAGAGGGCTGAAAGCCCTATGAAGCGGTATATAAGTCTAACTGCTATAAGAAGAGGACAGGAAATTATCCGCATGTGTTCCAGATCACTGTGTCAGCTGACACCTCACACTTGCTTGTGTTTCACCACCATGTTGTGACAGTCTTGCATGAACTCTGGGGAAAGGGGATGCTTGTGGGACAGTGAAAGTAACTGCTATATCTCCCCAAGAGACTGCTTCAAGGTCACTTATTGGGGGAAGAACTCAGCTGCATACCAACCTACATTTGAAGTAACTGTTCTGAAAACATCTTGCTTAAACCTGATTGGTCAAGAGGGGGATTAGTGATGGGAGGCCATTAAGGAAGGAAAAAATGAATTTAGGCATTTTGGCACACAATTCACAGTTCTGGTTATGTTCTACTGCAACGTATTTGACTTCTAATAAAACTATACCTTGCAAATGGAACCAAAGATTGTTTCTAATTAGAGGTTTAAGTGGTGGCAGGTCTGACAAGCTGCCCCTCATGAGAACAGGACAGCAGTTTTCTGTGTGTTTGAGCCCTGGGAGCTGATGAGATCAGCCATCATGCTTGCAACTTCAGTGGAACTTTTTAAAGGACGTTCAATTCACAAGCTTCACTTTTTAATCACTTTTGGAAATTTCCCACAGGCCAAGAGAATGATTTGAAAAAACTGGTTGAAATTTAAAAATAAAAATATACAAATGATAAACCAAGAGAATGACCCAGAAAATGTTTTCTTATTGGATCTATGCCTACCCAGCTGGTCATTAGGGGCAGAGAACCGGTTTTTAAATTATTTGAGTCCCACCACTGGTTTCCCTCCTTATGGAGCTGTGATTCACCAGCATCCTAGGACAACTGTTATATACCTTCCCTTTCTATCGCTTCAGATTTTGATGAGCTATTCATTTTCTATTGTGTCCCTATCCCCAAACACTGTATAAAAATTGTCCAAGAGTGTCAGCCTTAGTTTTGTGAAATGTATAAGGATAATCAGATTCAGAAGGAAATGTGGCTTTTTGATTTGGCATTCCAATTTCCAGCCTTCGGTGAGCCAAGATTGCAGGATGAAGAAACTGTTATCAAGGAAGACTACAAGGTACTCACCTGCATATACAAGAGACTACCTGATGCATTCATTTTGCCTCTTTATGGATTTTTGTTTTGGTTTTCTACCTTGGAGTCAGTTTTTAAATTCTGGCTACTGCCTGGACAATTTCTTGCAGTTTTCTTGACAAGATTTCAGAAGTGGTTTGCCATTGCCTGGTTCTTATGACTGAGATAAGTGACTGGCCAAGGTCACCTAGCTTAATTGTGCTTAAAGTGGGACTAGAATTTACAGTCTCCTTGTTTCTAATCTGTTACCTTACCCATGACATCAAACCAGATCTCATTACAGTTACTTGATAATACATCCCTCTTATTTCTCAGTAACCCCATTTTTGCTACAAATCTGAAATTATACTCATCATTCTACTATTGTTTTGGAAACCTTAATTTATAAAATGGGGAGAACCACCTAGCTTCTCTGGCTGAAGTCTATGGCAGTACTATGGCTCCAATTAATTGGCAATATTCCTTGCCTCAGCTCCTTTGTCATGAATGGGAAATTGCACAAAACGTCTCCATAGGGGTACAACTAATTTCACAATAGATTTTTTTCTGCCTCTTTGGTCATCATAAGGTGCCTTAGGCGCCTCTAAGAAGGGCTGTGAAATATGTAGGCATCTGATTCTCTTGCCAAGCCTTAGTGGAGGGCTAGAGGTGAAATGAAGCATCACTCACCCAAAAAAATGGAGGACATGCAGCTCCTTGACACAGGGAGAAATCATCTAGTTGGCCGAATTCGAGCCAGTCACTTTAAGCCCAATCTACCTCAAAGTGTGGTTGTTGTGGGGCAAATAGGAGGAGGAAGGAATATAAAGTATGTTCACCTCCTTGTGTTACTTATAAAGTAAAAAAGGTGGGATAATAATCTAATAAACAAACAAACAAATAAATAAAATTCATGCTACTCTCTGGGCTGATGTTTCCAGCTGTGCCACATTATTAAGCTGCAAACAATCTGTCTTGCATTGCGGTGTCTGACTGAGTCTTTTATTTCATCCTATTTATAATTCCCCTGACTCTGAAAGATCTCTTGAGGGGCTAACAACAAAAATAAAACTGAAAAGCAGAAAATAGAACCAATATAAGGTACGGCTCCTGTGTTCTTTCCCCCAGGCCTAATTCCTTCTCCTCGTCCCTCGCGGGAAGTAAAAACTAATCCCACTTGAGGGCCCTGTACGCGCCTTCCCCCCTCGCTTGCCCGATCTGTCTGGATGAGAAATGCTGGCAGTTGCTTTGTCCAAAGAGCAGCAAAAGGCTGCTGATTTTCATTTCAGGATTAGTACAGTTCCAAACATAGCCATTGGCAGGCTTCCCTAACATATTTCTGCTGCAGATAACCTTTGCCTTTTTTTTCCCCTTCCCTGAAACAAACGAGCAGGGGAATGAAGAAATCCAGCACTGTGGCAACAAATAAGGACGTTCCTCCTGAGGGTTCATTTATTATTTGTTCTCCTCATTCCATTCCCATCCGATGATATCAGCATGCGTTTATTAAAGTGCTCCAAAGTGTGCACTTAGGCTTCTTTCTGAAATGCTACCCTCCACTGATAAACCAGCCGAGACATAGGGATGAGAAGGACTCTGGTCAAACTGGAGCAAGAGAAGACTTGCGTGTTGTCAGAACGCAATTCCTTCCTGTTAGCACCTGGCAGATGTTACCGACTCCACCAGAGATGACATTGTAACACATTTGTGTGAGCCAGTCTTCCCGTTCCTGGAAATGTTTCCCTAAATCCTGGGGTGGTAAATAGTAGATTTGTTTTCCAAACATCTCTCCGAAATTGCAGCAGGTGCATATCATTTTAGAGCCCTATATGGACATCCAAGAGAAAGATGCTATTTTAGTGCCCAGCATGGCTGCTCTGAATGGATTAACTGGGGAGGACTAAATTTTAAATACAGACTCATCAAATTAGGCACATTTATGCACAAGTACAGCAGCATCTTTTCCACATTTAGGGATCATGTTGCTATCAAGCAAGCATTTAATCAAGCATGACATAAAATATTCTTTGCCGCTCCTTGTAGGGTATGGTGAGGGCAAATTAATTAACACTCACATTTAGTAACTTGATGAGACCCAATCATGTTCACCTACTTTAATGTTTATTTTAACATTTCCTTTCCAAAACCAGCTGGTTGGTTTGCTTGTTTTCCTGGAAACTCCTAAGTTAGTAAACCATAACAGCAGAATAACACAAGAGAGTGTCTATACCAAAAGTTCATAGCAGAATCTCCTATTATCAGGCGTGGCAACTCTTCCTCCAATTCCCTGGACTTTTCTAAGTACGAAGAGAAAAATATTGTATAACAGTGTGAATCATACAGGTTGAGAGACTTACTCTTTTTGGCACTAAAATGCTTATTGGTGTTAGAAGCTAGGATTTTTTAAAACTGTATTGTCTTTTTGTGGACCTGTTTGAGGAGAATTATCTACAAGTTTGTAGTAAATTTGTATCAAGTACCAGCTGCTTGTTTCTAGATCAGGGGCTATGTTCCCAATCCCTCATGGAGCCGAGGTGGCGCAGTGGTTAGAGTGCTGTACTGCAGGCTACTTCAGCTGACTGCTAGTTCGGCAGTTCGGCTGTTCAAATCTCACCGGCTCAGGGTTGACTCAGCCTTCCATCCTTCCGAGGTGGGTAAAATGAGGACCCGGATTGTTGTTGGGGGCAATATGCTGACTCTGTAAACCGCTTAGAGAGGGCTGAAAGCCCTATGAAGCGGTATATAAGTCTAACTGCTATTACTCACCTCCCAATTGGAATGCTGTAATGTGCTTTACATGAAGCAGCCCTTGAAGAGTATCCAGAAGCCTCCATTGGTCCAAAATGCTTCTAGAACAGCAAGTGTCACACCTCTGCTCTGCAGACTGCATTGGCTGCTAGCTTGCTTCTGGGTCCAATTCAAGGTACTGATCTTGACCTTTAAAACCTTTCATGGCATGGGACTGGGTTATCTGAGGAACTGCCTCTCCCTGATCATATCAGCTTACCCCTCAGATCTGGCAGAGAACACATTTTGTTGTAGGTACTTATATTTGATGAGTTCCCAAACAGCAATAGCACTTAGACTTATATACTGCTTCACAGTGTTTTACAGCCCTCTCTAAGCGATTTACAGAGTCAGCATATTGCCTCCAATAATCTGAGTCCTCATTTTACCCGACCTCAGAGGGATGGAAGGCTGATTGAGCCAGTGAGAATCGAACTGCCAAACTGCTGGCAGCCAGCAGTCAGCAGAAGTAACCTACAATATTGCATTCTAATCACTGCACCACCATGGCTCATAAAGATGGGCCTCCTGTGCTGGGGTGTCTGCCTTGTGAAACATTCACCCCCCACACCTCAAAGTCAGGTTAGCTTCATCTCTGTTAATGTTCCGGAAGTCCCTTAAAACTTATGTCATCAGGTCTGGGGCCCCAGAGCATTAGTGAAAATTGATGTAACTGCATTAGTGTGGTTAACATTTATTTTTGCCTTACTTTTTCACATGTTTAAAATAACGACTGTTTTTATATATTTATTGTTTCTTTAATTAATTGTTCCCTACCCAGAGTAACATTCTGTGAGATGGGCATCCATATTCATTTATCTCCAACTATCATTTCTCCCTCCCTCTCTATATTCTACTATCTGTCTGTCTGTCCGTCCATGTTTCCGTCCGTCCGTCCATCCATCCATCCATCCATCCATCCATCCATCCATCCATCCATCCATCCATCCATCCATCCATCCATCCATCCATCTATCTATCTATCTATCTATCTATCTATCTATGTCAGGGTTCCAAATAGCATCAAAAAGTAAATCAGAGTCCGAGGCAAAAGATTCCTCAAATGTCCAAATTATTAAGAGAGCCATGTTGGCACATCTGGGAAAACCCGAATCTGAAAGCTTCCAGGTTTCCCCATCCAGTTGAAAGTTCAAGATCCTGCCCTCACACCGATAGGTCCATCACATAGTCCAATCTTTCACTGCCACACTGGCAGCTTCCACCCATCCAGTTCTGGCCAGGTGCTGGGACAACAGAAGACCTTGGCTTTCTAGAAAGAATTTTGTTATGGCTACATACCACCTAGTGACGTGCGGTGAGGATTACGGTTGGTGAGGCAAGAGCGCGGCAGCAATGAGAAGCAACGTCCCTGCCGCTGTGTCCGACAGGCGTCTCGCGTTTATGTCCGCCATAGATGCGAGATGCCTCTGTTGGACACAGCGGCGGGGACGGAGGAGGCGGGGGTGATGCGGCCGAGCGCGGTGGTGGCAAGAAGCAACAAGAAGGGAGCAGGTAGGAGGCGTGGTCGGCAGCCGCCGATGCCAGAGACACTGCTGTGACTCTGCCAGACGTGGCTGCCGCTGTCACCGCTCGGTGGCCCTCAGGGACAGTGACAGAAGGGGCTCCGGCTGCCTGCGCCATCTCCCGCCCATCTTCCGGGACTCGCCCAGCCGGCGCGCTGGCACTTTAAAGTGCATGCCGTCGCCCCGGCCATACAGCAGGTCTCGCTGAATGGCCGGGGCGACGGCATGCATTTTAAAGTGCCAGCGCGCCTCCCGGCCATAAAACAGGATGTGTTTCGCTCTATGGCGGGAGGTGGCAGCATGCACTTTAAAGTGCCTTCTGGCCATTCAGCAGGTCCTGCTTTATGGCCGGGAGGCGCACTGGCACTTTAAAGTGCATGCCGCCGCCCCCCGCAATAGACTGAAACACATTCTGCTTTATGACCAGGAGGCGCACTGGCACTTTAAAGTGCATACCTCCACCCCAACCATTCAGCGGGACCAGCTGAATGGCCGGAAGGCACGCTGGCACTTTAAAGTGCATGCCGCCGCCCCCTGCCATAGACTGAAACACATTCTGCTTTATGACCAGGAGGCGCACTGGCACTTTAAAGTGCATACCTCCACCCCAAGCATTCAGTGGGACCAGCTGAATGGCCGGAAGGCACGCTGGCACTTTAAAGTGCATGCCGCCGCCCCCTGCCATAGACTGAAACACATTCTGCTTTATGACCAGGAGGCGCACTGGCACTTTAAAGTGCATACCTCCACCCCAACCATTCAGCGGGACCTGCTGAATGGCCGGAAGGCACGCTGGCACTTTAAAGTGTATGCTGCTGCCCCCCGCCATAGAGCAAAACACGCCGGCTTCTGGCCATACAGCGGGTCCCATTATATGGCCAGGGCGGTGGCATGGCTTTAAAAAATAAAAAATAAAAAAGTGCCATCCCGCGTGCCAGCACAGGCGGGTAAAACACAAACACACAAACACACACACACACACACACACACACACACAAATTACTTATAATAAAACAAATTACAATTACTTACAAATAATTTTGAATTCCTCTCCCCTGCCCCCTCCCTCAGACCCACATACCTTTTCCAGCTGTGTCAGAGGATTTCATCTCTCCTCTTCTCCGCCACGATGAAAATGTAAAAAGAAAAAGGCAAGAGCTGCTCTAGCCAGGCTAGGATAGTTGCTGCTAGAGTCACCACGTGGTTGACTCTGCTTAATTGTTTAAAAAAAAGCCACTAAACAAAGTGCCCTCTGCAGGAGGAGGCGAGAGAACCACGTGCCTCCTTTGCATAGGGAATTTTCCGCCTTTTAACCCTTGCTTAACTCTGCTCAGGTAATCATAAAGCTAGAGTAAAGGAGGCCCGTGATTCTCTTGCCTCCCCCTGCAGTTAAACACTAACCATTGTCATCCACTGTGACTCTGGCAGCAACTACCTCTGCCTTTTTCCTTTTAATTTTGTTTTTCTTTTTATCATGACAGTGGTGAGGCCCTGCCTCCCCTGACTGCATGTCCCTGATACCACCTAACTCTTCATAATTCCGCCCTCCCCCCATTTTCTCACAAATGAAAATGAATAGTAGAATAGTAGAAAGTGTGGCAGGCCTGAAGCCCAAAAAGAAAAGATGGCTTGTAGGTCTGCCATCCATCCATCCATCCATCCATCCATCCATCCATCCATCCATCCATCCATTTATTATCTATCTATATCTATCCATCTATCTATCTAATTATCTATCTATCTATCTATCTATCTATCTATCTATCTATCTATCTATCATCATCATCATCTATCTCAATCATCTATCATCATATATTCACTGTCATCTATCTATCTATCTATCTATCTATCTATCTATCTATCTATCTATCTATCTATCTATCTATCATCTATCATCTATCATCTATCATCTATCATCTATCATCTATCATCTATCATCTATCATCTATCATCTATCATCTATCATCTATCATCTATCATCTATCATCTATCATCTATCATCTATCATCTATCATCTATCATCTATCATCTATCATCTATCATCTATCATCTATCATCTATCATCTATCATCTATCATCTATCATCTATCATCTATCATCATCTATCTATCTCAAAACCTGCGGTAACTGCTGTATTTCCTCCCTACCATGGTAACTTACTTTTCTTGGAATATGGTGCTTAGAAGAGGTTTTCATAATATGTGTTCATTTCTGAAGATTGTTTTTATGTTCATTTTAATTGGTGTAAATAAATGTTATCTGTAAACATTAATAGGCAATAAAACACCATGTGTGTTTGTTTGTACATTTATATGAAAATATATTTTCCAAAGTTTTAGAACAATATCCAAGTGATGATGGATTTTTAAAAGGTAAAAAAATATTTCTTATTTCTAGGGACTCAGTGAATGAATCATTCAGGCCAAGGAGTTTTAATGGAAGGATTTGTGTGAATTTAGAAAGCCTAACAAGGTTTTAGGCCACAGTCTTTAAAATCTTGCCTCTTCTGCAATATCCCACCCTGAAGCCCACACAAATCCTCAGGAGTTCTGTCCTTGGGAGAGTTTCTGGGGAGATTTTCAGTAGCAATTCTTGACTACATTCTCTTAAAAGAATGTTTACCCAGTTCTTCCAAACGCATAATTCTTTCTTCTAAGCATCTCCTGGGGATCATTTCAAATTCATAAAAACTTTATAGATAGGCTGGGTTCACCAAATGAACTATATAGTGAGCAGGGACTTAAAACCAGGCCTCCCTTATTTTTAGTCCAATATTTTACTACTGTGCTGTTCTGAAGTGGCTTTATATAACTAGACAAAGTATTCCATTTTGTTCATTTTTCTTTCGGATGTTGGATTTCTTTTTGTCCTTGAATTGTGACAGATGGTGAAAAACTGGATAATTATAGATGTCTAGTTTCCATAGGCTTTTCTGTTAAAATAGTGGTACAGTCATCATAATGCAGCATTTACTGGTACTCCTCAGGACCATTTGTTGAGCAACCATTTGAACTCAGACTAACTTTATTGTCACTTTGAATGTACACTAATCGGCATACATTAAAATGAAATTTTGTTACATCAGCGCTGAACGAATGGACTTATGATTTGTGTCCAAAGTTATGGCCATTGCAGTGCTCCCATGGTCAGCTGATCATAATTTGGGCATTTGGCAGCCTGCCACATTTCGACTGCAGGGGCACTGCAACTCCCGTCACCCAGCTATTTCTGTCCTTGTCCCATTTTTCACAGGGCAAAGCCAGCCATTCGGCCCATTGTGTGGCACAAAGGAGCATTTTGCCATGCTGCAGCTCCTTTAAGCTGCTTTGCGCTTTTTTTCTCTTTTTTTTTGCCATTCAAAGCTAGCCTCAAAGGTCCAGCAGCCAGTTTGGGCACGCGTTGTTACCATCAGGAGCAGGAAATTGCCAGTAAAGAACAGCAGGGTGAGAGGGGTCTTGGAGGGCAGGGTGAATGGGGCAGGACTGGGGTGGGGGGACTTCAGCTTTCCATGGCAGGGCAATCAGCTCCATAGCCAGATGATTATGGTGCTGCTTGACACCCCTCAGTGAAGGGTGCAGGATAGCCCAGTGTTTTTCAACCACTGTGCCGCGGCACACTAGTGTGCCGTGACATGGTGTAAGGTGTGCCGTGGGAAAAACACCCGCCTATAGTCAATATAGGCACAGAGTTAATTTTTTTTAACATTTTCTAATGGTGGTGTGCCTTGTGATTTTTTTCATGAAAAAAGTGTGCCTTTGCACAAAAAAGGTTGAAAAACACTGGGATAGCCAAAAAGCAGCAATGTAGAGGAGATAGGCAGGCACAGTTAGAAGTAATCCCTCTCTTATCTTACTGAGGTTTGGAGCTGGGATGGATGCAATGGTGGGTTTCAAAAATTGTTTGAACCTACTCTGTGGGTGTGGCCTCCTTTGTGGGAGTGGCTTGCTGCCCATGTGACCAGATGGGAGTGGCTTGCCACCCATGTGACTGGATATGAAGATGCCGACGACACTTGTCAGAACCACCTTAAATCACCTCACACACAGCACTGGCATGCATAAGAATATGATGTAAACTTGTTTTTTAAAAGGCATCTTTGGTTTGCGTTAAAACAACTTCAACACACGCAATGTTCTGATTGCACCACAAACGCAGTAGTCATCCTTACCTTTCACAGAGGCACTGAGTTTTATAAATATGAGCATGATAGTGTAGAATAATCATATCCAAGGACCAGTGGTGGGTTTCAAAAATTTTTGGAACCTCTTCTGTAGGTGTGGCCTGCTTTCCGGGTCCACTGGTGGAATCTCTTCTAACCGGTTCGGTAGATTTGACGAACCGGTTCTACCGAATAGGTGTGAACTGGAGGGATGACTCCCGGAATGGCTTGGCTTGGCTTGGCTTGGGCTGGGCCCTCAGCTAACGACTGGTAAAATGTACTTAATGATAGCGGCATTGCAGTCGCTAAGTGATTGCAGTCATTTAAAACCACATTCTTTAGTGACCAAAATTCCAGCCCCGATTGCAGTCGTAAATTGTGGACTATCTTTATGCAGTTTATCCAATCTTCTTTTCTACAGACAAAGAAGGTAGTCTAGAAAAGCACGTTTCAGATTTTCTCCACAGCAGGAAAATGATATCCCATGAACCATGTTTATCAGCTGGGTGGCGTATTTCCTAAATGCTGAGACAATCAAACCCAGATGACTTGCTTATGATTTGAGGCAACGGTCATGAATCTGGCAGATTCTCATTCACAACTACGGCCCCTTATGAGTGGAAACTATATAACTGCCACTAGGTGGCCATTTATCCCAAAAAAGTAGAATATTCATCTTTAAATGGCATTCATTATAGTCATTATTCCTGGTAAAAATGTCCACTATTTCATCTCCAGAATGAAAGAATGCTATCTGATTATTATTTTCTGTGGCTTCAGACCAACACTGACAACAGTTTGTAGTTTACAGCTATTTACTTTGGATATGAAATCAGCAGAAAGTTCTTTTTTTTTTGTTTGTTAGAGGTTTTGTTCCATTTCTTTTGGTATATTGTTTATATTTACGACAGGCGAGTTTCTGCCAGGTTAAGCCACATTATGCAAAGCACAGAAAGGATGTAAAAATAGCAAGCCGAAGAGATGAAAGGTCTGCAATGGAATAAAGGAAGCAATGTGAGATTTTGTTCGCACCCACACACTTCAATCTGCAGCGCCATAGCTTTTTGACTTTGGTAGTCATCCTTTGTTGTACAATGTTCTCATGCCAATTCATACACAACCATTCCTTCTTGAAACACTTAAGGATCTCAGCTCCATCCAACCATCATGTTTTGACCAATTCATATCTTTGTTTTTGCACTTCAAAACATAATTACATAAATACAGATGTATTATAAATATTGTAATTGTGTACAAAAAAAGCTTTATATAATCAAATCATCTCAACATATTTCTTGTGGACTAGTCATACACATTAAGATTCAATTCAGTTTTTTGCCAGCATGCTTTTATTCTTGACTCTTGTTTCATCGCATACATTTTTCAAGTACCCCATTTCCACTTATTCAAGTTGCTTTTCCTTTCTTTGCAACAGAAGTGCCATCTTTTTTTCTTCTGTTGACAAACATTTACAGCATTTCTCCTAACCAGGGGCATTTCCAAGGGACTCAGAAAAGCCATAATGGCAGGCGTGATTGTGGCATTGAAACCCCTCCTCTTTAATGTAAGTCTCGACATGTGAAAAAGGAAAACTTCTCCATTTTCCCTCTTGCAGGCCATCAATCTGAATCTCTCCAAGCACCTTCCCAAGCTGACATTAGAAATGAATGATCCTGGAGTTTTTGCATTCACTCTTGTTATGTTTTCCTTTGCAGAGGGAAACAATAATCTAATTCTTCCAATTGTGAGGTAGCAGATATACCATCTTTACCTTGATGTTAAGCAAGCGATGTAGACATTTATTAGCAAGCCATATTTATGCTTTAGTATTTTGTCTTAATATTTTGCCAGTTACATCATTTTCACCTATAGCCTTACTATTTCTGAAAATTTATGAGTTTTTTGTTTCTCAGTTTTTTTTCCTGGCAGAAACATGTTTCTTGGCATAATTCCACTTTGTATCCCTTTCATTGCTATTTAAATCTCTAAAATAACTCTTAGAGTGTTCCCTCCTGTAAATTCCATTCCAAATAATTTCCTCAAATTTATTTTTAATTCCAGTCATTCTGCTGGAAATACCTTGTTTATGACTTTACAGCTTTACAGCTATTTCTCAAGCAACTTGTTTACTTTTATGAAAATTGCTGCACATTTTTTCTTCCTTTTAAAAATCTTAGCCGTTCCTTATTCTCTGTAGGTTGCTGCAACTTGTTTTTTTTGTCTCGCAGTAAAATTAAAGATCTTTGTAAGGGTCTTTGATCAGATTTTATGGTAAAAAGAAATATAGGTTGACATAACAGTTGGGTATTGTTATTGGGAAAGGGGGGAAAAGGACAATAAAGTGACATATATAAATAAATTGTGCAGTTGTATAACATGATAAAGATCAGAGGTGGCATTCAGCTGGTTTTCACCAATTTGCCTGAACCGGTAGCGGAAATCATGGGTGGGCCTGCCCTCTGCCCCAGCTCTATCCCATCCTATTTTTGAGGTTGGGCGCATACATGGAAGGTGTGTGTGTGAGCAAAGCACATGCACGGAAGGCCAGGCGCATGCCTGGAAGGGGCGAGTGTGTGGCAAAGAAAGTGGGCAGCACACATGAGGCAAATCGGTGGCACCCACTGCTGGTGAAGATATTTGGCCACCCACTGTATGAGTATGGGGTTAGCATCCCTTAAAAATAATAAACATAAAATTTATCAGTGTGCGTCTTGTATCTGGAAATAATTGGGATGATCAGAGTACATCTTGAGACACTATATGAAAATATGAGAAAGAATTTCTATCTCCCTGCAGCAGCAAAAGCAAACTCTCTGCAAATAAGCTTATTAAATTTTCCTCCTAGTAGAATTAATGGGAGGGCATCAAAACAGGCTCTGGAAAAGGCCCGCCCATAATAGTTTAGATTGTGTAGATACCTTGCAGTAGAAGACATATTGTCAGCACTTCTTCATTGGATAATCAGGAAAGAAAACCACAAGACTCCATTGATAGAAATCAAGTGTACTTTTACTAATTATAAATGATCAGAAGCGAAGCAAAGCGAAGTCTGATTATTTAGGCGCGAAAGCGAATAATATATTGTATAATTCATTCCCCTCCCCTTGGCATCCCAATTACAGTCCAATCATAATTCTCCCAAGTGTCAGGTGTGAGATAACTTCGGAATGAATCACCAGGATGGAATGCCGGTGCCGTTGGCCTTGGCGGGAACCCTCCTCCGCATGCGCAGTAAGGTGGACAGTTCAAACTCCAGAATCTTCCTCCAGCACAACAGTTAGTCCCCTCCCAAATACCATGCCCCCCCTCCCCATTTCAATGGCAGCCGAAGCAGCAGCAAAGCAAAGGCTGACACATATGTCTAACATGTGGCAATAGCATTCAGTGGCAGCGGTGATGTCATTTTGACAAAGTCCTCATATTCTCTCTTTTACTATTGATTTGGCTTCTCCAAGGTTAATTGGCCAAATATTCAGGAAGGAGACAAAGACTGCAAAATTCGGCTATACAGATACGATGCCAATAACAGGTTCAGATTATTAAGTCTTGACAGCAGCAGAGGCATAAGGACTGTAAGGCCAAACAGGTTTTTCTGAATTCTGAGATTAAAATCCTAGTCTAGGCCTGAGGCTTAATACTTGTCACAGTGGCTTCAAACCTCAATATTGCATTGGGGATGCATTTTGGGATACTGAACAAAGTCCTAAGGAACTTTGATTGAACGGCTTCAGAGGCCCCCGTGGTTGTGTATGGGTCCTATTGTATCCCATATAATAGGTTGGCAACTGTTTTAGCCATAAACAATTTAAATGCTGCTGGGATCTAATTTGCCCCCTGTTGCCTATGAACTTTAATTATTGCTTGTGTGCTCTTTTGGCCAATAGAAGGGGCATAATTTACCTAGGCTGTTACTTTCCTGGAGCTCTGAAATACATTATGCCCAAGTCTTTAAAACATTTGACCTGCTCTAATTCAGGGGACTCAACTGTCCATTTCTGCTTTTGCCTTTTCTTTGACAAAACTAAAACTTTAGATTCATCATAATTGATTATTACGGTAATTGTTCATTAGAGTAGGATGCCAGGGTTCTCAGTGCCTGCTTGATACCTACAAAAGACAGGGAGAAAAGAAATATATCATCAGTGCAAAGTAAAATTGGGAGATATCCAGTGGTGGGTTTCAAATTTTTTTAGAACCTCTTCTGTAGGTTGGCCTGCTTTGAGGGAGTGGCTTGCTGGCCATGTGACTGAGTGGGAGTGGCTTGCCAGCCACGTGACTGGGTGGGCGTGGCCAACTTGTAAAATGTGGTGAAACTCACTTAACAACGCTCTTGCTTAGCAACCAAAATGTTGGCTCAGAAACTCTGGCATTTGAAGCACGCAAGTCTTAAAGCTGTCAAGTTACAAGACCCTTGCACCCCTAATCCTTTAAAAAAAACCCAGGGGTGTTCAAACTTGACAGCTTTAAGACTTGTGGACTTCAACTCCCAGAATTCCTCCTCTCGCTCTTCATCTTGATGATGTGCGGACGGGCGGGGGGAGGGAGCTGGAACCGGTTTTAAACAGCACTGTAGATTTGTGGGACCTCTTCTATAGAAGAGATTAGAACTGGCAGGAACCCACTCCTGGAGATATTTATGGGCTAATTTAGATCCATGGATATTTCTGAAGAATTTTGATCAGAGAAAGATATATATGTTAAAAAACAATGATAGAATACATCCTTGTTTCTCATTTGTGTTTGATAGATTGAATAAAATCAGAAAGGTCCCCTTTCCAGTTACCTCAGCTCCATTTTAACAGGAGTCTTTATCTGTAGAGCATCGAGATGCTCTTGAGATGTTATCAAAAGTTGCCTTGAAATCAATAAATGCTGCATATAAATCCAGGTCAGTGATTTGTATATTTATCTGCCAGATGTTGAAGCACTAGGCAATGGTGTATGGTAGAACATATTGTTCGAAACCTTGCTTGCTCCGCATCAATTATTCTGTCCTCTTATTATCCATGTTTGGAGACTGATAAATAAGTATGTGGCATATGCTAATGTTCAATAGACTAATTGGCCTATAATTAGCCAGATCATCCCTATCATCCTTTTTACATAAGGGGTCAATTATAGCTTCCACCCTAGCCTCTGGAATTTTGGTTGTGTGGTTAAGATATGAAAATAAATAGGCCAATATAGGGTCCTACAAATTTGTATTAGATTTAATTAACTCAACGGGGATACAGTCATCCTCTGGGGGCTTTACCATGCTTGAGCTGATTAATGAATTTTTGTACTTCCTTGCATTTGATTGGAGGCTACAGTGGCAATGAGGATAATGTCTCTGGAAATTCCTTTCATCCAAGTCATGGTCCCAAAGGTGTTTTTTTCAGGAGGCAACTGGACTTTCTGCATTTTCTTTGAAGATGTCTCACTTCTCATCCAAGAAGCTTCTTCAATGTTGAGCTGACAGTGAGGATAATGGTATATCCTTACATAGGGGATAGCATGTGGGTCACAATAAGGGCCTTGGAAGTGGTGTACTTGAGGGATACCATAATGGAGTTTAGTGTTGTTATAGTTTGCCAAACTGAGGAGTGATTTTTGGACTGTGTGGCTTCGATTATCTATGACCATTTTTTTCTCTGTGATCTTGAATGGTTTTCTTTCTGATAAGGGTCTTTAGACCTCTATTACAGGGTTGAGAACTATCAGTGCTTGAGCAGAATATGGAGACCTGTTGTGGCCCAGCAGGAGCCATTGGAGCTGCACCAGACTCCAACAGCGAGGGCCCCTATGAGTTGGCTCTGGAGGATGTGGAGGACCCTGAACAGGGTTCCGACTCCAAGTAGGGCGCAGAGAGGCTGGTTGGACACCAGGAGGTGCCTGAGCCTTGGAGCAGTGGGGAGGAGACAAGGGAGTGTGATCCCGACGTCATGCATTGGAGCAGTGGGGAGGAGACAAGGGAGTTGGTCCTGAATGCTCGGCAACGGAGGGCTAATAGCAGGGGTGGGTTTCAACCGGTTCGCGGCAGTCCCTGCAAACCGATTGGTTGGCGAACCCGGAAGTAAGTAACTTCCGGGAACGGTGAAGGGCCCACCCGCCTGCCCGCGCTCCTTACCCGGTTTTGATGAGTTCTGCGCTTCCACGCATGCACAGGATGCATACAGCGCCTGCGCGATCCTCCAGGAGCAGCTGGAGCATCGCACAGATGCTAGTACGCCCAAGGACGCCGCCGGCCCCGTTCCAACCGAACCGGTTGGAACGGGGCGAGAAACCCACTCCTGGCTAATAGGTGTAAAGAACAGTTGCACAGTTACAGGAGATAATTGAACTCAGCTGGTGGTAATTAGGCTCCTCTCAAGACTATAAAAGGAATGACTTTCCACACGCTCGTGGCAGGAGTCAATGTATTTACTGGAGCTGGAGAACTCTCGTGGCTAGCTTGGCAAACTGGATTGCTGCCAAGGCTGGTTTGTGCTGGATTGCTGCCAAGGTCTGGTCTGTGCTGGATTGCTGCCAAGGGCTAGTCTGTGTGTTAATAAATCCTTGAAGTATCTTTGTCTCGGCGTGCTTTGGTGTGTGAAGAGTGGGGGGTCAGAACAGAGACCCAGGGGGGAAAAGATTTCTAAGTGGGCTTTCCTTTCCCTCAAACCCACTCCAGGTAGTTTGGTGCAAGGCTTCTACTAATGTCCTAAGCTGTTTTGACTTCATTTACAGCACATTTAGAAATCCCAATCTGGGAGAGGGAATCTCAATTATTTAAAGTCAGCAGGACCGCCATTCCAAAATATACTATTAATGAAAAGCAAGAACACTTGCAATATTTTTCTAATCTCTTCTGGTTCGTAGCTTCATTGTTCCAGCAGGAAATAATCAGATTCATCATAGGTTTTATTGTAAACTGCCCAGAATCACTTAGATGAGATGGGTGGTGTAGAAATGTGATGAATGAATGAATAAATAAATAAAATTTCCATTTCCAGTACATTTGGTCAGCCAGATCACATAGAGGATAAAGAATGCAGAATTTGGAGGCTAGTATTGCTTATTCATCAGTGATGATCAATGAAATGTATTTCAAAGTACATTGTTTTAGAAGATGCAGCAGCAGCAGCAGCTTCTTATGCCTGGAAAAAAGCTTAAACGGCTTTTAGATTTCTCTGATGTCTTAACTACCTTCTAATCCTTCAAAAATCTAAACAGCTGATAACGTGGTGGGTAGCTGCTACAAATACCTGCTCTATCCTCCCCAATTGCATAAGTCAGCAAAGATAGCAACAAGTTGGTAAAACTTTCCAAAAATGTTCATTACATTTAAGAAACTTGACAGAAGAAAGTTGTTTAGAGAATAACCTCATTTGTTATATTTAAATTAACTTCAGAATGCAACTAAAATATCTTTGTGTGTCTGATTATAAACGAATTCAGAATTAATTACACTTAGAAACTCAGGACTTGAAAGAACTGTGTTGGATTTTGACCCCTATGTGTTTATAACTTGAATTCTAAACACATTTACCTGTCTACTTAAATGAACTTTAGAATGGGACACTTTTTATTTGCCTTTATGCGTTTGACGTATCTGCTGTTATTTGTATAGTCAGTGTTTTGGCATTTGGAGATCCAAGGTCATTTGTTTTTTTCATAGGATGCGTTTACTATCTTATAGAAACTTCTTTGGTGACCATACAAAGTTGTAACAGCACTGGAGGGGTCTTGCACTGGATCCTTGTAATTGCAGCCACTGCAGCATCCACACAGTCATGATTGTCCTACAGGTGCTTGGCAATTATGATGTTGCAGTGTCTTGTGATCACTATTTGTGACCTTCATTGCTCGCTTCCAACAAGCAGTGTCAATGGGGAAGCCAGCAGGAAATTGGAAATGGTGATTACATGACCATGGGATGCTGTAATTGTGCAGGATTTGCCTAACAAGTGGAACTGCTGGAATGGCTTGTCCCTGTTACCCACTGTTAAGCAAGGAGTATCTGGTATTGTTCACTTATTTAACTTGAAAGCCTGATGACATTAAAAGAAACATATACAATCAGTTTGGTTCTACAGAACTATGATTTTGCACCTGGTTGTTTAGTGTTAATAACAAAGTTTGTCATATAAAGCTGATCATTTTGTTTTCTCCATCCTCCTCTTCATGAGGTTTCAATATTTAAAGTCTTGTAAGTTAAACATTAAAAACACATAATCCATCCAATTTTATTTCTTGCTCTCTGGGTTGTGTGTAGGAGTATAAGCAGTCACTGGAGTGTTTAGTGAACTAGAAAATAGATGAAAATAAGCACTTTCCTCTGCTTAAAAATCTTGTTTTTGTGCTCACTGTTCTGTCTTTCGAGACATTCGTTTCTGTTCCTAAACTATTGAAAAGTAGCTCATATCAAATTCTGCAGCTTTTTTGTCCTTTAATTGAACTATGGAACACTCCCGGCCACACAATTAAGAAACTAACATTGAACGATATCATCCATGCTGATAGAAATAATTCATATTGCATATATTCATCTTAAAGTCTTGTGGACACTTGAGGACATATTAAAGGACGGTTTCCTCTAATACTGAGTTAACCTGGGCTGCTAAATATTTAACATTCAGATCAAGATACACAGAAAACACATCTTTATTGACTGCATTTGCTAACACATTGAAGAATGCAAAGGTATTTCTTTTTCCATAAGCAAATGGGCCATGGTCCCAATGTGTATTAAAGCATACACTAAATCGAAACATGATGAAAATTATGGCAGACAGACCTATTCCAAGGCAACACAAACAGCATGCATAATACAGCTTTCACACAGAACAACCTTGATACATTATATTGCTTTAAGGATTAACTAACATGGAAAATGTACAAAAAGGAGAAATAGGTTTTGCATTAATGAAAAATACATTTTTTTCTCTACAAAGGAATTTCTAATACAAGAAAATAAATATTGCAACATAAGCCAAAAATAATTTAAAATTGCTCTTTTCAATATATTTTCAATATTTCTCTTTTATATTAACAAATGGCACATCACTTTCTTTGAAACAAAGAAAACAGGTGGCTTTTGCCTCCTGTGACATTCATATTGTTTCCTGTAACTGATACAGAGTGGGCCTGTATTATGTCAGTGTGGAATGGACCAAAGTGTGCAAGAGATTCCTTAAAGAACAACCAAATTGCCACACCCATTTAGTAACAGGAAAGTGAGCCTTGTGACAGGTTGCAACAGGCAGGAATGAATTTTACCCTTTCCCCCCACACTTTTTGGGGAGAAATGGCTAAACCTCCACTGTGCTTTGAGGAAAAGCACTGCCAAACCTTTGTTTTTTAATAATGCTGACAAAATAACTATCAACAAAAGATTGAAAATAGACCACAAAATTCCTGTTTCCAAAAACTGAAGGTGAAATTTGAGTGTATTTGAGCATTTCCTAAAACTGGACTCTAAGACATTCCATTTAAATCTAAGGTTTCAAAAACAACGTTTGATCCTTATTAATGAACACAAAAATGAGCTTTACTATAGCCATGTTAATACATAATCATGATGCTAACAGGATTCACCCTTTACAGTGCAAATGTCAATGCCTGAAGTTCACACATTATTGGATTAAAGACCTTTATGTAATAAAATAGACCATTTATGCTCCCCCCGTTCATTTCAAAATACATTTATAATGCATCAAAAATATTTTTCACATACAATTCCTTTTTCCTTTATGCAAATCTCTCTAGCTTCTACAAGAAAAGAGGCAGGTGCTAAGTAGCAAAGGAAGATTGGCATTCTCCTTAAAAGGGTTTTGACGAATATGCACATAGCTGTCAACTGAGCAGGAGCTAACAGATACACTACTGGAAACAACACAAAAGAACAGATTTTAAGTAATTCAGAGCTGGATCTTAACCGTGACAAAACACCCGCCTTGTGCGATGAGCAACTCCCTTCGACAGCTAGCTATATATATCAAGCCTCAAATACTAGAGAAGACTTTGATTTAACCATCTGGAGCATTTCACTGTGTTTATTCCACCACACGGCAACACTATTATTGGGGGCACAAACAAAATGAAAACATAAAAATGGGCCCGCTGGCATCCCTTTGAAGGCCTTCAGAGTGGGTAGTAGTTTGCATTTGGAAGCAAACTATGTGCCTTAAAACCTGTACCTGGCTTAAGGCACTCACTCCAACCCTTTGAGCTCCCAGCCTCCCTCTTGACAAATGGGGCCTGGCGCTGCCCACTTTTGGACTGCAACCTTCAGCACGTTCCCCTAAGTGAGGGCAGCCGCTGAACTAACGGAAGTTGTGCCCTCCTCCATATTACATTGCAGCAGCTGGCAGAGGGCTTATTCTTTAATCCCATAGACTGAAACCGAGTCCAAGGCACTTACTGGACTTCACTGTAGCTACCTTGGCAACTTTAAAGAGGCGTGGACTACAACTCCCAGAATAACCTCTTCAAAACTGCCAAAGTTGAGAAACATTTCTATAGGGACACTGTGAACTCTAGTGAGCATTATTTAGTCTGAGCATATTATTTCTTTAAAAAAATAATAATCCAAATCCATATTCCTCGGCATTTGCAAAAAATACGTACACTTTACGAACCCAGCCTTGTTGAGTTCTATCATTCAGAGAAAGGAAGAACGCACACACTTCCCCATAAGGTTTCAACAATTGAAGTGTGCATGCAGATTTTTACCAATTCATGCTATGTGCCTGAAATGCTTCGTAATGCACAATGTAAGAGGTGGAAAACTGCAAAAGGAATCAGTGAAAACTCTTTTATTTGCTGGCAGAAGCCCCTCTCGAGTCCAACCACTTCTGTGAGGGGAAGGGCAATTAAAGTTATTAGGAAAAAGTGGGTTCCTGTTTCTTTGTGAAATCTTCGGTATCCTTTTTATCACGTAGAGTTTTATTCTCTATGCAACAAAACCCACTGTAGCCTTGTAAATGTTTGCTCTCTGCAAAAAACATGATAGCTAAAGCATTATGAGCATATCCTATAGAAAGGCTGTACTCCAACACTCCATTCGACTCTCTGAAGTCCTACATGAATACAGGCTGTCTTGTTCCCTCCAGTTTTAAGGAAGACTGTAAGTCGGCAACATTCAATGATATTTTTGTGATACATTTATCTATCTATCTATATATATCACTGTTAAGATTGCACTGGAGACTCTGGACCATGGCAAAGTAATAATTATTTTTGCATTTTCTTTTTTTAAAAACGGTTTCATAATAGAATCTTATTCACAGTAAAAAAAAATGGAGTGTTCCATCCTTCTATACATCATCTAAACAAAGAGAGGTGTTGCTTTAGTTTGGTTGTTCTTTAAAGTTTACCCCTTTTGCTGTCCTGTATTGAGTGAGCAAGCAAGTAATGCAGTAGCTAGCAAATGAAGCTGCATACAGCAAGATTTCTGGATTTTTTTCTCTGTTTTTAAAGCAATAGTTGAACTGAAGCACACGGAAGCAAGATCCATTAAAGGCAGCATATTGATTATTTGTATGACATAACTAGGATATTGTAGCTAAAGTCTAGCAAGCTTGATAAGATAAAACTAAGTCCTATTTACTGTATTTAACATTATCTGAACATACCAAGCCTTGAAGGTGGAACAAAATTTACTTGCCAATCCATATGCTAGGCTACTAACATTGAACTGTTCCATTTTGGTCAATGATTT
The DNA here is from genome assembly GCF_051295495.1 of Thamnophis sirtalis. Taxonomy (NCBI): domain Eukaryota; kingdom Metazoa; phylum Chordata; class Lepidosauria; order Squamata; family Natricidae; genus Thamnophis; species Thamnophis sirtalis. Next base: position 94,163,062 of record NW_028261383.1, read on the forward strand.
GAGAAATAGTTTTGCAATCATATATCAGTAAAACACTGTCGTGTATTTGGCAACTGATTTTGGTTGCTTTCCAGAATAGAGATTCTCTAAATTATAGCTCAACTGGAATAGTATTAAGAACTTCAGAAGACTGGTAAAAATAATGTGACTTTAAAAAAAAACAAAATAAAAAAGAATTGCCAGTATATGGCATTAGAGAACCAAAAAAAAAAAAAAAAAAATCCACCAAAAACCAACAATATTGCTCTTACTGCAGTGAACAAGTAACATCAGAAATCACAATGGTGGAAGGTGGTTCAAATGATGAAAGCATCATCTTCAGCAAGCGTGCAAAGTGGGTCATGAATACGGATTTAGTCCTTTAGTTACTCAACAGCTTTTGCTCATAGTGAGTTTCTGGTTTCTGGCTGTGCTATTTTACTATATTCTTTGGCATCCATAAAATAATTTCACAGATTCATCAGAATTACAAGATGCTTTTCTCCCCCAGTTTGAAAGTGTCCCAGTGTGCATATGTAAGGATATGTATAAATGTGTGTATACCACATACACACATACACACACCCACACACGTATTCAAAGTTACCTACCATCAGCAAAAATGTTTAGTGAACTTCACTTGTCTTTTTATTTTACTTCCCTGAGCTTACACTGGGGCCACTCCCATCAAGCCTGTAGCAAACTCAAAACTGTGTAACTTTTGAAGCCAAAATTGAATCAATAGTGTAACGAAGTGCAAACGTGGAGATCCTTATGACTCATAAGTCACATCAGCTTTTAAACAACGTTTAAGGCTTATTAGAAACATCTGATGTACAGTATTACTGAAATATTTAGAATGCTGACTTCTGTGAATCACCCTCTTAGGATGTGCTGATGGCTCACTAACAAGTTTCTACTTTGAATGGAAAGGAAATAAAGGGGAAAAGCCATCAATGTAATTAGTGTTTATAAAAACCAATGAGATGGGAAAGGAAATGTTTCAATGATGCTGCCTCTTCAACCAAGTGACTGCTACTGTAGCAGCTCCTAAAGAGATGAGCAGAGATTTATTGAGTTATCATGAAAGCACAGACTGGAGTTCTTTGAAGCGATTTGAATAATTCCCCCTCTGAGTAATTGAAACATTTCTTCTTCTGATCTTTGTTTGGCCCATACTAGGCTACTTTAACCTGAGGAAATTATGGGGGATGGCTCTAACAAGCAAAGGTTTAGGTTTTACCAATGAATAGTATAAATAATACCCCAAATTAATCTGGAAAGATACTGACAGGGAACAGAGCAGCTTTAGCGTGGATCTGTAATTTCTATCTACTGAGAGCTTTGGATGGGTCTTTGTAGAGCTGCTCAGCTGATAATTTGAGTGATAGAGTGTTAAATCTTGGTTCTTGCTTCCTGGATGGACCCTAATTGAACTAAAGAGGTGAGGGATGAGGGAGAAGAAGGGGGGAAGAGTTTAGTAGACCATAAATACAATGTTGTATTCCTCTACCCATTAAGTGCTTTCTTCAAATAAGCCTGTTGTGCTTCTTTAAAAAAAAAAGAATCGCTTATTTTACTTCATACTTGCACACGCAAACATACACACTGGCAAACCCTGCACATGTGTACATTCATGTGCAGGTGCACAGACACACACATACCTATAAACATCTATTTTCACTATTCCACGTCCTGTGGATATAGTTGTATCCATAGTATTCTCCTTCCGAAAGTAATGCCCATAAAACTGTCATCCCTGCATGAACAACAGATGCTGGCAATCTCAGATCTCCTCATTAAAATCCTGAGATGTCCTGCTTGCTCCCAGAAAACTGATGACCTTAATAATGTGTATGTTTGCATTCTATGTAACCAAGATATAGATGTGATAAGGGTTAACTACTGTGACTGTATAGAAGTTTAAATTGGTGAAGCCTGGAGCTGTTTCTCAAGCATATAGAGAGAGGAAACAACAGTGCTCTTTTCTGAATTATATATACAAATTAAAAACAAAGTAACAAACCAAAACCCTTTGTTATGATACCAGTTGAAATTGGACATGGCAGTTTTAACTGGATTTAGGCCTCACAAAGCTGTCATGACTGGTCTCAGAGGTGCATTAAGATGCCAAAATGCTCATTCTGAAATTATCCTCGTTTCCTGAATCTAACTGGCTGTGGTGCCCTCTGCCACTTCCAGATTCTGTGTCAGAGTCACTCATTTCTGCATCTGAAAAGTAGCCATCAGTCTCATTGTCAAAAGGATGCAAGATAACCTTTGACCTTTCATTTTCTGGAGGTCCGTGAAGCATTTCAGGTGTCTTGTTCTGTGATCGTTGAGTCCCTTTGCCTTCTTTCGGTAATTTGAACCTCACCACTGTTTTCAGACTACCTACTGAATCAGGCACTTGAACCAGAGAGTTAGGATCTGTTGGGGTGTATTTCATGACATCCTCATCATGGTTTAGGTTATTTATGAGGCTGGGGGATGCTTGAGAATCATTTGCTTTTGGAAGAGGAAGTACAGGATGAGAAGAGCCCTTCTTAGATGTCTTTTTCACTTCACATGCCCCTTTGCGCTCTGAGTGTAGTTTGTCCATACTTTTCTCTGCCTTGCCATTTCTTAAATCATGGGATAAAGATTTTGTGGTGTTATTTGCCAAATAACTGCTGTTAGTCCATTTGTTTGAATCCTCTTCTTGATGTCTTTTAAAGAGGGCATTTAAGCCATTTCTTGCTGTTTTTTTCTTCGTGTGTGTTCGATGTTTACTTTTAGTTTTCTTAGTTGTGTCACTCTGTTTCAATGGGGACTTCAAGGAATGATCCATCATGAAACTTAGTAAGGTCTCTTCATCTTGTAAAAGTTCCTCAGAAAGGCCTGGAGTGGTGTTTTCATGATGTCCGTTGTTCAAGGACCATCCACTCATTGCCATGTTCTCTGTGGTGATCTGTACAGATTGAGCCAACCAGCTGTTGAAGAAGGTCCCAGCAATGGGAAAGGAAGTTGACAAGCCTATTGCAAGAATGGGTAGAAACATAGAATGTGTTAAGATCAGTCATTATTATTTTTTTACAACTCATTATAAATTCAAACACTGTCTAATAATTAGATTACAAGAAACCATTTCAATAATGCAAGAATATCTGAATCATAGGAAGCAACTACTTTGTGAATAGCCACTGTCCCCATGGTCACTCTATTTTCTGAACATAATTTTCCTTTTGCCTCACTGTTAAATACAGGTAATCCTTGATTTACAACAGTTTGTTTAGTAACCATTTGAAGTTACAATGGCACTGAAAAAGGGTAGTTATGACTATTTTGTAGCATCCCCATGGACACATGATCAAAACTCAGATGCTTGGCAACTGACTCATATTTATGACGGCTGCCGTATCAGGGGGTAATGTGACCAACCTTTGCAACTGTCTGACCAGCAAAGTCAACGGGGAAGCCAGATTCGCCAAATAACCGTGCCACCATCTTAATAACCGCAGTGATTCAGTTAACAACCGTGGCAAGAAAGGTTGTAAAATGGGGCAAAATTCACTTAACAAATGTCTCGCTTAGCAACAGAAATATTGGGCTCAATTGTGGTCATGGTTAGGTTTAGGTTAGGTTTATTGGATTTATATGCCGCCCTTCTCCCAAGGACTCAGGACGGCGTACAACATTAAAAAAAAAACACATATTACAAACGTTAAAAAGAATTAAATAGAATATCCCAAACAAACCCAATTAGAATTAACAATAAAAAATTCGATTAAAATTAACAATGATCAACAATTTATTTTGTTTTGTTCAGGCCAGGCTGGCTTGCTGAAAAAGTCGACTTTTTAGGGCGCGTTGGAAGGACCGGAGGTCGGGGATTATATGAAGCTCCGGGGGCAGCTCATTCCAGAGGGAAGGCACTCCCACAGAGAAGGTTCTCCCCCTGGGGGTCGCTAGCCGACACTGTCTGGCCAACGGCACCCTGAGGAGACCAACTCTGTGGGATCGCACTGGACGGTGGGAGCTACCGGTGGCAGTAAGTGGTCTCGCAGGTATCCTGGGCCTAAGTCGAGGACTACCCTTTCCAGTGTTATATACTTACCATAATAATATTCAATACACCCTTTTTGATATTGTTTTTTAACCATGAATATATGAGATAAAAATCACCGGCATGACTAGTAATTAAAGGGCTGGAATCCATAAAAGTTTATGCCACAAGAGATTTGCTAGTTTTTAAGTCACAATGAAACTCCAGCAGGCTTCCTGCTGTTGAGAAATGGAAACCCCTGAATAGCAGTTTTGGATGAATCAAATTATACATGAGAATGAAAGGATATTTCAAATAAACAAGCTATTTCACTTAAAGGACAAGGATAGAGAACAGGCAATTCTGGCAGAAAGTATCCCATAAATTGAACACCCTGCCAGAAAAAGAGCACTTTCCACAAGGGGCGTTTGTTTTACTTCAGATAGTAATGACACCTGAAGATAGTTTCTAAATAAGATCTTTTATGATGCTTTGAAGAACAGGTCTCAAACTGTGGAAGGTTTTAAAGATAACCATCAGTAAAACCGAACTAAAAATACGCGAGGAGCCACTGTAATAGTTGTGAAACGCTCCTGCAGTACCTGGACTCTATTAATAGCCTGGCAGATTGTTTTAATTTGAAGTTTCCAAACTACTTCTGGAGTTCCGTGCATTCCCACAGACTAATCTGGAGGCTACAGAGTGTGGATCACTATGAACATGCTGTTTCTCTAAATCAGGGCTGCCAAACTCCCGGCCCATGAGTCACGCATTGGCCACGCCCACGTCCGGTTTAACAAAGGGGGAAAAAAGTCCCAGTACGTCATGTGACGCCGCCATAACGATGTGTGTTTGACAACCCTGCTCTAAACCATCCACAGCAACAGATCCGGCATGATGAGGTTCTCTGTCAGTGGTCATCAGAATAGAATTGGGGATCCCCTCTAGCTTACATGTTCAAAGTAAAGCCAACCTTTCCTTCTGTGCAACAGTCTTTTCAAACAGTGGTTCACCTACAGCAAGTTAAGATTTGGACTGAGGTCATAAGGCACACACTCCACGCATACATCATTCATTGTATGTAGGGTGAGTTTACATCCCACTGCTTGCTTTGCTGTTCTCCTCTTCTTTTCTAAAACTTTGGGAATATTTTCACCCTTCCCTCACTTCTCCAAGTGTATGGAAGCCAAAGCTTTCTAGAGCTACACTTTCCTATAGCTTTCATCAGTGAGAAAGAGGGAGTGAAATGTAGAAAATGGAATTTCTCTTTAAGATAGCCTCTGCATTTTGAAGCAGTACCTCCCTAGAGCTAGGCTTGTCTTTTGCCCTTCACAATGGGTAAAACTGTTTCCATGGGGGGGTCATATGCTCCCAGCAGTGGTGAAATTCAAATGTTTTTACTACCGGTTTTGTGGGCGTGGCAGGGGAAGGATACTGCAAAATCTCTGCAATGGGGCTGGGCACCCACCTTGGACACACGTACTATGCACACATGCACACCCGCCACTCTGCGACACTCCAGCTGCTCAGGGGAGGTTGCGCAGGCGCCGTACGCTACATGCATGTGCACAAATGGCCCAGTTGGCTTAAAAGCAGGTAAGGAACGCAGACGGGTGGGTGGGCCCACCAAAACACCGTTCCGGGATGGTTGCAACTGCTCCAACCACTGGGAAGGATATTGAAAATCTCTATTCCCACCCTACTCCAGGAAAAGGATACTGCAAAATCCCCCTTCCCACCCCCTCTGGGGCGAGCCAGAGGTGGCATTTGCCAGTTCTCTGAATTACTCAAAATTTACACTACTGGTTCTCCAGAACCTGCCAGAACCTGCTGAATTTCACCCCTGGCTCCCAGTGATTTGAAGAAATACTCCTTAATACGGATTAGTTTAGCTGATAGGGCTTTGCAAGGGAAACAATGTTCTGGTCCCTATTACCATCATCTGACACCCTCTCACAACAATTCAAATCCATTTTAAAGAGCAACCCAGTTCAGTTTAAAGTCATGTGCAACTGCATCCAGAAATGGAATATTACCCCAGATAGATGAACCATAATCTAATAATCATCTCCACCACTGAACAATCTATTGGTGCCTGTGCAGCCTTTTCTTAATCACAGTTTGATGCTGCTGGTTTAGCCCTTCTAAATATAATACTCTCAAAAATAAAAAGAGAAACAGAGTTGTATTATAGCTAAAGAACCGATGATGCCGTTAAAGAAAATAATGGAAAAAAGGATAAAATTCTATAGCATTTCAGCATACATATCTCCCATGGATTCTAGTGTTAACACTAGTCAGTGAAATCTGGAATCAAGTAACTCTACAGAATGATTCTAATCCTTAAATTGAGGGGCTGTTCAAAACAACGTTTAAGTGCATGGAGAGTTGCTGAGAAGTAAAATCAAAATAATCTTCAATTCCTGGTCCTTCTCTAGCATCAGCCATTCAGTCACCTACCAAGATAAAGGAGCACACTGTGTATATTTTTACCAAATGGATGCTGCTGGAGAGAGGGAACTTGGATATTTATAAAGGGTCCATAACAGTGAATGTGGCCAGTTTTTTGTCCTTTCCATCAATCCCACAAAAACATGCCTTTTCTTCCCATGCCCTATGTTCTTTTCTCTGGATACATGTGTTCCAAAATCAACATAGCTTGATTTTGCGGAAGTAGAAAATAAAATAAAATGCAGAAAATAAAAGCAAAAGTCCACTGCTTTTATTTTCTAAGGCTCCATGATGGGCTATGTGGAATCCAGAGACATTGTTTAGAACAGTGTTTCTCAACCTTGGCCACTTGAAGATGTCCGCGAATGCTGGCTGGGGAATTCTGGGAGTTGAAGTCCGGACATCTTCAAGTGGCCAAGGTTGAGAAACACTGGTTTAGAAGAAAAGGTAACACGATATAAAAACGGAAGTTAAGTAGTGCAGAGAGTCTGGCAAGGGCAAGGGACACATCCCCATGCGCACCGATGCCTGCATACCATGAAGTCTATCCCAGTGTAGCAGCAACTGTGATGGTTTTTGTGTCATAACCTAAATGACCCAATTAAACAGCTGCATCCAAGAATATCTATAATGGAACAGCCATTATATACTTGAGCACTCTGTCCAGAGGAATGCCATCTGCAATTTGCAAAAGACACTATATTGCCAAAAGTATTCGCTCACCCATCCAAATAATCAGATTCAGTTGTGAGCGAATACTTTTGGCAATATAGTGTATTATGCCCTATATATTTGATTCATACAAACTAGTATGAATGCAAAACCGAGGAAAGAACGCATCTCCTCTTTTTCAAAAATTTACCCTGTACGGCTAAAATGAATGTGCGCCGAAAGTGAAATGAATATGAAAACATTTATTTCTCAGAAAATATTTTGAGTATTTATACCCTCATCATCTAAAGCCTTGATAGGTTTCAAACGTATATCTTGAAGCTAAACTTACCCAGCTGTCCCAGTACTAACTCATTCCCTGATTTTCTCTTCTCTTTCTTCTCAGGACTGCTTTTCCTATCATCTTTTCCTTTTCTCTTTGGATCACTTCTCCTTCCTTTTGTTCTCTTTTCAGCTTGCTCTGTTCAAATTAAAAAAAAAAGAATGAATCAATAACACAATAAAGGTCCAGGTGCCATCAAGTTGGTGCTGGCTTACTGACCACGCAGATCTTGTCCGTGAATCTGTCCCTAACCTGGTAACACAAGGAACAGCAAAGTAAAATGCATTAAAAGAAACAACAGCCATGGGGAGACTTCATCACCTGAGAAGCCACTGCTTATTTTATTAACTTAGAATACTGGCTTCTTTCATGTCCTTCAAAACATCTTATGGTGAATTACAATCTGTAAAATATGCCAGATAAAATAGTAAAATATGTCAACCATTTTAAACATACAGTAATGCATCCAATTAGAGAGCCAGTTTGGTGTAGTGGTTAAGGCATCAGATTGGAAGCCAGTAAACTTTAAATTCTAGTCCTGCCTTGAACACAAAGTCAGATGGGTGACCTCGGGCCAGTCATACGCTCTCAGCCCTAGGAAGAAAACAATGGCAAACCACTTTCAAAAAAACCTTGCTAAAAAAACTGCAGGGACTAGTCTAGGTAGTCACAAGGAGTCAACGATGATTCCAAGATAGCAAATGAAAATAAAAATTTGAAATGGCACAGATACAATGAGCTGTAGCTCACAAAAGCTATGCTTTTTAATAAAAGCACTTAGTCTGAAAAGATGCTACCAAAGACCTGATTTTACAAAACTACCCAAGGAAGAAAAAAATGGAATCAGGCTCAGAATCCTAGAATGCAAAACTATTATAAAAACCAGGTCTTAACCAGGCATTGAGAGGCAGGTAACAAGAGCACCAACTTGGTCATCAAGGGAAGGGCACACTATAGCTAGGGACCACAAAAAAACAGCCTACTCTCATCCAGGGTCACAACACACCCAACTATGGAATCCCTAAGAGGGTCTTCCTTTACAGCTGTTAACCTTCAGGTATGTGCCAAAGTGCTTCCATAAGTATCAATATTCTAAACTTTAAGTACTTTGAACATCACTAAAAATGTAGAGGTCAGACTAGTGATGTATAGGCATTAATTTTAAGATTGGGATTATGTCTGAAAAAGATATTGATAGCAGCTTTGCTGCCACACTGTATACCAATGACAGGTTCTGTGTTATCTTTAAGAGCAAATACATATCTAGTATGATAAAGGAATCCAGAAGGGAGATTGCCAGCATGGAGTATGGATTGTTATCCAGGCCATCCTTGAACAGGATATGTATCCTTAATTGAGTATTACAATCATATTTTTATATGAAGCAGTGCCCTCGTAATCGATCGATCGATCAATCGATCAATCAATCAATCAACCTATTTACTTTTTATGATAACTTTGTTTACTAGATTCTGTGTAGGAGGCATGGCAGAACCTGGGGTGGAGTCAAAAGAGGAATCGGCTTAGAGTCTCTATATAGCCACAAACAGACTAAGCCCAATCCCTTAAATTTTGTGGACCCTTATCTAATGCTAAGATAATGCTGACCATTAGTAGAGTAGAATAATATCAGACAGGAAAGATCAGGACCACATGTGAAGTTCCAATTAAGACTGATTTATTACTAATCATGCCTATGCACAAGAATCTATCCCATTAGATAGTCAGGACTATCTTGGTGTTAAGTAAGGGTCAACGGAATTCAAGAAGGATTGGACTTCAGTCCATTTGTGGTTCCCTAGAGACTTTTGGCTGATTCTTCTTTTGACTCCACCCCGTTTTTTCCACTCCTTCTCCTATAGTCTTGTTATTTAAATTAATTAATTAAATTAATTTAAATTAATTAGGTGAACTATCTGAATTAAACACAATAATCCTATTTTACATTCTGGTGGTTCCTCTGGGCTGTGATTCTAAGACATTATACAGACTATGTACATTTATATTTGGGTCAATAAAGCATTATGCAAGAGCATATCATGTAGTTATTATCCCTTCTATAAGGCTATAGTTCCATTTCAACGTTTCCACATTTGCAGTTATACTGTAATTAATCATTTACTGAACAGGAATTTGAGATTATGAAGTTAAAAAAAAAAGATGCAAAGGTAGCAAAATTCCAAAATGCATTATGTGGAATCGTGCCAGATGGGACCATGGTCCAATGATAAAATATAAGCTTCACCCACATACAATAACATATTTAACCTTGGACATCCACTGCTAGGAACTGATGTAAAAGATCTTTGCTGGTAGACTTCTAGCAGTTTTCTAAATTTTCACTAGCTTCGACTCCTTCATGTTGGAGGTCAAATATTTTGTTGGCAATTAAATTTGTAAAACAAGTTTATGAAGATAACATTGGTTAGCCATTTAAACACACATTTTCTGGACCAAAGTTTAGTAAGGGTTGCACACAAGCACATTTATTATTCTTATATCCTGCTACACTGCCTGAACGGGCCCCTTAGGGCATCCTACAATATTAAATTACAAAACAATTAAAATCCAATTTTAAATGGTCACAAAATATCAATAAATGCTTAACAATTAATTTAAAATAGCAGCCTAATAAATCTACAGGGCAACACTAAGCAGCAGAGCAATAAAACCAGTCAGTTTAAAATTAAATCTGTCCTGCTCTTCAACAACCTGCTTCAGTAGAAACATTTGGCTAATTTTTGGGATGGGGATGCAATTGTGACTTCCAGGCTTCCTCAAGGAGGAAATTCCAGAAGTCATGAGAGTCAGGCCAGGCCTACACTTCCATTTTGTCCTTGTCAAAAGTATCTTGGGAGTTCCCACTGGCTTCTCTAACTCCATTGGATGATTGCTTGTCTTGTGGCTGCTCTCTCAAGCCATCTGCCCTTACAGGCAATAGTAATTAGGTCTGCTCTCCCCCACCACCACAGCACAAATGAACACAACAGAGCCCAAGATATCTGTTGCTAAGTTGTCAAGTGAATTTTGTCCCAGTTTATATCTTTTATAATAACCATTTTATAACAGTTCTTAAGTGAATCACAGTAGTTGTTAAGTTAGTAACACAGTTCTTAAGTGAATCTGGCTTCCTCACTGACTGCTTGTCAGAACGTTGCAAAAGGCAATCACAGGAATCCAGGATACTTTAAAGACTGGTCAGTTGCCAAGCATCTGAATTTTGACCATGTGACTATAAGGATGCTGCAACAGTCATCTGTGCGAAAAAAATGTCACTTTTTTCAGTGCCGTTGTAACTTCAAATGGTCATTAAATAAATTGTTTTAAGTTGAGGACTACCTGTACTTTTAGCTCATTGCTAATTCTTATTAATTGCAAAGGGCGCATAAGGAAGATGCTTAGAAAATAAGAGTGTGAACTTTCGTAAGGAATCTGTATTATGGTCCAAACTGATATTAGAAAAACAAATGTGTCTATCTGATTCTATTCTTGATGGATAGCTTTTTTTCCTGGATTATAAACCTCTTACTGGGAGTGCAAACATGTTGTGGTTTTGTCTCTCCTATCCCAAGAGGTCTTGCTGTAATGCTAGACAGCAGTTTATAAAGCACCCACTTTTGGAAGTTTCTGCCTAATGCAAGTCAGTTGCCTTTAGTTGCTACTTTGTGGTTAGAGCTACCAAGATGAAAACACAGCAGTCATTTCCACAGTGCACACACCAACAGGTCTTGCCACTATGAACTTATTCCTAAACCTCCAGAATGGGCTGCCATCCCAACCAGAATACTGGATTTAAGTACTATTGGCTTAAAGCAATTAGGCTTTTGTTGCAGCCAGTTAATAAACCACTATTATTCTTTTAATACAGGATTTATATTTGCAGGCTTGCCAATCAAAGATTTTTCTCACAATTACTGAACTGATTTCCAGGAAGAAAAGCAAAGCAGAATTGATGTTTGCTCAGCTCCTGCCAACGTACTGGAGAAGGGCAGACACATTTTTCACTTGACTTAACAAATAAAATATATGGCTTTGTTTAAATGGCGCAGTGCTTCCCAACAACAATATCAACGCTAGACTTTTTGAAAAAGAAGCCTGTCAAAAGGAACAGCTGCATTTCAAAGCCTGACAACCAGAGGGTTGTTTTTCAGTTCACAGAAGATAGATAGGGGAAACGCAGCTTTCAGACGGGCAACCTTTCCAGCTTTAGGAGACATCGCTTGCCTATAGGATTATTCATCAGCCACACAATCGTCCAGCAAATTCAGCTTGTCCATTAATGTGCCAAATACATTATACCAAGAGTTGTACATTAACTAAGATGCATGCAGCAATTAATAAACCTGTACTAGATCAATGATAAAGGAGGAATAGGTCTTCCCTCTGTGCAGGAGAAAAACCGAGAGCAAGGAAACTTGGGTTAATCTGAACAACTGAACTAGGAAAGCAAGCCAAACCATGGAACTACAGGGAGTCCTTGACTTACAACCATTCGCTTAAGTGACCACTTGAAATTACAATAGCACTGAAAAATGTCACTTACAACCAGTCATCACACCAACAACCAATGCAGTAATCAAAATTGGCATGTTATTTACAATGGTTGCAGCCTCCTGGGGTCATCTGATTGCCATTTATGACTGTCCCAGCTAGCTTCTGGCAAGCAAAATCAATAGGGAAAGCTGGATTTGTTTAATGACTGCATGATTCACTTTATGACAGCTATATTGATTTGCTTAACAACTGCGGCAAAAAAGATCATAAAATTGAGCGCTACCCATTTAACAACCACCCGGCTTAACAATGGAAATTCTGATATCAATTGTAGTCATAAGTTGAGAGCTACGTACCTATAAACCAAAAGGAAACTTAAGAATATTGAAAGTAAGGATGTTCAGCTTCAAAGCCTATGAGCATCAATTAGGCTTGGATTTCTTCACAATGCCACTCATAGGGCTATAATTCACATTGTAACTCATTGCAGAGAGGGGAGTGATTCTGCAACTATAATAAAAAGCAAAGCTGGCCCTTCTGTGCTCTCCCAAATACACAGGGAAACAAGAAACAGTGAAGTACTGAAAGCAATGTATAATATAAAATGTTTATTTATTTAATAATTATTTATCAAATTTATATAGCCTCCCATCTCGCAAAGGGAACTCTGTGCAGTATACAACAAACAGATAAAAGTCACAGATAAAAAAATTCAGAGATACAGTATATAAAGAACATAAAAATCACATTAACCTAAAAGATTATAAAAAATGGAGATGCCAACTCTTTCAGTCTAGTGAATTCCATTAGAAAAGATGCTTGATCAAAAACTGCTGGCAGTCAAAATGGTTGATACAAAGTCTGTAATTTCTTATCTAGGCTCTAACGAGGGCAAAACCTGGATGTTGTAGTGCATTTCTTTCAAGTAAGGTAGCTGAGAGCTAAACTGGACAAAGAGGACAATGTAATAATGCCTATAACATTGTTAAGGGACATGGAGGCCGATTCAGTGGCACTGGAGGAGAGGGAAATGTTTCTACTCCTTGATCCATTTCCTGAGCATAATTACCCCTTAAATCTGTTATGTGTCCCATTACAGAAATGTATACATGCAGTCTGATTACACCCAAAGTCTCTCTGGAAACAGAGCTGGGAAAACAGTAGCTCTGGAGTGAAGCAATTTTCATTAGGAAAAGGGCATGGGAAAAGGGGTTAATGATCTGGGTTGCTTCTTCTTCCCTGGCCTCCTAAGCTTATTTGCCAGCCCTTAGAAGCAGAACATTCAATAATGGATCTGTGTTTTCTTATCTACTTTGGTTCTGAATCATGTTGGTAATGTAAAAGTAACAAAACAAGAAATATGGAGCAGAGTGCGCTGAAACCAGCCATATTTTCCATCTTTCTCTCTAGGGCAGCCTGGGATTGATGGATGGGTATTTATAAACCCAAACATCTGGAGGGATCCATGATGGAAAAGGCTACTTTCTGGTTTACAGATGACATATCCCCCTGTAACAAATATGATGAGTGAAATACACCACTCAGAAACTGAGAAGCAAAACAATACATTTTCCAATCACCCTCAGAGGAAAACAACTTTTAATCATCCTGCTAGTCCCAACCTTCTGTACAGACCACTGAAGAGCCATACGCATGAAGATCAGTCCCGGCTCTATGTGGCATGTCACGCAGTGCATCTGATGTTTTTGAAGGAAAGTGGCAGGCTCAGCAACTTACAAGGCTCATGAAGCAATTTTTGCCACAACAAATGGATTGGTACATCAAGCCATATTCCACGAAAAAGTGGACATTTTTTAGATACCTTTATGAATGTTTCCAACAAGAAAAAAAAGTATTTACTGGAACATTCTGATTAAATAAATATATTGGTTGTGATAGTAACACTCCAGGAAGAGTACGTTTCAGGATTTATTCCAATTTTTAAAGCTTTCTGAGAAGAGGCTTAAAAAATTCTCGTTTTTCAAAACTGATGAAAAACAAACAGGTAAAATGTATGCCCTATGCCTTCCAATCTCTCCGTATCTTTTTCAAGGGAGGAACTTTCTTTTCCTTTTCTTGGAAAATCTCCCTAAACTTGGATGTTGAAGCAGAAGGGCCAAATAGGATGGAATCCCAAGACTCCATATTTTTTTCCCAACTGCATAGGCTGCTGATATTTCTGGATTCAGTTCAAATCCTAAAAATCCTTACAGCTCTAAGCAACTTTGGTTCAAAATATCCTAAGACATGTTTGCACTCAAATGAACCAACCTGAACTCCGAGACTACCTGGGAAGCATCTAATTCATAGTTGTTGTTCCCACATATAAAAATTCCCCGCTTTGGGAAATAAATTATATTTTGTGACTATAAAGTTATACTATTTAGATTTCCATAACTCTGTTTCACAAGCCAAACATTCAAAGAAACCACAAGTGACCATAAAACAAGTTTGTTTTAAACACATTTCCAAGAAAACAATCTGTTTTGGACAAAAAGAACTGTGCTGCATTTCAAAAGAGCAACATTTAAGTTCCATGTATACTTTCAATTTATTTAATAATCCTGTAACCAATGTCAATAGAGAATTATATGAAAAAATAAAATTGGCCCAATGATATTCTGAACAGAAAATAAGTCTAAAAATAATTGGCATCGACTTCTCTAGTATATAATAAAGCATGAAGACAAGTTTGAATAAAATACTTCTCTGTGATAGAGCAAAAACATTGAATCTGATTTGAACTCTACAATTTATAATTACAAAAACAGTTTTAAAATGCTTCTGTCCGATTATAGAAGGTGAGATCAGCAGGAGGCTTAAATCTTAAATGCCAAGTTTATGGTTCAAAGTCACAGAAGGTGTAAACACATATGGTAGGTGGTCTTGAAAAAGATATTTGGGTTGTAGTTGATTACTACTGGAAGGCGAGACCCCTTGGGAATTCCCAGGCTGCTGCAGAAGGCTCAACAAGAAGATAATAGCAAGCACCACTTGACTTAACAGGAACAACAACAACAAAACATTTCCAGGAGAATGTGTGCTTCTCCCACACCTTTCTTTTGTGGATGTCTATTCCTGAGGCTATCAATCACGTCTCAACTTCAGCTCAGACAGAAAATGAAACTCTGAAAGTCCAGTCAGCTCAGCCTCTCTTTTGGCAAATATGAACCATTGGCTGGCCCCCCCAAACACAACACCTGCACTGCAGAACCTGGTTAATTATATAAACCCAGCATGGAAGCTGCTATGTGAATCACATGTGTGGCTACAACATTCTTCCTGACTGTTTATTTTGGCAGAAATAACTACTATATCAGTTGGTGGAGAATTTTTTTTCCTCATGCATACTTACAGTAATGCACTTTTAATCTAATTGAGACTTATGCATAATATAGTATGTCTGAAAGCACAGGAGCACTACCGTATCTTACATACCGTATTTATCGGCATATAACACGCACCGGCGTATAACACGCATCCCCCATTTTAACACAAAAATTTGAGTAAAAATTTTTTTCATTAAAAATAAATGACTTGGAAGCTCGGAACTTAATGTTGGATTAAAATTTATAACATTAGAACATGAATTATAACATTAACTCCTCTTAAAAGGCAAATATGAAATGAAAAAACACCTCTTTGAGCAAAAAGTTATTTCCATTTTCTTCCTTATATAATATTTTCTGTTTCAACATAAAGTGCCTTCCTTCCTTCCCTCCCTCCCATCCCTTTCTTTATGTTTTCTTCATGCTTTCTTTTCTTTTTCCTCTGCTCTTTTTAAATCCCCCCCCCTTCTTCTCCTCCTCTACATTTAGGTTGGATTAGTTTGTACAACGGTCATCAAACTTCTGAAGTAAAAATAAATAAATAAATCATATTTAAGAAGAAGAAGAAAAAGGAAGACGTTTTTAGTTAAGTCAAACGTTTTAATAAAAGTTTCATCTTTTAAGATTTGTCCAACACATCCAATTGTAACCTTAACAGTAAAGAATATCACCCCAGCTGCTAAAGGTTCAACCAGTCTGAGAACCATTGAAAAGACAACAGTGCAAAATCCAAAAGACACAACTTCCTCACCGCCATTGCTTTGGTACCAAATCTTTGAGGAAGGGGCTCCAGAAAGAAGGAGGAGGAGGAGGAGGAGGAGGAGGAGGAGGAGGAGGGAACCAAAGAGAGGCTTTTACCGAGTCTGCGCCCCACAGCCAGGACCGTCCTTGCGCCTCCAGCCGCGTTTCTTCCCCGCAAAGCCCTTCGGGCAACCCGAGAGTTCCGCTTGACGCCAGAAGGGCTTTGCAGGAAGAAACGCGGCGTTTCTTGTGTGTGTGTGTGTGTGTGTGTCTGTCTGTCTGTCTGTCTGTCTCCGCCATCCCCAACCTCTACACCTTGCAGGACTGCTGCGCCTTTGAGAAGCCGGGGTGGGGGGGAGAGGGGGACGGGAACGACGCCTAACCCCCACCCACACAACCCAGTCCCCGGGAATGCCGCTCCCGCCGTTCAGAAACCGAGGGGGAGAAAAGTTCAAAAGCCGCCGGAGCCAGCTGGAAAAGGAGCGACTTTCCCCATTAGCCGGCGCCCTCCGCCAATCCGCAACGGCCTCGCAAATTAAAAACCGAAGGAAGGCGGCGAGCTCAGCCAAGCGCGGCCAGGCAGCCAGCGGCGCGCACCGGCTTCCCCGCGCAGGGAACTTCTCCGGCGGCTGGGGGGAGGCCGTCAAGCGGAACTCTCGGGTTGCCCGAATGGCTTTGCAGGAAGAAACGCGGCTGGAGGCGCCAGGACGGTCCTGGCTGTGGGGCGCAGACTCGGTAAAAGCTCTCTTTGGTTCCCTCCTCCTCCCCCTCCTTCCACAGTGTGTGTGACGCTGCCGCCAGGCTGAGATCGGCGTATAACACGCAGGCAGGGTTTAAGCTTCCAATTTTAGTTTTAAAACTGCGTGTTATACGCCGATAAATACGGTAACCAAAACTTTTATTCACTTACATACTCTGTGTGAATTCTGTGAAACACGCAAACACCGAATCAAATCAGTTGAGGTGGAAGAGTCAGAGATTGTAAATACTACACGCTAAAACATAGTTAACAGGATAGCAATAGCTATGATTATCCAACATACCAACTACAACTTTCCACATAATGACTTAATGATACACTTTTAAGACATTGTCTCTTGTGTTTGATTCTGGCTTAGCCACATTATGGTATATAAGCACTCGTTCATGGTCTACCATGTCACAGACTGGATAAGGGCTTTCTGACTACTGGATGCTCAGTTATCGAGAGCAGACGAAGTAGAAGAAAAGGTCCTTACGAAATGCCCATATCTTTGAGATGGAGAAAGCTATATATGTAGTTAAATTATCCCTTGTCCCCAGAGGTCCAATTAATGCCAAGGGTAATTACTGTGAATGGGTTCTTTTCATTATGACTGTAGACAGAGTGGATACTTTAAAGATCTTGATTATGTTTCAAGATATCCCCAATACAATCTTGTAGCCTTCTTTTCTCCCTTGTCTGTTGTAAGTACAGTTTATTCTGGATAATTTGAATAGGATTAATATCCAAGTAATAATCCTCGGGCTTTAAACATTTTCTGGCCATTTGAGTTCCCCAATGGCAATGCAAGTTCAATCCTTGCCTCCTATTAGTGTTACTTGCTTATTGTGGGGGGTTGGTATAATCTTGCCTTGTTTGTACCAGTTGTGAAGTGGGGTTGCTGCCAAGCTACAGACCCAACTCTAAGTGAGCTCTAAGCAAGAGGGATGCCGAGCATTAAATTGAATTTCTAGCACTCTTTCAAACAGGGTTGTTCTTGCTTGTTATCACTCTTGTCCTGGCAGCTGGATATTTCAATAAGCTTAAAGCAGTAGCAGTTGGTGCTACTAAAGCGGGCCGTGTGACACTTCTATTTCTTCTGCTCAAGTCCTCCATTCTCTTCTGTTTACCCACATTTTCCCGTCAGATGGCTGGGTCAAAGTGGATTAAGCTGGCCAATTGTGAACACAGAGACATCCTTGATAAGGCAAAGGTGAGGTTAAACTAGCCTTCTATAGGTGCAGGGTTATGTCCTCAGTATGGTCAGCCAGGCATGCCATTGTAGACGCAGACAAGTGGAGTCGGGCCAATCAAGCTACAGCTTTCCTAGTATTTCCTGGTTGCATTTTACCAATGTACAACCGAGAGGGGCCATAAGGCTGGCAGCAGTTCTACCAGTTGTACAGTTTCAGTTCAACGCTTTTAAGTGTGGAGGGGTCAATGAGGTAGCAGCTTTTAGTGGCAAACACCTTTTTCTTTCTCCCAACTATAAGGATATTTTAGTTGTCTGATAGTTTTCATAACTTTATTTAATTCATAGATCATTGAACAGAAGATTAAAGTAATAAAAACAAATCAAAGCAAGCAAGCAAGCAAAAAAAAAAAGTTCCATAATCCCCGTCTCCTCAAGGCCTATATAACCGGTTCTTCAATAGTTTCCTGAATAACATAAGGGTGTGTGCTATATGAATCCCTGGGAGAGATCACTCTAGAGGGCAACAGAGTAGGCATGCTTTCTGAGCCCTGCAATATGACATTCTTTAATTGATAAGGCCAGAGTGGAACCCCCCTCCCCCATTGCTGGCTAGGGATACCCACATATACCTGAATTTAAGTGATCTCCAAGACAGCCAGGCCCTACGCCAGGAGTGTCAAACTCAAATCCCGGGCGAGATCTGACCTGCGGGGTGCTTAGATCTGGCCCGCCGGGCCATCCTAGAAACAGCAAAGGACTGGCCCACGGTGCCTCTGCCAACAAAAATGCAGCTCAGGAGGGCCATGTGCAGCCCTCTCAGGCTCCATTTTCAGCTGGAAAGGTCTCCTACTACCCTCTGCCAGTGAAAACAGAGCTCTGGAGCTTGTTTTTGCTGGCAGAGTGCTTGGGTCACCAGACACCCCCGGCACAAGTGATGTCAAGCTGGCCACGCCCAGCCTGATCCTGAGGTCAAACACAACACTGATGTGGCCCTCAATGAAATCAAGTTTGACACCCCTGCCCTACGCCATGACAAACCTTGTATGTGATAATCAGACCTTGAAGTCAAGTGGGAAGCAGTGCAGTTTGTGGAACAGCAGGGCAGGGTGCGAATAACACACTGCCACCTTCATTGCCCACACTGCCCCATTATGGACCCGTAGAAGGGCATACTGAATGACTTTGAGAACCAGAAGGAAGAACTGCTCAGGTAATGATCAGACAGCTTGGCCTTGAGACCATTCCAGGAGTCTAGTTTGAGTAAATGTCTCAGACAGGTACCTCCCTAATTTGTATGAAGATAAAGTGCAAGGGGGAGGGGGGAAGCACACTCAGACTTGCAAGATGTACTATAGATATTGTATAGATGTTCAAATAAAAGTAGTTTTAGATCGCTATGGCTTTTTTTTAGCCTGGTCTACCTTATAGGACTAATAGGACCAACTGTAGTTTTCTAATGGTCTTCAGGGAAAGTCCCAAGTGTAGGTGGTCCTCACTTATGACCATTAGCTTAACAGCCATTCAAAGTTATGGCGGTACTGAAAAAAGTGACTTATGCGTGACCCGTCAAAAGCGCGGACGGCAAAAGCGCGATCGACAAAATCGCGCCTTTGACGTCATCACAGCGCGACGAAAAAGATCGAAAAATTCAAATAAAAATTAATAAAAATTAAATTAAAGCAAGCCGATTCACATAAAGGTAAGGGTTAGGGTTAGGGTTAGGGTTAGGGTAAGGGTTAGGGTTAGCTTTAGAGCGTTAGCGTTAGCGTTAGGATAAGGGTTAGCGTTACGTTTTTCGTTACTTTAACGGTTAGGTTTAGGGTTAGGTTAAGAGTTAGGGTTAGGGTTAGGTTTAGGGTTAGGTTTGGGGGGGTTAGGGGAAGGTTTTAGCTTTATTTTTACATTTTTTCGATCTTTTTCGTCGCGCTGTGATGACGTCACAGCGCGCTTTTGTCGAGCGCGATTTTGTCCTACGCGCTTTTGTGGTGGAACCGACTTATGACTGGTCTTCATATTGTAATAATGACCATTATGGCCTCCTGAAGACTTTGAATTCTTGCCCCTCACCCCCTTCATCTAAGTACCTTTGGTCGGTCATTTATTCTCAGCCCTCTCAGATACTAATAAACCACATCCAAAAAAATTCAGCCAAGAAAATAGACTTTTCCAAATATTGCCAGAAATCAAGCATGTTTTGAAGGTGGAAGAGGTAAAGCTGAACGAACAGGTCAGCAATTTACTGCAACCAGTCAGAAATTCTGTTCGATTATGGCTTGTTTTTAGCGAATATTCAACAAAATGCTTTTTTCTATTCTCCCATTAGCTGTCATGGCTCACCACTGATGCTGATCTTTTAAACAATTATCATCTCTTTTTGAAAGCCAAGCTGCACTGAAGTCAAGCCTTCATTAAGAAAAGGATAGGATTGAAGTTCATCTGCTGAATTCTTAAACAGATGGCATCGTACTAACTTATCAACAGATTGCACTTTTTATTTTAAAAGGTTAAATTGTAAGTTTGTATTATAGATTTGTCTTGAATATTTATATTTACAGTGTGCCTTGGAAAAAGTATTAAATTGAGTATACTGGTGACAATCCACGCATGAATATGATATTTTCATCACTCTCAGTGACAACCCTCCAGTGCTCCCTTGTAAAAGGAAAACAAGAGCAACCATGCAAACAATTGTTTCCCTTCAAAAGTACTCCAATGCTACTTCACACACAAGAGCAGAAATGAGTCGTCCAATCAGACATTGTTATAAACAGGACTGAACGGATATAAGACAGCATAGAACAACTTATAACATTCACATTAGCTCTGAAGTTTAACAAATTCTGGGTTACAGGTAGTTCTCAGTTACCAATGGTAATTGAGACCGCAAACTGTGCCGCTCACACAATTGTAAGGCGAAACTTCATGTGACTGTGCCAACTTACAACCACAATTCTGGTTGCCATTTTTAGGTGAATCCCGCAAAGACACAGTATCCCACAAATTATCGCCATTTGCACTCTCTGGCCACCTTCTCCATTGACTTTGCTTGTTGGAAGCTGGCAATTAAGGTCGCAAATGGAGATCACACAATGGCGGGACCGTAATGTTACAACTGCCAGCTGCTTGCCAAGTGCACAAATCACAATTATGAGGCTATGGAAAGACTGTGAGGGCTACAATGACAAATAATTGTTGTAAGTCCTTCTTGTTCAGCATCATCGTAACTTCAAAAGGCCAGCAAACGAGGGGACATTAAGCAAGGTCTGTCTGTCTGTCCATCATCTAAGTGAAGAAATATTTACATAACTTACTGTTACGAGCATCTTTTTTAATAAGAAAAGTAAGCACTTTCTGGCAAGTTTTATTAAATGCGTAAGTTTATGATTCTTTTTTGGCAGAAAGATCTACCTATATATCTAGTTCCTGACAACACAGTAAACAGTAAGGCTGTGAAACGCAAGCAGTAAGGCTGTGACATTTCCATGTGTAATCCCCAGAGCTTACAAGATAAGAATAGAATAACCCATTCACAGCTGTAATCACTCTGACAACATTGTCTTTCTAGCTGTACCAGTCTAATTTAACAGTTTTAAGAGGTGTCAGATGTTCTTATCATGGGTACATTTGGGATATAAACAGAAATGTCACAGTGCTATAGTTGTTCTTTCGCATTTCATAATGTTTTGGCCCCAGTGTCTCATTCTCAGCCCATAATTCAGAATTAACTGTATTCCACAGAAGCATATCTTACAAAGATAACATAAGAATAAGTTGCTTTTCCTGTAAGTATATATTTATCATCAAAATATCATTTTTTCTGATGTTACAATCTTGAAGATAGTGACTCTGAAGATCTCATTGTTACAAAGTACTGTGCAAATTTCAAATTTGGATAACTATCAATTGATTGAAACCCAGATATTTTTTCAGTGCTCAAACTTCTAAGATCAAATTTCAGCACTGAATGTAATCCAGGCAGTCCTAAAGAATCCCGAACCATGTGATGGCTTCTGAGAAGATTTCAAACCCACAAATATAATTGGATAAATATTCTGCCAAACAGCCAGATGCTTATTCTGGATGTTACACAGCTTAGGTTTTGGATTCTGTATTCTTCTTGAAAACAACATAAAATGTACAAGTTGCAGACTAGCAACTGTGTATTGTATTATCTTTTTTTCTAGAATGTGTACTGATTTCATGTTCATTTAAAAACTTGACTTTTGTCCATTTAGACTATTATGTATTGGAAGGCATTCCTCATGTTTAAGTACAATTTCATTTAAAGATAAAGCTAAAAACAAAAAGGAACAAAAAGTGTATCTGCTATAATTTAACCTTTGATCTTTAACAAGATAGAAGATGTCAAAAAGGCAACGCAACAGTTACTAAACTCTGCCAATGAACCAGATGTTACCTCTAAAACTTTAGTATCTATAGCCTTAGGAGCAAGATTAGCATTAAGAATTCAAAGAGATGGAATGGCACATCAAAACTTTGCCCAAGTCTTTAGCTCAGACTAAGTTGAGAAAACAAAAATTTACTATCAGTAAATTTGGTAAGAGTTTCTGCTTAATGTTCTTTTTAGAGATATTATATGGTTTGCTTATACAAGTTCAGTACAACCACATTATCAGGTTCTTGTCCAAATCATGAACTTAAATGAATTGTCATGTCCTAACAGTATATTCAGAAGGAACTGGATTATGGTGAAAAAGAAGTATCTGTATCTACCTACACATGTGATAAACCTCTATTATTATTATTTTTATTATAAGCAGACATAGTTTTTGAAATGTAAGTGGGTAATGAAGAGAAGGCCTTCACTCTGATATTCTCCAATTCTAAGAAGTTTTGCTAAAAGAGATACAAGTGGTACTGATTTTACATATTTTTGCAACAACTTAATTTTCTTTATAGTTTTAGTTTCCAGATTATATATATTCCTCGTCCAAATATTTTTAGAATCCATTTTTTTGCAGGTAGGAACTAAGTATTATGGGAAAGTTTTCCATTATTTGAAAACATAAGCCACTGTTCTAATTACACACATTGCCCAAAGCAAAATGAATACATCAAAACTTTCAAATGTCAGATAAACCCACTTCTTTCTGTTTTTTAAAAATACTTTTTCTAATCTCTTTAAAAACATAGTAAATAAAGAAAATAAAATGCCATAACAGAATTTATAATGCAGATTTTCTAGGTCTCAGTAGGAAAAGTTACCTGCATAAAGATCTTTCTCAATAAGTTTCATCTGGAGATGGAAAATCTGTTCCTGGAGTTTGCAAATGGAGTGCTTCATTTTCTCTCGCTTTGTTACCATATAACAAAGATTTCTAACCTGCAAAGTAGAGTAAGAATTTTTATTTTAATAATTAATTATTTGAAAAATGATTGGCAGATCTGTACCTAATTTAACTGCAATCTATATGGATAAGATACATGTCGATAGAGAATCTCAGTCACCTAGGTCATGGTTGTCCCAAAGTTGCTTTTTCAAAAGGCAACTGGACTTTGCTTTTCTTTGAAGATGTTTAGTTTCTCATCCAACTGAAGAAGCTTATTGGATGAGAAGCGAAACGTCTTCAAGGAAAAACAAAGTCCAGTTGCCGTTTGGAGAATCACCTTTGGGATTGAATAAGATAAATTAATGCAAGAAGATACTTGAGAGACCGCCTGCTGCCAATTACCTCCCACA
Organism: Thamnophis sirtalis; assembly: GCF_051295495.1. Classification (NCBI taxonomy): domain Eukaryota; kingdom Metazoa; phylum Chordata; class Lepidosauria; order Squamata; family Natricidae; genus Thamnophis; species Thamnophis sirtalis. The sequence continues at coordinate 94,186,712 of NW_028261383.1, forward strand.
GACCCATTAGATCTCACAGGGTTGGCCTCCTCCAGGTGCCATCTACCAGCCAATGCCACCTGGCTATTACCCGGGGGAGGGCCTTCTCTGTGGCAGCTCCGGCCCTCTAGAATGAACTCCCCGCAGGGATTCGGACCCTCACCTCTCTCCAGGCCTTCTGAAAAGCCGTCAAAACCTGGCTTTGCCGGCAGGCCTGGGGGTGATGAGTTCCCTCCCCTCTCGACATGTATGGCTGTGCGACTGTTGTCTACTTTTATTATTTGTATTTTGTCTTTTATGTTCCCCCTTTTTTCCCCCTTGAATTGTTCGCCACCCTGAGTCCTCCCGGAGAAGGGCGGCATACAAATAATACAATACAATACAATACAAGATTGGATTAAATGAAGTAACTCTAGTTACTCAACTTGCTGGCCAAAGTTCAAAGCTATCCTTGAGCTGATGAAAATTGCCGAGTCATCTATTAAATCTATGCTTGATTTATGAATGTCCCAAAATACAGATATACTTATAGGTTATGATCTGGATACACTAAACAGCAATAATCACATTTTCGTCTTAGTATAAATTCCCAACCCAGTAAGTCTGGGTAAGTGAACCCAGAGCATTAGCCAAAGATTAACATGGCACATTAACAAAAGCAGAAGTATCTAAAATATACTATAAAGGAGATCTGCAGGTAAATTTTTGGTTCTCTATTAGAAAGTACAAACAGGCTTATAAAATATTTGAAAAAATAGTAAAGAACTAGTTACCATTTCTAATGTATAAAATAAGTATTCCACCTTATTATTTATTCAGGTAAAAAAAATAAAAGATTATTACTTAAGAGTTTCACTAATAAAGATTTGTTGGCTTTCTTTTTCCAGGCACTAGAGTACTCCACTGAAGGAAATAATTGTTCTCCAAAGTTAAATAGATTTTCTTGGAGAAGACATTTAAATTGTACTATTGGCAGTAAAATTCAGAAATAAGGTTCTTTTACAGATAAAATTTGAATGAAAATCATGCAAATCATCTCATATATAATTGGGTGTATAGCCATTGCTTGAACATATCCAACTATTGGAGTCTAATATCTTTCTGAGTAACAGGTTCTGTAATGTCAGATGTATTTACTAAAATATAGTTAGAATCTGCCTCCTTCTAAATTAACTGAAATAAAAGACAATAGGTCCTCATTGTTCAGTGTGATATCTTGCCATTTATTTAAAGTGTGCTATCGTATCTCATTCAGTTTTTTTCTCAAGGGCCAACATATTCAGCAACTTCTTCATAGGCCATCCTACTTCTCTGATTATGTTTATTGTCCTTTTCTGAATCTGCTTAATTTCTCTGAATCCTACTTACAATATGATGCCCAAAACTAGACTCAAGCTGAGGTCTAACAAAATCAGAATATAGCTGAGCAATTACTGTCTCTGAACCGGAATCTTGTTGATGTGCATTTGTCTTCCTTGCAATCACATCGCACTACAGGTTCATATTTACTTTGCAATCAATTACCAATCCAAGATTATCTTCTTATGCACTGTCATCAAACCAGATATTCTCCATAACACATCTACACCTTTGCATTTTCATTTTGTTTCCCACAAGACAAACTATGCACTTATTTCTGTTGACTTTCATTCGGTTACTTGCAACCTACACCTACAATCTATCAAGATAACAGGGATTATTTCAATCCAATTCAATGCTAATTGTCTGGGGACAGATTCCTTGGTTCCTTTGGTTTTTTGAAATTTATATTTACAGCAAACACTAGGCATATAGTCCTATTCCCATGTTATTTCCATACATAGACTTTTAACATTTGAGAAGCAGCCTCTCCTCCAAATCCTCCTGAAGAGCTGATCTCCATAAATACTAGATTGTTTTCTGTGGGGAACCTCTGCACCGTGACCTGACAAAAGTGCGAACGTCATAAGCGCGCCGACAACACCGCGGCGCTAAAACCGCGATGTCAAAAGCGCGCCGACAACAGCGCGCCGACAGAAGTGCAATTTAATTTAAGGTAAGGTTTAGGGTTAGGTTTAGGGTTAGGTTTAGGGTTACGTTACAGCGCGCTTCTGTCGGCGCGCTTTAGGGCTAATTTGTCGCTCATTTGTCGCACGGTTTTGTCACCGCGCTTTAGTCACCGCGGTTTAGTCAGGCGCGCTTTTATTGTGCGCGCATTTGTGGTGGAACCCCTCTGCACATACCTGAACCCTTCCAAGTGAGATGCAAACCCACAGTACTATGAGATGAATGAGGTATAAGCAATTTCATTAAATCATTTCTTTTTCTATCTATTCCATTTTTCTTCATTAAGAAAGTGAGAATACTGTATTTAAGAATTCTGGAACTATATCATGCAGTTATTTTAATTGAATATGGTGGGTACAGTAAGTTCCACCTGAATTTAATTTAAAATTCTAACCACAATGTTGTTTATTTAACATAGCATAATGAAAAATCTGGACTTGTGACCCTTAACTATCCAAAGAATACATTATTCTGACATACTGCTCAGGATAGTCAGCGCACCTGTTTACAAATTATTGGACAAATTATTTTTATTGTTGTCTTTTTGGCTGTGAAGAAGAGGTTATCATTCCTACAACTAAACAATTTCCTTTAATTACATTTATAAAATGAGCTTGCAATCTTACCTTCGCTTATTGGGAATTAAATCACATGGAACATAGCTGGACTAACTTCTGAATAAAGGTCCAGAGCACTGTGCCATAAAATAATTTTTGCCTTTTCATGTCCTATAGCCCACTTGTGATTTGGACCCCCAAATACACTCACTGTCCATGGATTTTTGATAAAGACTATTAAATTATTTTAAGCATCCTCTGTTGCATCCCATATTTCCAATTTGGATTTGTCCTAATTTTATTTTGTCCAGACATCTCAGCTTCCTGCTGCTAAGCTATCTTTCAGGATAATGGCTTGACCTCTTAATATTTGTTTTTCATAGCTGGATTGTTCCAACCAATAAAGGGATCTTTGTTTCGTGCAATTCTTTTCCCTACCAGGCAGGTATACAACCAACAACCACTCTATTGAAATAAACCCCAGTCATCGAAAGGTCACTTCTGCCATGATTCCTTCAGGAGAGCTGTTGTTTTGCCATTGACCAATGACCCAGTTGCAATAAATTTCTCCCAGAGAAAAGCTCCATTCAGCATAAATACTGTATGCAGTGGGAATGTCAAGCAGTAAAAAATTGGCTAGCTATCTTTTATTGACGGCGTAGCCATCCTGGAGAGAGCAAAGCTAGACACAGATCAAGAGACCAACAAGAGCTGTTCAAGTGTCAAATTACTTCCTGACATATTATCATGCGGAGGCCACTACAGGAGCCCGAGAGCATGACCTCTGACCCTCAAAACTCAACATCAGTTCTTCAGTTGAAGAGCTCTTGATTTCTACCATTTGCTTCTTCGAATGCAGTATCAAGAAAGAAAGATTACTCTAAATCGAACGTAGCTTCAATGCATGGCTATAAGTCTCCTTTGTCACATGCTGACAGAAAGATGGTGTGAAGGAAAAATAAAGCCTTAGCAGACATCTACATAGGCTCCATTCTCTTTTGATCTCATTGGTTCATTCCTATATAAACAGGCTGAATTTTGCTTCTATTGAGCAATGGAATTCCATCTGCCATGCCACTAGAGTCATAATCTGAAATGATATTGGAAGCCAGGTACTAAAATGAAGTTTTATTCATACAGGTATAAATAACACTCAAAAGTATTTATGCCAATTTAATGCTGCATTCTTTCAAGTACTATAAATACATTTTATGATTGGTTTTATGTTTTTATATGTTGCAAGCTGCATTGGGCAAGCCATTTCAAGGAAGGGAAAAAAAGTGGATGTACATTTTATTAGTAAAATAAAAAAATATAGTAAAATACTCTTTGATTTGTTTATTGAACTTTTCTGCCCTTGAGGAAGTTAACAGTTATGCATGTCAATCAGCAAACAAGCATATCACACAAGGGCTTAGTACAACAAGGCTTTATAGGAAGGGAAAGGAGACCCTTTATTTTTATTTTTTCTGTTTCTAATATGGTTGCTTAGTTCAATCCACAGAAAACTCTCACAATTGCTCAGTGACTGCCACATACTCATTTGTTTGCAGAAGACAGGAAGTATGATCAATGTTGCATTATGATAAAACAATCAAGAAATGCAATGTGGTGTCTTCCAAATATGTTAACCTACAATTTCTCCCACTGGTTATAGGAGATGGGAATTATAACTTCAATGTAAATGAAGTATGACAGGCTGAGATTAATAGAGTTAGGAATTGGTAAAAGCCCAATTCCAGATGTTTATGCTGCCTCCTGAACAATTGACACCTTAAAATAATTTTAATAATTTATCTTTATTGTTTTAAAACTCATACTATATTATATTTATATATTTTTTAAATTAAAAATAAGGAATAAAAGAAAGTTTAATTAATATGAGAATAATCATATATATGTACAATGACAATAAAGGTTATTATTATTATTAATTTATATTGACACATTAAGATATTTTCCTACCATTGTCACTGCTCTATGACCTATAATGACAACAGGTTTAGTCACCTTTTTTAAAAAGTAAGACTTTACAAATTCTTTTACTGATGATACATCTATCATCAATACGAATCCCTCTTGCTTCACTGCAAAGTAATAATGGAACTGCTGGTTTCCTAGGCTCTTTTGGAAAGTGCACCAAAAATGATAATAGAAACTTAATATAATACCCAATTATTGTGATTCATCAATCCTGATGAATGAATGTGAATGAAGTTTTACACAGACAGTGAACTTCCAGGATCTTAATTGTAAATAAGCAACTAGGCAAACAACAACAGAATGTTTGTCATTAAGATAGGAGAACCCTGCATTCAATTTTTCTTTCTGGATGGCTTGAGACATTTGAATGGCTAAGTCTGGAAGGTATATTTTTGAAAAATGTAAGGGCTAATAGGATTAAAGAAACAAGACAAAGGATGTTTGTAAAATGGTCCTGTTTGTTAACTTGTTTTTGGCTTTGTTTAAGCACACTTCTTTGTAAAACATATTATGCAAATTAATACAAAGGATGTCAGTTTACAAATAAAACCGATCAAAAGGGAATGGAAAATATGACTATAATAGGCTTAATGCATTCTCATTAGCCATCCTGAAACAAATATGGGCAGTTACATTTTAAGGGGAATGAAGTTTCCAAAACTGAATGGTTTGCTTTTGTCAACTACAAGTAAAATGTCCGTTCATGTATAAAAAGATTTTATCAGATTAGGAATATGCATTTTGGGCATTAACTGATCAAAACAAATTGTTTTATTAGGATGTACTTGATGTTTTATTTATAATTTTCTAATCGAAGCAGTTACGGGTATAATTCATAGCAGCTTTAATTGGATTTTTCTACTGACAAAGTATTTGTCTTGTGTTTAGTACACAAAATAGGAAAACTGAATTCACTTCCATGTTTTGCCAACACATATCTTTTAGGTTGGCTTCCATTGTATAACCATTTCAAGTGATTCAACTCCACATTTCTACTTAAGATGTACTTCAAGTTAGACATAACTTCTGGGAATTACATTAACAAATCCCCTTAGTTATCTAGGCAACATTTTCAGAAGCAATTTGCCATTGCTTTCTTCCTCAGGCTGATGAAAAACTCATGGTTCAAGGTCGTCCAGCTGGTTTTTGTGCCTAAGGCAGGACTAGAACTCAGATTTGTCTAGTCCTGGATTTTAATCACTAGAACAAAGAGGCTCTTCTACTTGAATTACACTAAATTAAAGATAGAGAAAATCTGTGTCTCTAATTGCCAATTATGATAGAAGTGGTCTACTCCTTTGAACAAGCCTTAAATATTAAGCTTATTCAAATAAAAAAAAAAAATCCAGGACCTTTAATATTTTCTATCTAATTGGGGAATTATGAGGATAAAAAGATAATTTTGAGCTTCATGCTCTAATGAAGTTACTATTACTTATTATTTTGGGAGACCTTGGGAACTTTTGGGTTGCCTTGAGCCCAGAATGATTTCTGTTATCCTTAAAAGTTAACGCTTGTGATGCCTTCAGTGCTGAAATGCTTCACGGAAACATTTTACTTTACTTGTCAGTACTGTGTCTCCTTGAGCTGCTGAAGAAGGCAAGATATTGAGAGCCAAGATTCCAGGAAATATCATATGTTCGAGGCCAGCAGTGAAGTGGTTAAGGTAATGGACTGGCATTAGGTAGATTCAGCTTCTCGCCCATCTTCAGCCATGGGCATTCACTGGATGCCTTTAAATCAAAGTCATTCATTCTGAGTCCAATCTAATTCACAGGATTGCAGCTGTGAGGGAAAATGGAAGAAAATGCAATCTATCCTGCTTTGAAGTTCTTTTATGAAGGATCGAATAGAAATAAAATAACATGTATCTACGTATATTAAGAGGCAGTTGTGGTGAGTTAACTGGAAATGCAGCAAGGGGATTCTAGCCATCAAATTAAAATGCTAAGATGGTTATGAAGGGAATAATATTGGCAATATTGTCTTTCAGGGCATTTATTGGAAAATCTTAAGCCATATTTATATTTTGCAAGCTTCTGACATTTCTCCCAATTGCAGTTATCTATAATTGCAGTTAGAGACCCAGTATGGTGTAGTGGTTAAGGCATCAGGATAGATACCAGGAAATTGTGAATTCCAGTCCTGCTTTAGACACAAAGCCAGCTGGGTGGCTTTGGGCCATTCAGTTTCTCACAGCCGTAGGATGGAGGTTACGATAAACCACTTCTGAAAAACCCTGCCAAGAAAACTACAGAGATTTATTGAACTGAAGGGGGAAAAAATCTATGCAATTATCTATTAGCAGCTTCCAGATTCATCTGGTTACAATACCAGAAAACAACTTCTAAACTGAACAAGGCACCTATCATTGAAACTTGATAATGAAAATACCGTAGAAAGTGAAATGTAAAACAGTGTTAAAAGCAGTTAGAAGAATCCTACATGGCCGATTCTGTGAGACAGCTGATGAGACTCAACAGAGAATAAAGGTACTTTTGGAATCTGGATAGCACTATAGCAGAAAGAGAGGTCAGTGAAGAGAGTTTGCATTAAAAGAAGTATTGCATTTGAGTCTTGGAAGGTTGATTTGCAAAATGTTTATCTAATTTCAGCCCAGAAGTCAGCTGTCATATTATCAATACACTCCAATAAATAACTACAGGGATAATTATTATTCATGGCATTATTTAGTTTTAGATGGTTTTATTTCAATACACAGAAAGTGTTATTTTAGGGCCACAATAAAAATCCATCTTCTCCAGTTTGGCTTCCTCCAAACAGTCAAGTTGATTGAAGATGCTGGGAGTGACAGTTCAATTTACCCAGGGAATACTGTATTGGGAAAATCTAAATAGGAAAGTAGAAAGGAACTCTGGCAGAGAAGTCAGATCCTTGGAGTTGCTGGAGACTGTATCATGTCTGTTAAATGATCTGACGGCTACATATCCATCTTGTAACATTGATTAAATAATACAACAATACAATAGCAGAGTTGGAAGGGACCTTGGAGGTCTTCTAGTCCAACCCCCTGCCTAGGCAGGAAACCCTATACCGTTTCAGACAAATGGCTATCCAACATCTTCTTAAAGACTTCCAGTGTTGGGTCATTCACAACTTCTGGAGGCAAGTTGTTCCACTGATTAATTGTTCTAACTGTCAGGAAATTTCTCCTCAGTTCTAAGTTCCTTCTCTCCTTGATTAGTTTCCACCCATTGCTTCTTGTTCTACCCTCAGTTGCCTTGGAGAATAATTGACTCCCTCTTCTTTGTGGCAACCCCTGAGATATTGGAACACTGCTATTATGTCTCCTCTAGTCCTTCTGTTCATTAAACTAGACATACCCAGTTCCTGCAACCTTTCTTCATATGTATAGCAGATATCGCTGTTATTGTATGTACACACACACACAATCTTATTTTGGGACTTTAAAGAAAATCCAACACACTAAGTATAATATGCAATTTGTATTTTGAGATGTTCTTTTACATTTCTTTGGTTCTGAGGTTTAAATAACTTTTCAGAAAAAACAATTGGCAGAATCCTTGGTGCTCTCTGAACTTGAGGGTTTGCTTGCAGGTATCTCATTACCCAATTAGATAGCATCTTCAGTGTGAGTGAATGTGGGGTTAGCTCAGTGGTAGCATTCAATTAATTTAACAACCAGTTCTCTGCCCTAATGATTTCTTCCAATAACCAGTTCACCAAATTGCTCAGAAACTTAACCACCGGTGATGCGAACTGGCTGAATCCCACCACTGGGTTAGATTCCCTACTTAAATATGGTAGCCTGCCCTGTCAATTTCTAATCAAGAAACTACCAAAGATAAATCCACACCAAAGTTTGCTTGCATGTATATAGATCAGGGGTGTCAAACTCACATCATCACATGACGTGTTGGGACTTTTTCCCCCTTCGCTAAACTGAGCATGGTCACCCGTGGGCTGGGAGTTTGAAAGCCCTAATATAGATTCTTCATATTAATGGAAAGATTATTACTTTCAAATCTAAGCTGACCATAATAATCTCTGACTGTAGGAAGAGTTCATTTAACAGGAAAGGAGCAACAGCTATTGCCGAAGTACTAATAAAACCACTAATTAGAAGAATAGTTGAGACCAGTGCAATTTTAACTTGTTTTCTTGTTTGAAAAAAACTTTTCTTAAAAAATATTCTACAGTATACAGCAATTCCCTATTACTTTTCCTACTTTTTGAGGATTATAGAGGCAATGTTTTTTTTAAAAAAAATGAGACTTGTAAAGTGTCATGTACATTATATGTGGACTCCATGCTCATACAAATATTTGCTGCAGAGCGCTGCTTTCTATAAAAAGACAAGCTGTTCATTACATATAAACAAACTCATAATGTTAAGTAATAGAATAAAAATAAATAATGAAAACATTTTTTATTTGTACTCTATTTGTACTGTACTTGGAGCTTATCAACCACAGCTTTGCCCTTCAACTTGGTCCAACTATGAGCAGCCGCACACACCTGAAATATCCACTACCATATTCACTTGTCCTGCATATATTTATTCCCACATTATCATATTCCTCTTGCTTCCCATCTCAGATTTCCTTTTTTAGCTTGTTTGTACTTTGTTTTCAGAGATCTTCCCTTTTTGCTTTTTCAGCTCCTGTGCTGATAACATACTGCCAGTTCTATCCCCATCTCATCAGCTTTGCACAGCTATGTGACTAGTTACACCATTTATTTTTTTAATTTCAGATGTGCATAGCTAATAAAAAAAAGCAATTCGTAAGAATTCATAGTATTTATAGCATGGCACTTTAATAAGCAAGATTTAAGAAAACTCCTCGTAGGCATCAACCCTACCACTATATGGCAGGGGAATAACAAGGAGAAAAAAAGAACTATTTCCCCATGGTAATTGGTTACTGTGTGTGTCTTCACTAATATCAACTATCCTTTCAAAAAGACAGTGTTAACATATTTCATGGTCCTATTTATAAACTCATCTCTACTCTGAGAATTAATCACCAAATAAGAAAAGCAGCAGAGACTTTACAGTATTTAGAAGAGAGTTCATTCCAGAAATAACTGTACTTTAGAAATGTATTACATCAGTGGTTGTCAACCTTTTCTTCACTATGGACCTCCTTTAAATACCTTTTGTGGCCACGGACCACCAAGACTTATCTCAAGGTTTAAATCATAACTTTGTTTAAGCCTTCAAGGACCCTGTGACAACACTGTGCCCCCCCACCGGGGATCTGCAAACCACAGGTTGAGAACCACTGTATTACATTATAACGTATCGTATCATATTGTGTTGTATTCGTATCATATTTTATCACATCATATCGTATCATATCTCAGTAGGATGATGCACAGTGTTCGAATTTGAAGATGAAAAAGTGGTTTGGAAGAGATGTGGGCATGCATGCCAAAGTGATTAGCGCTGTATTTCTTCTTGGGCTTACAGCACCCAGTGATTGTGTGAACCAAAGAAAGGCTGAAAAGAACTCTGATTTAGGACTGTAGACATTGGTAAAATGTGTAGTCAGGAATTTGTGTTAGGATTTGTTTTCGGCTTCTGTCTTACACCAAGTATAAGCTATGGTATTGTGGGGATACTTACAGTTATATTTCAGCCTGCATTCAAAGAATATAGTTTTTTCTTGTGATCTGTAATAATAATTTGGAACCTTTCCAGGCTCTTTCCAGAGATTTGCAGTGGAAGGCTCTTCAACTATAGCAATGGCCTATCTGGAACACTGCATTTACTTTTGGATCTTTTTTCTTCACAACCTGTAAGCTGCTATAGCAGTGATACCTAACCTTTTTGTTGTTGGGTGGGTGCCAAAAATGCAAGTGCACCTTCACAATAGCGCACGCACATGCCGGCACCCATAAGGCAAAGTGCCCCCCCCCCATGTGCATGCGCACACAACCCTCACCCCCCCCCCACGTGCTGCACTGCTTGCCTTTTAAGCTGAGCTTGGTATATCCTCCGGGGGTGTGTGTGTGAGAGAAGACATTTTACTTTTTGCCCTCCCCAGACTCCAGGAAAGCCTCAGGAGCCTGGGGAGGGCAAAAAACGGGCATACCGGAAGTTTGGAAATGATCCGTTCCTGGCTTCTGGAGGATCTCCAGCGGGCTGAGGGAGGCTGTTTCCGCCCTCCCCAGGCTCCAGGAAAGCTTCCAGAGCCTGGGGAGGGTGAAAAACGGGCCCAATGGGCCTACTGAAACTTCTGGTAGGCCCGTTGGGCCCATTTTGCACCCTCCCCAAGCTCCAGAGGCTTTCCTGAAGTCTCGGGAGGGCAAAAACGGCTTACCCTGGCCCTCCAAAAGGCTGAAAATCAGCTGGCTGGCACACATATGCGCATTGAAGCTGACAACCCACATGCCAGCATATATGGCTCCACAGGCCACCTGTGGCACGCGTGCCATAGGTTAGCCACCATGATGCTATGCTATGTCTTTGGGGGCAACTTTTTATAATTATGTTCTTTTGTAATGAATGTATACATATTAAAATTAAAAAAAATTACATGTTATTATTTTTTGAATGTTTTCCTTTGTTTATCTCCTGTAAGATTGGTTTTTCAAGGGGGGGAGAATTGGAGGCTGAATTATTTACTTCCCACACTTACGTACTACATAGCCAAGAAGTGGAACTATAGAAATTATTTCAATTTTTGCCTTTTGATTTTTAAAAGGCACAGAATATTGCATTTCTGTCTCTTACACATACCGGAGTTAGGGGATAGATGACAGATGAAGTGCTTTATGGAAGACAAGTGTTGGGGAAAGAAACAACCAAGCTGCTACCTAAAGTAGGAAGTAGATCCAAGAATATGAAGTCCGAAAGATTGGAGGTACCAAACTATATTTTGGTACCTCCAATCTTTCATCTTATGGTTGCAGTCGCTACAGTTATACCTTATCATACAATACAATGAAAGAACCAGAGGATGTAATGGGCAAAAATTTTGTTTTCTAATCAAACCAGTGAATGTGCATCAAAAGATGATCTTAGGCTGCGCTAATAATTAACCTTTTTATCGCACTTGAAAATAAAAGCAAAACTATATATTTAGCCACAGAAAAAAATGAAATAGGGATAGTTGTTTTGCATGCTTCTGAACTATATGGTTGGTTTGCACCGAATAATTAGGGTCACTTTCCCCCTAGCTAGAGAGAAAAGCTGGTGTTCTTATCATTTCCTCACTAGATGGTAATGGCACATTCAGCATTAATGTAGCAAACAAAAATATGAAACACATGGATTATTATAATGAGATTGAATAAATTAAGGTAACGTCTGTCTGTCCACTGTAGGTTTGAATAACTGTAGAGAAAGCTGATTAAACCAAACTTCCTCAAGCCTGGTAATCTACAGATGAGTTGGGACATTTGCATTGGAATTTGGGGAGCTGTAATATTTTGTACATTTGGATGGTGCCAGAATGGGGAAAGCAGGATTATACAAACAAGAGTTACCAATCCCAATAATTCTACTCACCCTTTCAAGATCCTGTCTAAGGTGTGTGAAGAGCTTCAAGCGTCGGTACAATACATCCTGCTCTTGCTGAGCCAAATTATCCACTTCATCTGTCTTGGGCATCAGTAGTGGCTTGTTATAATTGGCTTTTCTCTTCATCTTCCAGTACTGATAGACAAAATCAACTAGCCACTCAGTCAAATCAAGGTTCTCAGCCACTTCAGAAGGTTTCACAAGATCATAGAAGTCCTCTTCCAACTGTTGGAGCTTCTGTTTTCTCAGTGTTATCTTTTCCAGGTCTAGTTTACCTTGATCTGCCTCCATCCGTGCGTCATCTGGTGGCTTGGTGGCACCAGTGCTATGCTCAAGACAGAATGACTTGAACTTTACCTCATCGTTTTCTGCTAACAGTGTCCGCATGTCCAAATTGTGCTCAAAGGCACATGTTACATGGAAGGCTGTGATGCAGGAAGGCATGGAACACTAGAATGGGAAAGGAAAGAGAACAAATGCTTGAATAGCCGCCTGGAACATTGCACATAAAATATTGTCAACTGGTAACATTTTTGCAAGATCTCAATATAAGCCTGAGAGGAATTACCAACAAAAACATGAGGAGGCAGAAAAGAATGGAAAGTACTGTATTCTCATTAGCTTTCACATTGGCCTTTTCTTGAGGTGATGAAGAAATACCCCACATGCATTTGCACCAACCGTTTAAGCATTGAGAAATATCTTGTTTATATGCTGCCTTGCTGCTCTCATTATTTTTATATCACATAACTATTTCTCATGGGATCTATTTGATTTGCTGAGACATAATTAAATTATTCAATATAGACAAACCTCTGTCTTGTTTTAACCGATCCACTGTATGTACTTCAGTATGATCAGATTAAGTGTTCATTGTTTGATAGCCTTCTGTGATAACATAACATATGAAATATAATGAAAGATTCATTCAAAAGGAGGAGGATAACCATGCCCTGTGGAGCAAGATGGAACAAATACACTGATACACTGCTCCAGCTTTTAAAATGTGCACTGTGCTGCTAAGGAGAGGCATACTTATTCCCCACTAAGAAGCCAATTATAGAGCCTAAGTATCTATAATTCATTTTCCATGGTATATCATAAAGGTAAAAAATACATACAAGGAAATACAGCCTTCCAAAGTTTCACCAATAATGATAAAGCAATTTTATTTCCTTCCTCACCAGCACCTAGCTCTCAGTATAGCAGTTTTTCAGAGGCTATTTGTTACAGTTTGATTAATTTCATTTATAGAACTTCAACTAATTAGCCCATATACTGGACAAGATATCAGTCGGGGCACAGTACATGCTAAGGCTGGGTGAAAACATGGTCAACTTTATTGGGATCATAACATAGCAAAAGCAAGAGGTTCTACCTGGATGCCTCCCATTAAAGAATCAAGGGGGAAACTTGGATTGGCTTCTCTGTGCAGTCTTTCCATGCTTTGTGCAGCTACATGGAAGGGACTGATACATCAAAGGCTCAGGCCTAAAATCTCTCTCTCTCTCCCCTCCTTCTCTCTCTCCATCCATTTATCTGGAACAACATGATTTAGTCCCATGATGGCAAACCTATGGCACACATGCCACAGTTGGTACACAGTGCTCTCTGTGGGCACGCGAGCTGTCACCCCAGTTCAGGTCAGCCGCATATGTGCATGTGCATCCTGCTGGCAAGCTGATGTGGTATTAATGGCAGACGGCTCCATGGTCATGCCAATGTACTTGGCAGTTGGGAAGATGGGCCTTCTGTCATATAGGTAGTCCTCAACATATGACTGCAATGCAGCTGGCAGTAAAGCTGCTCGGCCACATAACTGACCAATTTTGCAAATCTTTTTTGTGCCGGACATTAAGTGAATCCACAGTCATTAAGTAAAGCAATTATTTGCTATGTGTAGCGCCGTGATGGCGAACCTATGGCACATATGCCACAAGTGGCATGCGGAGCCATATCTGCCAGCATGTGTACCGTCAGCTCCAGTGCGCATGCCGGCCAGCTGATTTTCGGCCTTCTGGGAGGCTGGAGGAAGCTGTTTTTGCTCTCCCTAGGCTTTAGGAAAGCCTCCGGAACCTGGGGAGGGTGAAAAATGGGATCAAGGGGCCAACCGGAAGTTCGGAAACGATCTGTTTCCAGATTCTGGAGGGTCAGCGGAGGCTGTTTTTCGCCCTCCTCAGGCTCTGGAGGCTTTCCTGAAGCCTGGGGAGGGTGAAAACTCCCCCCAAACACGGGGGAGGGTAGTGTGTGCATGTGCAGGGGGGGGTCATGCATGCATTCGGAGGGGGGGCTTCGCACATGCACAGGGTCACGTGCACATAGGTGCAGGTGGGCTGGGCGCATTGCATTGTGGGGCATGCGTGTGGGCGCTATCGCGTGTGCGCACAATTTTGGCACACATTTACAAAAAGGTTCGCCATCATTGGTGTGGGATTTTGTCAAAAACTGTAAGTGCTGGATTTTGGCAAAACTACTGTAAAACACAGTCACGTAACTGCGAAACACTGCTGATGTCCATAACTACAGCCATGTTGTCAAACACTCAAAATCAGGTCATGTGACCGCAGAAGGGGAACTTCAAAACTGATTATAACTTTGAACAGTCACTAAGCACCTAGTTGTACGTCAACACCTACCAATCATTATTTGCTACTATTCCTTTTAATCTTTAAACTACAGTTTCTTGATTATTGCTTCGCAGGGTATAAATTTATGAAAAAAAATTATGAATATTTTCCCCCAGAAACCTATAATATACCTGGAAGCACTAACTTTTCCCTGTTTCTTCTCTTTGATATGAGAGATACACACACAACATGCGTACATGTCTTTAATTAATATTAATTTAAAAATGGGAAAAGTGACTTCAATTTCTTCTGGGCCACTATCTTTTAAAATAAATGGATTAAGGCTTACTGCATTGAGAAAAGAGAATTTAAAAAGTCAATATATTTTTGAAGCTTAAAGTGGTTTTGTGAAAGTCTTCCGCTAGATTCCCCTTTCCAGGTGACAAAACCTAAGGCACCATTTCCTCTGAACAGAACAGGTATATTATATACTGTAATACCTCTGCCTCTTCCAAACCTCCTTCTCTTCATCAACTGGTTTTTAATGGCTCAGAGTGTCACATAATTATTCAAGCCGTAACCCATATGAAATCAGTCTATTCTAGCTGTTAATGCCAGTTAAACTGCAGTAAGCAGCTATTTTGAAGGGTTTATTACTGTAGGCAGCACCCTGAATGGCTTACATAACCAGGATCTTATAATTACCAAAAAGCTAGCTCTGGCTTTGAGTGATTACATTATCATCCAGGATACTGAGAAGTTAAGTATGAGAGCTGATATTTCAGGGAAAAGGAAGAGTAATTATATGGAAAGTTTTATATATCCGTTCTTGTGGTTTCATTTTTGCTTCAATGATCCTCCAAAGCATTTTTCTGCTTTGCTGAACTCCAAAAATCACCCTAGGAGAATATGAGGCTGGTATGAAGAGTGTTATTTCCCATATTTTTCCTTCATAACTTTTTCTATACAAGTAGTCCATTGCCTTTGCTTTATGTACTTGGAATCTGACACAATTAAACAAGCCCCGAGTTAACTGTTAAATATTAAAGATTTCAAATTGCCTTTTAGAGCCAAGGTATGAGGAATCCACAGCATGGGAAGGAAGCTCAGGTAAAGATAAAAACAGTGATTTAAAAAAATTTTTAAAAAAAAATTCATAAAGCAAAGTTGGTTGGTTATGATGTGGTTCATTGTAGGAATTCCTATGTGACTCAGAGAATCAAAAATATGTTGAAAAGATGCAATGCCACTTTTCCCCCTTGTTCTTACTGCATTTTGAGGTTGCAGGAAGTTGCCAACTATAAAACAGCTCCGATTGAGTTTTCTGAGTTATCCAGTAGCCAAAGCCGTAATTTTATTGCATAGCTGCCAATGGAGGCAATTGTGTTTATATTGGAATAATATCCAGGGGTACTTTAAAATGGGTGATTGGAAAGATCCTTTGTGCTGCTATGTGGACAAGAAACAGGAAAGGTAGTGAGATGAAAGCTGTGCAAGAAAATATTTTGTCTCTACTACAGTTTTCAAGTTACAGCAATAAATGACTCAATCAGTCCCATCCCCCTACTTGCCTTCGCTATTTGCGTCACAAACAGTATTAATATCATTCTTAAATTGTTTATGCTGGAACAACAGCCTACACAATGCCCTTTTACATAGGAAAGATGATCCATGCTACCTTAGAGATAAAGTAAATAGAATGCCACCCATCCAGGGTTTCGTTTGACAGATGGCAAGTGGTTCTTATCAGGGACTCTGCCCAAAACACACACAGGAAATAATTAGTAAGCCAGGCTAATGGGTCAAAAACAAAGAAATACCTGTTCAACCTTTGGTATCAAAGAATGCTATTAAAGGGAGAGTGAAGACATTATTGATGCATTCTTTTTTGACCCACAACCCAGACTAGCAGAATGAAACTGTACAGCCGGGAGGGAGGGAGAAAATCCTGAAAGAGAAAACGAACTAAGTTACATGATAATGTGCGCACACACTAACAGGAATAAGATAAACCACAGGGTTAGCTAAGCCTGTGTTAAAACATCCATATTTGAATGTTCTAGTCAAAGAGGACAGCAATGATTGGCTGATAAACCTATATATGTTTATTCATATATGCAATTCAGGATAACAAGCCCTATAGAACTGAAGCTTTTTTGGCTAATCTTATGCTTACAGTATTTTGTTTTCTTAATTTCAACAGTTTCATGTAATATGCTTAATCAATAGTTAAATAGCAACCAATGCAGAGCCTTCAGTAGCAATGTTTTCTGTCTGTGTTCATGTGTGTATAAAAATATTCTACTGAAATATTCCATAACCAACCTAGTTGGAAGTCTATGAACCACTTACAAGGAAATTCTAGACAAGACTGCTGTACAATCACCCAATGTACAAATAACAGAAACAGAATTTAACTGTTTTGGTAGGATGGCCAGAAACTACTAGGGAAAGGCAGTCCCTAAGATACTCATGTCCTAAGCCACATAGGTCTTTTAACCAGCACATTAAATTGCCCTTAGGAATCTATTGGTAACCAATACAATTGCAACAGCTGTGATGTATCATTGAGACTGTCCACTGAGCATGCCTGCTGCCGATTTCGGGAGTACTTGAAGATTCCAGATGGTCTTAAGGGCAGCCCCGGGGTACAATGTGTTACAGTAATTTAGTGATGATAAGGACATCAGTGGCCACTTTTCACTACATTCTGTTCCTAATTTTGTTCAACATAAGGCCACGACTTGTTCTTCAGGAGTGTAGCTGTGCAACACTCTTCCTGGTGATGATTTCCACTTGCTCTTTGAGCATGAGCCAAGGAGGACATCCTGCTCATTCTGGGGAAACACAACCCCATCAAGAATTAGGATTGATATAATCAGAGAATCAGACAGCTTCCAAATCAATAGCCACTCCATCTCATTTGGGTTGAATAAGAGCTTTGCTGCCCCTGCCTTCAAAAAGGGGAAAGGAAAATTCAGGGAATTACAAATCTGGTAAAGATTAATGCTGATTTATGGGCAGCAAAAGATCTCGAGGGCACATGGGTATCTTGGAAAAGTAAAGAAAGTGCCTTTCATCTCTTCTCCCTACACTCTTTCTTAAGGCCAAGGGATCATAAAATAAAGAAAAACAAAGCTTCCTCTTCTTTCTCGGCTTGTAATGGATATATCTACACATTTTTCCCCAACAGGATTTATTACTGAACAACACAGCATCTTCTGGTTTGAACATCACTTTATACACAGGGAAAGGAAAGTAAGGGAGTAGTAGTCAGGAAACAAGTAATCTCCAGGCTATCCATCTATCTCACTCCAGACAGAACTGAGATTAACAGTAGAATCTTATGTTCTAGGAACTCCAGCAAAAAGCCTTAGGATATGAAGTGAGTCCTCTATGCCGAAATATCACCATAGTAGAGCATTATGTGATGTTAGTGCAATTCTGCCTTCTGGAAATGGATACCCCTGACATCAACATGAGATTAGTAAGACTCTAATTTATCTCACATCATATTCAAGTCCCTAAAAACCATATAACTTTATCTGGCAAGTCATGAATCATTCATTTCTACATTGTCTTTATTACATTTATAAGCAATTCAAGGCAGCAAACATAACCATCACACCTTCCTTCTCCTGTGTCCCAAAGGTGCTTTTCAAAAGGCAACTGGATTTTCTTGGTTCCCCCCCCCCACCTGAAAACAGTTTCTAGCGAGAACTGAAGAAGCTTCTTGAGTGAGAAGTGAAACATTTTTTTTTGGGGGGGGGAACCCTAATAAAGTTCAGTTGCTTTTGAAAAACACCTTTGAGACAATCATAATTTAGATGATTGAGAATCTCCACAGACTTTATTCTCGTATTTTCTCCCACAACAATATCCCTGTGAGCTGGTTGGGCTGAGAAAGGGTGACTGGCCTAAAATATTCCAGCTGGCTTTCATGGTTAAGGTG
Source organism: Thamnophis sirtalis (assembly GCF_051295495.1). Lineage (NCBI taxonomy): Eukaryota > Metazoa > Chordata > Lepidosauria > Squamata > Natricidae > Thamnophis > Thamnophis sirtalis. The sequence goes on from NW_028261383.1 coordinate 94,205,306, forward strand.
GGACTTGAACTCATGGTCTCCTGGTTTCTAAACTAGTGCCTTAACCCCTCGACCAATCTGGTTCTTATGCAAGTTATGAGTTATTCTGAACTCAAAAAACCAAAATGCATTTTCCCTACTTGCTCCCAAGAACTCTGAGTACAGTGAAGATCTGCAGCCAATTATGAATCATCACATGATGTTAGATGATTCTAGCTGCACTTCTTTAAGGTTGCAGATAATTTAGTTATAGCTTTGCAAGATGTTTGACAGTTACATGTCATTGATGCCTTGGAGCAGTGAGATGATACTTCCTGCTTTGCTTTCAGAGCTTTCATGTGGCATATTATTTCCTTAATATTAATGGACAGTCACTGGGGATGCACAAATTAATATTTTTCCATATCATAATATTTAACTCTCATTTATTATGGGTATTTTGTCTATATATTGGTCAAATGCTATTTTCTTACTTTCAGCCATAGTATATTTGTGCTTTTACTAGCATAACCTCTCCCCAATTTTTATTTAAATATAATTAGCCAGTCCCTTTTGGATAGTTGCTCTTTTAACCACTCATATTGATTTCTTCAGAATTATATCCACTTTGTGCTAAGCTCTGTAGCTTTTCCTAAGCTTCAAAAGTTTTGATAGCTGTCTCAAATAAGGTTTCGGTGACAACAAAGATTATTCCAACTCAAACCCAAAGGAGAAAGTTGCATTTTAAAATTCATCTGGATAAACAAATCCAGAAGAAGGTGCTGTATCACCACAATGCCAGGGAATTTGCAATCCTAATGGAGTGGGAGGGTATGCAGATTGAATTGAATTTATTTCTAAATTCCAGATTAGTGCTTAGTCATTGCTTAAACATTTAAACAAATGAATCATCCACATATTTCTTCTTCTTTGCAATAACGTTCAACTTGTACAAGATTTAGCACTGACCAATAGCCTTGCTGGCAATCTTAATGAAAACTGACGGACTGTGGGTTTCAACAGAAGAATAACAGTTTGTTTTCCATTTCAGATAACTTTTCATGCAAATCCATTCAGTTTCAAAACCAAGATGTGAACCAGAACTAAGAGGATGAAATCTTGGAGAAAACATACACCCCACCCCACCCCGCCAAGTGTAGCTGATTTCTTTGCCCTTCCGTTCTTTGAAAGCAGCTGCCTTGGTGACAAAATATCTCCATCTGGCAGTGTGAATAAGCAGATCCACCAAGAACCGTCAGAAACGGAACTGAATCAACATTGGGGAGATTTAAAGAAATGCATTCAAGTTTTCATTTCAGGATAGAAATAATTTTAATGTTAATGAAACATATTCTAAGAAAGCAAGGCCTGGTATCAAAGATGACATTTCCATGGTACTTACAGAATCTTGCCAAAGACTTGTTCTGGGGTTGCAGTTAAAAAACAAACCTGATTAATTAATTATCTTATTAGTTTGTCTGCCTGGTAAAAAAAGAGCTATCTGTCAGGCTGAGGCTTGCAAACAAATCTCTCTTACTCTGCTGTTAGTAGAGAACGCTGCCTGCAGAGATGCAGCAGACAGCATAAAGACACCATAACGACTCTTCTAGCACTAATCAAAGAACAACATATCATGTCTGGGAAAAGGTGTTTCAGATCTAGGGACTCAATTAAATGGTCTTTTTGCTGTATTCTAAGTTGAATGATTCTGTTGTTAACAAATCCAAGTGCACTGATTATTAATATGCTAAATAAAGGCAGCAGCACTGCTTAAATATTCTGAAAAGCCAGCAATAACAGACTTTTAAAACTGTTTACCTATACTGCTGCCCAGTGAATCCAAACCTGCACAACATCTATAAAAACTGCAAGGTGATGTCATCATTTTTTCAAGTGGGCAGAGCACAAAAGAAAATGACCTGATTCTTGGATTTTCTTAGAATCAATTACTTACTTGAATGCAGGTTCCAGTACACTCCTTGCAAAGACTGCACGACAGAGCCCATCTGCTTGCTGGGATATGTGAAATTTTTGTAATTGGTTCCATTTTCTCAGGGCATCCAATGCTAACCTGAGAATAAGACAAAGCATACAATCAGCTTCTATATATTGTCTTGAAGAACAATGAATAGATTCTCCCTTAAGATGAATTGATTTGATTTTATTTTATTTCATTTATATGCCGCCCTTTTCCCCAAGGGGACTCAGGGCGGCTCACAATTCAAATCAGGAAAGCGGGGTACAGACAGAAAATAAAAAGACAAAACATAGCAATACATAATTTAAAAACACACAACAGTCATACCATTCGAGACAGGGGGCAACAGCTCTTTAGCCCCAGGCCTGTCGGAACAGCCAGGTTTTAAGGGCTTTGCGGAAGGCCTGGAGGGTGGTGAGGGTTCGAATCTCCACGGGGAGCTCGTTCCAGAGGGTCGGAGCAGCCACAGAGAAGGCTCTCCTCTGGGTAGTCGCCAGTCGGCATTGGCCGGCGGATGGAATTCGGAGGAGGCCTAATCTGTGGGATCTAATCGGTCTATTGGAGGTAATTGGCATAATATCATAAAAGACATATTTGACACAAATCTCTGGGGATACTCATAGCCCATAGCACGATAACAATTATTTGGAATGTCCGAACTGATAACCAGTTATTGCTTAACTATAATAATGCTTCAAATTCTAGATTTGCTTAAATAATTTCATGCAATGGTATGAATGGTTTGTGGAAGATGTATCACGCATGATCTAATTGAAGCCGATTTCATCCACACTCCATTCATTCTGTTTAGGCAGAAATCACTAGGTCTCGTACTTCAGGAATCCATAAGGCACAGCTAACGTGAACCCATTTTGTTCCACTCCGGGTAGGTTTCAGGGCTCCCCCTCTCTTTGGGCAGAGTAAACACTTTGGCTGAACTCCCAGGGCGCAGGTCCGACAGAGCCAGTTTCCAAGGGGAACTTTTAGGATTCCATAGCAAGCCTAAAAAGAAATATAAGGACCAAGATTAGTTACTTATGTGATGAGCGCATATCAAGATTAATATATCTTATGATAAAGTACTATGATGCACCTTATGAATAAAATAACCTTATTAGTTTACAAATATTAAGTGTATGTGATTCCCTGTTCCCACCTACCATTAATACTGGTATAATGTAATATTCCTCCCAAAAAATCTGATTAGGCAATTTTCTGAATGAACGAATGAGAATTGAAAGAGAGTGAGAGGAGGGGCAACACATTAACACATTATTCTTGCCCCTAAATTTCCATGACTGCCTGACCTCATTGCCTTAATCGTGAACTTTTGATCTGGACTTTTCAACTGCACAAGAAAAAAAATTATTTACCATCTTAATAGCAATGATATTTTTTGTTACCTTTTTTCCTATCAAATTCAGTACAAAACATTTTTCAAAGCTGTTTTCCATAGTCACAACAGAGACCTATTTTGTTAAGTAAAGGATATTCAATTTTCTGGCTAAGTTTACAGATCATGAAATGGTGAGATTGATTTTGACTTCATGTTATAATAGCTTGTGCAACAAGTTGTTAAAACAGATAATGGCTTAGTGCAATATATGTACTGAATGATAATAAAGAAACATAAATGAGTAGCTAAAGAGATACCAGATCCAGCAATTTGTGAATTAAAAAAAGGGGGGAGGGGGAAGACATTTAAAAAGAAGGAGAAATAGGGAACCTAGTCTTGTGGTCTTCCATTTCAGGAGCTACTGTGTTTCCAACATAAGAATTCCAGGACATCGTTGGCATCCCTGAATTTAACACACTTATTCCCTTAATATCACAACAAGCAGTGATGTATTAATCATTAAGCAGACTAAGCACGTGCTTAGGGCACCAGGCCCAAAGAGGGCACCACAAAGTCGAGAAAGAAAAAAAACAATGAAGATTTGTACAGTATGTACAAATGAGGGGGCACAAGATGTGTCAGTGCTTAGGGCACCAATGAACCTTAATCCGCCACTGATGACAAGCAGTAAACTGGCCATAATTAACAACAAAAATATCATAAATATGCATCCAAAGATACCACTGAATGGTTAAGAAATGTAAAAGGCATCATCATCTGCTGTTGTTGATAAACAACACAAGTTGAATGTCTCCTATTCTCCCTTTAGGCAACTCCTAAGGTTGCCCAGAGCAGAGACTGGCTGTGGCAATCTCCAGAACGCTGCCTCTTCAATGTAGTTGTTGCTAGGATTTTTGCAGATATGGTAGTTCTAGGCACCTGCAAATACCCTAGACTTCCCAGAGATAAAAATGTAGGATAAATTGGTTCAGTCTTGAGAATGCTACGGGACATAGTACCTAGAACCTAAGAATGCTCTTTAAACATCATTGTTCTGGGCCTGGGTCAGTTTTCCTAACGTAAGGTACTCTTCCGATTCTATGAGTCAATGAATTTGAGGGAACTGTCCTTACTATCCAATCAGAGAGAGAACTGCTACTCACCTGATGCACACAGACGTTGCATTTGTCACAGAAAACCATCTCATTGCCATCTTCTCCTTCTGGTGAACGGCACACATCGCATACCACATCCTCATCATACTCTATCCCAAGGCCTTCTTCCGTCTCAATGGCAATGTTCATATTCTCATAGCACACAGTCTCCAGTTCCTCAAGCACTCTTTCCAAGGTGAATTCATCAATTTCTGGCTTTTCTTAAAGAGAAAAGGCAGCAACACTTTATTTACTTTCTATGAAGAGTCTCAAACTCTGTTGTGATAGATATTTGTTGACCATTAGGAGTCAAGAGAAGAGAAATCCCTCTATTAGCATCAGTTTTCTAATAAACTGAGCATCAACTGTTTATACTTCTCTTCAATTTTAATTGAAATAAAGATATATGCAACACAAATAGAGCAAGGAATCTCAGAAAGAAAATCCATGAATGATGATCTGAAGCTTAGCTGCTACAACTGAGGAGCACATACCCCTTACAGGTTCAACACTGTGCCTGAGCCAATATTAAGCACAGACAGGTAAGTAAGAGAACATTATATTCAGGTTTTCCTGGTCTCATAAGAACTAGGGTGGCAGCATATTCTCTCCACTGAGCCAAAATATAATTTCTACAGTGGTGTTAAATAAACCCAGTGGCCGTGGTGCATGCTATAAATCAAGGTTTATGGCTTGGCAGATTGTGAAAATCAACCAATGGCCTTTCTTCTGCAAACTATGGTTCACAAACTATGGTTCAGTTTGACATTTGAGCATAATAAAATATGCCCACTAAAATTGGGTATCAGAAGTTCTTAAAAGAAGCTTTTTCTTCTAAGTTAACTTAAATTTCAGCAGAATGCTCATTTTTTGCCAATCCTATCTTGTGGCTTATTCCCATTAAATCAGACTTATAAGTAACTAAAGCCAGACATTTGATTGCGGAAGTGCCTAATTCACATCGGGAATCATGGGTCTGGTATTATATCAAATCAGCCATCTTTGTAGAAATGACTTATAACTGCCACTTTGATTCCATCCACAATGCGGTATATAATAGTTCTGGTATGTTTAAAAGGTATTTTGTTAAGGATTCTGCATTCTAGTAAAGGGGAAAAGATAGCAAAGAACAAAGGAAAATAATTTTACTAGTAAAATAACTACTACTTTTGTCTAATCCCTGCAGTCTTCTTAGCAAGATTTCAGAAGTGATTTGCCCTTGCCTCCTTCCTAGTACTCAGAGAGGGTGACAAAGTCACCAAGCTGGTTTTGTGTCTAAGGCTGAACTAGACTCATGGTATCCCTGTTTCCAGCCTGATGTAAAATAATTATCAAATAGTTATTTACTGTATGTGGCTATGGTTTGTATTAAAGAAACTGTTAGTAGTTATGATGGGATATTATTTCCTCAGGGAAAAACAAGTTGCAGTCATGTTGTGTTCTCTTCTTGGCCTTTCAGAGTTAAGGCAACAGCACCTGAAAGCCCTTTCAAACACAATTGTCTCAAAAAGTATATGGTGTCTTACCAAACGTGTCTCTCAGCCTGAAAGAATTTGCTTATCTCTACTTTATCATAGTTAGTACTAGCATATCATTCCTCAAGTAGCGGGTCTCAAGGGATATACTGTGAGGGGTTATCCTTGTAATACACTGTATCTTGTTTAGGACATCTTGAAATCTTAACTGATCAATCAAATGATGGGTATGCAAACGGAATCAAAATGAAATGACCAAAATTAAATCTAAATAGCACTTAGTACGAACCAAACTTAGTTGGAGGGTTGCATATTACTTGATAATAAGCAAGATCATAAAGGTGATTTTCTTTAGAGTTTACATTTTATATGAAGTGAGGTTTATCTATTACATCCACGATAAAATTAGTGGCTTAAATTGTGGTATTGAGTCAGCCAATCCAAGGCACTTAAAAACACAAGGATTATTTCTTTAGAGGCAGTATAACTGTAGCAAAAATCCTTTTCCTGTTACAGAACACCTTTTATATTTGGAGTCCTGGAGAACTGCTAATCTTTTGCTTCCTGTATGTTCTGAATATTTGTGATTTGTATTTAGAAAGCAAACTGGGGTGCGTGTATATTAATTTTACACGATACTTTTTTAAGACAGTGAACACTGTCCCTAGGAACATGGTGCTGAATTCATTATGAAGTGCTTGTTCATCCTCCCATTGTCAGTTTGCTGCCCAAACCTATTGCCTCCTCATCCTGTGTGTATGAAACAGAGACTTCTATGGATATGTAGCACTTGAGAAAGCATCTTGGCTATGATGAGATCCTACTCTCTGTCCATCAAACTACAAATTGGAGAGACAGCTTATGAAGAAAATTCCCTTCACCCTGCACCCTTCGCTTTCTGTTTTGGACTCTCAGCTGCTCTCTCTTTATACCTCTCACACAATCCTACCGGATATAGATACTCAAATCAATATTTGCCTGGGGGAGATAATTATAAAACATTTTGTGGAAGAAGCTGAATATAAGCAAAAGGAGGCAGAGTATTTTTCTCCGCTGATTCTGATGAGGGGAGAGCCAAAGCTGCCACTTCAAACATTCTCTTTCAAGAATTCCTGGGGGGGGGGGTAGTGCCTCCAGGAATGTCATTGGACTCCTAAAAAAAATACCCCCTGGAGAATGAGCGAGTAGGTAGGTAAATAATAAATAAATAATACAACTCAACCAATTGGTATTAATCTTGAGTAGACTCCATGAAAAGACCTAAGGTTTTATTTTGGCCTGCAAAAATCTGGCTTTCAGATTCTGAAATACCCCCATCAGATGAATGTGTGGTGAAGATGACAGAACTAGAAGCAGTGGCTAAATTAACTTGATTAGAGAAAGATCAATAACTACATTTATCAGTGACTTGATATCCTTATGGACTTTTTGCTGAAAAAAAGGCTTTGAAGATTAGAAGAAAAAGTATCTTATGGAAAGAAGGAAATTATGGTGTAAGAGAGGGTAAAATACATCCTCTAAACCACTGATCTTCAAACTTTGGCCCACAGGCCAGATACAGCCCAGCAATGCAAAGTATCTGGCCCACGGAGTGGTGGGATTCAGCCCCTCCCCTCACTGCCGGCCTTATCTTCCAGCGAGCATCCACTCCAGCTGCACTTCTGGTTAGTTATTTCACCGGTTGAGCTGCACTTCTGATCACACTGCTGCTGCTGAAGGTAAGGCCGAAGAGTACGGGGGGGGGGGGAGGGCCAGCTGACTGAGAGGTGATCTCGTCAGTGCAACCATGTGATCCAGGGTTGGGGGGTGAGTAGGGGAGGGGCTGCTGCTGGTTTGAAAAGCAGCTCTGCTGCCAGCTTGTGAAGTAGTGCTTTAAAAATCTTTAAAAATGCTTTTAAAACAGTCTTTCAGGATGTTTTTCACAGCCATATTATCCAGGGCCAGTAGGTGAGTAGGGGAGGGGCAAGTGCAGCAAAGACAAAGGCAAAATGGACTGCTAAATTGGCCACGCCCCCAGTCACACACCCCAGGCAGTCCGGCCCAACAGTCTGAGAGACCATGAATTGGCCCCGTTTATAAAGTTTGAGCACCCCTGCTCTAAAATATATTTGCATTTATAACTTCTATCAAAAGATAAACTGCTTCTTTATAATCTTTTATTTTTTATTTCTTATTTATTCACTATTTTCCCTTATTTTCTGTGTTTCTTTTCTAATAGTTGTTTTTATCTGATAAAAAAAAGTATTCGGTAAAATTTATATTTAAAAAAGTCTGGCTTTCCAAGAGGATTACCGGTTCTATGAAAGGGAAGACAATCTTTGAGCACTATATATCCAGCCTGAAAGACCAATTTGCATAAGCAACAGAGGTTTATTGCTAATGGCGCATTCAAATATTTAGTAAACAAACGAAGAAACAAAGACTTTTAAACATGGTAATTTAGCTAACTTGATGGAACTGGGCTTGCATCATAGCTGTTTGGTATTTTATTAAAAAGCAATAGATACATGGTATAAATAAACAATTAAAAGATGTTCAAGCAACTGAAAGGAAGGAAGCATGCTAATTTTTCCTAGGTGAAATAGGAACTGCAGTGGTTGGAAGTAGCCTATTCTCTTTGTTCTGTAGCTATTATTCTTATCTACCTCACATGCAATCCCACAAGAATTGGGACCATAGTCTCTACTACTTTTCTTTCATTCATCCTTTATTTTCTGTCTTTATCTTCTTCTTGCAAAGAACATTAACTTTTTGAAAAACTTGAAATTGGAAAGAAAATAAATTTATGAAAGGTAATCCATTTGTTTTTGCAGCTTGTGAAAGAGCTTAGATAACTGTCTGGGAATGGGTGAGTTTTTACAAGAAAGAAGAAGAAGGGAGAGTTAAAATTGCACTGAAAAAAGATAAGCCTAGCTATCAGGGCCTATTCTTATTACAACACCTGGCTGTTCTTGGTGAAGGATTTTTTTTTTAAACTAAAACAAAAAAAACCCCTCACCATCCACAACATACAGTACTTGGACTTTGGGCAAAGGTACAAACTTCTTTATGAAACTTGATCATTTTTTTTAAACGTTTACACAAGGATATGGGGCGGTATGGCATCTTGCCTGTCTCTATTGGTCTGGGATTTAGCCAACACAATTACAAACCAGAATTCTTTAAGACTAGAATGGTTGGATCACAACATGCAGAGAAGCTTGACTGCAGCAGTTTTATTGCTGACAAACCTTTAGGAAACCAAGTTTGGCATTGAATCTTTGTGCAAGGTATCACCTTTTAAAAAATAATTTCACTAATATGATCCCCACTATTTGCCTATACTGGGTGTAGCAGTACAGCATGCTTTGTCCTTCAACAGGTACACCCTCCTGGCTTAAAATAACATATTGTTCCAGCATCATTCCAAGGAGGGGGAAAGGTAAGACTCACTGGCTATTTACGCTTATCTAAACAGAAGTCCTTTCTGCAACGGACGAAGGTATAATTTATAATCTTTGTAAACAATCCCTTAAAGCATCCTTTTAATTTGGCACAGAACTTCAAAGTTCTTCTGAAGGCAGAATCAAAATATGCCCTGATGTGATAGCTTGTTTAATCTCCTAAGAATCATTCTGTGGAATTATCTTAGCCTTCCCTATCCTAAGGGGTGCGATGGCTCAGTGGTTAAAGAGGCCGAGCTTGTCAACTGGAAAGCGGACAGTCCAGGTTCAAGACCTAAGCCGCAACATGAAGTGAGGTCCCATTCCTTGCCCCTGCCCACCTAGCAGTTCGACAGCATGCAAATGCAAGTAGATTAATAGGTACCACTTCGGTGGGAAGGTAACTGAGTTCCATGCGCCTTTGGCGTATAGCCATGGTGGCCACATGACCATGGAAAATGTCTTCAGACAATGCTGGCTCCCTCAGCCAAGGAACGGAGATCAGCACCGCACCCTAGAGTTGGACACAAATGGACAGGGAAATTTTTATCTGTATTTTTTACCCTATATCCTATTGGTATTTCTGTCTCAGCTTAGCTTTTCATCTTAGGCAAAGGGAAGAGAGAAGTGATACTTGAGAAAGTATAACTTGAAGGTGCTACCAGCACCTTGAAATGACTGCTTCCTGGTGAGAGAGAGAGCAGTACTGGTGGGTTTATGAGGAAGGGGTATTCCCCGAAATTCTTTAGCTGGATGGCAAGGACTGGAATACTGGACCATACAGTGATATCTTGGTACTAGACTGCTTTAAAACTCAATGAATTTATTACTTGAAACATTCTGACCAGTGGTGGATTCAATTTTCTTTTTACTACCGATTCTGTGGGCATGGCTTGGTGGGTGTGGGAGAAAGATACTGTAAAATCTCCATTCCCTCCCCACTCAGGGGAAGATTACTGCAAAATCCCCATTCCCTCCCGATCAGCTGGGACTGATCGGGAGGCAAAGAATAGATTGGGGGGGGGCAGTCAGAGGTGGTATTTACCGGTTCTCCGAACTACTCCAAGTTTCTGCTACTCGTCAGAACTTGCTGAATACCACCTCTGATTCTGACCTGAAAATTTTACATCACTACTCGCCATTTGTTTTGTACTTGACAAACAAGCTACAACTTGTCAGTATTGGTTGCCCCACGACTAATACATTAATCCTTACAGGGAAAAATGTTTGATACTCATCGAAACCAATTAATGACAAGTACTAAGATACCATTGTATTTACAAGACAAAGGCTTCCCAGCTGTCTTCTATGGTACACTGACTGTACATATAAGTTGGTATCTCAGAGGAAGACTCAATATGACCATTTTCTATAGCTGACAAATTGTTAATGGCAGTGGTGAAATTCACATTTTTTTAAACTACCGGTTCTGTGGGCGTGGCTTGGTGGGTGTGGCAGGGGAAGGATACTGCAAAATCTCCATTCCCACCCCACTCTGGGGACAGCCAGAGGTGGTATTTGCTGGTTCTCCAAACTACTCAAAATTTCTGCTACCGGTTCTCCAGAACCTGTCAGAACCTGCTAAATTTCACCCTTGGTTAATGGTTAACCTCTTTCCAGAAGAATACAGGCAGAAGCCTTGAAAAAAATTAGGATTTAGAAGACAATCTATTTACTTGAATGAGTTTAAATCTCTGGAGCCAAATGAACTGCAACCTAAAGTTCCAAAGGAGATAGATTAATGGCCGAGCTTTTATCTTTGAGAAATCCTGAAGAAGAGGAAGTAGGATAAAAACAAATCTTGCTTTACTTTATCTCACTTTTTAGTTGGAAGCTTTAATAGATTGTGAGATTATTACAGACATAATATATCTTGATTTCAGTAAACCATTTGTCAAAACATTTCATGACATGATGTTTAGTAATTTAGTTCAGTGTGAGTTAACAGTAAGAGCAGTCCGAAAGTAGCTACCTAGGAAGGTGATGGGTTTTTCCAGAGGTATGCTGTACAACTGTCCATCTAAAAAGCTTTAACTTGGATTCTTACTCTGAACAAGGCATTGGACTTGATGGCCCAAGTGGCCCTTCTGATTCTCTAAAGAAATAATGGCAGAAAGATTTTGTGAAGGATTTGAAATGGGGCATGTAGAAACAAAGCAATCAAAATGACTAAAATAAACTTACCGTATTTTTCGGAGTATAAGATGCACTGGATTATAAGGCACACCAAGGTTTTGAAGAGGCAAATTAAAAAAAAAGTTTTTACACTCTGCAACCTCCCCAAAATGGCCCGTTTTTTGCTAAAACGAGTCCGTTTTTTTTTTTAAAAAACGGCATAAATAGCCTTTAGGAGGCTCCTGGGGGAGGCAAAAACGAGCAAAAATGGCCCTGTTTTTCATCAAAAAAGGTGCATGGATAGCCTTTAAGAGGCTTATAGAGTGCTCCTGGGGGCTGAGCAAAAAACGGCCCATTTTGTGCTCATTTCTGCCTTCCCCAGCCCCCAGGAGCTCTCTGAAAGCCTCCTAAAAGCTATGCATGGTCATTTTAATGAAAGGGCGGGATTTCAGGAGGCAAAAAATGTTGTATTCAGTGTATAAAACACACCCAGATTTTCAGCCTCTTTTTTGAGGGAAAAGGGTGCATCTTATACTCTGAAAAATATGGTAAGTGCAATTTACAGTTGAATTTAATAACCTTAATTTTTCTACTGTGTTTCAGGGTCAAAGTGAAAAAAAATAGTAAGTTATAGAAAAGATTCTCAGAGAAAGGGAAAAAAACTCACCTCTATTTCCTGCAGAGATCACAAAAGACCCAAAAGGATTGGTATTTCATTCTAAGAGGAATTAAACTTTCTTATACCTACAATTCTATCCTACCATACACCTTCTGTTACAGCTTATTCCCCATAATTTAGGAAACTCATAAATTTTTCATTGTTAGACATACTGCCCAAATGAATCTACATACGAAAGGGATAAATGAAAAATTTCCATCTTCTAATTTCCCTTCATTCTGAAGGTGTTATTATTCAGCAGAAGGCCTGAGTCTCATTAAGTTTTTAAGAACTAAGCAAAAATTACACAAGATGACTTATGGATGGTGTTATCCTCAGCAATTTAGGCTTGTGGGTTAAATGGCTATTTTTTCCTCCCTTTTACACATACACTCACCTTCCATTTGTGTGTAATTATACTACTACTGTAATGAGGTACCGGGTTCAATTCAGAAGTACCCCAGAGCCTTTGTAAGCAACAAATACACTGGATAGGAACAAAACAATTAATGGCTTATGGATCACTCAACCACAGGACCTAAGGGTAAAATACTTTTTCTATTTATACTCCATTTATTTTCCTTAGTATCGTATAAAGTTATCACTATTCATAAAGGTAGGTAAAAAAAATACACATGAGCAGAATCGCTGCCTTTTAATAACATTTAGCAGGGGAGCTTTCTACGGCCTTCAAGTGTTTTGACCTTCATTTTTATGTACGGGAATGTCTTTAAAATAGAAAGCAAGAGCCATTTGTAAAATTGTTAATGCTCAGCAGCTTTTACTTTTGAACAGTAGAGAAAAAGCAATATGTAAATGTAAGTGGCCCTCAGCAAGTCTCCTGAAACAGATCTAGACTCATTTCTGTAGAAGTGAGATCACAATCTGGGACACAGTGACAAAAGAATGTATAATTAGATTAATAGGAAGAAAAGGCATTACCACAGAAACAATAGTCATGACATTCCCTAGGAAAACCTACAGCCTGTTATCAACTGCTAGTCAGTCATTTACACCTCTTCTTCTGCAAAATGAGACATAATGGAAATAGTTGCTACTTTTCTCATCTTCTAATCAGAGGCACGAGGAAACTATTAATCAGTAGAGGTTACAAAACCACTAATTTCTCACTTGATGGCTGGGCATCTTTCCCAAGATCAGACTGTCTCCCAGCCCACTGGTTTCTTGAAAAGCCATTAAAACCTGGCTAGCCTTGGGAATACATTTGTGATGTAGGGGACTTTTCTTCTATGGATCCGGATGCTGCTGCTATTGACTTTACCATTCTTTCCCACTAGCCTTTTTATTATTTTGTAAGATGCACAGAGACTTGTTAGGGTTTAGAGTGGCGTATATACTGTAGTGAATTGTAATAATCATTCTTTACCACTGACTAGCATTAGAATCCCCAGTTTATTTACACCACAGAAAATGTGCCAACCATTTTCACAGAAATAAGACAATGTAAGGGATCTTAGAGATCATCTAATCCAACCCATTGTCTAAAGCATGAATCTATCAATAGTCAGCTTCTTCTTAAACATGTGCAGTTCACTAGTTTCTAGGATAGTCCGTACTGAACAAATGTTACTGTTCCAAGTTTTCCCCCCTGATAATTAACCAAAATTAATTTCTTTATAATTTAAAACCAGTGCTACCTGTCCCGTCTTCTGCATAATGTTACCTTGACTTCTTCATAACATCCTTCAGATGAAAGACTATTAAGACAGCTATCCCATTTCCCAGTGCCTTCTCTTTTTCAGGCTGACATAGCCAAAGGATCTAACTGCTTATTCTAAAACTTTCCTTTTAGGCCCTTTATTATCTTGGTCTCAATTTAGACATGTTCCAATTTGTCAGCATTCTTCCTAAAATGCAGTGCCCCAAACTGAACCTGGCATGTTATGTACTCTCTGGCCATTGTAGAATGGAGAGGAATGCCAATTTCTTTTGATCTTGATACTATACTAGCAACATGATCTAGGACTGTTTGCACTTACTTTGTTTTTTGCAATGCATCACATTGTGGCTCATATTCAGCTTGTGAATGCACACCAAGACCCCCAGAAATTACCTCTGATTTGTTTTCCAACCCAAACGTAAAACTTTGCATTTATCTCTGTTAAATTTCAAGTGGGACTTTGCCCAGTATTTCCACTTGTCACAATTGTTTCTGAGAAACACTAAAGAACCTTTTAATATTATTTGCTGGCTGTATGTAAAATGATAGGCTGAGGAAACATACCAAAGCATGCAAGGAATGTAAGCACAACAGATATGAATTCAAGGCTTGCAGTTTGCTTTACAAACTATTTACATTTCAGTGTTTCCAAGGCCAGAAAGTATTCCCTTCTATTTTAAAAAAAATCACAATAAAAACCATTTCACTGCTCATGACTTGAGCCTAGCATCAAGCAAGGTATGGTGTGTGTGTGTGTGTGTGTGTGTGTGTGTACTCATATGTGCATCAAAATCTGCAAAGGGGTAGAAACCCAGTCCTATTCCTTTTATTCATGCATGCAATTTCAATGTGTGTACAAAAGAAATGGGGTTGAAATTGCAATGCCCCACCTGCCATCCTATAGATTTTGACTCTCATCACATTGTATGTCACTGAGTAAAAATAGGGTTTCCACTGAAATTGAAAAATCTCCATTCATCACGTTAACACATTTTCTAGGTCTACATCTATCACTTTTCTGCATCTACAGTACCACCTAGAGAAATGAGATATAGAATCTGCCTTATTCCCCTCGTAAAAAAATTAACACTTTCATTTTAAATACACATTTCATAATTTCTTAGTGTTCTTACAATGATCCACTTGGTAAGATAGGGAGAAATATTAACCACAGCCATGTTGTACAATCACCGAGTCTTATTTTCAATTGAATTGCACTTCAGCTGAAATCCATTTATTGAAACCTGGACCTTTTTCACTCTGGAGAATCTATCAAGGAAAATAAAATAATTCTTAACCAGTAATTTTAAGCTCACTGGCCATCTCATAAGCAGAGACACAACGTACAAACCTTATCCTTTCTTCTAGTATATGCGTCTATGTGTCTAAAAATTATTTATTTGATAATGGTTCAGAAATGTCTCTGTGTGTGTATGTATACGTACATAAAAGATATTCTTCTTTAAGTCTTTTATTTTGCTTGTACAAATCACAAAGTATAAGATACAAACATTTTTGGAAGAAAAAAAAGTGGAATAATAAGACCAAAATATCTGAGGACCCAGATTGTTGGGGGCAATATGCTGACTCTCTGTAAACCGCTTAGAGAGGCCTGAAAGGCCTATGAAGCGGTATATAAGTCTACTGCTATTGCTATTGCTATCTCTCTTTCTGTGTGTGTTTGTCTGTGTGTGTGTACACATGCATGAATGTTTTACTTGTAGTATAATAATCATTGCTTACATATATTTAATAGCTTTCTAATTGTTTAATGATCCACTCGGTAAAGCATGGAGATATATTAACACAGTGATTCCTTCTGAACACCCTCCTGCCGTAATAAGGCAATATGAGAATCTATCAACATTTACATTGTGTTTTCAAAGTTTAAATAGTGTTAGATTTAACCTCCATCTTTATCTCTCCAAAACAAAACAAGATGGTTTTGTCTGAATTTTGGGCAGATGTATTTTTGCTATTAAGTATGTTGATTGATTGTAACACAAATGTTTCCACAGAAAATAGAGACACAGTTCTACTAAAGAAAAGCAAGCTTCTTTGATATATGATTTTGACATTATGAACTTTTGTACAAGCTTACAAGACTGCTTAGTGAACATTTCTGAAGTGTCTCCTAAAAATCACAAATCATGAATCCCGAGTGACAAACATTGAGGTCAATCTTTAGTAAATCCACTCGGTTTGCTCACCATAATACATTGCTGGTTAGCAATTCAACTTCTTCTAAATGTGTGAATAGATACAGATGTGACTTTGAAGAAATGATGTGACAAAAGTTATAAAAACATGGGGTAAAACTCCCTGTCAAACTTAACACCCTGGAATTTAAGAGAAGGAAAGGAAAACACAACCAGGCTTTCAAGAATGATGTCAACCCCTTTGAGATAGAGCAAGTCAGGAAACAAAGTCCCTAAGAATACTGTAACTCTACTGATATGGGCAAGAATTACAAAATCTGAACTTTTCTCTTGCCTCCCTCTTATGTCCCAGGGAGTCAGGGCAGAACCAGTCTGAGTTTCTATTTTTCCCCATTTCCTAGGCTTAGAACATGCTTCTGTAATTCTCACCACATAGTTTCTCCAAGATCATCTATGACAGGGGTGTCAAACTGCTGGCCTATAGGCTGGATAGGTCATGCACAGGCCATGCCCACCCCAGCTCTGCGAATGGGAAAACCATCTTGAAACATCATGTGGTGGCAAAGTCACACAGTGAGTTTGACACCCATGATCTATGGCTTACCATGAAACATGGGTATCCAAACTGACAGTGTTTTTTGCTTTTCTTGGCTAACAGACTTTGCCCATTCATATTTGGGAAATAGTGGCATAAAGGAAATAGTGGCATAAAGGTTAAGGACTACATAACAAAAACATGGCAGATCTTTAATCAAATTCACAATTAGTGAAATAAAGCAGTTGTATGCTGGCAATCCCTCTTAATTTCCTTCCCAGTTTTTCTTTACATTAAAGTGAATGATGAAAGTACATACAGTACAGAGATCTTCATATTAAATGTCAAAGTATTTCCCTCTTAAACAGTGAAATTTCCATCCAAACATAATTGAGAGGTAAAAATACATTTTATTAATTACTTATTCTGGAAAAATATCATTGCTTTAAAAACTAGGGCTCTTATTTTTTAAAAATGAGGGCCTTCTAATTTTTTCCCTTACCTTCATATGCATATTAATTTTGCTCTTTTTAGAAGTGAAGGGAAAGGGGAATAACAATGCTTTCATCTTTTTTCTCAGAGTGGTGTTCTGAGATGCTCATAGCAATGAATCCTATCTCCATAAATGAATCAAAACAACTAGCATATGAGCCAAAAATGTGCTGTGAAACTCCCTAGTATTTCATTATGAACCTATCTTGCTAATGCACTTAAGAACCAATTATCCCCCTTTATGTCACTCACAGACATCAGCTATTTCTTAAATTTAAGATAATGGCACATTTTCAGAATATTTTATAATATTCTCTCTTTTTTTGCCTTACATTGTGCTTTACCTTCCCGAAGAATTGCTGTATCATTGGGAATCTGCAAACAGAGCAAACTCAGGTTTATTGTTGGGACACCCGCAAAGTATCCTTGGGGCTCCCCATACTATCTTTCAAGGACAGAGATGAGACTAATAATGTGAAGGAGTGGCAGAAACAGCAATGGGATGCCATGTCAAAGCTAACACTTTTGCAGCAGGAAGAGTCCATTGTAATCAATACCAGCTTTGCCTCCGCCACCTCATTATTTGGGCTCTTATACATTAGCTATGTTCACCCTCATACTAAATTGCATTATGGTTAAGTGTTTCTTTAGTCTGTTGTGAATCCATATTTAGTGTGAAAGGCAACTACAGCCTATTTGCTTGCTTGCTTGCTTGCCTGCCTGCTTATCTATCTATCTATCTATCTATCTATCTATCTATCTATCTATCTATCTATCTATCTATCTATCTATCTATCTATCTATCTATTGATGGATTTGATTTATCTGGTGGCCAATCATGCACAAATCTGGGAGATTTATAAAAATTGAAAAAAAACAATATAAACAATTCAAAGCAAATAGTTTCCTTCTGAGGGAAAACTATTCTACAAATCACGGTTTGAAAGTCACTGCTTAGTACCATCTATGAAAAGAAATGAAACAAAGTCGTCTCTGCTCCCTCTGGATCTCTAGTCAGCTACCTGCATTTGCCTGAAGGGGCCGTCTGCAACATTTCTTGTTTCTGTTTCCTCTAATAAGGAGCTCCAAACCCATGCAGTGAAGGAAAGAACCTGTTTAATTCTCCCACAACTTCTCAAGGAAGTACCTGTGTCTTCAATGTCTCGGGTATTGGAAAACATTAAAGTGATGGCTTACTTGCTTCGGCTATGCAGAAGACAATGGGGCCCACTTAAAAAGATCCTCTTTTGTTATTGTTTGAGATGATTCTCAAATCCAGGGCAACATGTAGTTTGCCATCTGTAACAAAAAATCCACATTTGCAGCCAGGCCTCCTCTTACACTGACCCTATCTAAACAGTTTGAATTTCTCCAATGCTTTCTGTAAGTTTGTCCAAACAGTCATATAAAATGGATAGTTTTTTTCTGATGTGACTCTGCTTATTTATTTGTCAATTTACAATACAATACAATGGCAGAGTTGGAAGGGATCTTGGAGGTCTTCTAGTCCAACCCACTTGCCTAGGCAGGAAACCCTATACCGTTTCAGACAAATGGCTATTCAACATCTCCTTAAAGACTTCCAGTGTTGGGGCTTTCACAACTTCTGGAGGCAAGCTGTTCCACTGATTAATTGTTCTGTCAGGAAATTTCTCCTCAGTTCTAAGTTGCTTCTCTCCTTGATTAGTTTCCACCCATTGCTTCTTTTTCTACCATCAAGTGCCTTGGAGAATAGTTTGATTCCCTCTTCTTTGTGGCAGCCCCTGAGATACTGGAACACTGCTATCATGTCTCCTCTAGTCCTTCTTTTCATTAAACTAGACCATACCCAGTTTGATCAGCAAACATCCCTCTAGTCCTATAGTTATAGTCATATTTGAGCCATATGGAGATAAAATTGTGATTTTCTTTCTCTTTCTCCTATTTTGTATAAACCTCCCCTAATACATTTTTATAAACACTACATCCCCCGCAGCCTTTAGAGACCAATAAATATATGAATAAAGCAAATGCTGCCTCAGCAGCTAAAGGTTACCAACACTGCTCCTCACCTTTGCTCCCGAAAGGCCCTCTGAAGCAGCAAAAAATTGCCTTGTTTGCATGACACCTTGAACTGCATTGGGTCGGAGGTTACATATCATAAATAGTTATGGCCCAGACAGTGTAGTGGGGTGCTCTATCAAGAAATGAAATGTCACCTGAGCCAACTAATCACATGTGTTATTCAAACTCAACTCTTTTCTCCTGTTTTGCTTTCTGCTCCCTTTCCCATTATCCAGAGAATGTGTGAGTAAGGAAAGATGCCATTCCACCCTCCCTCAATGGCACCAACCACTGCAGAGATCCATTTTTTTAAAATTTTGCAAGGAAAAAACAATAGGCTGGGAGGTTGCCAACTAGGCTGCTTCCTATGTGTTTTTTTTTAACCTGTATGCTAGGGCTAATTGAGTCAGCAACATCATGTAAATATACCCATTTAATACTACAAATATTATAATCACAAAAATATGCAAACCAACAAAACAAAACAAATGCATTGGCTGTAATATCAGGATTTGAGAACTTCACTGCATTTATACTCTGGGCATCTTTTCTTAGAAGAGACTTCTATACATTGGTTTGATATGGTACCTCCCAGGGTTAGATTTGTGTAAGAGTAAAGTCCAAGACAAAGTGGCTGTAGGAAACATGGTGAAGCATGCAGGGTGGAAGACTAGAGGCCTTCAACTGTCTTGGGTCTTTTGAGTCTTCACTCGCTGGCAATCTTTGTGTCAAGGTTCTGACTGACAAACCCAATGAAAGTAAGCACCATTGAGAAGATCCAATCTCCTTATACAAAAATTTATTGACTACATCACTTCCGCATGACTGAAGGCAAAACCAGATCTAAATTTTTTTTGCCCCATAGTTAAAGTTCACATTCTCTACCTCCCCCCCCCCCCATTAGCTCAGGTCACATTGTCCAATTCACTGTCCGGATATTGCTGTGGGAAAGTCTTTCTGGAGTTTGTAAACACCTGCTGAAGTGTCCTTGGTTCTCATGCAGACATCTTGATGTTTGGACCATGTTTTATCTCCCACTCCCTCCCCGCATAGTTCGTTGGCAAGTTGAGATGCGATAATAATGGCAACAGCAAAATGGCTTTGAAGCTTGACACTCTGATTTGGTATAGCATTTGATGGTGCCTTGCCTAATTCTAGCACTTAACCTTGAAGTGTCTGAGAGAAATTGTTCCCACTCTCTGTGTTAGCTTCTGGTGATTAAAATGAAAAAAAAAAAGAACTCCAAAATCATAATTCCTGTACCACTACCTCCTGGCTGTATCGAGAATTGAGAAGCCTGGTTAGAGGCTTCAACCATTCCTGGCAGTGCAGACCAATTTCACTAGAAACCAGTATAACCTATAATAACTTTTTAATTTAAGGTATTTAAAAGTCAAAATTTTCTGTTAAAGGAAGAAAACAGAACAGTATTCAAATCATGAAAAATCAATAGCTTTAAAAGGAAACTACAAAAAAAAACCACCCCCAAAGTTTACGGTGTTCCAAACAGACCAAAAATATCATACACTATAAATAAAAATATAAATAAAAAAGAACATATTATAAAGAGATTGGAGTGGAATTTCAAATCATCCAAATCACAAAACTTCAAAAGGGAAATTATTTCCTCATTCCCAATCAGAGATATTCACAAAAGGCCGAAGTACACAAAATACTGAACTAGTACAGAGAAATAAAAGAAGGCAGACTTGCATAGCACAGGGAAATAAATATCAATGTTCTAATGCAGATTATTTCCTAGACTTCTTCTTTCTTAACTAGTAGCTATAGTGTATGTTCCTCCAAAAATCCATTTGCTGAACTTCCCTTTTTTCATAAAAATTCTAAACTTAGTTTTGGAGCAACAATGTTAATCCCCTTTTTTCAACTTCAGTCCTGTGATGTATGCCCAAACTTTTCCATCTACCAAACCAAGGATATGGATATCTCTCTGTGTATATGATAGAGAGGATATCTCCTTTGGGAACATGTGGATTCTGTGTTTGCACTTATTTGTCATCTCAGCTGGCTGGCTGTGAATGAATGCCATTCTTTCTTCCATTTCATGCTTTCTAGAAATAGCCAGGGGTTCATTCAAAAGCAGCAGGGATAGCACATCTAGGTCCTTTCCTAGTAACTGAGGACTATTAGGTTCTGGGCAGGAAAATAAAGGTTCAGATGAATCCTTAGCAAGATGGAATGGCTGCAATCCAGATATATTCTGCCTTTAGCTCTGAACAGAATCATATTCCGTGTACTGAACTATTGGAAACTTAAGGTTATTCTGAACTTTCAACTACTCAAGTCCAAGACCAAAAGGGCCTTATGTGCCCATTGGGGATTATTTCTGGATCAGGTGGTGTAGTACATAATCATATGTGACTTTTGTCAGTTTTTGCCTGGATTGCTGCAATTTGTTCTAGGTGGGCTGTCCTAGAAGGCCAACCAGATTTCAGTGGGTTCATTATTCAGCCACCTGAGCCGTTATGACTGCAAAGCAAATGGTATACTGTACGGGTATAATCTTTTTTACTTACAATCATTGTTTAGTGGCCGTTTGAAGTTGCAATGGCACTGACAAAAGTGATGTATGACTGTTTTTCACACTTATGATTGTTGCAGCATTCCCATGGTCACGTGATCAAAATTTAAATGCTTGACATCTGGTTCATATTTATGACAGTTGTAGTGTTGCAGGGATCACCTTTTGAAACCTTCTAACAAGCAAAGACAAGGGTGTTTGTGTGTGTAACCAGATTTGCTTAACAACCACATAATTCACTTAACAACTGTGGTGAGTCTCTTAATTGTGGCAAAAATGGCTATAAATGGGACAAAACTCACTTAATAACTTACCTAGCAATGTTAATACATACAAATCATAAAATACAATCACTAATGGACTAACAATGATAGATATTCAGATACAACTAAGGACCAAAAGTGTGCTAAAATTAATTAGAAGGAGCATGTACATATAGGTTTCACTGTGTGTGTGTGATATCCTAAACCACATTTCAGACAATTAATCTACAAATGGAATGTCTTTCTGTCACTCCTCCCATCTGAATAAAGGAAAACCTAAGATAAATATGCTAATCAAAATGTCTCTAATCATTTTATACCAACAACACAGGCTGATCAGGAATTCACCTGCTCATGAAAAAAAAAT
Source organism: Thamnophis sirtalis (assembly GCF_051295495.1). NCBI lineage: Eukaryota > Metazoa > Chordata > Lepidosauria > Squamata > Natricidae > Thamnophis > Thamnophis sirtalis. The sequence goes on from NW_028261383.1 coordinate 94,227,484, forward strand.
CAAGGTTTATTTTTTTTCTCCAAGTAATAAATATCCCATAATTAAAGCTGGCTAAAGATTGTGAAAATAAGCATTATTATTTAAACCAACGCATTATCCCATTCCTACCAAAAGACACAGCCAAGGAACTAACTAGAGATATACTAATTTCTCCTTGAAAAGTAATACCTAAATGTAAAAATGGCCTGGCCTGGCCTATCCCAAAATGTCTCTTATTTTGCCTTCAGCAATATAACATCCTTTTCTTTTGGCCCAGATTCCAATATAAAGCATCAAATACAGGCAGGTAGCATTTCTATATCTTTCTGACTGAGTGTGTGGAAGCCTCTACTGTGAGTACCAAAATATATAGTACTTTGAGAAGGGAACTCACAACTCAAACATCTGAAACATATTGTATAAGCGAACCAGTGACAGTTATTGATATAGCACACTAAATGAACCGGCTAAGTTTGGGGACATTTCAACCACAAATTTTAAAAGAAGATCAGCCAATATAATAGGACTCGTTACAATGGTGCAAGTGGTGATTCTATTGCAATGCAGCAAAGAAACTGTACAACATGGTTTTTAGGTGGAGAATTCAGTTCCTTGAAAATCATTCTTTTCATTTTTAAGGAGAGGTTGTTATTGATCATTATGGCTTTGAATATGATTGGAATTACGTATGAGGTGAAATCTGGTCACACTGATTATTTTAAAAAATAGCCTAGATATGCAAGAGTAGGAAAATAACTAATTACTTTCCATAGCCACATTGTAAATGCAAGTTGTGCTGCAATATAAATTATGTGGAGTTGTACAATATGTATAATTTATACAGATTACAGAAACAATTTTTTATCACATCAGAATCAGAATTATATAACTATGTTTTAAAAGTGGTTGGTACAGAACTTACATTCCATACATATGCAATAATAAATTAAGAAAATGGTTCTCTAGATACAAGATAATCCATGTCCTCAAATATCTAAAGATACTTAGCTATCTTTATCCTCAAGTTATTACTGAGTTATTAATTGTTCTGATGTCATAATAAGTTTTCCAAGGCTTGGACCAGGCAACTGAATATTACTATAGTAGTTGTGAAGGCCTTTGATTCTGTTCCAAGACTGACCCCAAAATTTAGCCAAGTTGATGTGTACTTAAACAATGAACTTTCAAGATAATGTCCAATAGTCACAGAGCCTTTTTACATCACTTGATGACTAACTCCTGCGTGTAACTTGTAATGTCTCCATTTCCCTGTAACCTTCTAATTAGGTAAAGGTTCTCCTCGTGCATATGTCTAGTTGTTCCTGACTCTAGGGGTGGTGCTCATCAAAGCCGAAGAGCCAGTGCTGTCCGAAGATGTCTCCGAGGTCATGTTGCTGGCATGACGAAATGCTGAAGGCACATGGAACTCTCTTATCTTCCCACCAAAGGTGGTTCCTATTTTTTCTACTGCTAGGTTGGCAGAAGCTGGGACAAATAACAGGAGCTCATTCCGTTACGCAGTGCTAGGGATTTGAACTGCTGAACTTTCTGATCGACAAGCTCGTCTTAGCTACTGAGCCACCACATCCCTTATCCTTCTAATTACAGGATCATAATTTATCAACTATGAAAGGATACTACCTTAATATATAGCATCATGTATTGTATAATACAATCCCTTATTAAGTAAAAGTGGATTTTTAAGGGGAAAAAAATCAGGACAGCCTGCTTGTTAAATCCCTGTATTAGAATTGCCAACATACCTGCTATAAATCTTTTGCTGAATCTCTGGCCCAGTTATTTTATTACCATCAAACAAACCTCACAGGATTTAATGGTTTCCCCTTCATCAGCACTACTGTGGTTTATTTTATGTGTATTTAGCTCAAGTTTCTTGAGTCAGTTGTCCGTTTTAAAGAGCCTCCTTTGGAGACTCTGGATTCTAGGGCAAACCACTATTTGTATTTTCAAGCTCTGGCCTCCCTTGAGTTTTCTTGTTGGATGTTTATTACTTTCTTGCTACAAAACTAGATTATACAGGAAAGAAGCAACAGCACACTGACACCATTAATTAATCTATGTTCAGTGGCTTCTTGTGAGCATCCCTCTGGAACTATTTTAAACAGATTTCTTCTCTGGTGACTAATGGCATCGCCAATAACTACTTAGCACAGCAATCCTACAGAATCCTTTTCCTACAAAAAAGTAAGTCAGTAAGTCCTAGTGAATTTGGACTGCAGCCTAAGACTTTTTGATCTAGTTCATATAACATATGAAGTCATAATGTGATTTATTTGGTCTTGGCCACTGGAGCTTGCAAAATGTTGAATAAAACTCAGTTTGAGTCTTAAAATGGACTGGAACTTGGAAGGACTTAATTGGCTAATATAGCTTATATTAGATCTGTAGTAAGTCTTTCCCAAACCAGTACCTTCCCAAATTTTGACTAGCCGGCTTTTAAACAACCACAACCACAACAACAACAAAAACAGGCTTAATTATGGAATAAGTAGAGAAAGGACTATCAGTATAATATATCCTTTTTGATGTGTGCATTCTTTTTCTTCTTCACACTTAAAGTGAGATCCCATTAAACCTGGGAAAACTGCAAATGATGTATTTTTCTGTCACCATCCAACCCTTTTCTTGTTCAGAAATTCTTTTGTCTTTCTCCTTTATTTCCCTGAGACAACTAGATGAACATTTAAACTTAACAGTAACTTAAAATAGTCTATATGCAGGTTCCCCTCATATTATAACGTACCCATTGTCAATACTTGCCTTCCATCAGCACCAAATATATTGGTGACTCTTTCAGACTATAGGTAGCTTCTGATATATGATATATAACAGACAGCACTGTCAAACAACGAAAGCTTTTCTTTTCAAGCCATTCCAAAAATATTATTTATAATGACACACAAATTGGATTACATGAAGATTAGAAGAAATCCAAATTTCAAATACAAATGAAGATTTATAGCCCAGCCTTTGATTATAGCAAAATGGGTGTTGGTTGTTACCTGAGACGCCCATTCTCAGGGAAGTGGAGATAGCATCCAGAAATGGGTTAACTCCGTCCAGCATCCAATCGGACTGAGTCTACAAACTGTGATGTCACACCTCCTGTGCTAGCTCCTCCCAGCTTTCGAAGAAGGTGGTCTGTAGAATGACGTGCAAGTGAACAAACTAAACAATCTCTCCTCCAGTACACTATCTAATTTCGGTCCGGACCAAAGGAAAGGGTGGGGCTGTATGCTATATCCACCACCCAGAGAATGGGCGTCTCAGGTAAGAACCAATACCCATTCTCCAAAGTTGGTGGAGATAGCATCCAGGAATGGGATATACCAAAGCCTGTCCTGTCCTTATGGGAGGGTCAATGTCCAGGCTGAGCTTCAGGTACTGTAATACCCTCCTGCCAAAGACATCTTCCGCTGAAGCATACTTATCAAGTCTATAATGGCAGATAAATGGGGATGGAGATGTCCATCTGGCCACCCTACATATCTCCTCTATAGAGGCCTGCGTGGCCCAGGTGGCTGTGATGGCAGCACTCCTAGTCAAGTGGCTCATAATATATTGAGAAGGAACCAACAAGTGCGTGGTGTAAGCTTTGGTAATGCATGCCCTGATCCAACGACCGACAGATGATGGAGATGCTTTGGAACCGAGTGAGGCTGGTTTTCTGTGAGATCTGATGGTGACCACTGGCCCTGTGCCATCTGTGATTGCAGGTGCGCCCCCCCCCATCCTATCAGGCTGGTATCTGTCATAATTGTTAGGAGTTCCAGTTCTTGGAACAGGGATCTCCTGGCTAGAGTTGGGGACAACCAATACCCCAGGGATCTTGTTACCTCCGGTGGAACACAGACCTGAACGGGCGAGCAGCTGATGTTGGCCTTGTGATGTGGGAGAAAAAACCACTGGAGACATCAGCTCTGGAGGCGAGCCCAGGGGACGATCGAAAAATAGAAGACCATCTTCCCCAGTAGATGTGAGAGTTAGAGCAGTTGAACGTATTGATGCCGTTGCACCTGGCAGCCAGTTCCTGAAGGCTGGATTGTCACTCTGGGGAAAGGAAGACCCTGCCTGCACTGTATCTCTGTTGAGCTCCTAGGTGTAACAGGTGAGTGGTGGGTATGAGAGAACTTTTGTCTAGGTTGATGGAAAAGCCCTGGTCCCGAAGGACCTGGATGGTAATCTGGCGGTCCTGTTCTGCCTACCTGACTGATCTGGATTGGAGCAAAATGTCATCCAGATAGCATTGAATCCGCATTGGCCTGCAGCAGAGATGGGCTGCTACCATTGATAGAAGTTTGGTAAAAATTCAAGGGGCCAATGACAGGCCAAAGGGAAGGGCCTTGTATTGGAAAAGTTTTCCTGCGTAAAAGAAGCAGAGAAATTGCCCGTGGGTGGGGAGAATGGGCATGCTGAGATATGCCTCCGTGAAGTCCACCGAGGTGAGAAGGCTGTCCTTTTGGATCCTTTCCAGAATGGACTGCAGGGAGTGCATTTTGAACCTCCGATAAACTATATAACAGTTCAGTAATTTTAGGTTGAGAATCGCTCTCCAGTCCCATTCACTGGCACAATGAACAGGCAGGAGTAAGGGTGGCCCTGGCCCTACCTGGTCTTGTGGGACCGATTGGATTGCTGTGATTTGAAGCAGATGGTGGATCACCTGCTCCACCAGGCGTCCTTTGTGTTTGTCCCGGGACACGTGACAAAATACCTCGGGGGGGGGGGAGTAGAGAGGAATTCCAGAGAGAGACCTGATCTGATTGTTTTCCTCACCTAGGAATCTGTGATTATATCCTCTCATCAATCTGCAAAGGCTGCCAGGCGGCCACCAAAGGGCTATCTCCAGACAGTCACTTCTGCCATCTGAAAGGGCAGTTGGACCCCCCTCTGAAGGATTTTCTAGGAGGAAAACATTGGTAGTTCCTGCCTGTCCTCTCCTGCTGCTGGTGACCCTGTCGAAATGGAGCCTGACGTTGGGGATGGGGTGTGTGTGGAGAATCCTCGTCCGATCCTCAAAAGGGTGAACGCCATTCCAACCTCCAGAAGAGGGACAGGAGGACCTTATGCTTGTCTTTGGATTCCATCAAGAGTGGCTCCAAAGGAATCCCAAAGGGGCAATCCCCAGAGAAGGGAGAAGATGCCAGTCTCCACTTAGCCCTGGCATCCATCTGCCATTGCTTGAGCCAGAGGAGACACCTGGTTGTGATAGACAAGGTGATAGATTTGGAAGCAAAGTGTGCAACATTCAGAGATGCGTCCGCTGAATACTCTATGGCGACCTTCAATTTATTGATGTCCTGGTGGGATTTGGAATCGCTGGAAGGAATTCTGGCCTGCAACTGCTTTAACCAGAACAATGCCGCACTGCTAAAGAAGGACGCTTAAGTGAAAGCCCAGACCGCCCAGGCAGAGGCCTTATGGCCTTTGACAAATGTTTGTTCAAAACACTTGTCCTCTGGGCAGAGGGTTTCCTCTGGAGCACGAGGGTCTGCATTAGGAGAGGAAAGGACTGCCCCAGGGGATTGATAGATGGAACCTAATACCTTAGCTAACTCAGGTCAACATTATAGAGACACTTATCCTGGGAATTGGGAAGAGGAACAGACCCAGGACTCCATCTGGACTACATTTATGAACAGTCTGTGGGAAGGGATCCGAGAAGCCTCCTGAGCTGGTTGTAGAAGTCCTATCCTGGCTACCTTCTTGGCCTTGAATAGAAGGGAGCGAAGGGACCCGGCTTGAACAAACGCACAAAGGTGGGCTGGTCTGAGGCCAAACCTTCATCTTCTGAGAGATCTGACACTCTGGGAACCTCCTCCCCCTCCCTGAATAGTGAAGGTTGAGAAACTGACCCTAATGGGGCAGAGGGTCCGGTATGGTCCCAACTCTTCCATGGTGCTCTGGGACCTGAATCCCTGACCCTTTAGATGATCCTGGGGAGGATCTGTGCTGCAGGCCAGCCGCAATCCCTGGCCTTAATCCCAAATGGCCTCGGATATAATAGCAGCCATATCGGGGGAGTTGGCCGGAGAAGCCTGAAAACCTTGATACCCAGGGATGGAGGAAGCCGGAGCTAAGTCCGGGGTGGGACTCCTGCTGCCCAGAGATCTATCTGTGCTGAGAGGAGATCAAAGAAACCTGCACCCTCCTCCAGCTGGGTGGGAGGGAGGCCAGAGGAGACAGGTCATCCTCTCTTTCTGGAGATAATTCAGCAAACTGAGGGCTGTAAATGGGGACAGGAATGGCCTGGAATGGGTGGGGGCTCACCCTATCCTGTGTCTGATCCATGGCTTTCTTGGCATCTGTCCTTGGGCCTTATCAAATTCCTTCTCCAATGGCTTCTGGTGTTGGCCTTCCGCTTTCTTTATGGCTTTGGAGGCCTTAGCTGGGTGCCCCTGGGATTTAGCTTTATCAGCCACCCTCTTTCTGAAGGGACAGAGCCCTGACGGACAGGCTACGGGATTGTCAGGTGGAGGAGAAGGCCGGGCAGAGTCTGGAGACAAATCCCCTGTAGTCGATGCCATGCTGGGCTCAATTAGGGAGGCAAATGAGCAGGCAGCCACCTGTAAGGTTAACACTGCTGTTGTGGCCTAGTTACTAACCGTTCGTGAGGTCTGCCGAATCAAAATGGCCACCACCGCGGATTCCCACCAAAACAAAATGGCCACCAATGAAGGACACCTTGTCGGAGAGATATCGGGGAAAGCCTCTGCCGATCAAAGCCTTGCCACACAAGTTAAGGAGGCAATGGGGCGATTAGAGGCAGAGGCCACAGGGTTTCCACCCTTGGGCTTGCTTCCGAATTTTGGCACTGCTGGCAAAGTGCCCGAAAAGGCCCCCTAGAGAAAGCACTCCGGAGTGCTGCTTTTTCTTTACAGCAAAGAGGCTGCTGTGTCTCACGCCATGAGGAAAAGAACCGATCACTGTCAGAAATTCACCTGCCCCTCAAGATGTTAAGATAGGGGCAGTGGCAGATGGAGAGGGAGAATTGAAGAAATAACCTATCTAGCTAATAAAGTTGGAGGAGAGAGCAAATGCGTGTCCAGTCCAAGGACAGACTGAGTTTAAAAGCTGGGAGGAGGTAGCACAGGAGGTGTGACATCAGAGTTTGTAGACTCAGTCTACAAGTTTGGATGCTGGACGGAGTTAACCCATTCCTGGATGCTATCTCCACCAACTTTGGAGAAAAGCTTACACTGACTATATGCAAGTAAAATTCAATACTTGATCCAGATTACTTGGGAAACATTTTTGCATGCAGCACCTACCAACAAAACCTTCAAACAAATTAAATGTTCAACTGGCAATTCTTTATACTGACTTTTTCCTCTACACAGAGTTGCTAATTGTCAACATATGTACATGACAAAGTGTTTCCTCTGGATTTCTGAGCATTTAAACAAACATATTATTAATAAGGACAAAAAAGGCAGAGATGGGGATGGGATAGGCAGACTGGAGGAGTTGAAGTGAAGATAAATGGGGTAGAGCAAGGGAAGTATGAGCTCCTGGCCTAATGTCTGCAACTGGGGCTATTGGAACTGTTGTCACTAAGTGGTGTGGTCACATGATGTTTCAGCCAACAATTGCATCACTTAGTGAGAGAAATTCCAATCCAAATTACTGTTCCAAGTCAAGAACTACCTGTATATATGAATGTTCTTGAAAGCAATCCTTACTGTCTTCAGTAGAATTTATATAGTTCTAAATATGCATACAATCAAAGTGCAGGAAGTAAAAATATATTATACACAAACAGGTTTTATCATACTTTATACGACCTTGTGCGATTTGTGCATAATGGCAACTTCTTCAAGCCATTTTTCCTAAGGAGTATGACTGTGGGATTGGCTTACTAAGGATGTTAGGGCTTCTTCAAGGCTGAGCGATGAAAATGAGAAACAGCTCTGAAACGGTGATGTGGTATGATTCCCTGCAGATTTTGTTTGATATATTTGGTAAATGGCCGAGGCAGCTTTGCAAGAATTGGCAGCCAGAGCACCGTTCCACTTCAGAGATGTATGCGCAAATACAGACAAGAACAGCTCAGAGGTGAACTCAACAACTTTTCTTTCTCAGTGGAAAAAGAGGCTAAAAGGAAACAAAAAAAGGCTTTCTGAAGGCAGAATCAGATTTCCAATTTGCATGGCACTGAAGTGTCTATCGAATAATAATAATAATAATAAAAACTGTGCTCTGACCTGTGATGTTTCCTTGGTAACATATATGGAAATTTGTATTTTTGGGATTGTGCTGACCTTGCTACTGTAGTCTTGCCCAAAACCAGAAAGAACATAATTCTATTCAATGTTATGCTTCTCAAGCAACAAAATAAAAAAAATAAAAAATGCAGAGATAGAAGTTTAAGTTTACAGTTAAAGTCACAGTATTTCTCTTCCCCCTATAGCTTCCACCTTCTTGACTCAACCACATCTGCCTAGCCCTTACAATCCTACCTGGGCTGGAATTTCCTTACCTTAACTTGACCCTATTGGATACTTTTAATATTCCCTGCAACCCAGTGGATATTATTCTATTTTTTAACAGTCCTTTTTTACTATTCTATTCTACATCTACGTTTGTTCAATTTAGTTCAACCTCTTGCCTTGTTTATACTGTTTCCTGGAAAAAATCCCAGGTAGACATGAATACTACATGATATTTATAACATAATAACACTATGTGAGAAATGTGAGACCACTTATTTCCTGAGGGTATCTACCTGCTTCACTAGAATGGATAGGATGAGCATGCCTCAGTTCACTTCCACACAATACTGTCATCTCGCAGACCTGGGAAGTCTGCTTTTTCAGTGGCCTACCTTATGGAAGACACTCTTCCCACAATAACCCGGCAGGAACCCCAAACTCTCACCTTTCAGGAAGGCCACTAAAACCTGGCTCTTTACCCAGACACTATGGAGAGTTGTTGGGACACCTGGAAGGCTGATGGAGGGGCAGGATTATTAGGTTTTTTTTTAAATGCTTTTATGGCTTTTATAGATTTATTGTTGTGAATTACCCAGAGTTATTTAGAGAGGGCAGTTATACAAAACTTAAATTCAATGCAATACAGTTTAATTTCACCACATAATGGTAAAATGTGAAAAATAAAATTTAACAGCAGTATTTCTAATGATGTCAGTATGTCCAAAGACACCACTCTTTATGCCAGTCTCACTGTCCCACATGACTTATTTTTTACACTTTCTTCGTAAAAAGTACTGCCCCTCCAGAACTGTCTACCTTTCCCAAAATGCCCTTTCTCAGGTTCTCTTATTTAAACTTGGCAGAGATCTACCAAGGCATGATTAGATAAGAAGCTTGAGTGCATACCAGAATGGAGCCACTTAGTATGGTCCACGTGAGAGAGCAGCCCTTCTGATACCCACTTGTTTAAATCCAGCACTTTCCCCTCACCTCTTCTCAGATACTCTGCTTTGCACTCTCTTCATGGCTGCAACTGTAGATGGTTGTAGATGGGTAACATAATTGATATTTGTGCTGTGGAAAGCTAGTTAACAGTGGGACTCCCTCGCCCAGTCCCATTCTTTAAAAAATGAAAACTAGGAATGGCAGAAGCTCAGTGTCCACCCTTTCAGAAAGAAACCCAATCCCAATAAGCTTGGATAATAAATAGAGAATCCTGCATGGCCGGCAAACTCAGGGAACAAGAATCATTTTGATTTCTAGCCAATAATCTTTATTGCTAGTACGGTAATGTAAAAAACCTTGACTGCCAGTGAAAGTCATTTTTTCAGCTCAGTTTATACCTAATGTGACTAACGCATAGTTATTCTGAGGCTTTCTTATGTGTCTCTCATGTCCTTCATGCCCTCTCCAACTAAGAAATCATTTCTGGAACTGCCCTGCTTCTTCCTTTAACAGTCACAGTAGCTTCTCTGCATTCCCAGGGTCTGTTTGGTATTCTGTCACAAAGGGCAAAGGCTATAGAAGGTTGCATGCCAATAAATTGGTGCTTTTGTTATTGGTTATGTTTCAATATGTCAACCTTTTTGTGAAAAAGAAAACTGCCTAAGTAGAGTGCCCAGTAAACCATTATCACCCTGACTTCTATCTATTCATCCTTCCTCCCCTCAGATATACCCTCATCTTATTTCTTGGATGATGATAGTGAATTAAACTTGTATGCTGCCCAACTTCCAGTTCATTAAAGTTTCTCCTATATATAAAATCTTAGTTATGTCGCATTAGACCAAAAAAAAAGCGATAAAGAGTTTGGCTTAGATAAAAACAGAGCTAAAATCAGAAATTAAAACACACACACACTCGTTTACGAACACCTACCCATTTCTTTAAGCTCCATGTTGAAAAGTTCCAACCAGCAAGCATCAATTTCATCCAGATCATAGCGACATACTCTCTGGGAATATGTTCTGGAAGCATCTGAACTTTCAGAGCTGGACAAGTTCCTTGGAAAGGTCTGTGATGAAGAATGGTCTAGCAGAGGTATTATCCTATGGAAGGAAACAAACTTTGTTGTAAAAGACAGGTTTAGAAATGAAATAAGTCTGCTAGAAACATGTATAATGTATATTGAAATTATCAATACACATACAAATTATAAATATGCATGTTTAGCAAAAAAAAACCATTAAATAAAGTAAGCATTCAGTTTCCATTATCAAATATGTAATGCAAACAATTCAGAGTGGAGAAAATTAGGCATATAATAAATCCTGGGGGTGAGATTCAAAATACATGTAAGAATATCAGACTGAAGAAGATGATAAAAGGATCTTTTACAAGTGTTTTCAAAGTTATTCCTCCCATAGTACAACCCTTATATATTATAATGAAGAAAGTATTTAGCACATCACATTGCAAAACCCAAATTACACTCAATATAAAAATGGTGTTCATTATTGACTCTGCCATCTCTGGAAAACTATCAAGTATTACCACATAAAATTAAGACTCTACCTTGAAACTACTATCAGTGACTTTTTTGTACAAGCAGGAAATGTCTTCTGAAAGACCTAACATCAGCAGAATAAAAGGTATAATATCCTAACTATTAAATAGTTTAATATTCAGGTATGTTAAGAAAAACTTTAAATGACCCTTTTTGTCTGATTGACAAGAAGAGTCATTTGAATTTGCACTTATTTCACCGATGACCCTATTACAAAAATGGTCTCTGTTTAAGTGATTCAATAGGTAGATAATCTCAAACAAGACCTCACTTATTACAATAAACACAGGTATTATGTGCAAATTAGATGACCTATGGCTTTTTTAGTCACTCAGAACAAAACTTGCCTGATGCTCAGCAGCTATTATTCAAAGAACAGATAACAAAAAGATTCCTTCATTCAACTGTAATCTGATTATACATCACTGTAACTTCATACCAATTTTTTTTATTGTATCAAAAAGTACAGCCAGCATTTAACCTGAAATAATTGCAAGATAATCTCAAATTATGGAGTAGCCTATAAGCTTTTAAAGCCAGAAAATCCTGTTGGTTCCCCTATAAGAGTTAGATTGTTAAAAGGAATAAAACTAATGAATTGTCATCTGATACTTGTAATTATACCCCAATAGCTTGCCCCCCCCCCCCTTTTTAAGGAAGACTGTTTAATCATAAGGTTAGTTCAGCAGAACTCCATAGAGGCAGGTTAACAGCAATAGCACTTAAGACTTATATACCACTTCACAGTGCTGTACAACCCTCTCTAAGCGGTTTACAGAGTCAACATATTGCCCCAACAATCCTCATTTTACCAACCTTGAAAGGATGGAAGGCCGAGTCAACCTTGAGCCAGTGAGAATCAAATTGCTGGCAGTTGGCAGAATTAGCCTGCAATACTGCATGCTAACCACTGGACCCCCATGGCTCTTTAAGCCACGGCCCTTTAAACTAGCTTGTGTGATTATGGGTTCTGAAACTACCATAACATGTAAATTATTTTGCAAACCCAAGGATTATAAAACTCTCAGGAACATTGTTAGATTAGCCACTGACATTCAGCAACAAATAAACTGGTTTTAGACAGCATCTTTAAAGGTTTTGGCTGTACAAAAACTACTGCAAATTTAAAGTGTATGGTGATATCACTGCATTATCTTCTTCCCTGTGGCCCTCAAATCTTATCCTCGCCATTGTCCTGAGGGCTAGAAGAGGGATAAGATACACAAAACAATTGTGCAGACATGAAAGCAAAATCCTCCCCGGTTGCTCGAGACAGAACAACTCAAAATCTAAAGATCTGTCCCCCTCCCACCTCCAAAATACAATCACACTTTTTTCCTCTGAGACGTAAGGGACTTTCCTTACATTTGAACAGGAAGCTTCATGCCACAGTATTATTGTTATATAAAATACTCAATTTTTATTGGCTTGAGTCATCATTTCTGAGTGGCTGCCCAAATGAGTCTTGAAATAATATTTCAAAAACCCTTGATTTTGCTTTGCTCTCTTTAAGAACATCTTTACTGTATTAGCAAAGGAACCATCTAATCCAGCATTCTTGTCAAGCAGTGATCAGACACAGATGCTTCTGTGAAGTCAACAACAAACAACGCATGAGGGCATTGCTGTAATTCTGCCCCTGTTGTTTTTTTTCCCAGGAGCTGGTACTCAAAGACAGCTTCATTTGTTCTGGTTTATGTTCTTTAATGGGCTTACCCTTCACCAGTGTTAGCAATCTTTATATCTTAGTGTGATAAAGTGAGATAATAATTCCCCCCCAGGCACTTTCTTCACACTGTGCCTTATTTTTTTAAACTCTATAATTCTCAAACCCCTCTTACCTTGCTTTTCTTTTATCTGAACTAGCTTTCCTATTGCCTATAGCGTTTATTTATTTAAAGGAGAAAAACTATCAAATCTAGTTTTAAGTGCAAGGATCTTAGGAAATACATCTATTTTTTAGCTAAGATATCTAGTTCCTCTACAATTCTTTTATCATAGTCTGTATTGATAGCCCTCTATTTGGGGTAGAAGGGGAAGGGTGCTATAGCGTCAAAGCAACAGACTATTTTATTTTTATTTTTCCTTTTTCCATGATTCTACTCTTACAAGTTGATGTTCAGTGGCACTAGAAGGATCACAATGGCATAATGACAAATTGAGAAACTTCTTATACCATGTACTCTTGTCTCTTTACTTTCACATGCTTCCTTATGCCTTATCTCTGCCTTGATACTAAAGGCACGTATTACTACACTCAGGTCAGGTAAATTTTGCTAATAGGTTTCTACTTTTATTTTGCAATCTTCATGCCACCTGTTCAGAGAATGTATATATCACAACACCACAGATTCTTTGAAACTTAAAATACTTTCTGTTGACACCATTAGTAGTTAAAAGTCATCATCCTCTTAATTCTACCCCCATTAAATGCGAGTCTTCTATTTCTTTTCAGCCTTGCAAACATGATTTGCTGGTAGTACCTCCTGCGTTTTTGATTCAGAAGTCAAACAAATGTGACAAAATCTGCCTACATCAATCTTCTCATAATATTAGACACTAGAGACTTTCTTTCCCCTGGAGCTTATAAAGATATCACTCAGATAATCTTATGTATAAACAAACCCTTGGAAGAGGAGGAAAAAAGAACATTTTGAATGTGTGTATATATATATATATATATATATATATATATATATATATATATATATATATATATATATATATATATATATATATATATATATATATATATATATATATATATATATATATATATATATATATATATATATATATATATATATATATATATATATATATATATATATATATGATATGAATGATAAATGAATACAAGCTGCTTTAGCCTCAGCTGAAATACAGAAGGCTAAATTATTGTAACTATGAAAATAATTTGCATTGAAGGCTTCCAGAAGCAGATGATAAACCACAGAATGCTGCTTCCTCTACCTAAACTGTAAAAGTTCTTAAAAACAAAACATAGCATCCTGATACATATTCTTTTAAAAATATATTTTCAAAGCCTTCTCCGTTTCTGAAAAAGATGATAAAGCTCAATCTTATTTTTCCAGGAAGTTATTGTTATATGCAGATTATTGCAATTATCCCTCCAATCCAGAGATATATCTGAAGTTACAGAAATAGCCAATCTAGTACATATTGCTCCAGTAGTCAAATCTGGTGTGACACCTGGATTTTGAGCAAGATTCATAAAAACTAGGAAAAACACATGTATGTGTATAGTTTTTCCAGCAGAATAGGATGACATTTCATAGAAATCACTGCCAGTGTTTTCAAACTAGGGTTTTTTAAAAAAATGTTTTACTTTCAGTACATAAAACATTTTAGCGCATCCGCTGCCTCCTTCATGAATTATGAACACTTCCTCGCAACCTCATTACCATGTCCTTGACTTGGCAGAAAAGTATGTCAATGTAATTTGTGCAGCCTCATGGCTGAACTTCACTATGCCTCAGTGAGAAAAGCTAGGTGGGGAACTCTCCTTACAGATTCAATGCAGGATGGTTTCTGAGCAGCTTCTGATGGGTTTCCAAGCTTCCTTTCCCTTCCCACTCAAGGATTATCAATCAATCCAGTGGTGGGATTCTATTGGCTTCACTACCAGTTTGCAGTTAGGAGAAAATTGAACTTCCACATTGAAAACAAGGAAAGTAGCAAGAAAAACAATTAAATGCCACTACTTATCAGCTGGGTTTCAGAAGCAGAAATAAAGGTTTGTATAACGCAGGGACAGGCAGGTGGACCCACTTTCACAGAAACAGAGAACCGATTCATTCTCGGCTTGAGGTCAGAGCCATGGGTTCGGGCAAACCGGTCCGAACTGATAGAATACCACCTCCGAATCAATCAATTCAACAGATAGCTAATACCCCAATGCCCATTATTTATGGGGATTTTTTTCTCCTTAACATCTTCCTCCTCTTCACCTCAAATCAGTTCAACCCAAAATGAACTGAGTCATAGAATATGGATTTGTCAGCCAGCACCATATTTTTAATTTTAATGGGGAAGAAAGATAGTGGCAAAGTAATTTTGAAAGTGGATACGGAATACTAAACATATATATGTACTCCATACTGCAAGATTTGATGCAGAAAAGCCCTTCCTTCCCAATACTCAATGGGAAGATTTTAATAGTAAAGAAAGGAGGCCAAAACCTGTTCTTATTTAACAACAACAACAACAAAACCCAAAAACCCACCTTACATCCTTTTCCCCCAGATATATAGAATATACCTTAAGTCAGGCTCCATAGACAAACTCAGGTCCCACAGACAATTTATTATATATTTATTATATTACATTAAATATTTAAGTTGTTTGCCATTTCTTCCATAACAGAAATGGAAGAAATGCTTGTTGGATGTATGACTTCGGAACATTCCTAACTACAGTAATGTTTACTCTGAGAAAAAAACATATTAATAAAATTTAAAGTGAATGGCTTATGGCCACTGACTTCTGGTACACCCTGTATATACAAATAAAGTGCTGAAGTTTGGCTCTGGAAGAGTTAGTTCCAGTATTTGCTACAACAGAATTCAGGCTACATAAAAGAAGATGAAAATGTTCCCTCCTGCCTACTTACTACATGGTTTATTATAATATAATAATAAAAAAAATGCTCACATTTGTTCTAAGGAATCTATTTTCCACCAGCTTATACAATAAATTCTTAAAATTCATATTTCAACATTTCAAGTTTTGAAAATAATTAGATTAAATCAGACTCAGTATTTATTCCAAATTAAACTCTCATGATCTCAGTGCGAGTTAAACACATGCCAGTTTGCTGGATTGCAAACTGGCCAGGGAGAGCTGCGGGGGGAGGTGGTATTTGTCCAAAAAGCCAAGAAGATCGCTTCCCTCCCAGCTATCCCATTTAGCAAATAAACTTTAAAGTCTGGGAAGCAAGCAATATTGGAAATTTAACTTTGGTACCAGATTTTTTAGAATCTGTTTCTTTGTTTATGTTTTTAATAGATTTATGTACTATATTGTTTTATGATTGATATTGTTGATTGGAAACCACCAGGAGTTCGATATAAGATGGGCATCTAGTCAAAACTTTTAAATAAAATAAACAGCGTCACACATAGCAATATATCCTCAGAGGAAAAGTTTCATCTGAGAAACAAACTCTGATGCCAGTTCTGACAGTTCCTGGCTCATTCAAGACGTGAAGCTTGCCATGGTATTTGCAAAGAACCACATTTCCCCCTTGAAATATCACTCTGTAATACAAGTGCCAATACGCACTGATGCTGACAAAAATGAACAATGATATGTAGTTCAGGAAAAACTTTTGAAGTCTAAGATTTTTGTGATCACTCAATTTACTTTATTCCAACATTTTCGAAAGAACAGTGGACAATTTTGTCACCAAGAAGGGATATGAATCTTATCATAGTTGCCATGGACTGAAAGGAGAAGCCTGACTAGAGAATCTAAGGATCCCTATTGTTCAGCATGCAGTTTTTAAAAAGTAAGTGTCCCGAATGTTTGGAGATACTCAAAATGAATATAACCTTTAAGACAGGGGTGTCAAACTCACGGCGTCACATGACGTATCAGGACTTCCCCCCCTTCACTAAACTGGGTGTGGGCATGGCCACCACGTGATACATCCTGCCGCAAGTTTCACAGTCCTGCTTTATGACTTTCTACTTTTTGCCAGCTTATCTAGGTTTCATACGCATTCCATGCCTGAAGTAGTCATTTCACATAGGTACAAGGACTAATAATCATCAGTGGATCTTCAGCATATTGTATACATTTTGCTCATTTGTTCATGCCAGCTTCTGAAATTACATCACTACATCTTAAGATCCTGAATGTACATGCACCTTCTCAAATATGATGACCTTCAGGTGTGCTGGAACTGCAACCTACAGAATTACCAGTTTTTATATTTAGGGAGTTTCATCCAAACATATATGGGACCGCCTGGAGAAGGAGCAGTAAACCAACTGAGCTGAATAGCATTTTCATTTAACTGTTCTGAATCTTCTATCAATTGGGAAGTGAGATTTCGCCTATCATATTTTATTGGCTGAATCCTATTTTCAATATTATGGGGTGGGGGGAAATAATCATTATCTCCATACTAAGAATAAGAATATAAACCTCTATCAACACGTTCCCTGTAAGTCAATTTTCCATTGAAATCCCTAAATGTATTAACCTTTGCTTACAAGTTTTACCTCTGCATTGGTATGAGGAGACAACATGGGCTGTGGTTTCATTTATAAAACTATGTTCCACTGAAATATAGTTCCTATGTGAAGTCGGCAGGCTCTAAATTTGACATATAAATTAAATTAATTAAATTAAATTAAAAAATATGTAAAATGACCCCATGGAGTATCAAGTTTATTTAATTACAAGTAGCTTTAAATGAAAATTCTTTGGGGTCACTTTCTAACCAGTACTATGATTGGTTCTAATTACTTGATTTTACCATTCTTACTAAATCCTGTTTAATAGAAATATGAACTATAATTATACTAAGTGTTATTCATATAATGTTTTAAACATGCATTCTAATAAACTGTTGGAAGATACTTTGAGAAAGCTGAACTCTAAAAACATACTGTTAAATACCTTTAAATAAATAAGCAAGTAAGTACATAAATAAATCATTGGTTTGGTTGTGCATCTCAGATTCCTCCCAAGTGCTACAATATCCTATTGACCTGGGGCAATTACAATTGTATACATTATTCTAAGTGCACCTAAACTGGCCTGAATAAATTGCTTTTGAACACAAGCTTAGCTGCTTTGCTACTAGTGTTTGTGCCTATTATAAAAGTTTGAGGTGGATTATTATTACTTCTGCTTTGTGAACATTTTCAATTTGCTTCTAGTTCTAAATCCTGTTGTACTAAAAGAATTCTACCTCATGACTACTTAAGTTTATCCAGGTTCCTTTGTTATGTGGTTTAGAATACTATTAAATTACTGTTCAGTAACATCACTTTTGCTACCATTTTTTTTACTCAACCAACTGATTAATCTTTCCTTTAAATGGTTACTTGCTTCTGATTTACTTAAACTAACTACATTTCAAATAATCACTCTTAATATTATTAGCAACCATTGCTATGTGGAATACTACATACAAGAACATTTTTTTTCAATGTGGAAATTGCATTATCTCTTTCCTGGGAATTGCAAAACACATAGTTAATGACATTACATTATTAGAGAGCCCAAGGGTGAAACTGAATTATTTCCTCCTATTTTGAGATGTTTTGGCCAATTTTAAGGATCAAATGAGTAAATATTGCAAATCTGAACCAAATACTTCCATTCACTAAAGGTAAAGGTTTCTCCTGTCCAGTTGTGTTTGACTCCATTTCTTAGCCAAGGGAGGCAGTGTCATCCAAAAATACTTCTATGATCAGGTGGCCAGTATGACTATATGCCGAGACACAGGGAACGCTGTTACTTTCCCACCAAATGGTACCTGTTTATCTACTCAGATTTGCTTTCAAACTGCTAGGTGGGCAGGAGCCAAGGCAAGAATTGGGAACTCACCCTGTTGCATGGTTGCTTGGTCTCAAACTTGGGCTGTCAGCTTTCCAGCTGACAAGCTCAACGTTTTTACCCATTGAGTCATTGCGCCCCTCTTCCATCCATTAAAAGGATACCAAAAGAGTGTTGAGTGACTATATGCAGCCCATAGTTTCTTGCTATAGACTTACCGTTCTCCTATATTTCTTTGAGCTTTTACTTTTTCTTATTATTTAGAACACATTCTATTTTGTATGAAAATAACTGTTAATTAAGCTGGTGCCTTAGAACCTTAACCATAGTGACGTGCTCTTGGATTTGGTGAAACCTTATTATATTTCAGATATTTAAAAAAAGTTTGTGAATAACTAAGAAGTAACCTCTAATAATACCCTTGGACTTTCATATTTTACCATTTTAGCAAAGTTTCCTCTTTTGAATTCAGATATGCCTTCGTTACATTTATAAATTAAGTTTGGTAGCACTTTTGCCCATCTATTATTAAATAATGCAATTGGCACCAAAATAAATTATTTACAACTAGTTCCCTTGATTTCTTGGAGGAAGAAACATTTCTACATGTTCATTAAAAACTCTTAGCAAAGTGTAATAAAGAAAGAAAATTTAGTGGTTATACAGTAAAAAGCAACAACAACCTTACATATGTTGCATGGGTTAAAGTACATATGAACATATGGGGTGGAGGAAGAGAAATAAAGAAAAATAAAATATGAAAATTTATAATTATTAATGTTAAACAAATTAATTTAAAAGGTAATTCTGTGATAAATGTAGAAGTTCAATAAAATGAGAAACATTTACTTTTGGAAGGAAAAATTAGAAAATGGGTCACTGGTCAAATTTAGAGGAACCATAGGAATACCAAATAAAATATCATTAATGAAATAAAATTTCTTTAATATAAATTGTAACAGTAGATATTTATACAGTACCTGTGTGAAAGATCTGAAGGCTTTTTTATCCCCTAATTTAAGCACTAGATACTAAAATCTTGAAAGTGCACAATAGAGTTTTAGAAGAAACATTCATACTTACGATTTGAATAAATTGGTCAGTAATGTATTACAATATTTAAGCGTAAGAAAAAGGAGAATAAAGAATTGCTGGGGAATCTTTATGCATTAGAATACTTAAAAGGGTTTAGAAATTCAACAGTCTGGATTCAAAGAACTAAAAGAATTCCAATGATAGGTCAGAGATATGTGCCTTACATCATTACTCAAAAAGCAAAAACAGGGGAGATGCAGATGCAGCCGAAACTGCTTACAATTCTATATTTTGGTTGGGAAGATTAAGGTGTGTTTGTCAGGTGTCCTTCGTTTAATAATCAAGAAAGAAACCACTCAACTCCATGCTTTAGAATTAAGTGTACTTTTACTAATTACAAACGATGAGTAGCAAAGCAAAGCTGAGTCTGAGTAAAAAGGCGCGAAAGCAATAGATATCATGTATAATTCAATCCCCTCCCCTTGGCCCCCCATTTCATAGTCCAATAATAATTCACCCAACCGTCAGGTGGGAGATGTCTTCAAAAAGCATCATCAGGCTGGAATGCTGGACAGTTGGCCTTGGCGTGAAACTCCCTTCTTCCACATGCGCAGATAGATGGGCAGGACAGCTCCTAATAACAATCCTCCAGTACATAATGATTCCTCCAGTACATAATGAAGTCTACTGCTATTCCCCTCCCAAATACCATGCCCCCCCCTCCCCGTTTCAATGGCAGCCGAAAAGCAGCAGCAAAGCAGAGGCTGACAGTGTTGCTGGATTGTTACTGGAACTACCCAAAGATAAAGTTTCAGAGATACAGTAACCCTTGTAACTGTAATGTTAGCTTACAAAATTAGAAAAGATATGTAAGAAACTAAAATGAGATCAATGTAGGAATTAAATATAAAAGACATGTTTAGACGAATGCCCTAGGATAGGGGTTAGGGAAAGGTTAGTGGGCCTGCCCTAGGAGATGCTAAAATTGTTTATGCTACACACTGGGTAGTAAATATAACACCAACTTTGATAGAATGGTTTGTGAGATCACCAAAATGAAACAACTTTGTTTATACTCAGCAAGTTAGATTTGTCAGTCCAAAATGATACAGTACTAAAAGAGGACATTTGGACACATTTCAGCGCAATTTACACTTTTTGTGATAGCTTCCATATTTCCTAATTGAATGGCTGGATCTCATTAAAACCACTAACAAGGCTACAGTAAACATTTGTTTTTACTATTTAAAAATGATGCTAAAACAGGAACTTTTCATTAGAAATATAATAATGCTCAATTTCATGAGCAATGTTTGTTGTTCTGTTTATTTATTGGACTCATTACCTATTAAAGACATAAATCAAACACTACTCCAAATGATTATTTTAAATTATCAAAATACAACAAAATCTATATTAACGTCTTGTTTTTTTGTAACTGTATTTTGCAATTACTGCTTCTCTCTGTCTCCTCCCTGCCCTTCCTCCTGTTTTTGGCAAGAACAAATGTTGTTTTCTTATTGTTTGTGTAAATTTGAAAGTATTTTCTAATTCTTTGTATCTGAAGTACCAATTCCTTATTCTATTTAGGCGAGATTTTCCATAAACCATGCATGGTTTAAAGAGAAATACATCTTTAGAATTCTGCCCCAATTTGAATCCAAACATCTGTCAAAGACATTTTAGAATGTCATTACTGCAGATGTCCATCCTAAACTGTTATTTTCTTGACCTCATGGTATCAGCACAGATGTTAAATCCTGAGCCAATGCTTGAAATAGAAAGTGACTGCAAACAAAAACTAAGCCAGACGTAATTGGCACCATTATGTTACCTCCGAACTGACCCAGCTCACATATGATTAGACTTTTAAGTCTCTGTTAATCCTATTTAAGTAACTGGCTTACATAACTGTCAGGTTACACTAGGTAATAGTTTGACATGCAGTCAACTAATGATCCTCAAAAATATATTTTTTTAGCAGAAGATAAAAATGCAAATAACACTCACGTTACACATTCAGGACAGCATTCACATGACTGGCAACAAAACAGTATTGATATTTTGGAACGATTCAAGGACAACTGCTTATTCTCTTTCCCTTCCTTATGATCACCTCTCTATTTTCTCCAGTGAAAAAAGGTGAATGTCATGAATATCCTGGAACCTATTTTCCACAGCAGAGAAAATCATGATGGACTTGGAAACATGCCAAATTAGGTGTCTTTCTGCAGTGATTCTCTAGTGGTGTTACCTGTTTAATCTTCTTTGGTTGGAGTAAGAGACCGTAGAGCAGGGGTGTCAAATTGGTGGCTCACAGGCTGGATGCCTCATGTGCAAGCCACACACACCCCAGCTCTGCAAAGGAAAAAACACATTGTGGAACGTTACTTGGCAGTAGCGTGATGCCGTGAGTTTGACACCTGTGCTGTAAAGTCTGGAAAAAGTAATCCATCAAAACTAAAGAGGAGAACTCTGGATCCGTGGTTCTGACCAGGCCATAGTTTCCAATATATATTTCTTTTCAGGAGTCCTGTCTAGGGTGGCCACAGCAAGCTGTACATCCTTGAAAAGAAGCAGGATGACTAGATGACTAATTCTGACTACTTTTATTCTATCTATCTTTTATTCACATGGACTCCAGGCAGCCGCTCCTTGTAAGCAGACCGCAGGAATCAAGGTTTTTGCTGTTAATCCATGAATGAGGTGGCTGGGAATTGAAGACATTTCATCAAGCATTTAGTGTAGCCTATATGGACAAAAAACTCAGTTGAGCCTCATTTCTTAATAGCTTTTAAATTGCTTTTCAACTATTAAAAACCTTTGAATCAGCAAGTTTTACAACATTCACTGAATGAATCTCCGTCAATCCTTGGAAAAAGAAGTTTAAAGTGTGGCATAAACAGAAAAAGGATAATTAGAATTTTGACTTTAGAAAGTTATAAATGGATAAGGTCCAGAGGGATTTAAAATAATCTTGAAATTAGCTATAAGAAATCTTCCCTAGGAAAATGCAATGGTTTAAAAATGGTAAGATGAGATTTTGAAGGTTGGACGTTAGAGGGAACCAGACAGAACTAAGAATTATAATTAAAGGAGAAAAGCACTTAAATTCAACTCACAAATACAGAATGGAGCAAAATATTCTAACTTTGGAAGAATTCAAAGATATTTGGAGACAATGAATCTTAAGAATGTTTGCTATCATGAAAATATTGAATTTAAAAGAGGCTATAGAAGAGAAACAGGTTTTGCTGCATAAAACTGAGACTGAGGTTTATAAGAATGTGGATTTAAAAATGACAAGTTATAAGAATGATATTAAGACTGGGTATATAAATGAAAATGCCATGTCTTAATTAAAAGGGATATACAAATAAAAAACAGAAGAATGATTTGGATAATGTTCTTATTTGGGATTTATAAGAGACTTCTTAAAGTTTTGAACAATTTTCTGAGAAGAGATGAAGAGAAAAATGAAGTCAAGCTATGGAATATTATTTAAAGATTGCTAAAATCAAAAGGAAGAAATGTAAAATTGGTTTATTTACTTGGAACATTATTTAAAGATTGCTAAAATCAAAAGGAAGAAATGTAAAATTGGTTTATTTACTTAAAATTTAAAAAAATATTTTGTTGTTTCTGATAATCTTTAAAGGATTTTTACTGACCAAGACCAAATGACAAGACTTTAGATATTTAGAAAAATATTGTATTGTTGTTGTATTGTTAGAGTTATTATGTTACAGTAAAGGGAAGGAATATAAAATTTGAATAAGGTTAAAATATAAACTAAAATATTATAAAATATGCTTTCTGGTAACCATCAATGGACTTTTGCTAACTAGGGCTAAAAGATAGGGCTTTGTTTACAGATAAAACATGAGATAAGGGAACAAGAGATCTTTCATTGTATTCCCAAAGAAGATGATCAGTTACTGTAATTGTTTCTATGACGAAGGGAAATTCTTTTCTTCATATATTTTGCTTTTTTTTTAGCATGTTCTTATTTTTTTATTTTTTATTTACTTTCTTTTCCACACTTTCTATATCACTTTTCATTCTTTTCTATTTTTCTTACTTGGTATTAGACTTTTGCCTTTGTAATGGAAAAATTGTAATAAAAACATTTTCAGAAACAATCCTGTTTTAAGGCAGACACAGCAGAACTAAACAAACATGAGAACGACAGCTGTTAGCACAAAATGGATTGCAGCAAATGTGAGAGACATGGTTGAAAGGAAAAAAAACTGAATTAAGTGGGGGGGGTTACAGTGAACATGCAATCATTTTATGTATGGACTACATCATGGGATGGAGAACCTGAGCAGGTTCAATCCTTTTGCTTCTCCTTTGCGCTGCTTGGAGAATCCAAGCATGGGTAAACTTCTGCCTGTTTGCCCAGAGACTAAGTTAAAAAAAAAGTCTTGACCACGGCTCCTCTGCTCGTATAAGTCCAGTGTGTTCAAACAGTCTAGCCTAGACTAGAGAGACACAAATTATTTTTCTCATTTAGTCTGAGCAAGAAATTATTCCACTTTAGATTCTCCATAGAAAAAGTATTTTTTGCTTCAAAGAGAAGCAGGCAGGAGTCCCCGTATCTGCAATCTTTACAGGTGGATCCGACTACGGGTGAGTGTGCGGCTTCACAGTACGCCAATAGGGCAAGGCCACCATTTTTCCGGCCCGAGAAATCTTTCTGACCTGATCACTCGGGCTGTTCTCCAGCAACTGTGTGTTATCAGGAGTGCTGGGAGAGTTGGCTTGCAACTCTCACGCCGATTTTAAACGGCTGATATGCATCACAAAGGCCTTCTGCCTGCCACGCAGCCATTATTCTGTGAGCGTATGGCCCGTTTGGCTCATGGCCACGCTTTCCACAGCCCTTCTATTGGCCACATCTATTCCAGAATCACTGCCTGATCACTTGGATTACACTCCGAGGTTGCTTTTTCCTCTGCAATGCCAGCAATTATTAAGAGAGGGTTTTTTGCATCATTTCTACAAAAGCCACATTTTGGTGACTGCCAGATTGCCACCACCTCCAGGCAGGAGAGGTCTTGGTTCCGCGACAGAGGTAGACAAGAACCTCAGACCAGGCAGCCATTTCGAGGGTCCGGTAACAGGCCCTTTTGCAGGTCCAAGTGACTCTCTGGCAATCCTTCCCATTGGGAGTGGATTAAAAGCCTTCACAAACCAATGGGAGGTGACCGCCTGGGTGTTGCAGACAGTGAAGCTAGGACTCACACTAGAATTCCTTACCAACCCACTGAGACACTTCATAAGATGCTCCGTTCCCATGTGCCAGGTCAAGAAGGGCCTCATAGATACTGAGATCCAATATCTGTTGGACATCCTCGGTATAGAGCCGGTTCCATGAGAGCAGGAGGGCCAGGATTTTATTCAGTCCTCTTCCTAGTCCCAAAGAGCTTGGGTGGATGGAGAGTCATTTTAGATCTAAAAAAGCTCAACATCCATTTGGCATACAAACACTTCAAGATGCAGCCCCTACAATCCATCCTAGGATGCATCCGTCAGGGAGACATGCTGATATCCGTGGATATCAGGGAGGCCTACCTTCATGTACACATTCGTCCAACTCACAAAGGTTCCTGAGATTTTATTTTGCAGGGCGCCACTACCAGTATAGGGCCTTGCCGTTTGGTCTGTCATCGTCCCCCAGGACCTTCACAAAGCTGCTAGCAGCCATAGCAGTTTACCTCAGATCACTACCCGTGAGGATCCAATGTTACCTTGACAATATCTTGATCCAGTCGTCATCCCCGCTTCAGGCAAGTCGAGATCTTCATATCAGTACCCAGGTCCTCCAACAACACAGATTTTCAGTGAACGTGGATAAGAGCCACCTGCTGACTTCCACTATGCCTCACCTGGCCGCAGTGATCAATACTGAGACTTGCAAGATCTACATTTCACAGGAGTGGCGTTCCAGCATCAGGTTGCTAATCAACTACGGTAACTCCGGTCAGTACCTTTGGCAGTCCTTTCCCAACTCTTGGGGAAAATGATTTCGTGCATAGACATAATTCCCTGGGCACAGCTGCAGGCGCGGACCCTGCAATGGTTTCTGCTCCCATACCAATGGACTGGCAGTAGCAGCTCCAACACCAGAGTTCATGTGCCACCAAGGGTGCTCCTCTAGCTAAAGTGGTGGAAATCTCCCGCTCTTCACAACAGGTGCCTCTTCAGGAAACCGGACTGCATCACAGTAACATCTGATGTCAATCTCTTTGGGTGGAGTGCCCATACTCAGACTCCAGTGGCTCAGGGACAATGGACCCTGCAGGAGCTGCTGAACAACATCAACTACTTGGAGCTCTGTTCTTCAACACTTCCAGGGTCTGATAGAAGGCAGTCACATCCTGATCCTCACCGACAATGTCACCACAAAGGCTCACATCAACCACCAGGGGGGCATCCCCTTCAGGTCCTTCATGCTTGAGGCGGAGAGACTGGCACTATGGGCGGAGAGGCACACCCTTTCGAGCACATCTCCCGAATTGCAAATGTGCAAGCAGATTGGTTAAGCAGGTCCACCGTGGACCGTTCAGAGTGTTGCCTTCATCCGGATCTGCTCAAGGACCTGTCCCGGAGATTCGAACAACTGACAGCGGACTTGTTCGCTCATCCAACCAACACTCATCTACTGAGGTTTTTTGCCAGGTTTCCCGTGCCGGGGGGCAGAAGAATGAATGAAGGTTTTTTTTAATGAGATGCAGAGAATGGTTGTGTGTATATGTGGGGTGTGGGAGGGAGGGAGAGAGAAAAAATGCACACTCAAAAGAATAAGGTATTACATTTAACTAAAAGGCATGGATTTTAGCTTTGCTGAATTTATGCAGAGCATATGACCTGAAACAAGTGAACTTGGATACTAGGGCCAGCCTGTTTGTTGCCTGTGCATAATGCACAGTTGTGAGTTTGACCACCATCATAATCTTCCTTACTTTTACCCCCATAAAGAAGCTTCTGCACATCAAAGTTTCACAACTACAGGGCTTTGCAAAAACAAGAGCAATCATGTGCTCAAAGTGTGTTCAATTAAAGGCGGTTGCTAGTAATAATACTGCCAAAGGACCAAATAATGTACACCAGTGACAGCCTCTGGGATTTAGAAACTCTGATACTGATAGCAATATCAGTTCCCCAGGTGGCAGGAAAAGCCTTGGGATGTTGTCAGTACATCTGATATTTTATTACAATAACCAAAGCACAAAGCACTGGTGATTTGCAGAGAGTTGTGGAAGCACAACTCTTTAATGATTAATAGTGTGTGCATCTCCCTGAAGGTTTTTATCCAAAACTATTACTTTGTAGAATGAAATCTGAAACAAAGCACAATTGAAGCTAGAGGTGAAAGCTTTCCAATGGAGGGAAATAAATCTCTGTCCAGTCTGGTAATCACCTGCCTAAAGCTGATAATGACTACAAGGACCTAAAAACCTGAAAACAGAGAATACCCACACTACACTGAACATGTTGCTCTGGAAGGGGATTAAACATATAATCAGAGAACAGAGGATGCTGACTGCACATTATAGTTCTGGCAGCCCAGTCCTGAAGGGCTCCTTCAGTTGCAGGCAGGGATTCTTGCAACTCCAGTTAAACTAATACCCAGAGCAAAGGGAGTGAAACAGAGCCACGTGGCAATTAGTGCTAAAACATAATTAGTTCTACCAGAGCCAGAGTCTATGTCTAGGGCAAGAAATGCAAAACTGCTCTGAAAAGTCCAGCTGGTCAAGAAAAGGGATTCTTGGTAATTTCACTGGGTCTTGAGTAAGTCTATCTGGAATGCTGAATATGGCTACATCTTAGAGTTGCTTCAAAAATAAGTCTGTGTGTGTGTGCATGTGTGTGCGTGTGTTGTACTAGTTTGGGGACAACCTTATCTATTTGATGAGTAAACACTTCTGCAGTGCCCTGCAGGAGAAAGTCATCAATCCTACTTGTTAGCTTATCAATGAATTACAATCTCTGACATTTCTATATGCAAATTAAAGTGACTATACCTAAAATGAATTAGAGCTTATGAAGTGCTTAACATGCCAATTTAGCAAATTTAGTTCCCCATTCTTTCCATCAGATGTCTAAAGAGATCTGTGACCTGACTGAGTGATTAAGTAAAGACTCAGCATAGCTTCCTTAGCTTTAGGCTTTCACAGGTCTCACTATTGTTTTTCCAGCACTGTAATTGATCATTGAGGCATGAATGGATCATCAAGTGCATCATACATATAGTGTGTGTGTGCGTTTGTGTGTGCGTGCGCACACATACAGTACAAAGAATAATCAGATCACACCAAAAACTTGTCTGTACATCCTGTCCACGTGTACATGTACCTTCTGGAGTGATCACATCTGCTCTTTCAGGCAACCTCCAGATATAATATGTAATTAAATAAAATATGCAAACTAAATCTTTGGTTCCCCTGGGCATCTTCCAAATTCCCAGAAGCTTGACAACAAAAAATGAAGTAACGGCTAGTTACCAATTTTTAATAAGCATTTGTTAAATTAATTGATGCCTTAAGTTAGGATGATGCCAGCCCTCAAGATACACAAAATCAAGAAGCAGGCCTGGCAGACATTCAAGGAATGCTCTTTATTGTAGCAGAGTAAAATAGTTTGAGGGGACATGGTGTGACACTGGAGCCGCCATCTTGGGGTCAAGCCCACTGCTATGGAAATCAAAACTAGAACAAGGTGCTCTGGCCAAAATGATCTCCATGATAAAATGGAAAAAGACCTCCTGTGTCCCACAGAGACATGGACATCAACAACCTGCTGAGTTCCAACTGGCACTCTGAATAATTGTCTTCTCCCATCTGGCCACTGTGGCTATCCCTTTGGCTGGTGGGGAAAATAAAACTCCCCCTCCCACCCCTTTTTTTGATCAGGGAAATATTGAATTCAAGACTTTCCATAAGAGTCCTAGTTCCATCAGAGAAACTGCTGTGAGCAAATCTGAGCAAACTCCAGGAGCTGAAAGAAAAGGAACAGATTTAGCAGAAAAACACTCACAACTGTAGTTAGGAAGTGACACCTAAAAATCCTCCAATTAGAACTGTAATGTGGGCCAGGAAGGAACAGAAATGAGAAAGGGGTGGCAGTGGCCAGTTTTGGAGGATATCAGGGCTTCCACTTTTAATGTCATGATATCTGCCCAGGTCCTCCACCCCTGCTTGCTGGACAGCACGGCTGCTGCTAACAACAACAGCAAAGGAGCAACTTGTGTGAGAGCAGAAGCTCTCCTGGACTGGTTCAGGAGGTGCAGTAATAGGTACATGGCCAAGTCAGCAGATCATGCAATGTAATCACGGATCAAAGGAAAGAACATCAATAGAACTATGTAGACCAGTGGAAAAAAACTGATTTAGATCAACCAAGACTTGAAAAATACATTTATCAAAAACCATAATGGCCATCTAGTATTCAAGCACCTGAGAGATGTTTGATTCACATTGCTGCTGCTTTAGTACTAAAAGAAAATTAAAGGGCTAATCAATTGATCTATAAGTTAAAGGGTTAATCAATTGATCTATATAGGTACCCTCCTCCTTGGCACAGGTAATTGTGACATGTATATAAGTATTTGTTAACACTGATAGCCTGCCTAAACCTCTGTTTGTTCTTCAGTGCACAACCTGGTGCTTCTATATTTAAGATTCCACTATCAAAGGATGAATTCAACCCACACAAAGGAACATTATGTGCAAAGTGGCTTCAAATGGGAAAACTCTTAGGGCATCCTGGAGTACCCAATCAGTAATAAATTACTTACCTAGGACACAACACATCAAACATGTTTATTTGTCACACTGCCTATTTTGCTCTGTGTCATGATACAGGGTGGGATGTTACAGCTGGTTATTAATAGTTTAATTAAGACATCAGCTTCTCATCTAGCAGTAATAAATAGTACAGTGTCTAATTTACAAATGTACACAAATCAAACCTCTTGACACCCGCTTAAAATAAATACCATAGCGTCCATTTGATAGCCAGGAACACAAGTAATTGAACAGCTTGTTATAGAAGATGTGGACTAAAAACAGCTCCTCTTGTCAAACTCTCAGAATCGCACCATAGTTGTTTATAATGCAAGCACAGACAGTTTCCAGTGTTGACACAAAGCTGAGCCAGACAATGAAAAAAAGGAAACTTTCATTTCTAAGGAAATCTCCTAAAGTGTGCAGAATTTCACAATGCTCCTGTAATAGATGTAAAGCTGTTTCCTTTAGCTCCAGGGGGAAAAAAAGGAGGGGGTGGAGAGACTGATAGGAGCTTTGTATCCTGAGAGTAATGAATTAAGGTAAGCGCTCATCTAGTGTCTGCAGATTTGCAGTATAGTTAGCTTCTCCACTGAGACTGCAAAGAAAGAAGGGGCTGAGTGGGATGGGGTAAGGAGTAGGGACTAAGGTCTCTGCTATTTTTACAAAGGCATTGCAGTACAGATTTCAATAATTTTAAATCAGGAATTTCTTTCAGTCTTTGAAAAATCCAGCTTCCTGAGTGTCAAAGTAGTTTTGCAGAATCTACTATGGTGTCATGCAAAGAGGCAGGTCAGAGGTGGGTTGTTCCCAGTTTGGCCTGGATCAGCGAACCACTAGTAGCAGCGGCGGGAGGCTCCACCCACCTGCCTGGACGCTTCTGCACACGTGCAGAAGCATCGTGTGCAAGTGCGGCCGAACCGGTAGTAAAAAAAATTGGCAATCCACCTCTGAGGCAGGTTGATCCTTAAGGTTTCTTCTCAATCACTTTGCCAAATATCTTTGGGATATTTTACATTCATATCTTTTTCTTTTTTTTTTGTAGTAAATTTTACTTCGTCTTCAAAAAACGGAATAGCTGTATGGAAATCTTAGCTATTTCATGATGATACTTGAGATTTAATAGGTTGCACTTTAACCACATTGGGTCAACTGATTCTCACAGACGTTGCTGTCCTTGCTTTGATTTGTATTCCGTAATGTCTGCCAGAGAAAAATAATAAGTCACGCATTAAAAAAAGTAAGAAAGGTGGCGCTTGGTGATACGGTGCTTCAAACCTACACTTTGGAAAGGGAGGAATCTCCTGGATAGCAGCTGATTGGCCCAATACATGATCACTTTCAGCACTGTAATACTAACAACTGGAGTCATAAAGCAAGCAAGCACCAGTAAAAGTAACAGGGTATTCTGATGTTCAAGGGCTTCAGAGAGACCTTTTATAATAATGCTCTTGAGCCAGGAGGACTACAGAATTGAGATCAGCCAGTGACAGGGCAGGGCAGGGCAGGTCAATGTGATAAATTCAATTAATTTACAGGTGTCAAACTCGCAACGTCAGGTTGCCGTCACGTGAAGTTTTTTTCCCTTCATGGAGCTGGGGTGGCCATGGCTTGTGCGTTAACACATACGCGCGTCGGGCTGCCAGTTTATTGAAGAAGGTACCATCCTAGTCTATTCAACCCTGTCATGTGAATGTCTTCAAATCATGCTATTGCCCCCTTAACTGCTCAGCATATTCCCTCAACTCTCTGCAGTCATCACACCCTGCTTGGCAACCCTAGCACACATTGAACTGCAAACCTTGTCAGCTCAGCATATGCCTTCTTTAGGAGCACTTGCTGGGTCTGATGCCAGAGGCTGAACAAATAAATGGAGACGGTTGAATGGCTCCTGAAAAAATTGTTAAGATAGGTTTGCTGTGCGTATTAACCTATTCACACACACGGCACCTTGTGACTCTGACATTTGCTGGTGCAGCCTGCTGCTTCTGCCTTGTCTCACAGTTGACCTATACTCTACACCCCTGATTTTATATCATTTTTATGCCTTATGCTATACACCTATGTACTGTTGTTTCTAGAGTTTGATGGTGAGTTTGTTTTGCACTGAGTGTAATTATTATTTTCTTTGTAATAAAGGCCCTCATTCCACTCTATTAGCCAAGAAATACATTTACATCCACTCCAGAGTGAATAAAAAGGCAGTCTTTGAAATCTATTTGCTTAGAGATCTGTGATGCTTAGGCTAACACAGAAACAGAATTCCAGAGGACTGAAGAATTATATTCTTAGTGTTATTGCTTTTTTATTTCCAGGGTTGCATTTAAAAGAAAAAGAAAGAAAGGAAATGCCACTTTTTTTTTTTGCTGCCAACAGCAATTTTTAAAATATAAGTTCTGTACCAGCTGATTATTTTATGCTGTTCGAACTCAGGTGGCAAGTTTGGATATTAGAATGCTTATTCTTCATCTAACAAATGCTACAAACTCAGCATACACAACCCTCCTTTGGTTAAGGACCAGAGGCAGGTATTTGTTCTTGTATATACTAGACATGTTTAAACAGTATCAGAGTTTTTTCAGAAATGATCCTAGAAAGGAAAAGGGAGAAGAGATGAAAGTCAAAAAATTCATTACAGAAAAAGCTTGTCAGTTTGGCTGGAAATCGAACTGCAGGAAAGCTATCAGGGGAGCACTTAGTGGCAGTTTCAACTCTCAGCGCCTATAACGTAGCTTACATTTCACCATGCCAAAAAAAGATGACTATCTATCAACAGCAGGAGGTACAACAGTATTGAATTAAACTTTAATGATGCTATAATTTGAAGCTTTTCCCAATTCAAGAAAGAACACAGAGAAGGAAGAAAATAACTTAATTAACACCAGACCTAAACCTAAAGGACTATGATCACTAATAAGTTGATTTTCTGGCAACTGTCCACTTCTTGGGTTCACAGGATGGGCAGAATTCCTACAGAAATAATACTGTAGACTCAGAACTCCATAAAGTTGTTTGGAAGAAGAAAGGATGCTGGCAGAAGAATAGCAGAGATACACTTCCAAAGGAAGTGATGGAATCTGTCATTTCTTATGAAACCATACTAAGCACCATTTTATTTAAAAGAAAGTTGACCCTGCATTTAAGATAAACTCAACGGAACAAAATGAGGAGATAAGACAGAGAGATGTTTTTCTAAACACAGAAAAAGCAAAAATATGCACACTCAATTTTCCTGGCTATCTGCTCTATCTGAAATCTGCTCTGAAGATTTCTTCACACCCACACCCACCCCTTTTGCATGTATAAATCACACTTCTGTGTGTTACGCACTCCTGGTCGAGTGGGCTGTAATGCATCTACGCAATATTCACACACTCAAAAAGGATTTGAAACAGCAATCAATAACCGTACAAAATATACAGAAGCAACCTAGAACTAAGGAGAAACTTCCTAACAATGAGAACAATTAACCAGTGGAAAGGTACTTCATCACTGGAGGCTTTTAAGAAAAGACTGGACAACCACTGCCTGTATAAGGTTTCCTGTTTGTGCAGGGGGTTGGACTAGAAGACCTCCAAGGTCCCTTTCAACTCTACTATTCTGTATATACAATTTAATCTCTATCTGCCTTGAGCCTCCTATATAGACAAATGTATGCTCCCTGCCTCTTCCCATCAGACATATTGTAACCCATCAGAAGTACTGCAACAGAAAGTAACTGGAGAGCCAGTTTGCTCGACAAGTAAATCCTGATTTACAATCGGTTGTTTAGTCATTGTTCAAAATTACAAGAAACCTCTGCATGGCTACTTACAACCTGAATTTGAAGTTATGACGACTGGCTCTCCTTGGTGACGTAATGGCATTTTAAAGGCTCAACATTTGTGGCCTTTTGCAGTATCCCATAATCATAATAATTTTAACCACTGTTTACAATGTTTTTTGTTGGAAAGTAGTGTTTACTTCAACTTTCTGGTTGTTTTTTTAAAAAAACCTTGTGGTCAATGGACCCACTTAATGAGAGTAGTGTTCACTTTAATGACTGTGGTACAAAAGGTCACAAAATTGGGCATTGTCCTGTGGTGAGTCACTTAATGATCAACATGACTTACAATCACAATTCCAGGTTCAATTATAGTCATAAGTCAAGGACTATCTAGAGTAGTTAATGCATCAGGCTAGAAACTGGGAGAGTGAGTTCTGGTCTCACCTTAGCCAGAAAGCCAGCTAATGACTTTGGGCCACTCACTCTCCTTCCCCTCTGAAATAGAGGCAAAAGCTGAAATTGCTGTCCAAGGACTTATTCAGGCAGTTGCTAAGAATGAAGGAAGAGGGAAGGCAAGGATGGAAAGAAGGAAACTACTTTCGCCAGGAAAATAAAGAAGGAGAAAAGTGGATTAAGAGAGAAGAGCTATCTGAGATGAAAAGGAGATTATGCAGCCATCACAACACGGGTGTCAAACTCGTTGCGTCACGTTGCCGTCATGTGGTGTTTCGTGATGTTTTCCCATTCGTGGAACTGGGGTGGGCATGGCCTGCGTGTGACACATCTGGCCCACAGGCCGCCACTTTAACACCCCTGCTGTCTCCACCAATTAGGGAGACTTTACTGGGTAAGTAACCCCTCCCAAATGATCTTCAAGCTAATCTTTGTAAGTCTATGTACAATTAGTTTCTGCTCATTCCTTCATTCTTAACCACTGCTATATTCTTATCAGAAATGGAAAAAATATATCTTGATTTTTGGAAGGGGGACAGGCTTTTTAACCAGTAAATAGTCTAACTCCTACACAGGATGACATGATATCTCTATCTGAAGTTAATGTATATGAAGTACAGTAGCCTAAGGCTGCTTAACCCTTTTGACTGGCTGTTTTGAAATAAGGGTTAAGGACAAACTAGTTATCTTGTAACTCACACAGTCTTGTTTCCCTCTCCTATTCTGTCTTTAGCCAACTGGTATTAAAGCCTTAATACCAGTTGGCTGGTATTAACTGGTATTAAAGCCTCTTTTCTAAATACCGTATTTTTCAGAGTATAAGGTACACCTTTTTCCCACAAAAAAGGGACTGAAAATCTGGGTGTATCTTATACACTGAAATACAGCATTTTTTGCCTCCCGAAACCCCACCCCCTTCACCAAAATGGCCGTGCATAGCCTTTAGGAGGCTTATAGAATGCTCCAGGGGGCTGGGGACGGCAGAAATAAGTGCAAAACGAGCCATTTTTTGCTCAATTTTGCCCCCCACCCCCTAGGAGCACTCTATAAGCCTCCTAAAGGCTATTCGTGCCCCCTTTTTTGACCAAAAAACTGGGCCCGTTTTCGTGAAATGGGGCATTTTGGGGAGATCTGCAGAGTGCAAAACATTTTTTAAATTTAATTTTAATTTGCCTCTTCAAAATTTTGGTGCGTCTTATACTTTGAAAAATACGGTAGTCTTCGTCTATTATTTCATCCCTGCCTGCCCTTCCCCAATATTGGTTAAAGAATAAACAAACATCAGGTCATGTTGGCTCTGATAAATATGTATTTCTCAACTGACATTCCACTAATGCTAGGCAGAAGAATTCAGAGATGGATAAAATGCTTCTAAAATTGGGTGTCAGAACATTAGAGTAGATTGAGAGGAAACAAGAAAGCCAGTTTCCAGTCAAGTGTGCTGGAGGTAGGAAGCAATTAAGCAACCTTGCAAAACCTTTCTGCTCTTGTATTGTAAACATAGCTGTTGCTTGGTTGAGCTCTATACATTTCCATGGGAACACCTGTCTTCATGCAAGCCAGCCAGCTCCTAACATGTCTTTTTCAGCCCTGATAAAACTCTATTTAAAGAGCATCACATCTTAGACAGGTCACTTATCTGTTCCTTGTTCCCAGCAGTGAGAACTGAGTGGGTTGTTTGCTTTTCCAAGTTTTCTCTAAACTTAGGGCTGTAGTACCATTTGGGTGATAGAATACTCTCTAAATGGAATTAATAAACTAAATGCATTTGCTGTGCCTTGGGTAGTTTTAGTCAATGATGACCATAGCCTGGTGCGGATTTAGATGTAATGCTATGCCTTGCTGACTATGACTACAGAAAAACCATAGTAGATAATTTGGATGCATGTAGCTTGTTGTACATCCTGGAATTCTCAACTGTAATTATGCATCTGGAAAAACAACTTCATGGGACAGCTAAGATCAGGATCACATATGTAAAATTACAGTGCATGCACAAATACTAGCTACAGAATATCCCTATGATGCAACCTAAGCCTCCCATTTGTGTCACAGGTGTTAATAGCATGTTATAGAGAGGCACTTTATGGAGAATAAAATCCTGCCATATAAAGCCTTGACAACATGTTTTTCCATCCTTCAAGATGACATAATGTCTATTTTCACTCTGGGACATCAAGAGGCACTCTGTGTTCCTACTGCCAATGTAGAAGGACCCACTGTGGTTATATTTGATTGGTGGAATTTTGCACTGTCCTGAAATCTGGAGATAAAAA
This sequence comes from Thamnophis sirtalis, assembly GCF_051295495.1. Classification (NCBI taxonomy): domain Eukaryota; kingdom Metazoa; phylum Chordata; class Lepidosauria; order Squamata; family Natricidae; genus Thamnophis; species Thamnophis sirtalis. The sequence goes on from NW_028261383.1 coordinate 94,263,276, forward strand.
TAGGAATCCTCCTGGTTCACAATACAAAAAAGAAGGAATTTAATGAGAAACAACGAGAACAGATACAACCACCACCCCTCAAAACAAAAAAAAACAAAAAAAAAACCTGAATGAGCATTCTAAGTTTAAAGGAAAGAACAATAGGAACTGAAAACAAATCTATGTTGTGATAAATCTGCCACCCAAAGAACAAGATAAGACTTTTGAACTTTAAAGGCTCTGCATGATATATTCAGAGAGATAAGAGAACAGAAAGAATTGATCATAACCAGTGGAGGGGTTTGAAAATGTCAGAGGAACTGAGTGACTCATCCCTGTGTACAGGAAATCTTTTCAAAAGGAGTAAAAGAGGAAGGTGGGCAGAGGATAAATATGTGGAAAAGGAAAACATTAAAAGAATAAAGGCATTTTTAACCTTAAACTATCCAAATAAAATACATTAATCTTTTAAAATGGGGTCATTCTGAAGAGTTTATTTAGAGGCCATGTCAAGATATCACACGCACAATATCCAGGATCAATGTAAACACTTGTTTAGATTTTTATCCCACTTAATAATTTGCAAATTTAGTGGTACTTCTGTTAAAGTACTGCTAAAAGGTCTCACCTCTTTTATAACCATGGAGGAAAGATGGAGTTCTGCAGGTCTTGAAAGATGCATACTTCAAGCTTCTCTATTAACACTATAGAAACAAGACAAGCTCCCTGAAATTACATACAGCAGCACTGAGGTTCCTAATTTTTCAAATAGAAACCTGCAATTGAAGCGCATATTCATTCCTATATGTGTTCAATACAACTACACTTATCTGATTGACCCAGATAGAATGCATCAAAGGTATTTGGATAAAGCTAAATTAAACTGTATAGTTATTAGGCAGAATATATGTTGCTGCAGATGTGCCTTGTGAAGTAGGAAGCAGAGGAGACTACTGTGACCTGCTGCTAGTTTACATATGCATTTGACATTTATTATATCACACAGTTATTTGACTAAGTGAACACAGACTGACACAAAGCTATTTTGCATGGTTCCAATTTAGAACCCACAGTAAGTTGTCAATCATCCAGAGCGTGTAGCTTGACAAGTGCAGTAAACTTTGCACGTCATATCCAAGGCTGCATACCAAAAGTGGATAGGACTGGGATCTGGTCAGGTTTTGTAGGTTTAATGAGTTTTAAGGAATAAAACGGGTTCCTTTTCAAGCTTGTCCTTCAACAAAGGGTTACATTTGAGACCACAGCAACTCTAGGACAGAAGGGCAACATAGATGGTCTGTATGTTGCTTTGAAGCCACATCTTTTGTGCCCTTGACCTAAAGGACATTTAGCAACATTGATATTTCCTTTGAATTATTTGTAATGGAAGACAAGGGAGAGCGAGGAGCTGTCGTCCCTTCCCCCCCCCCCCCCCAACATCTCAAATACAAATTCCTTCACTGGAGTAAATTCAACAGTCTCTTTTGGTTTGCATTAATCAATGGAACAGAAATCAAGTTATAATCATGAAGATAAGCCTATATAGTAGTCAGTGGAGGAAGCGCTCTCCTGCTCTCCCCATTAGTTCAACAACGGCGAAGAAACAACATTTGCATCTATCCTTCAATAGTTATTTGCCAATGGTGTGCTCCCATCAAAATTTGTTTGTGGTTACTGTTGCCAGAATGCATGTTGATTAATGACACAGTAAATTTACTTACATAACCACATAACAAAAGTGGCATTGTTTGATATTTTTCTTTGTGTTGAAATGTTGTCATTTGTTATGAAACATATTAGTGACCGAGCTCAATAAAGATGCTAAAGGTCAGGGCTGTAATACTAAGCTACCATATTTTTGGAGTATAAGATGCACCTTTTCCCTCCAAAAAAGAGGCTTAAAATCTGGGTGCATCTTATACACTGAATACAGCATTTTTGGCCTCCTGAAACCCCACCCCCTTCACAAAAATGGACATGCAGAGGGTTTGGGAGGCCTGCAAAGTGCTCCAGGGAGCTGGGGAGGGCAAAAATCAGCGAAAAATAGTCTGTTTTTTGTCCCCCCCCAGCCCCCAGAAGCACGCTACAAGCCTCCTAAAGGCTATGCATGCCCTTTTTTGCCGAAAAAGAGTGTTTTGGGCTCATTTGTTCCCCCCCCCCGGAGCACTTTGCAGGCCTCTCAAACTCTCTGCATGCCCCATTTTTCACAAAAAATAAGGTGTGCAGAGGGTTTGGGAGGCCTGCAGAGTGCAAAACCTTTTTAAAAAATTTACTTCTTCAAAATCTTGGTGTGTCTTATACTCCGGTGCATCTTATACTCTGAAAAATACTGTATTCATGAGTTTATAAACAGGTAGCCAGGTGTCAAAGAGAGGGCTCTTACCGAACAGTTGAGCAGAAATGGAAACGTCTCACAAAATGTCCTCTTCCACAGAACTATTAAAAGTTGTGGATGCATGTCTTCTTGCAACTACCTTCTTTGAATTTGTTAAGTCAAAATTGCCCTGAATTCCTCATAGGAAGGACTGGATAGAAAGTAACAAATAAAATTATTATTGCTCCATCATGGACCAGGGCATATATATCAAAGAAAATAGCTTGTCTAATACAACAAGGACAAAAAGAAACTCAAGGCAAGAGTAGTTAAAAAAAAGCTTCTGGGGAATGACGAGCCTATGAGTCAAGGCATCACCGGAGACCAATTTTAACCATTTTTCAACAACTAATTGGCTGGATTCACATAGTATTATGAATCATAAACTTTACTCCGCAAAGCGAAATGTCTGCACTCACACAACACTCTATGCAAAAGCAATGTAAACCATATCATGGTTTAGCAAAATTTATACGAACCCAGCCTCTTAGTCACCATGGAGATTACAAACTTGCATCCAACAGAGATTTGCAATGTTATGATCATTTACTTGGGATGAAATTCAGCTGAAAAAAACAGGACCTACTACTCTCGAAGAATACAAAGGGTTCTGCCCTATTGAAGGCAAGATATACTTGGGGATTAATATTAGTGCCCCGAACAGGCTATTAAAAGTCTATTACATTCATATTTATATTACTCATCTGATATCTTTTGCCAACAATGAAAACAACATTTCTTAATAAGTAACTTCATTTAAGAAGCCTAAATAGGGAGTGATCCCTAGTGAGTTTAAATTTGTATACTCACTCTCCTGTTTTTTTCTTGCTTCCTGCCTTGTCAAGTACATAAAAGTGAACCCAACACATGATTTATCAGAATACCATGGGGAACTATGGCCCCTTTTACAACCTGGGGACTTCAACTCCCAGAATTTCTGGGCCAGCCATAGGTCGTAATAGTTGCCCACCCCTGCCTTAGATATTGCTTAATTGGGGATACAAGAGAAGCATGCATTATTTATGAATGTCAATAACAGATAGCATTCCTTCTCACTGTTGCTCTCTTTTGGAAATTTATGCTAAATATCTTTACTTAGTAAAGATACTTAAAGAGGTATAAGGAGAATGTCCTGGAGGGAACAATATTCAATCACAAGATCAATAAAATAAAGGCTTTATCTCTTGATATCATTTTTCTAAATAAAATAGAAAATATTTTATAACACTTGTTTTCTGAATCTGCTCTCTAAAGCTTCTAAACTACACACTTAAACTAATGGTAATTGAATACGCAGATGTAACCTATGAAATAATATACCATAAAAGTTAGAGGACCATCCAATTAGAAGTAGAGACCATTGTAAATATTCAAAATTTTCTCTGTGCAACTGTTTTAGGAGACATATTTGTGTGGAGAATTAAAATTATGATCCAGGATATCTGCAAAGACTAATGAAGATTCCTGGTGATGATTTACATCTTGAGGCAACACATTTTCAGTTGCTGCAACTCGAATAATTATATCTGATTTGCTGTAACAATTTGTGGACAGCACTGGTTACATATTTCATTAGATCACATAAATAGGATTATGAACGACTGAATTAGCCTTGAGGTTCCAAAATACCACAGACCCATTATATGAATTCAGTTTTTATTGGTGGATGGCTACTTCATCTGTATTTTGGAAGGTTTACATCTCCGATAGGATATTTGTGCAGTTAATGTAAATTATGAATGCGGCAATACATTTTAGCAAGCATCCAACATGTATTTGCCAAGAAACTATGAATGGCCTAAATTCCCTTTATTCTCCAGGACAAAAGCCATTCCTAGACTCATCTGGGTTAGATAAATATGGGCTGGTCTCCACCCTGCCATTTTTTAGTAAAATTATTGAGAAGGTGGTTAGCCTCCAACCAGAGAAGGTCTTTAATGAAATGCATTTTGTGGGCCTGAGCACACAACTGAAACTGTATTAGTCATTCTTGTGGAGGACCCACTGCATGGTTTGAGGGAAGTGGTGCACCTCTTCTCATCCACTTCAAACTCTGAGCAATGTTCAGTGGTATCCTTTGGAATCTTGTTTGAGAGCTGGGCAATCCCAATCACCATTATTGAGGAAGGAGAGGTTGAAAACTTAAGATACTTGAATATGGGTGTCTCAAGGCTCCTCCCCTCCTCTCATTTAACATTTACTGGTACATGAAACCAGGGAGATATCATTCGTCACTTTGAGATCTAGTATTATTAATAATGCCAATGAGACCCAGCATTACGTCTTGACCCCAAGCCATACAAGTCCTGTACTGTGGTTGAAGGTCTTACCCAATACTTGGGGTATAAGGAACTGATGAGACAAAATAGATTGTAGTTACCTTCCAGTAAAATGGAACTACGGTACTGTTGGTACAAAAACACACAATTCCACTGAAGGTCTGTCTATAGTTCTTAACAGAATTATGTATCTCCAGAAATCATGAGGTGTTCGATCTGGGCATTCTTCTGAACTCATGCCTCCTGCTGGAACAATAGGTGGAAAACATTGCCAGGAGAGGTCTTGGTTAGCTTTCGCTAGTTGTGCTCATTTCTGGACCACGAGGAGTTGAAGTCAATAATTGTTGCTTTACTATATCTCAGATGTAGTCTTTCTTTCTTTCTTTCTTTCTTTCTTTCTTTCTTTCTTTCTTTCTTTCTTCTTTCTTTCTTTCTTCTCTCTCTCGCTCTCACTGTCCTTGTTTGAGCCTTTGAGCTATTTTTGACTCCTAGCAACTGTCTGGACAAGTCTCTGCAGTTTTCTTGGTAAGATTTCAAAACTGGCTTGCCATTACATCCTTCTTAGGACCGAGAGAAGCTGCCTGGCCCAGGGTTGCCCAGCTGGCTTTATGCCTAAAGTGTGACTAATACTCACAGTATTCTGGTTTCTATTCTGATGCCGCAGCCACTACACCAAACTGATTTCTAGGTAGCTTAGAAAGTACAAATAATTAAAATTAAAGTAATAACACAAGAAAAAGAAATCAAATGAGTAAAAATAAGATTACCGAGATCCATGTCAGGGAATCAGCACTAGTAATTGCTCTAAGTAATTACATAGAAAGAGCTTACCCTCCAGGTGGGTTAGCTCCATCCTTTTATTCCTCAGAAGTCATGTGAAAAGCATCCTGTTCTGCATGGGTTTTGGAGAATTTGAATGTTAATGGAAGTAGTAGGTTTTTTAAAAAAACGATTTTAATGATTTTAATATTTCTGGAATTGATGAATGTTTTTAATGGATTATTGTAAGCTGCCTAGAGTTTTTCAAGTAAATGGCATATACAATTTGCTTCATATATTTCCTTTTTAATGTTTTACATAATGTATGTTTTTATCTTGTTTTTAATTTTCTGTTAGGCTCCCAGAGACATGTTTTGAGATAGGCAGTCATATAAATTGAATGAATGAATGAATGGCACATCTGGTCTTTCTTGCTAAATATGAAATAACTAAGAATGGATGAAAGGAATAAACTAAGGCTAACAAGAAAACTATGAAGATGATGAATGGTTAAAACATATTTAAACAAGTCCGGAAACATTACTATATTCTGGATATGTCAGCCAAAACATAGATATTTTTCTTTTTATCCTCCAATCTTCATTGAGAAAGAAAGACATGACGTGGGACCTTTATATAAATCCTTAATTGTATTATTATAACAGAAGTGCTTAGTCGGTCATCTTCTCTTTACCTATACTGTCATCTAAAGACTTCTCAGCTAGTACCCATAAATAAATTAGCTCATGAAAGCCAGTGGGAAGTTAATTCTGCCAGCAGCCTTCAATGGATGCTCCTACTGCTATTATGCCACTTCAATTACCTGGAGAATTATTTTGGAAAAATACAATAACTTATTATTGCCATGTATTAAAATATTTGGGAATTTAGGGCCCTTGTCAAATATTATGAACCTAACATTTCATAGTGTTTATTTATAAGTGATGGCAAATTTATACTGAAACACTGGTTGACATGTAGGACTATTAGGGATATGATTAGAGATGAAAGAACGGAATCCCCAGAAAAAGCTTCAAGTTCAAATCCTGCCCAGGTTAGGCCAGTATTAGGACACTTTATGAAGTGGCTCTGAATGAAGAGAAAAATGTTTTTGCATCTCCATGCGCTAATCTGAAGACAAGACAAAATTGTATGTGCCACCCTGGTATAACATCAACATTGCAATAGGTGATGGTGAAGGGTAGCAGGGTAAAAACAATGCTAACATCACGTAGAGTAAAATGGGATCCTCTACTTGGATGTTGCTTTATGTACAAATGGGGCAAAATGAGAGATGTGGTCTTTTTCCTCTCTCCCCTGAAACTGCAGATCAGAAGAACTTATGGGAAAATAGCTGAAGAAGCTTAAGAAGAGAGACTTGGACCAACGCCCTTCAATGAGCTTTATGGCTCAGTAAGCATTTCTATCTTGGTCTCAACCCTTTCCGCCCTAGCACTTTCCCCACCACATTACAGGAATGAAGCTTAAAACCTTACCAGCACATGAGAACCCCAAATTATCTTAGCCACAGTGAACATTGCCTATGGAAATGAGTTAGAAATCAGGTTCCTAGGGAATTTGGCTTTCCCTGCCCTCAATTCTAAACTGTTCTGCTATTTACTATAAATCTGCCCTTGGCTTGCCTGATAATATGCTCTTCAATATGTTAAAACAAAATTAATAAAATAAGTGGACAAAATAAAAAGATATCCAACATTATATTTTAGGAGAGAATCCCTTACAATATATTTAGTAAATATATTGATTATCCCTTTATTGACGTCTCCTGCTCCGATGATCTGATCCTCTAAGGACTGATTAAATATTACTTTTAATATTTCTAACAAAACAGCAAAAGTGTTGACTAAATGTCCAGGATAGAAAAGCTAAGAGAATTCTACAGCATTTGTATCCAATGGTTGTAGACACATTTTAAATTGTTTTTGTGTTTTGCTAGTTTCTTTGAATTATGTTTAGGGAATAGAAGATTGGGAAGAGTGTCTATATAAATAAAATACATGAAGAAACAATTACAAATCTGGTTCTAATCCAAGAAAAACAGGAGCAAATTTTTGGACTGTGGCGTGAAAGTTAATTCTCACATGATCAAAGTAAGCAACCTGATACCAGATCACACAATTACCCGACAAAGGACAGATGGAAACTTTACCTCCCATCCAAAAGAGAATCACTGCTAGACCTTTTATGTACTGGAGGGGGGGGGCACGAAGAGGGCAAAAAACCTGAATAACAGTTGTTATAAATAGAGCTTGTGTTTCATACACAGTATTCACTAGACTACTTTCATAATGGCTTTGTAGTTTTGCTGTTAGATATTTACTGAGAAATAAATATCCGAATCTTCCTGTCCTGAGAAACATCCTTTTTAATCAAGAGAAAATTGACATGTGGGAACTCTTTGATTAGGAAAACTTGCTGCGTTACAAATATTATTAATGCACAATGATGCAAGGCAGACACAACTGCAAATATGTTGTCGGAGATACCAACTAACTAATCAATATACATGCATATTGTTCTGTCAACATACATCTGAGAGTGTAAATAGTAATACACTACCTATACGAAATGCAGGGCCAGGGTAGATATCCATATGTATTCCTCATCAATACAAATATGTACATACAGCTCAGCTAAGGTAGAATCGTGAGTTAAAGAGCAAGAACTTAAAAGTTTCTTGTTCTGTATAATTCTTAAGATTATGCAGACCATAAAGTTTATTACCGAAGAAGAATCATAATAAAAGGGAATCAGGAGGGAGAAGAAAAGTGTGGCAGCCACAGAAATTCCCTAAGTGGAAGTAATGAAGGTGCTGCCAGAGACCAAGGCAATTGGGACCTGAGGAGTCAAGTAGCAGATGAACCCAGATGTTCAGAGATAGAAATAGAGCAGCATCCATTGTTGCTGCTTCTCTGAGAAGAGTCCATGTCAAGTGTCCCAACTGCAGTAGCAGAAGGAGACCTGCAGGAAGAAAACAGAAGAAAGTAGCACCTCAGCAGCAACCAGAATGGCAGCAACATCTCAGGCTAGGCCAAGGCATGTCATTTTCTGTATGAGGGACTGATTGCTGCCCAGACATATCTGGAAAGCTAGTACGAGGAACCCAGGTGCATCTCATCTCAGCCAACTGAGAAAGAATTAATAACTGATCCTCTTGACCCATTTAGATAACACCTCTGGCACAGAAGTAGTTCAAGAGGTAGAAGCAATAACCTGCTCATATTCGATATGGGTATTTGCTTATCAGCAGCAAAAGAATAGAAGCAGAGGGAACCACAACTCTTGGCATTGCAATTTTATTAGGTTGTTCATGATTTCAAAGTCACTGTTGTTTGATTGCCTGAAGGGATGATTTGCTCGGAAAGAATAATAGCACCAGGTAGTCTTGTAGGGCTACTTTTATATATTGCTTCTAATAGTGTCAGCCCCACTATGTAGAGCAGACTGAAAACTCAGCTCCACAGAAAAGCTAAAGCCACTTTTATTGAGGATGAGTATAAAAACAGAATCTTGTGAATCTGATAGTGCTTCACCTTCTCCCTCTTATGTTCCAGTGAATAATTCACTATTCCACTTCCAAATGTGTATTTTATATTTTATTTTATTGTATTTCTATGCCACCCTATTCCCAGAGGGACTCAGGGCGGCTCACAAACCAAGTAAGGGGGGGGGGGGGAATACAAGCAGGAAAAAAAGAACAACAGACAAACAACACCACAGTTTAAAAACAAACAACAGCCACACAATTCGAGCGGGGACAGGAACTCATCAGCCCCAGGCCTGTTGGAACAGCCAGGTTTTAAGGGCTTTGCGGAAAGCCTGGAGGCTGGTGAGGGTCCGAATCTCCACGGGGAGATCGTTCCAGAGGGCCGGAGCAGCCACAGAGAAGGCCCTCCTCCAAGTGGTAGCCAATCGGCATTGGCCAGTGGATGGAATTCGGAGGAGGCCTAATCTGTGGGATCTAATCGGTCTGTTGGAGGTAATTGGTAATTGGCAGCAGGCGGTCTCTCAAGTACCCAGGTCCAATACCATGAAGAGCTTTATAAGTGACGACTAGCACCTTGAAGCATATCTGAAGACCAATAGGCAGCCAGTGCAGCTCGCGGAGGATAGGTGTAACGTGGGTGAACCGAGGTGCACCCACGATCGCTCGCTCATGACTTTGGGCAGTTTACCATTGAAACATAAACAAGTACTAAAACATTGAACATATACAAATATTAAAAACAATGCAATAGAATCGCCATGTAGAAAACACTATAGCAATCCATATAGGAGGTGACTAGGGCATGAGTGACTGAACTTAGAACTTCCTGCTGCGGGAATAGGTGCAATTGGTATGAAGGTTCTTCTAGCTACAACTGCCACCTGCTCTTCAAGCAGAAATTGTGAGTTCAGGAAGGTGCCGAGCGTCGTGCACGCATGACCCGTGCATGCACATATGACCCCCCGCTGCAGACACCCTGCCGCAGACACCCTGCCCCACCCCCTGCGCATGCGTGGCAGAGACCTATAAACCATCTGGCTAGCGGGAGGCGCTCACACATGAGCAGTGGAGCTGAGCTGGAGCGACAGCTCACGTGCCTGCAGAGAGGGCTCTGCATGCCCCCTGTGGCACGCATGCCATAGGTTCGCCATCACAGATATATAAGCTCTTTCACTAGGTTTTTAATTGCTTTTCTTTATCATGCTTGAAATTGCATATTTTATTTTGTATGCCATTGAGTACGAGTTTCCTTGAGTGCTCAAATTGAATAGAAAGGTGGGATATAACTCAAATAAATAAATAATGTGTTTAGAGATTCATAAGCAGAATAATCTTTTCTATGTTCTATTCTGACAACAAAAAGCACAAAGGGTAGGTTTCTACACTTAAACAATTCCTATCTAGAATTGGGGGAGGGGGACAGTTTCATAGAGGGAAAGAAGTAGGAAAAGAAAACAGGGTAGCTGAGATAAACATAGAGCAGGGCCCTACAACTTATGATGGATCCTCAGTTTTTTATTGTTTTACAATTAGGCAAGCAGCTAACATATTAACAATTAGCCTGATGTATATATGTCAGCACTTCTGATAGGATTCTGCTTAGCACTGTGGGTCACAGGTTACATTGAACCAGAACAAGAATTGCTGAATGACTGGAATTAAATATCTAAGAATCACCAGGCTTTTAAAACCATTGCAGTAATGAAAATATTCATATTCATGTAGAACTACATAGAAAAACAACAGGGACTTTTCGGTACATATTCATGTTCATATAGTTGATATGTATTCAGGACGGTCAAAAAACTGTAACAGTTTACTTACTTACATCTTAAAATCTGCTTTGGTGGTAGTCTGTGTGGTACTAAACACATAAATTAAGGGCTGATCTCTCAATTCATTTGTAGTTAGGAGAAGCAGAGACAAACCCTAATTTAATTAGAAGTTAAATAATGAATCCTTCCAAACTCCTTTGCTAATCTTGCATAACAGGTGAAATCCAGTGACATTTGGAAGATAGAATCTGCTGGTTTCTAAGTGTTGACAATTCCATTGGAATGATCTGATTTGCTACAGATTCAGAGAGAAGATGTGGAACTTCTGACAATGCAGGAATTCATCCACCCTATTCCAAATCCTTTCATTCCAAAGGACTGAACTTCATCTCTGAAATTCACAATAAGCACAAAAGCATCTAAAGAACCCAAATATATCAGGCAAAATAGAATTTTTCTTTGTCTTGCTGTGTATATACAGGAAATCCAACAGTCAATTTGGAGGCCACAATGAAACAAAGCTTGATGAGAACAAGACACACTGTACCTTGACCTAACATACTCTCTCTCTTTTTTGATGCAACTACTAAGGAGATCTGAAGTTTTTTGCTTTAGCTGGCTTAGCCCTATTTTAGTGCTACAGTATTGTCCAGCGCTAGAACATTGTTTTATTTAAGTGGCTTGCTAAAGCAAGCCAATACCACAATTCTAAATTTTGCTTGTTTCAAACAAGTTATAGTTAAAAGTAAGCAAATTTGCTTAGGGGCTATTAAGTAACAAAGTTGTGCTTATGGAAAATATTTTGATGATTAGACCTCCAAATCGTGTAGTGGAAAGATTTGGTAACATGTACTTACTCCACTCATTTACCAATGCCATAACAGTCTACTTGCTCTTACTTCGTTCCCCATAATGTCCTTCTATGACTCTTAAGATCTTTCTCCGGTGCCTGTATTATATTGCTAAACATTAAAAGAATCTCTTCATTAGAATTTCATACCCTCTCCGTCAATTTTATTTTCAGCTCACTTTCAAATGAAATAGAAATATACCCACCAGATTCTTACATATTCAAAGCAGCGAATTCATGTTTTTGATATATGCTAGAAGGTAACTGATTTGCATCTAAACCCACCTTCCTTATTTTAATGACATTTTACAGAAAGTGGAAAACACCTGGACAAAACATTGAGGGGGGGAGTACTAACTGAAGGAACAATGCATACATTACTTTTCATTTCCCTCCTTCCTGTTTGCTAACATAAAGACATCCAAGAAGGTCACTATTTACACACCACAGTTCTGATTCTCAATTGCCCTGCACTTACAATAATATTTTGTGCCAGAATGACTAAGGTAGCTAAAAACATGTTCAAGACTGGAAAAACTAGTAAGCTGCATTGTAACTCATGATTGTTAGATAATTGTTTCTTCTACAAATTTAATACTTATTTTTATACTGAATTGGGAGGTCAACTGCCTTGAAACATTTATATGGGAAAAAAAGTTTATGCAAAAATGTAGGAAATTTAAAACAGGAAATTCTAAGCACTTTGGAGGCACCTGCTGTACTAGTGGTTCTCAACCTGTGGGCCGGGACCCCTTTGGGGGTCCAACGATCCTTTTACAGGGGTCGCCTAAGACCATTGGAAAACACATATTTTCAAAAAAATACGGAAAACATAAAATAATTTTATGGTTGGGGGTCACAACATGAGGAACTGTATTAAAGGGTTGCCACATTAGGAAGGTTGAGACCCACTGGTTTAGACAATGGTCCACCGTGCAAATGGCTATGAAAGAGTTGTGTGAGAGAGATGGGGAAGAACAAATACAGATGAACAAATTTAGGTCAATGTATCCATCTGGGAACTTGAAAGCAGTCCCTCAATGATAGGTGTCTGGTGTGAATTTGAGGTTATAGCAGAGTAGACCAACTCATTCACTGGGATGTCTTGAAAGATTGAGGTAGACAGGCATGCATTTCTGACACCCAACTTTGTTTAACAACTGCTATCTCTCTTCTCCCCAACTAGCTTCACTAAATTAATCTGCTATAGCAAGACAGATGCAGTTTGTATTTCAATAAATTTATTTTCCCAATGGATAACCTGCTCCTTGTGGATGCAGTGAATATGTTGTTGGTGGAACTCAGATTTCTAGAAATCCAATAATTCAGTTCCTGCAAATCTTATCTTAAATCTGTATCTAGCACAAGAAGACCTTACCACTTCTGCATCTAACAAATGCAAGATTAATTCAGGAAACAGATTTGATAGGCAGATGAGTTAAAAACTTTAAAAAAAACTTTCCAACGTTTTTTTTTTTGAGCAGCAATAAGATATTAACAATCTCTATAGATGAAATTATTTCTAGATTTTGAAAACAAGAAAATCAGGTGTATTTCATCACCCGAAGTTTTTTCTCCTCTCTAAAGCACTACGTGTGCACTAAATATCTCAATCTGTGTCTAAATGATGCAGCCTTTCCCAAGATGTTTATAATCTTCAACTTTCATAATCATGAGCCAGCAAAACCAATGACTGGATATTATGTTGTCTAGATATTATAGGAAGTGAAATCCACCCCATCTGAGGGCAAGCCAGGACAGACCAATTGCCTAACTCGAGACTATGTCTGAGGGCTATGCTTAATCCAAAGGAGTCTTGAATTCCTTGATTCCAAAAAGAATCTCAAATGTCTACTGCTGTTACTGGAAATAAGCCAGAATATTCAGTAGCCTTTCACTGTGGAGAAAGCGCTGACCATGTTAAACAACTGCATATGCCTGCAAAGTACATTTGCAAAAATGTGAATCTGTTTAGCCTGGCTTTAAATAGGAACCTCCGGCCCAGGCAATGCCAAAATATCCCTTTTCATCTTGACCCAGCACCGGATTCAACCTTCAGCTTTACACAGCAGAACATTCAGGACAGCAAATAGTATGCATGTATCGAAGTGGGTAAAGACAAACATTCTACCAACATGTTAAAATACCAAATAAGTTTAAAATATAATTTGCCTAATTTCCTTTCCAATTTCTGATTAAATTTTTCTAGTTTTTGAAGGTTATATTGCCTTCCCTGCCCCCATACGAATGGAAGGAGATGAAAGCACAGAAGTTTATTTCATAACTTTCCTTCACCAACAGCTGTTGCTGCTATCACTGCTGAGCAAGCATTGCTTCAGGCAATTATTGACTTTACTGAATCCTGTGGGGAAGGAGAGATTTCCTGGATAAAATCTGAAAAACACCTTAAACATGTTTAAAATTCTGTTTCCTGTCAAAGCATTATTTCTGCAGAGTAAGAATGCTATCTAATCAGTCTTCATAGTGACACTTAACATCTTTGAAGTAAAGAACCCTCCCCAAATCTTTTATACATTATCACAGCTGACTTTTACAAAAAAAAAAGAAAGAAAGAAGAAAAAAAGTTGAGACAGAGATACTGTTAAGTCAGTGTACAGCTTCCCACAGCTTCCTTTTCTGTAAACATGGGGGAACAGCAATTGGATATTTACACTATTAAAATGCTCTTTTTATTGGTGATAAATAATATACCTGAGACACCCGTTCTCTTGGCTGTAGATAGCATCCAGGAATGGGCTAACTCCATCCAGCATCCATTCGGACTGAGTCTACAATTTGTGTTGACATGCCTCTTCTAGTAACTCCTCCCAGCTTTTGATGATGATGGCACTGTAGACAGATGTGTTAATTGACCATGCCTCTCCTCACTAGTCTAGGGCCGGACACCAATCAGGGTGGGGCTGGATGCTATCTCCACCACCAAGAGAACGGGCGTCTCAGGTAATAACAACACCCATTCTCCATAGTTGGTGGAGATATCATCCAGGAATGGGACATACCAAAGCCTGGCTTGTCCTTACGGGTGAGCTGCTGTTCGGGCTGAGACCCCCCTGATCTGTGCGCACCTGTTGAAGAACCCTCCTGCCAAAAGCAGCCTCCGCCGATGCATATTTGACTAATTTGTAATGGTCAATAAATGGGGACGGAGAGGTCCAAGTGGCAGCTTGACAGACTCCTCTATTGAGGCCTGTGTTTCCCATGGTACAATCGTGGCCACACTCCTGGTGGAATAAGCCATGATGCGCCTTGGTGGTGGTAACAACTGCTCTTCGTAGGACTTTGCAATGCAGGCCCTGATCCAATGACCCAGTGGAGATGAAGAGGCCACCAGGAAAACCACCTTTAGGGAAAGGTAGCACAGGCAGGTGGACCTCAAGAGTACAGGGGGCTTTGTAAGGGCGTCCAATACTCTGGTCAAGCCCTAAGTTGGATACCTATGGATGACTGGGGGCCTGAGACTGGTAGTACCCCTGAGGAGACTCCGTACTAGAGGATGGTTGGAAGAGATACAGAAGAACCACAATTCAGGACTGAGGATAGGGTCACCACCTGTCTCCGAAGAGAGTTAGGAGACAAACCACTGTAAGTTCCTGTTGGAGATAGTCCAGGATACTACGGATGGAAGTGGCTATAAGGACGACATTCTTACTTGAGCACCAATAGGTGAAAGCGTCATAGATGCGGTTGGTCAAGATGGCGTCATAGATGTGGTTGGTCAAGGACCACTGTGAAACCTGAATGGTTCTGAGCGAAAGGTTGTCCGCACTCAGGACCCTCCCCTCAATTTCCAGGTGGTCAACTGGAGCCACTGAGGGTCCGGATGGATTAGCAACCCCTGGCTGAGCACAACCTTGGATGGAGAAATCCTCCAGGGAAGGGCCACTGAAAGGTTCATCAAGTTGGAGAACCAAGGTCGTCTGGGCCAGTGTGGAGCCAGTAGCAGTAGCTCTGCCCCCTCCTCCTCCAGCATCTTCCTGATGACCCTCTGGATGAGAGGAAGAGGGAGGGAGGCATACAGCAGCCCCGGTGGCCATGGGCAGCTAAGGGTATCAGCTCCCTCCAAATACTAGAACCACGCACCTCATGTAATACCTGGGGAGATGACTGTTGTCTGGGGTGGTGAAGAAGTCGAGAACCGGCAGGCCGAATTGGATGGTTGAATCCCTGAACAGGTTCGGGTGCAGACATTACTTTGTGTGATTGACCTGGGAGTGGCTAAGCCACCCTGGAAATGTGCTCTGCACGTATTGACAATAGGTGTTTCTCTGCCAAGAGGCCCAGCTGTTCAGTCTCCTGCATGACAGGTTTGGAGCAAGCCCCCTCTTGGCGGTTGATATTGGCCTTTGTGGCCATTTTGTCCGTGAGGACCAGTATGTGTCTGTTGACCATGCTGTCCCGTTAGTAGATAAGGGCCAGATGGACTGCCTGAAGCTCTAGCCAATTTATGTTGTGACTCAGGTCAGACGGAGACCACTGGCCTTGAGACATCTGAGAGTGTAAATATGACCCCCAGCCAAAAAGACTGGCATCTGTTGTCAGCACCAGGCAGTCCGGATCCTTGAACAGGGATCCCCTGGAAATGGCCGGGGCAATCACCATCCTAGAGATCTGGTCCCCTCCGACAGTACCTACATTGTGATTGCTGAGCAGTTCCTGTTGGCCCTCTGGTGTGGAAGCAGAAGCCACTGGAGGCGTTGGCTGTGGAGTCAAGCCCACGGAACTATTGCAAAGCAGGAAACCATCTTCCCGAGCAGTTGGGAGAAGAGTAGTTGAACCTGCCGCTGGCTTCATATATGTTCTGCCAGTTCCCGGAGGCTGGTCTGGCGCTCTTGGGACAGGTAAACCATGCTCTCTTGTGGTGTCTATGATTGCCCACAGATGAATGAAACGCATTGTGGGGTGTAGGTGGCTTTTCTCTAGGTTTATTGAGCCGAGCCGAGGTGGAGCAGTGGTTAAATGCAGCACTGCAGGCCACTTCAGCTGACTGCAGTTCCTGCAGTTCAGCGGTTCAAATCTCACCGGCTCAAGGTTGACTCAGCCTTCCATCCTTCCGAGGTGGGTGAAATGAGGACCCGGATTGTTGTTGGGGGCAATATGCTGACTCTGTAAACCGCTTAGAGAGGGCTGAAAGCCCTATGAAGCGGTATATAAGTCTAACTGCTATTGCTATTGCTATTATTGAGAACCCGTGGTCTCGCAGGATCTGGATGGTGGTGTTCAAGTCTCTTGCTGCTGGGACTGCCAATCTGGACTGAAGGAGGATGTTGTCTAGATAGCACTGAACCCTGACTGGTTTGGAGAGCGGAGGTGGGCTGCGAATGCTGCTAGCAGCTTGGTGAACATCCTGGGTGTCTGAGGAAAGACCAAAGGGGAGGGCCCTGTATTGGAAATGTTTCCCTGCATAACAGAACTGAAGAAACTGTCTGTGGCCGGGAAGAATGAGCACATGGAGGTATGCCTCTGTTAGATCTATCTATGTGAGAAAACCGTCTCCCCAGACGCCTTCCAGAATGGTCTGGAGCAAATGCATCTTGAACCGCCGGTAGACGATATGGTGGTTCAGGTGTTTGAGATTGAGAATCACTCTCCAGCCCCCTCCCCCTGCCACAGGCCTTTGGGATGATGAACAGGAGGGAGAGTAAAACCACTGTCCTCATTGCTCCTCTAGAACAGGCTGAATCGCTCAGATCTCCAGGAGATGCTGGCTTGTCTGTTTCACGAGAAACCTCTTGTCCTGGTCCCAGGAGATGGGCACTTGAAGAAGAACCTCGGGGGGTTGGATAGAAATTCCAGGGACAGCCCGAATTTCACCGTCTCCCTGACCCAGGCGGCCAGAGTTATCTCCTCTCATTGGTTGGCAAAGAATGCCAATGATGAGAAGATTCTCCAGGCAGTTGCTTTTGCTGCTAAAAGGGACCTCCCCCACTTCTAAAGGATCTCTTGGGTGGGAATCTCTGGGCACTTGTTAGCCCTATTGTGCTTCTGATCCTGTCTGGGGGGAAGTTGACATTGTGGATGGGGAAGGTTAAAGCCGAAAGGGTAAGCGCTGATAGTAAGGAGAAACACAAGTCTCGGACTGTTGGTAAAGTGATGGCAGAATCTTGCGCTTGTCCCTAGACATGACAAGGAGTGGCTCTAAAGGGGCTCCAAAAAGCTGATTCCCAGTAAGGGGGGAAGACATCAGCCTCCACTTTTGTCTACCATCCGCTTGCAAAGGTTTAAGCCAAAGGTCGCTATCACCGAGGCAATAATTTGGACACAAACCGAGCTGTGTTCAGGGTTGCGTCCGCTGAAAGCTCTATTGCCTCCTTTAATTTATTGAGGTCTGGATGGGTTCTGGTATTGGGCAGGGTGATCTTACCCTGCAACTGCTTTAATCAGAGCAGAGAAACTCTGGTAAAGAAGAACGCCACAGTGGAGGATCTGATCACCCAGGCAGTGGCCTGGTGACACTTGACCAGGGTCTGCTCAGACCTCTTGTCCCCTTGGCAGAGTGCTTCCTAAAGTGAACTTGTAAGAACCGTTGTTGGTGACAGGGCTACGACAGGCGCATCCACAGTAGGAACCTCAAGAGCCTTAGCTAAGTCAGGGCCAAAGTTGCAGAAGCTGGGAGGAGCTACCAGAGGAGGTATGTCATCACAGATTGTAGACTCAGTCCGATTGGATGCTGGACGGAGTTAACTCATTCCTCGAGGCTATCTCCACCAACAATGGAGAATAACTAAATGGTTTGACATTAAATAAACAAAACAAGTTAAACAATCAAAGACATGAATAGGTATGAAAAAAGAATTTGCCCTTATGCAAGAGACTTAGGTCTAAAGAACTGTCTTTGGTACCTAAAAAATGCAACAATGAGACCACTGAATGCAAGTGGAAAAGAGCATTCCACAGAGCAGGCATCCATCCCCAGAAAGGTCCGCCTGATTAATTGTAAGGTGACAATCTACACCGTGAAACTTGCAATACGATCTCCTTGGACAAAGTGTTTATGCAGTTTAGAAGCAGAAAGTCAATCTCATAGTCTAAAGTCATCCAGACCTTTATGCATGAATAAGAAAAACTGCCTGTGGCCCAAAAGCAGAATGATACACCATAATATGATGGGGCCATATTGCCTAGCTAGGTGTAGAATGTAACAACCTGACCTCTACATTCTGTGTTCACTGCAGTTTTAATCAAAATATGCAGTTAACCAAAGCTTTGACAGCAGCGGCCACGCTATTTCTCTTTAGGAAAAGATAATACCTGCTAATGCCAATATTGACCAAATTGTTCTCCTGATGATTGCATCCACTAGTTTCATATAGATGGTTAAGAATTATTTGGGATATGATTATGCCTTGTGCCATGATTCCAAGGTACTGTCATTCAATGTTATTTTCTAACATTGTCGCTGCAAGTTGGCATGTTTCCAAAACCACCTCTTGGAGAAGAATGCCAATGGTTAATAATACAAAAAAGCTGCAGGATCAAGAAAATCACACTATCATTTCTTCTTCGTAGAAGGTCATCCATCAGGTCATCCAAGGCTAATTCAGTCTTAAAATTGTGTCCGAATACAGGTTGACTGTTCCCCCCCCACAACAAAATGAAAATACTACACAGATGCACAGTATTATTCCTCTCCAGCTCCTTGCTCCCAAAGGAGGTACTCTGATGAAAATAATAAGACTTTACATCCATGTTTTGTCCCTCAGAAGGGGGTAACTACCGCCTCTTTAAGAGCTGGCAACACAAGCTACCACTCAAAAATGTGCTCAACCACTTTACAGATATACTTAGCTCAGCTAGCTCTAACAGCCAAGAGGGGAAGGGGTCAAGAGGTGCAGACTGATCAGCTACAAACATAGTGTCCATATCCCCAGGCCTTCAAAATTGAAAGCACTGAGACATAATTGGACCAAATGATGTACCAGATACTATGTCAGAAGTAGAATACGAGATGACATGAACATGATTTTTATCTTCCAAATGTCTTGCAAATTGATCATAGCAGGCTTTTGGGATTATCAAGGGCAAATAACAAGACCTTAATTATTCTGAAGGGCTCTGCTGGATGTCTATTTGAGGATGAGTGGAGATTACAAAGTAAACTTTTTTGTAGCCTCATCACAAATTAGTAGATATATGCATGCCTGGTTGGACAGACACTTTAACTTTCTATTGGCCTGTTCCATTATTCTCTGTTCCAGAGAATCGGGGACAAATTGCGGTTCTACATGGTCTGAGAAGACATTTGAGACTGACCATAACAGTAGCCCATTTTTTTCATAATTGCATTCTCAAGCAGAGCATTGACAGGATTCTTGCTCTGGTTTTTACAAACTCTCCTGAAGGATTTAGAAATTCATTGGATTCCCTAAGTCTTAAGATGGATCACATTAGTGGGCCCCCAATCCTAGCAGAAGAGCATGCCACCATGGAACCAACACTCACCAGATGGCAATCTGATCAAGACAGCCAAAGAGCTTTTGTCATCCCCACTACCACATATCCAGTCTACCCAGTGGTGGGTTCCGGATCCCGTCCTTCACATGAATGTGCGCAACACACATGCGCATGCGTCTTACCATCCAACAACACCTCCACGACGGTCCAGCTGCTTGGCGGGGCCTGGCGTCATCCTCATGAATATGTGCAGCGCATGCACATGTGTCTTACCATCCAGCTACACCTATGCGATGCTCCAGCTGCTCAGCAAAGTGTTGCACAGGCGCTGTACACGCCATGCACGTGTGCAGAAGCCCCGAAGAGTTTAAAGACAGGTAAGGCGTGTGGGCGGGCAGGTGGACCCTCCAGAGCACCATACCAGAAAAGTATGCGGTGCTCCGGGCAGGCTCCAGTACGTCTGTACCAGGGCATACTGCCTGCAACCCACCACTGAGTCTACCCCTTCAGAGACGGAAACAAAAACTAAGTTGATAGTAAGCCTGGCCCTACACACTGATTTGATAACAACTGGATAGTCTCATTTTTCCCCACAACAACCCACTGAGGTGGATTGGGCTGAGAGAGTATGATTGGTCCAGTAACCCAGCTGGCTTTCATGCCTAACATGGGGCTAAAATTCAGTTGCCTGGTTAAAATTAAATTTCATTTTTTTATGGAACAGCACATACAAGTGAAAATCACCCAACCATCCAAGCTATGACATGTGTGTTTAAAGAAAACATCCAGCTGTCTCATCTTTCATTAGAACACAACAAATGATATGGAACATCAGTTCTCACCTAAGAGTGTCCAATCCACACATCCTAAATTCATGCCCTTACATCAAAGGACTTAGGACTCACATTATTATAAGCCTTAAAAGCTACTCCTACAGAGCAAGTAACTCTTTTAAAGTTGCTTTCCAGCATGTTCGAAATAGACCGGTGCTAGGGAAACAATCTATAGCTGGTTAGGAAATTTATAGCAAATAGTCAAGCACCTCCTAGAAGTTAATAGAGCTAGAACAATTAGCCTCCTAATTGTCTTGAAAGCCAAGAAAAAGAAAAGGCAAGAAAAGGTTTTGTAAGAAGAGCTAGTAGGTTCTAATGAGATGGAATGCCTTTCATCTCCTTCCAACTTCCTTAAACTCTTAGTAAGTTTTCATTTGGTTGATTTCAGTGATTAAGAATTACAGTTCATGTTTCATATTAAGACAATGCATACTTTGAAAATGACTCAGAAGAACAAGCGGACAAGCACAGCATCTTTCTGCTATTCTTTAAGATTCTTTCCCCCCCAGATTTCAATATAAAGCTAAAATAAGATGCCCCTGCTTTAAAAGTTGCATTAGCAATAGCAATAGCAGTTAGACTTATATACCACTTCATAGGGCTTTCAGCCCTCTCTAAGCGATTTACAGTCAGCATATTGCCCCCAACAACAATCTGGGTTCTCATTTTACCCACCTCGGAAGGCTGGAAGGCTGAGTCAACCCTGAGCCGGTGAGATTTGAACAGCCGAACTGCAGAACTGCAGTCAGCTAAAGTAGCCTGCAGTGCTGCATTTAACCACTGCGCCACCTCGGCTCTATTAAAGAGGCACAGTTGTAACAATCTGATTTATTAAAGCAGCAGCATATTTTCAGATTTGCACAGAAGCTTGAAGAAAGGAACAAGCTGTTTAATGAACAGAAGAGAAGCACTGTAATCAAGCAAATTCTAAAACTGTTCTTCCACATGATTTTTGTAGATGAACAATCCCGTTCTATCAACCACTATGACTTTCACTAACAATGCCTTCCAAGACAAAGTAAAAGAAAATTTCAAACGTTCCTCTTATAGAGTCCTTGTTCCTAAATATTAAATGTTTCCAAAAAAATCATCCATGATAGACACGGCTCCAAAGATTTAATCTTTGGAGTAATGAATTTCTAATCAAATATACAAATATATAGGTAGAACTTTACCTATTGTTTTACTTATTCATTTTAGATACAGAATCCATTGAGAAACATGTTTTGCACTAAACTGCCCTGGCAAACCACTTAGAAGTCCTGCAGCACAGCTGTGCTACTGGATTCCTCTTTTTGAGTAACCTCAAGTATTATACTGCATGGTTTCTTCGCTTTTAATTACCAAAATATTTACTTAATGATTTTGGAAAGCCCTCAGTGAAACACAGGTGTTAAACACTGAAATCAATACAGTGCCACAGAGACAAAACCAAGCCAAACTCAGCCATAAACATGTATTTCACTCAGGAAGGAGAAAAGGGTACCAACTTCACTTACCTTACCACTGGATCTGGGATTGTTTCTGTATTTGCTGGCACCTGAACACCCTTTTCCCACTCTTGCCTCCAGGGATCAGCAAGGATATAATACTCATCCGGGCTCAGCTGGAAAGAATCTGGGATCTTCATTGCTGTTATCAAGTCGGTGCGAAAAACCTGAAGATGACAGATGAAAAGGACAGTAATGAAATCACTGGCAATGAAGATTTTGAAAGCAGAGACTTTGCCAAGCTTGGAACAGATGAGGGAGTGGATTGGACAAGCTGAAACAGATATGGCCAATAAAATGGCTCCTTACATACTTGCTAATCTGGCATGTCTAAATTCATCCAATCGGAAAAAAAATCAAGAAAATCTGGGATCAAATAGGCAGCTCTGAAGAATAGAGGAGAACAGCATCATATCATAAAAGGGACTGATGATAAAACTGGGCAATACTGCACTGAATAAAGCTGAAAAGGATTTGATATTCACAATAGTGGGAAAAAAGTTACTCAAATTTATTTCTGAGCAAGTGAAACACTGAACAAGGAAGCTAAGTTCCATTGGAGGTAGAACTAATACTGAGAACATTTAACATTGGAGAAAAAGGACAAATACATTTTTGTTCAGGCAATGAATGTATGCACCATCACTGCCATGATAATAAATGAAATTAGCAACTATTATTCTGGTTTGCTACTCTTCCTTTGGACATGTACTTTACTTGTATTTCCCATGTGCACAGTATGAATTCTCAAGTATGTGTCATTTTACTATTCATATAAATCAAGAAAACAGAAACTTTCTTGAGGAAGGAGGAGCCGAAGTCGCGACGACACAACGTGTGATCTCAATGCTCTGAGATCGCAGTCAATACTTTTGCTCCTGGGTGGTCCAAATGGACCTAAACCGTCCCGCAGAGACAGTGAACAGGAAGAATACATCTTGCTGATCACAGGGACATTGCAGTCTCTGATTGATCCAAGAGAAGCTCTTCAAGCTGGTGACAAAAAATCCAGCCAAATGGCTGATGAAGTCGGGGCGGCTCCAAAACGGAAGGATATGGAAAGAGAAAGTGTTTTCAGCTGCTAAGGAATTTTTACTGTTTTAAAAGTGACTGCCTATAAAAAAAACCTTAAAATTAATTTAAATTGGAGAACAGAAGAAATAATTGGCAGAATTAAATTTGGACAGGTTTTGAACAGTGGGTCATCCTACCTTTTAAATGCTATCTTTATGGATGGAATTTATGCAAGCCTTTTAATACGAACGGATTAAGTTTCCTTCTTCTATTTTTTTTTCTTTGACTATTCTCTCTAATCTATGGACTAAAATTCTCCTCTTTCATTACTGTGGGTGTTTTTCTAACTCTTTTACAAATCAGACCTTTTTAAACTTGAAATACAAAAAAATACAAAAAGAAACAAAGAAATGGTAACATTGTAACACTGCTACTTGGAGGCTAGAGGTTTGTGTATTGGAAATGAAATACTTTTTTCACTGATTATCCTGGCTTGGCACTTCAAGAACTCACAGCTTGTTTATAGAGAGTGATAAGAAGAAGAAAAGCACATAGATGTTCCCACAGAAGTAGATTTTTAAAAAGAGAAAGCTGAAATGTTATTGTGATGCTTAATTCTGTTAAAATCTTCTAAGCTAGAGCAGCAGTGTTTGTCAGCTGGAAATCATGGTGCAATTTCAACACCAGAAAGAAGTTTTAAGTCTGCAAAAGATATTCTCAGAAATACAGAAATTATCAAATACAAGTGTGAGGATAGAGAAGAAGTTGGATTACTTAGTGCATCTAACAGCAAAATATGACGGAGAAGTTGAAGATGTTCATCAAATGGAAAAAATGGCAGTTAAAATCCAAAAAATCGAAGAGGAAAATGAATATAAAGAAATTAAAATTGCTGCTATTTATGGTGATTGGTTTGCTTCTGAAAATGGAAAGAGTGGAATACTGAAAGAGGAATTAAATGGAGGAGAAACCTACCCCAGATGGGAAGATACAGAAGAGGAAAAAATAAAAGAATTTATGGATTTAAAGGGAGAAATCTTATTAGCAATACTTTTGATAACACCACCGACAATCAAAGATAAGCTGATTAAGGAAACAGAAGAAGGCATAGAAATTACATGAGAGATTTTATAAGCAAAGAGTTGCTAAGAGGAGTCCGTACAAAGTTGATTAAGGAGATGATTAGAGGACTGATGCCACAAATGGCAGAAGATATGACACTGTCTTGTTACTGGAAAGATACAGGTTGATAGATGGAAGAGTATAATTTAAAACTAGCTAAACTTAGCAAAATTTAATGATAATATAGTTAAATAAATAATTGATAATGATAATAATGTATACAATGTGTAGTGTTATGATAAGTAATAACTGGATATGAATATTGAATGGTACCCATGAAAGGAAGATTAGAAACCCTTTTGGATTATATATAAAGGTTAATAATAATAATAATAAAAAGAATTAAGTTAGATTCAGCTAAGTCTTGATTACTAGGGGGAAAATGATATGATGCAGGATATAGTCAAATAAAGGAGTGATAACGATAATAACGTATATATATGTATGGGTACAACATAAGGAAATGGGATGTAAATTGTAAACAGTGATTTGGAAAGAAGGATAGAAATATTAAATATTATGGATGTTTAGCTAGAATAGGACATAAGGATTTAGTGTCATTGGAGGATTTTAGAAATAGTAAATGAAATGCCAGTATGTGATTATGTATTAAATCTTGGTATATTTTATGATGGGACGTTTAAACAACTATAGTCAAATGAAAATGGAAGTATGATGACGGTAACATGTATAAATATCTGAGTTAAAATACTTGAGTTAATATGAATTATGCTTGATGACTGTGGAAGAGATGCACGAAAGTCTTTTGTAACCAACTGATTTACTTTCTACAGTATGTAAAAAAGGAAGTTTTTATGTGTTGTGTTTGTTTTGAAAATTAAAAAAAAACTTTTAAAAAAAGAAAACACAAACTTTCTCCTCTTAATTTTTAGAAACTATTCTTTTCAAAGTACAACAGTATTGTTAACTAAAGTACCATTATACTGAAGAGAAAGATCACAAACACTTTATTTGCTAATGACCAGAAACACAGGAGGGTCTTTGTATGTCAATATTAGCAAGTAGTCTCCAATTTGTACTTTATAATTAGGGATACTCTATACTTTGAAACCAGTGTATCCTTGGATTTGCTCTCATTTCTCCCAGAAATTATTTTGGAACGGCAATTTATAGTGCTGCTTGTAACTTCTGAATTGAATTGGGGAGGGGGAGGGTATGTATGCACAGGCTAAGCTAGGGAAAGACTGTTGGCTTACCTGAACGGTCATTCTATGTGCGCTGCAGGATAATCCAAGCATGAATTAACTTTGTCTGCTTGTCCAGAGACTGAGTTAGAACAAAACCTGACCACGCCTTCTCTACTCGACAGAGCTCAGTTTTTTCAATGAAGGCATGGCCGGTCCAAGAGATGGAGTCTAAGAAGGTAAGTCCTTATGGTGCTCTGACCATAAGTCCTGATGCGACCCTAGACCAAATCGGTCACCAGGGTGGGGTTGGATTCTCCTGCAGTGCACGTAGAATGACTGTTCAGGTAAGCCAATGGTCTTTCTCCTCTGCGCTGCTTGGAGAATCATGGTATATGCCCAAGCATAGTGTCCCAAGGGTGCGAAGTAGACCGGTCCAGAATCCTGGAATCTGAATGAACCCTCTGCAACACCTGTCATCCGAAGGACACCTCGGGCAGGGCAAACATGTCCAGTTTATAATGCCTGTCAAAGGGCAATGGAGATGACCACGTTGCTGCCCTGCATTATTTCTTCAACTGAAGCCTGTGTTGCCCAAGTGGCAGTAGTGGCAGCACTCCTGGTGGTGTGGGCTGTGATACGTTGAGGCAATGGCCTGGCCTGAATCTCATAGGCTTTGACTATACAAGCCTTTAACCACCGACCTATGGTGGCAGGAGTCACATTCTGTCCCATAGATGCTGGTTGAAAGGACACGAATAGGGATTCAGTCCTGAAGGAAGCCGTTCGTTTGACATACCTACGGAGAGCCATCTTTACATTGAGATGGTGCCACTTCCTCTCAAGAGGATGTGTAGGTCGTGGATAGAAGTCCGGGAGGATAATCTCCTGGGCCCTATGAAACCATGAATTAACTTTAGTCAGAAAGGAAGGGTCTAAGCATAGGACAACTCTGTCAGGATAGAAAATGCGGAGGTCTCTGCAGACCGAGAAGACCGCTAGTTCCAAGATCCTCCTGGCCGAAGTAATGGCCATGAGGAAAACAACCTTAAGAGTCAGTAATCGAAGGTTGTTTATGCACAAAGGTTCAAATGGGGTGGAGGTAAGAGCCTGGAGCATGATAGACAAGTCCCAAGTGGGGTAGCAATGCACCATGAGTGGACTGAGGTTTGAAGCCCCTTTCGGGAAACTATGCACCCTCAGGTGATGAGCAAGGGTATAGCCATCTCCGCCTGGAAGAATTGTTGATAAAGCTGCCAGCTGTCGACAGAAAGTGTTGGGGGAAAGGTCAGTCTAATCCATCCTGCAAAAACTCCAAAACCTGTGGAATAGAAGCAGTCATGGGAACAATACGTCCTATGCAGCACGATCTGCAGAAGGCAATCCAAGTGGCATTGTATATATGTGTTGTGGAAGGTCATCTGGCTGCCTGAATCTTTTGGATGACTCTCCTGGAGAAGTTGTCCCGTGTTAAAATATCCTCCACTGGGGCTCCGGATGGAGTAGGGGCCCCTGGCTGAGGGATATCTTGTTGTCTGGAATCATCCAGGGTCTGGCAATCGAGAGGTTGACCAGGTCGGTGTACCAGGGGTATCTGGGCCAGTGGGGAGCAATAAGCAGTACTTCCGCTCTCTCCACAAGCACCTTCCAAATGACTCTTGGGATGAGAGGAAGGGGTAGAAAAACGTACAGAGGAAGGGGTGGAAACTCACCCTGGGGCCAAGGGCTGCGGAGAGCATTGACCCCTTCCGCCCCCTGGAACAAAGAACCTGCTGAAGAACCTTGGGAGATGAGTGTTGATCGGATGAGTGAACAGGTCCATGGTCGGTTGTCCGAATCTGAGGGTCAGCTCCTGGACCTGAATGAAGATGCCATTCTGAATGGTTCACCATGACCCTGCTCAACCAATTCGCTTGCACATTTATGGTCCCAGAAATGTGCTCCGCTCTGAGTAATAGGATGTGTGACTCCTCCCAGAAACTTAGTCTCTTCATCCCTAGCATGAGTGACCTGGAGTGGGACCCTGATGATTGATATGGGCCTTTGTGGCAACACTGTCGGTGAGGATCAGGACATATTGGCCTGCGACTACCTCCCGGAAGCATCAAAGGGCTACATGGGCAGCCCAGAGCTTCAACCAGTTGATATTGTTCACTAGCTTCTATGGACTCTAGCACCCCTGAACCACATGAGTCTGGTATGGGCACCCCACCCGAATAGGCTGGCATCGGATGTTACTATGATGCGGTCGGGCTCCCTGAATAGGCACCCTTTCTGCAGAGCAGAACACCTCTACCACTTAGAGATCCGAGCACCCTTGAGTGGCACCTGAACCCTGATGTTGGAGTTGCTGCTGCCCGTCTGTTGATATGGGAGCAGGAAACATTGCAGGTGCCACACGTGTAGTCGTGCCCAGGGAACAATATCTATGAAGGATATCATTTTCCCTAGGAGCTTGGAGAGGACCGGCAATGGTACTGACCTCTGTATGTGAAGCTGATTCACCAGAGAACATATGCTGGCACACCGCTCCTGGGATAGGTAGACCTCGCATTGTTCCTTGTCTATCTCCGGTCCCAAATGAAGTAGACTGGAGGAGGGCAGAAGGTGACTATTTTCCATATTCACTGAAAACCTGTGTCTTTGCAATGTCAAGATCATGGTGCACAGATCTAGCCATGCCTGCTGTGGGGATGACAATTGTATCAAAATTCATCAAAGTAACATTGGAGCTTTACAGGCAGCGACCTGAGATGGGCCACCATGGTTGCCAGCAGCTTCGTGAAGGTCCTGGGGGCCGATGACAGGCTGAACAGTAGGGCCCTGTATTGATAGTGGGACCCTGCAAAGTGAAATCTCAAGAACCTTCTGTAAGACAGTAGGCTTCCTTGATGTCCACAGACGTCAGTAGATCTCCCTGACAAATGCAGTCCAGGATGGATTGTAGGGACTGCATCTTGAAGCATTTGAATGCCGAGTGAATGTTGAGCCTCTTTAGATCTAGGATGGCTCACCAACCCCCACCCCCACCCCTCCAAGCTTTTGGGAACCAGAAAGAGGATGGAATAAAATATCTGGCCTTCCTGTCCTGATGGAACTGACTCGATGGCGAGAATGTCCAACAGATGCTGGATCTCGGTGTCCATGAAGCCATTCTTGACCTAGCACCATGCAACGGGGCATCTGATAAACCGTCTCAAGAGAGTTAGTGAGAAACTCCAGAGGCAGGCCTAGCCTTACCGTCTATAATACCCATGCATCCATAGATTTATGGTATCTTCTTTTCCCTTCCTAGCTGCCAAAAACAAAGGGGCCATTTTTACAGGCAGGCAGGCAAGCAGGCTGCTACCCTTGTGATAAACACAAAATAAACACTTCAGAAAACAACTACATAAAGCATAAAAGTGAAATCAACAAGTTCAAAACTGCCTCTACAGGAAAATGCATTACACATTGCATCAAGCACACTTATACCAAAGTGCATTCACAGATCTAAGAGTGGCATAGCAATCAATACTGTTTTTACAGACTTTTGAGAAAACTCCCAACAGTGTCCAGAAACAAAAGTGCGCAACAGAATATACAGTGCAAAGATGAATGAACAACCAAGTCAAAAATTTAGAAGAGACTTTTAAATGTAAAAAAGCCATCCGCACAAAACCCTTGGGAACTAGGCATAACTAAATTATGCTGAAGAGGCTTGCTCTATTTGGATGTATGTGTTCCCTCTATACACTTTATCCTGTTGGCTGAGAAGCCTTCAGAATGTTTCTGAAAATTAAGTCATTATTTGACAGCATGCAGCAACTCAGGGTTGTCTGCCACTCTGCCTCCATTAAAAATGAGTTAGACAGTGGATGTTGCAATAAGAAACAGCAGTCCTTCCTTTATCCTGCAGTATAATGAATCTCAAGATAATGAAATGTCAATGGCATGAAAACTGGTTTTGTCCAGAAACCTCTTGCTGTCTCAAGAAAGACTAGAAGCAAATGGAATAGGAGTAAAATAAACTTGGACTACTTTAATTATATTCTACTTTCAGAGAGGACTATTGATCCTTAAGACCAAAAAAATATACTAATTCTACCAATTTAGTTGTGGTGGGAAAGCTGGGGGCTTGGTTCTCAACCTGAGCATTAGGTGACCATATCAGAGAAGATCTCAAATTAGCTTGAGGGACCAGAGATATAGCTGATAGGTTAAGTGAGATCAACAAGTTCTCTTAGGACAGTGGTTCCTCTGCTGGCTGGAGAATTCTGGGAGTTGAAGTCCACAAGTCTTAAAGTTGCCAAGTTTGGGAACCACTGTCTTAGGAGATGAACAGGGAAAGTCCTACATCTTATCAATAGTGAGCAAAATCTGTGATCAAGGATTTTCAACAAATGTAGATCTAACTGATTCAGAATTGGTTCACATATCATAAAAATTCCACCCAGGCTGAAGCAATTGAAGACAGGTGGGTCCTTCAAAAACAGGGCAAAATGCCATGAAAGATGTTGTAGATGACAACCAGCTCCTTGGAATTGCATCCAGAAGCTGGCAGGTAACTAATGCAGCTTATAAAGTCGCAATAACACAGTGACATAATGAGAAGCACTCATCTTGCTTTGCTGTACTTTGAACCAGCTGTAGCTTCTGGTCAGTCCCGCATAGAACACATTGCAAAAGTCTAGTCATGAAGTGACTGGATTATGAGTGACTGTCTGAGTTACCAACTTTATCAGTGAGGAAATCCCTCCTTCTCACTAATTCAAAAAAGACTGTGTGAGAGAATCAGAAAAACTCCACCCTAATGCACATACTCTGGTTATATTGCTTCTGGATTGAAAGTAGTTTTAATAGAAGAGAAAATAATTTTAATAGAAGGGAATATATGGAAATAGTAGACTTGTTGAAATATCTGTATCCATATTATTTGTCTTCAGTTTTTGCTATCAACCTTCTGACAATTGCTCAGTATCAAATAAATAATTTAAAGGCAATTTTATTATTTTAATGCAAGGCAAATTATCTTAGTATAGACTTTGGGGGAAAAAACCTTTGTAGGCATAGGGATGATTTACCTTAACAGAAACCTAATATTGAAGTTAATTCATTTAATTCTTCAAGCTTCAGCTGATAACCCAATTAAAGCTGAACTACACAAACATAAGTAACCTTTTTCTATAATGTCAATTCCTCTCTTTGTACATCAGCAGCTCTTTCTATCCACTACATTTGTTCAGAGAATACTTCCTACCATAACTAAGCAGAAAAAAACTGAACTATCCGGACATTGTCAGGATGAATCTTCCAATAAAAACATAATTAACAGTCTAGTTTTCATAAGGCCTGAGCTTGGGAAAGGTCAGCTTCCTTGAAGTCTCTATCTGCCAATAGAACATAATAGTTAAAAATGCCGCAGTAGCATTTCATTACCTAGCTGGTGTGGGAAAAAATAAATAAAATGAGATTAAGATAAATGCTAATTAAGCTTGAGACAGTATCTGATGCAAAACATCAGAATCCTTTTTGTATATTTTCTGGTTATCAGAGAAGTCGGCTAATGAAAATGAAAAAGAGAAAGAAGACCTCCACTGCCGTCCAAAGCTAATCTAGTATCTTTTCTAAATATAACAAACATTATTGCTCTTTCCATGTGTTTGCTTTTCTCTGTCACGGTGTCATGCTAGAGGCGGTTTTGAATTATTCAGTATTGCCAAGTAACTATCACCTACAGCGAAAGAGCAAACAAGATAAAGCAAAGCCTTTTACCGTAGCTCTCCAGATGCCTAGTTGACTCAGGGTATCTGAGGTATATCTCGTGTCCATGACAATCTGCTCATTATATTATGGATGTGAGCACTCAATGTCCATTTTAAACCTTGATCTTTTTCTTCTCCATTATTAGCCCATCTTACTAAAGTATAGAGAATTCAGGGAAAATTTCAAGGCTTGTTTAGAGAGAAGACTGGTATCTCTAAACCAGTGTTTCTCAACCTTGGCAACTTGAAGATGTCCGGACTTCAACTCCCAGAATTCCCCAGCCAGCATTCGCATTCGCTGGCTGGGGAATTCTGGGACTTGAAGTCCGGACATCTTCAAGTTGCCAAGGTTGAGAAACACTGCTCTAAACAGAGAATCAAGGAGACAGACCTGCTGAGGAAAACAGGAAGTCTGTCTTTGCTACGTTGAACTTCTGGAGGTGATGACAGAGGAACAGCTTAGGAGAGAACATTGAAACGTCTGGAAAACATGCATAGCATCAGAGTTTAACTTTAAAACATTTCTTCACTAACAGTATTTGCTGACCAAGGGACAACTTTTTAAAGTTGCTTGCCTCTTCAGCAATGGGAAGTGATGCAACAGAAGAAGATGTTAAAATGTCAGTGTTTTGTCTGGTCAGACACATGTATGACCAAATCCCATCTAGACTTACGAGAGAGGAAAGAATGAAAACATGAACTTGAAGGTTATTGTCAGCTAAAAGGAAGAAGCAGAAAATGTGAGACTTAAAAAGATCTAAAGAAAAGTACAGAGGAACAAATACCAACTGACACACAAATCCCAAGGTGAACGAAGGGCATTTTAAGAGAAAAGATTAGGAGAGGGATTTGCAAATCAAAGGGAAAAAGGAGCCCTAGGGATTATTTTATATAGTACCACTAACTCCACCAGAGGTTCAATGGGATAGCCACTTGATAATCAAACTTGGTGCTATTATGGGATTCAAACAGAAACCAAAGTGAGATCATGTTTGAATTACAAGAAGTCTATAGACTAGCAGACTATATAAACACACAATATATTATGGTTAGGTTGATATTGCTTTCTGGCTCCATACTTACAAAATCACAGATAGGAATCTCCTGTGGTGTGAACCACTGAAGCAGTTTAGTAGATTTACAAGGAGATTTAAAAACTAATTGAACTAACCAGCCTGTATTTATTCCTGTATTGCTCTGTCCAACAGTGAACCACTACAAAGAAGATCCCCCCCCCCCCCCCATCATTAACCATGCCTCTGTAATCTTAGACTGGTGCAGTAAAATGCTTGCCTTCTTTACCTTCTTCACCATCTGCAGATCGTCCTGACCACAGAGCATGAATGAAGAGTAACTCAGTTTAATTGACAGTCAGCTACAGAATAGTTTGTTGCTTTCACTTCATCTACCTCCCACCCCTGTATCCTGCCCTCTTCTGTGACAAAGACATACAGGCAATGAGATCAAACATGTTTTAAAAAAAGGAATCACCCCCTAGGATTATTTTTTTTACTGCAGCTGCAGATCAACGCATCTTTCTCACACATTCCTTGGTAAGAATAGAATCTTTTTCTTTTGCAAAGGAGCACTGCTTGTCATCATAAAAACAAAATATGTTTGCATGCTTTACTTCCAGCTACTTTCTAGAGATATTTATATAGTTCATTTTAAGTCACCAGGACAGCTTGATGGGGGTCATGGCTTCTCTTTAGATCAGGGGTGTCACATTGGCTGCCCGCAGGCCAGATGTGTCACACGCAGGCTACGCCCACCCCAGCTCTGCAACGGGAAAAGACATCGCAAAATGTCATGTGATAGCAACATGACACCACGAGTTTGACACCCGTCCTTTAGATGAACATGCATCCACCTGCCACAGCTACCAGTGGCATCTTCTTTACTGAAAAGCTTTCACTTTGAGAGATTCTGATTACCAAATGAGCCAAGACAACTCTGCAGGTTGTTTACAAATAGAAAATCTTATATCCACAACATTCAAAAGACTCAAAAGAGCTATGGAATGAAAGGTCAATCTTTACTACAATTTCTCATCAAGATATTTACATCAATTCCAAGTGTATATCTATGGATATTCTCCATCATCCAAGTCATGGTTGTCCCAATGATTGAAAGAGGAGTCAAAGAGGCCATCTATGTTAAGACTGAACAGCCCACTCTTCCCAGAGGGGGAAGCATATGACACCACCTAGCTCCTGTTTACAAACCAGTCCTTTCAGCAGTTCCAAGAAGTTTCCACACCCATTTACACTATTCAGGTGATCTTAAGGTCACAGATAAAGCTCCAAGTGGTGTCCACTACTCTCAGAAAGAGTGCTAATGACCAGATGACCTCAAGGAATATAAATCCTTCCATTCTCCATCATTCAGTTAGAACTGAAAAAGCTTCTTAGGTGAGAAGCGAAATGTCTTCAAGGAAAAAGAAAGGAAGTCCAGTTGCCTTTAAAAAAACACACACACACATTTGGATTTCAGGTGTATATTCTTTGCATTACATCTTTCCTCACCTTTCAGTCTTACCCACTATTGCTAAGATGCTTTTTTTAACATTTCTGTTCAGAACCAGAGTTAAAAGATTAGTTCTAATTTTGGCCAACTAGCAATGCTTACATCAATTTTCCCCAAAGATGAAAAGTGCTGCAGCCTGGATGTACAATATTATTGCGTTGCTTGTTTAGTTCTCACTGAAAAGAAAATCCTCCAGATTCAAAGACAAGTAGTATCTGCCAAATACCCTCCATTAAGATGATGCCTTTTCTAATGTCAAACTGGAAATTATGAACTATCAAGAAAGGAGTACTTTAAAAGATTAATCAATAGGATTTTACAAAAGAAACAAGAACACAGTTTATCTGGAAAGCTGCCCACAGCTCATATGCTCAAACTGCAATCTGAACATTTCCCCCCTTTGGTTTTGAATTATTTGGGATTAGAATTTGGGAAACAACTCAATTATTCTATTCAAGCTCTTCTGAATTATTTATAGAAGCTAAATAAAGAATAAATTGGGCATGATGAACTGAAGACCTGATGGTGGAGGGAAAGTTGCATACTGGAAAACAAGCAATTTTCTCTCAATAGGAGTGTTTATTATTTTCTTCCTTCTGCAGAAATTGACAAATTATCTTTAAAGGTCTGCTGCTTAGCAACACCAGTTCCACTGATCTGCTTGAAAGATGTTAATTGCTTCTCCAAACAATGAGAACTGTTTAAAGGGAAACACCTCTCATTTAATGGCAAGCAAAATTGGTCACAGGGAAAAAAAAGGCTGATAAACCACTGCATATGCTCACCAAGTAATAATCTATCTAAAATGCTCAGGTTTCACTAAAGTGCAAGAAAGCATAATTATCTACATTTACAGAACACAGAAAATGTCTTGGTATGGAACCTGATTTGGTTTGCTTAGATTTTTCTCAACCATTAGGTAAGAGACAAACTACTTGAACCATACCAGTGAGAGGGCATTCTAATAAAGATTTGGAAACAGAGTTTATTCTGCCATCCAACATGATGAAGCAATCTTAAGAAGAAACATAAGGGGAAGGAGAGGTAGAAAGTAGCAAGTTTCTCTGAATGGAAGATTACAAAGGTGGAAGGAGGGTTTTGCCTCTAGCAGCAAATAGACTTCATCTATATTACTATATTACTTCATCGTGTTTGACCTTACACAGCTATATTTAAGGGTAAGTATGCAAGTGGTAAATCACTTCTAAGTGAGCACCAATATGTGAAATTCTACCAGATACTGAGCCAAAATAAGGTAGAAAGGTGGGGTGGGGGAGATCCTTGATATTAGCAGAAGTGTAATCTCTTGGTAGCAATGAACAAATTAACCCTAAAACAAGTCATAAGAAAAATTAAGCACACTCATTGGTGACAGAATATGGGGTAGCTGCTGGGAAAAAATGGGATAGAACAGAGAAATGTCAAGATGGACAATGCCAAATCCCACTTGTTTCTACTGATTTACAAGAGACCGTAGACGTAACATTTGTTATTTAGATCCAGTGAGAACAAAAAAATGTTATTCCAGAAACATGCTTCTGCAGGATTTTACCAAACTTTATCTGGATCAGGTGTTTTCCATTAACAACTAAATCACCAATGGCTTGCTTGTGCTCTTCATTTGCTTGCATAATCAGTTCAGAATTTCTCTTGCCCAAATGCTTCCTACTCCCAGGGAGGTACCACTAACATTGGGATCTGCCAAGCCTAGTTAAAAGATTGCCTGCATTTGAAAATTCAAGCAGTGTTGCAGGTGATGGCTTAGCAATTCTTCCTTCTGAGAAGTTGGTTCTAGCCAACTCCTCCTATAAATCCTCCTTTAATGCCACCATTAAAAATCAACCTAAATATAACCTGTTTCCCTGAAAATAAGACTTCCCCGATGATAAGCCCCATCTGAATTTTTAAGGACATACACTAATAAATTCTCCCCTGAAAATAAGCCCTCCCCAAAATATTGCAACATAGCAGCAGCCATGAGGTGACCACATTCGCCGCCTCCTGCACCTCAAAAATAATAGACCTCCCCCCAAATAAGGCCAAGTGCTTATTTTGGGGGTCAAAAGAAAATAAGACCCTAACTTATTTTAGGGGAAATACGGTATGTAATTTGCTCTGCTCCATGGTCCTGAGAGGAGCAGAGGAGAATGACCGTTGGCTTACCTGAATGGTTGTTCTCTAGGCACTGCAGGAGAGTCCAAGCATGGGTTAACTTCAGCTTGCTGCCAAAGGACTGAGTTTAAAGATTGTGTAGCCACACCTCCTGCTCCCTTTAGAGGCCAGTTTAAAAAAATGAAGGCACAAGACCCAGAAGGATGCTGTGAATAGAAATGCTATGTCCATGGAGGTGATAACTCGTGCTCCAGTGGTCAACCCCAGGGTGGAGTTGGACTCTCCCACAGTGCCTAGAGAATGACCATTCAGGTAAGCCAACAGTCATTCTCCTAGGCGCTGCTTGGGGAATCCAAGCATGGGACATACCCAAGCTATGTGGGTGGGAAGAAGAATTGTCCTGCTGAGCAGGAGTCGCAAGGACCCGTTGTAAGACCCTCCTTCCAAAAGAGGCTTCAGCAGCCACAAAGGAGTCCAATTTGTTATTTCGAATGAATGGAGATGGTGAGGACCAAGTAGTTGTCCTGTATATCTCCTTAATGGGCGCCTGCATGACCTCCTCGGCCAGTGCAGTGCGACCAGTGTACTTCCGCACCCTCCAACAGGATCTTCCTGATCACCTGAGGTATCAAGGAGAGAAGCGGAAATGCAAATAAGAGGCTGGGAGGCCAGCAGCAGCGGAGAGCATCCATCCCCTCGCACCGAGACACTGGAACTGCAAAAAGAACCAGGGAGGTGCGTGTTTACTGGACTGGTGAACAGGCCTATCGTCGGAAGTCCGAATCTCAGACAGTTGGTGAAACAAAGATAAAGTCGCCATTCCGAGTTGCTGATGGTAGTTCTGCTTAGCCAGTCTGCTGTCATGTTGTCCTCCCCTGAGATGTGGTCTGCTTTCAACAACTCGAGGTGACATTCCGCCCATCACCCTAGGGTCTCTGCCTCTGATATCAGGGCTTTTGATTGAGTCCCGCCCTGGTTGTTTATGTAGGCCTTGGTGGTGATGTTGTCCGTCAGTATTAAGATGTGGAATCCCTCGCTATGCTGGCAGAAATGGCACAGGGCTAGTCTGGCAGCTCTGAGCTCCAGCAACATCATGTTGTGGGCAAGCTCTACTTGTGACCATCTGCCCTGCGTCATGTGAGTCTGTAGATGAGTGCCCCAGCCATACAGGCTGGCATCGGTTGTTATGACTAGGAGCTCCAGCTCCTTGAAGAACCCCCTCTTCAGTGCTGCTGACTCCCACCACCCGAGCGACTGAAGCATCCTTGGAGGAACACTCACCACCCTCCCTGCTGGCCTTGCATCTTTGAATCGGAAGGAGAAACCACTGAAGATCCCGTGCATGCAATTGTGCCCAGGGAACTACTGCAATGCACGAGATCAGTTTCCACAACAACTGGGATAGTCACAATAGATGCTGACCTAGATGCCTGGACCTCGCACAAGGGATATGATGCTGTCCACTTGCTCTTGCATGAGAAAAACTTTGCAAATTTTGGAATCGATCACTGTGCCCAGATGTTGAATTCTGGAGGTTGGCGTCAGGTGGCTTTTCTCCAGATTGATGGAAAATCTGTGCTGTTCGAGTATGCGGATGGTGATGTTGAGATCCCGGCATGCTTGCGCTACAGATGACGACTGCAACAGGATGTCATCCAGGTAGCAGATGAGTCTCACTGGACGAGATCAGCGATGTGCTGGGACTGCAGCCAGAAGTTTGGTAAATGTCCTGGGAGTCGATGAGAGGCCAAAGGGAAGAGCTTTGTACTGATAGTGCTGGTTTGCACACTGGAACCTCAGGAACTTGTGATGTACTGGATGAATGGGGGCGTGCAGGTCCACCTCCTTCAGTTTGATCAACGTCAGAAAGTTGCCCTGCCTGATGCAACCCAATATGGTCTGAAGCGATTGCATCTTGAAGCACTTGTACACTAGATGGATGTTGAGTTTCTTGAGGTCCAGTATAGCTCTCACCCCTCCTGAAGACTTTGGAACCAGGAAGTGGATGGAGTAAAATCCTCTCTGCTCCTGGCCCGCGGGAACCTGCTCGATGGCTGCTATGTCCAATAAATGCCTGATCTCTGCCTGCATCAGTTGACGTTTGTGAGCTGATTTCGGAAGTGGACAGCGGACAGTCCATGGGGGGATAGAGAGGAGGTCTAGAGTGAAGCCATGATGGACTGTGTTCAAGGCCCAGGCGTCTGCCGTTGTCTCTTCCCACTGGTCGGCATATGGGAGGGGACTGGTGACGGTCACTTATTTCTACGAAAGGGATGGTTGGAAAACAAACCCTCGAAAGGACCTGAAGCCACCCTGTTGTCTGATTTTGTCTCTGAATGATGCCCTATCATGGGAGTGATCCTGCGTTTGGAAATAGGAACGGTTAAATCCTCCAGAGGCAGCTGGAGGCTCTACATTCCAAAAGGGCTGCCTACATAAAAAGGATGGGCCCTTGCGGTCTGCCTTTCTGGTAATGGCTGGCAAGACCTTGCGTTTATCCTTGGATTCTATTAACACCGAATACAAGGCCTCTCCAAAGAGCTTTCCCCCTTTGAAGGAGCGGAAGCGAGCTTACACTTTGCCTTCATGTTCACTGCCAGTGTCAAAGCCACAGCAGGCGGCACAATGTCACGTTGGAAGCAAGAGGTCTTGAGGAAAATTTGGTGGCATTAAGGGAAGCATCAGCCGATATTTGACTGCTGCAATGATTTTGTTGACATCCTGGAGCAATCTAGTGTCGTCAGCTGGCAATTTGGATTGGAGCTTATGGAGTCAGAAGAGGGATGCCCTACTGAAAAAGGAAGAGGAGGAAGAGGCCCTCATGGCCCACGCAGTGGCCTGGTGGGTTTTATGGCAGGGATTCTCCACCTTTTTATCCTCTGCTTTAAGTCCTTCCAGCAGATCAGCTGGAAGTACAGAAGCTAGGGCAACTATGGGATCATCTACCAGAGGAAGCTTTAAGAGATCCTCAATATTGCTCTCCATAGAGTAGAGCTTCTTATCCACCCCACTTGGATTAGCCATTGACTCGGGCTGAGCCCACTGATGCTGGATGACATCCAGGAAAAGCTGAGAGGCTGGTACCACTTCCTGGGGTGGAGAGTTTTCCTTGAAGAGGCTGGCACCTGGGTCCTAGGATCCAGTGGCCTCTTTATTGCCCTGCTCTGTGGTTTCCTTATTGGTTCGCTCTGGGAGACCCATCTGGATGGAAGAAGTCCTGACCTTGGTGAGAAAGGCCTTGAACATTGAAGGCTTGAATAGCCCAGAAAATGCGGGAGGATTTGGGATTGGATTTTCATCTTTCGACAAATCCGGAGCCTCCTGACCTCCATCGTCATGTCAAAAAGAAAGTACACCCTCTTTTGAGTTCTATTGTATTGTATTGTATTGAATAGATTTATAGGCCGCCCAATCCCGGAGGACTCCGGGCGGCTATGGTTTTATGTGCCAGGGAAATAATATAAAAATCATCTGATCCTCAGTAGTTCTTAAAAGTAGGTAAATACAACCTCAGAATGAACAATAGCACATGACATATTATACCATGCCATCATTTATTTTACAAAAAGAAAGCCAAAATGGAGAAGGCCAAGAGGGCCTTTTTGCAAATCCATCTTGTGCATCAACTGCACCCATTCTCGGATTGGGAGGCTCTGCTCACAGTCATCCATGCTTTGGCCACCTCTCATTTTGGCTACTGCAGTGCACTCTAAATGGGGCTGTAAGCAGTAAGTGGTCCATAATGCAGAGCTATGAATAATTATGAACATGTCTCGGAAAAATATAATGCCACTACTTTATAAGCTCCATAAGCTTTCAAGATCAATTCAAGTGCTAGTGATCATCTAGAAAGCATTTCATATAGTACAGAACCAGGATATTTTTGGACCATCTATAACCCGTTTATCCAATGAGGCCCAGCAGGCAAGCATACTTTGGATCTCTTCTAGGAAAAGATGTCACCTCCAGAGATCCAAGAGGCATACTTTCTCTGTTGTAGTACCTGCTCTGTGTATCATGGCTTCCATGGTTTGGATAACCACAACTCTATTGACCTTCCATAAGGTCCTGAAACATAATTTTTCTTCTGGTCATAGGATCAGAATGTAGGATGAGCCTATCTAGAATGAAAAGTCTTCGATGGAATATATATATATAGCTTCATCTCAGTCATTCTATTACGCAGAATGATTTTATTCCAGATATTTATTGTTTTATCTTTTTTAATGGGAGATTAAACACTTTTACAAATGGTAAGTTTCCCAGAGTTGCTTTGCAAATTGAATTATCATATAAAGTAAAACAAATAAAAATCCTAACCAATACATGTACTGTATGGCCTTGGCCAGCACTTCCTTCTGCAAAGAAAGTCAAAATAAATATTTGACAGAGGATGAACACTAAGAAATCAACTGTTTATCTCAAATTACCAACCATGAAAATGTTATCATTCTTGATACATCTGTGAAAAACTTAACACAAATAATTTGTGATATTCACAGGCTATCATTCTATTATTATTGATTCAGAACCACGTTATAAATTCATACATTTCTTGCCTTTAGCATTAACTGTAGATAAACAGTACCACTTTCCAGCTTTAATATGTAAATCAACATTCATCTTCCACATTGACATTTGTGCTAAGAAACATCAGGGAAGCCCTTTACTTCAAATATAAGTATTGCTCAAAGATCCATTTGATAAAATCTTTTCATTTCCATTCACTTGATATATGATTAAAAGTAAAGTTGGCCAGAAATCAAAATCTCTTGAGGCTCTATTCTCCCAGCAATTAAGAGATTATAAAAATTATTGTTTGTTAGAATGTATCAGTTGATATGGAAAAGGAAATCCTGCCTGTTAAATTCAAAGAAAGTTAGTTACCGATTTTGATAATAATAGCAGACTGTCTCAAAGGATTACCAAACTGTGCAAAACTGATGTGGTGCTTGTTTTTAATTTTGTCCTCAGCTACTTTTAAATTTTCCAAAGGAAAATTTTTGAATAGCATTGCCAAATCAACTGCATTCTGCTATTTTGGACAATAGCACCCATCATCTCCAGGCAGCATGGACACTGGTGCTTGCTGTGAATAATGGAGCTACTGCAGAAGATTTCTGGAGATGATCATTTTGGGAAAGGTTGACCTTGGAACAAACTGGGCAATAACTCAAACTTAACTCAACTTGCCTCTTTGTAAAAGGCCAGTATTTCTTTTTACACCTGTCAACTAAACTTTCCAAGTTCATGCTTAGCACTGCTTTTAACAGTGGATCAGGCACATTTGCATAAATTTGCTTAATACAAAATAGTTTACCGGATGTTGAACATCCCCATGAAAGAACAATCTGACATTGATGTAGGCTTGGTGATGTCCACACTGAGCTCATTAATGCATTGGAACAATGGTTTGTACTTGGTTTGTGCTTTTGCAAAAAGTAATAAAATATGTCAGCATTTATCATCCAAACACCTATGCTGAAGCAAGTAAATCACGACTTTTATTTCAGAGTAAGTCCAACTGAAAAGATTCAGTTCTGAATGGACAGAGACAGTTGCATACAGTAAATGTCATTTATAGCTACATCTAAGAAAATTAACATGAACTATCTTGCTTCAGAAAAAAGCACAGGTCTTTCAGAGTATTTCTCAGATAAGCATCTAAGTATGGGTATTCCTTGAATTCTAACAGCAATTAGGATTGGAATTGGGATTGCTATTGTTATGGTCATAAAGTGCAACCTCAGGATGGTCATGACAGGTCATTGAGTGGGAAGCAGATGGAGTTCCCGATAAGGAATGCCAGGTGCCACAGAAGAGACCATGCACAAACTGGGGAGGGGGGTGCTGCAGAGCAACACAAGTGCAGGAAGGGCAGGGAGGAAGAATGCTGCAGTGCATGTGCGGAAAGGAGGGCATGGTGCATGTGCGTGAGCAAAAGGGCAATACACCGTATCCATGTTTGCAAGCAAAGGAGGGAAGAAAAGTGTGAAGCATGTGAGTGTAATAAGGCTGAAGGAAAGTCTCTAGCAACTTCCAACTTCTCCATTGACTTTTCTTGTTGAAAGTCAGAAAAGAAGGTTGCACTTGCAAACAGTGGTGAAGTGATGGCAAGATATTGCAACCAGTGTAAGTGTGCGCGGGCTGCCAAATGCTCAGATTTTCATGTGACCATGAAAAGGTATACAAAAACTGGAACTTCAAGGATGTACTGCAAGTGCCTTCATTCAGCACCATTGTAAAGCCAATCAGTCACTGAACCAAAGATGTTAAGTGAGGACTACCTGTATTTCCAAAAAAAAAAAATCCATGAAGGTGCCAGCATTGATGTTACTTAATTGAGTAATGAAATGTTTTAAATAAACAACCAAGCTCAGAAAATCACCAAGACCTCCACAGTTCAATCCTGAAATTCAGATACTCTCTTCTATTACAGGTTT
Organism: Thamnophis sirtalis; assembly: GCF_051295495.1. NCBI lineage: Eukaryota > Metazoa > Chordata > Lepidosauria > Squamata > Natricidae > Thamnophis > Thamnophis sirtalis. The sequence goes on from NW_028261383.1 coordinate 94,305,641, forward strand.
CAAAATTCTCTGCAGCTTTTCCAAAAGTTGCTTTGGAACTTTTGAGAAGATCATTTGGGGAGGAGGAAGGAAGTGGGATTTACAGAAAACTCACCACTCCACTCCCCATCCCCTTCCGGGCCACATGCCATTCCTGGAAAGTCCACAGCAGAAAAAGGAAACTGTCTGGATTCCAGCCAGGGACTTTTACATAGTGTTTAATTTTTCATTTCATGATTCCAGACATCTTACTTAAAAACACTGATGCATTTATGTGACAATGTCAACATGGTTTTTGGTTTTTTAATAAGCTAGTCTTGTTTCATCCTTACTATAATGGTTGTAGTTTATCTTCCTGTTAAGCCATTCACCGTACTTACAATTGGAATCATCAATCCTTGTTTAAAGTAGATTATGATTCTAATTTCTTTGAGAAAAGGTAAAGGAACATTGTAGATTTAGTGTTATATCTTGTTAAATATTTTAAAATTGTTAACTGGCTTATGTGGACATCAAGGGGAAGCAGTCATTTAAAAACAGCTGTTATATTACAGCTTCTTAAGTTTGCTTTAGGATAACCCACAATTGTCACCAATCCCTTCCATAGGAGACACCAGTGGGTTTATGTGAGGAATTTAAACACAAACATATCCTTGTTGTAATATTCACTATAAATCTTCTACTGACTTCTATCATTCATCTCTCCCTTTTGCTATTTTCATCCTAAACTCTTTCTCATCTATTCCATGTCTCGGAACAATCTACAGTATCCCCTTCAGCTAAATCTTTCTCATAGTGCACATATACAGTATTTGCGAAGGTGGAGGAATATAAAGGTAAATGCATCATTATATATTCTTCGCCATTGGGCCCTAGCATTTTGCAGCCCTCTGGAAGGTTAAACCAGTTTATGAGTTTATAGTTTCCAGCAACATCAAAGTACTCTTTAGAATAGATTGTGGAAATCAGAGACTGGAATAACTCAACGTTTGTAAACAGATAGTATGTAGAGGCAGAAATTGATAGATGGATATGTACTCTCAAGATTAAAAAAATATGATGAGTTTCAGTACATTAGATATATCTCAGACTGTGAGTTTTAGTCCCGCCTTAGTTGTGAACGCAGGTTGGGTGATTTGGGGTCAATCACTCTTTCTCAGTCGAAGTCACATAACAGAGTTGTTGTGGGAAAAATAGGAGGAAGAAGGAATATTAAGCATGTGTGCCACCTTGAGTTAGAGTGGCATGAACATGTTTGGAACAACACTGGGTTTTAGTTGTGCTTTTGGCATATTGCTTGCTCTCACCCAGTGGATGCCCTTCATCCAACTGAGCAGTACTCAGTTGCAAAGGTGACTTTAGCAGTGTTCCAATATCTCAGCCACAAAGAAGAGGGATTCAAACTATTCTCCAGAGCACCTGAGAACAAGAACAAGAAGCAATAGGTGGAAACGAATCAAGGAGAGAAGCAACTTAGAACTGAGGAGAAATTTCCTGACAGTTAGAACAATTAATCAGTGGAACAACTTGCCTCCAGAAGTTGTGAATGCTCCAACACTGGATGGTTTTAAGAAAATGTTGGACAATCATTTGTCTGAAGTGGTGTAGGATTTCCTGCCTAAGCAGGGGGTTGGACTACTAGAAGACCTCCAAGGTTCTTTCCAACTCTGGTATTGTATTGTATTGTATTGTATTGTATTGTATTGTATTGTATTGTATTGTATTGTATTGTATTGTATTAAAGGTGCTTTTTTAAAGAGGCAACTGGACATTCTGGTTTTTCTGAAGAGCTGAGTAAGTTTCTTGGATGAAAAGTGAAATGCCTTCAAAGAAAAATCAGACCATCCAGTTGCCTCTTAAAAAGCACTTTTGGGACAACCATGACCTGGTTGACTAAGAATCTCCAGAGACATTCAACTGAGCAGTAAAAACCTTATTAACAGGGAATGTTGCATATGGCATAGGTGCAGCTAAAAATGATGAGTATAATTTATACTTTTTCTATATTATTAAACAGCAAATGTGAAAACCTTAACAAAGTAAAGCCATGATGGCAGCAAAGGTTAATGATTGTGGGTCCATCTGTGATGCATATGAAAATTGAGGTTTGGAATAAAACAGGAGTAATGGGCATGGATTAATAAATTAAACAAAACAAGAAAAAAACATATATGTTTGTGAAACTAAGATGAAGTGTATGCATGTAATGTATCTATGCAACAATGTTGTGATCTTGTTGAGTGAAGTTGATGAATATGTGCAGAGAAGCTAAGGCTTAGGATTAATTATGGGTCCTGTATTAAAAGTGTTGCAAGGTATGTTTTCATTCAACTGTATGAATGGAAAGATGACATAAGTTGTGGAAGCTGCATGAAAAAAATGAAAAATATTAGGTTAAAGTAAGTAAAAGGGTATTATAGAAGCTTGTGTAATTATGCTAATAAGAAGTTTGAAAATGGATGCTTCATGGAATAATAAAGTGAAAATAGGTGGCAAGAACAATACAAAGATGGTTAAAAATTACAAAATAATATTTATTATAAAGAAAAGGATAGTTATAACGCATATAGTAAAATATAATAAGAAACAATAGTGATTAAAAAGGCAGTGACTTTTGAGAGAAGTAAAAAAACTGTTTTGAAAATGAGCTTAAGTTGTTAAAGGTTAAAACAAAACCTACATTAAAAATAATAATAATAAAAAAATAAAAGTGATCAAATAATTTGGTATGGAACTAAAGTAAAGAGAATCCCACAATAAATTTGTATTGGAATACTGTATTTTTGGAGTATAAGACGCACCTTTTTTCCTCAAAAGAGACTGAAAATCTGGGTGCGTCTTATACATCGAATACAACATTTTTTTTTGCCTCCCGAAGCCATGCCCCTTCACTAAAATGGCCATGCAAGCCTTATGGAGGCTTTCAGAGAGCTCCTGGTGGCTGGGGAAGGAAGAAATGAGCAAAAACCAGGCCTTCTCCCCCCCCCCAGCCCCCAGCCGCACTCTATAAGCTTCCATAAGGCTATGCATGCAATTTTTTTGACAAAAAATGGGCCAGTTTTGGTGAAAAACGGGCCATTTTTTGCTCATTTCCCCCCCCCCCCGGAGCATTCTGCAAGTGCCCCCCCCCCAGGCTATTCATGCCTTTTTTTTAAAAAAAAGGGTCCATTTTTGTGAAAAGCGGGCCATTTTGGGGAGGTTTGCAGAGTGAAAAAAACTCCCCCCCCCCTTTTTGGAAAGCTCTTTAACTGATGATGAGAATTACATTGATCAAGTGCTGTGCCAGCAGAAACAAAGTTTTAGGTGCTGCAGATTGTCAGCGATTTCCTTCTCCAGCACATGGATAAATACATCTGGAAACATCTACCTACCTACCTACTCTCTCTCCCTACCTACCTACTATATTTATCTCTCTCGCTCTATCCATCTACCTACCTACCTACCCACCTACCCACCTACCCTCTCTCTCCCTACCTATCTACTGTATTTCTCTCTCTCTTTCTATTTATCTCTCTGTCCCTCTACCTACCTACCTACTACACACTCTCTCTCCCTACCTATCTACTGTATTTCTCTCTCTCTCTATCCCTCTCTACCTACCTACCTCCCTATCTACCTCCCTACCTACTCTCTCCCTACCTATCTACCCTATTTCTCTATATATACATCTCTTTCTATTTCTCTCTCTCTATCCCTCTACCTACCTACACTCTCTCTCCCTACCTACCTACTTTATTTCTCTATCTATCTCTTTTTCTCTCTATATATCCCTTTATCTACCTACCTACCTAACTACTCTCTCTACCTACCTACCTACTGTATTTCTTTCTCTTTCTCTCCCTCTATCACTCTATCTACCTACCTACTTTTTTTTTTAATTTGCCTCTTCAAAATCTTGGTGTGTCTTATACTCCGGTGCGTCTTATACTCTGAAAAATATGGTAATTGGTATCTTCTAGAGTAGAACTGAATCAACTGCTAGCCATAAAAAAATGGTGAAAAGGAAGTGATTAATTGCTGTATCTCTTTTCAGCTGGCATTGTTTATTTTTATTTTAGTGTCTTTGTTCATTGATTTATACATTTCCCATAGTCATACTGATTGAGTTAGATAACCTTATAAATGCTTTAAATTAAACAAACAAACAAAACCAGAATATTTTTGTATTGTGGCAAGAAGCAAAAAGTCCCAAGGCCTCTAAAGAATTTATGACACACCAGAGAAGAATTGGAAATCATCACCAATAATAAATTCTTTCTGTCTAACCTAACATTGATACAATAAAATCAGTGTTTACAAATAGGTTAATATGGTTCTCTCCACCCACTCATTAGGTAAGCATCTAGTTTTTCCAGTTCTACAGCAATGCTTATAATTAATCATTTCTCACAGTCTTTCATAATAAGCAACACCTTTGACATAGGTAATGATTATGTAACCTTTTAGAACTTAGACTTAGAATAACTTTATTGTCACTTTGAATATACACTGATCAGCATACATTAAAATGAAATTTCATTGCATACAGCTCTCAAAGGGTCACTACCTCCCATATACACTACATAAACATAAAATAAATAAATACAAAATTATGCATATACCCACATGTATATGACACAGAGAAACAACACGGTCTAGTTTGGATGTATATGTATACATGGTGAGAAAATCTTAAGAGATTACCAGATGATGGCATAGGGAACAACGCTGTTATAGAATCTAGTACTCCTACTATAGGTATTTTGAAACCTCCTCCCAGAGAGGAGCAACAGAAACAGACTGTAAAGTGGGTGTGTGGAACTCTAACAATGATTTGAGCTTTAAGCACATAGTGCTTATAAGGAGTATCCTGAATAACAGGAAACAAGCTTCCTATAATCTTCTCGGCTGTCCTTACCACTCTCTGAATGGACTTTCTATCTGAGGCACTGCTATCACCAAACCAAATAGTTATGCATTTTGTTAAAACGCTCTCAGTCTCTGACAGGAGGAGAAAGATGTGCTCATCCAATGTAGGAATGCATATGCTGGTTTGCAGTTCACTAAGGATGACGTGTGGAGAGGCCAGTTCAGATTGTTAGTTATCTGCACCCCCAGATACTAAATACTGTTGACCACCTTTATAGCTGCATCCTTGATACTGAGTGGAGTATGACTATCCCAGCTCCTTGTTTCTTCTTCCCTGTTTATAATGATGGAGGTATCACAAATGGCATCTCAGTTGCAAGATGGAATCAGAACATTCTAGCAAAGCTCATCACCTACTAAGGAAACTACTGCCATATATGATCTTTGAACTTCAGAACTATAGAATACAACTTATAAAAGGGATCAAGGTCTACCTAATCTTCATAGCAAGCATTCCAGAATCTATGCTCTTGTTGCCATGCTCTGCATGATTATTATAACTCTTTTAACCCCAGTAGTGAGTGATCCTGGAAACAAATGCAATATGTTTTAATAGAAAATTCTCAATAGGTATTGTCACCTATGTCATAAACCTACTACTTGCTTTAAGGAACTGTCATTCCTCACCCTGATATGTGCAACACTGCATTCCTGCTGCATGTTAGGAAGGAAGCAGAAATCATCACAAGCAGAAGAGGAGTTAGACTACATCTGACCAGCTACAGCCAGCATTTTTAAATTTTCTTCCACATCATACAGAATGCATCATGTTCTTTCAGTTACCTGCCATAGATGCATTACCTCTTCTCTTACAACAAAATACAACTCATCTTAAACTATTAGCAAGATATTTCTGAAAGCAAAGACTGGTGATCTGGAAGCCAGGGTATAACCCCTACACTTCAATCATCTCAGTGAAGATTTCTTGAATAGTGTGCATGCTGTTATTCACCAGGAGAGCTTATATAACCTAATCAAAGGATGAGAAGGAAAGCAGATGGCAATATATCACCACCAGAACCTAAATTATCACATAAAAAAAATATTTCCCAGACCACAGCAACCAATTACAACCAGGAGACCTTCTACAACATGACAGAAGTATAGAATCCAACAATTGGCTCTATCATCTAATCCAGTGGTAGTCAACCTGGTCCCTACCGCCCACTAGTCGGCGTTCCAGCTTTCATGCTGGGCGGTAGGGGTTTGCTATAACTCTGCTTTATAAATTTTATAAAGTTACTTCCCTACTTTATAAATCACCTTTACTGTGGAACCGGTGGGCGGTTAGAAAATTTTACTACTAACAGTGATACAAAAGTGGGCGGTAGGTATAAAAAGCTTGACTACCCCTGGTCTAATCCAAGTGGAGTCATCCAATCACCAATAAGCAGAAAAAGAGGTTGCTTTGTAGGCAACTTCATCTTGAAAGCCATAGAAATGTCTATCTGTCATCCATCTTTCTTAACATGCTATCTTCTAGGAGCACAAATCTGAGATATGAGGTAAAAATTGATTAGGCATATCACACCCACTGATTATACAAACTTCCTACTATTCCAATGGGCACAAGTTATGTTTCCTTAGAAGGAGGGTAGTGAGGGCTCAGTTGGTGTCAATATTTTCTGTTGAAGACAAAAGGCCAGCAAAAGGAAGGAAGGATCGGTGAACTCTTCAATGCAACATTTGTGTAATCAATACAGGTTTCATTTTTTTCAACACTAGTAGAAAAATCAAGAAGAGCGGTTTGCAGAAGTGGAATTAATTTCTAAGGAGAGACAGTATGTATCTGGGTAACAGGTAGCTAACCTGATCAGGATAGCTTTAAACCAGAGTATCTATGAAGATTCTCAATCATCCAGGTCATGGTTGTCGCAAATGTGCTTTTGCACTGGGTCTGGACTTTGTGGGTTTTCTTTGAAGAATTTTTTCCAAGAAACTTCTTCAACTCTGACTGGATGGTAGGGAATGGAAAGATTTATATTCCTTGCAGACAGCTAGTCATTTGCATTATCACTGAAGAGACCTGGAGGTTTACCTATGCCCTAAGTCACCTGAGTAGTGCAAATGGAAGTGTAGCCTTCTTGGAACTAATGAAAGGACTGTGTTGTTGACCGGAGACAGATGATGATGTATCTCTCCCCCTCTGTTGAGGGAGGACTGTTCAATTTTGATGTTACCTAATTGGGTAATGGGCCATCTATTTCAAAATTGAACAGCCCTCCCTCAACAGAGGGAGAGGGATACAACATACGAAAAACAAGAAAGTTCAGTTGCCTCCTGAAAAAGCACCTTTAAACTAGAATACAAGGAAGTAGGATTTGTAAAACCACTGGTGAATAACTAATTAGCAATTAATGGTTTGAATAGAGCTACAAAGCAAAATATTTTGGAAATTACTAGTTTGAAACAAAGAAAACACAAGCATAAAGGAAAGAGGAGGGCGTTCAACCCATCATTTTAAATATCTTCATTGATACACAAATCAGGAATAATATACTAGATTAGCCGAATGCCATGAGGCAGAAATGAAAGTATAATTTACTAGAGATTAAAGAAACATAGTGGAATGACACTCAGTTACGGAATATTGGACTGGATGGCTCCACTTGTTTCAGAGGAACAGAGGAACAAGAGAGACAATGGCATATTCTATCAAGAATAAACTTACTAGTACAGAGTTTTACTAGATTCGTGGTTAACAGAAGTGTTGAAAGAATCTGATAAGATAAAGGCCAAGCTGAGGGAAGAGATATCTTGCTAGGTATCTGCTACAGACCATTAACCCATTAAAGTAGCAGATGAATATTTATTAAAGCAGATAACTGAAGCCTGAAAAAGCCATGAAAGAAGATGAGCTAAGATTAGTGAGAAAGGCAAAATCAGCAAGAATGCTTCTTCAAATATGCCAGGAAAAGAAAGAAAAACAAGACAATGGGATGATATTTAATCCAAAAGGAGACATTTTAACAAGTGACCAAGAAAAAGCAGAGGAACTCAACTCTTACTTTGCCCTATCTTTATTTGCATACAAAGGAAATGATGATTTAAGCAGACAAAACTGAAACCGAGAAGAGTGCAGGTCAGCAAAGAAATGATAAAAGATTTGGCTAATCTGAATGCCTTCAAATTCCCAGGTCCCAAAGCTGCTAGACGAACTAACAAGTTCTGTTACATTAGATGTGCTGCATCACAGATGCATAACATCCATACTATTCTCTATTCTTTGTTCTGATCACCTCTGAAGTATTGTGTATGATTCTGGGTACCACATTTCCATAAGAATATGGACAGGTTACAGTAGGTCAAAAAAGATTGTATTAATCTGAGGACAAGTTGAAGGAATGTGGCATGTGCCATTTGGAGAAAGGAAGACTAAAGGGAAAATCTCATAACAGTAGTTGAGGTGAACCATGCAATAGGGAAGATAGTCAAGAAACATTTTGCATTGTTATTTTGCGATAAGAAATAATGGATATAAGTTGCATTATTTATTGCATTTACATATAAAGAAAACCTTCCTGATGGCATGAACTGTATGACAGTGAAAAGGTCTATCTACAGAAGAAGTGACTCTCCATCTCTGAGCATAGTTCAATTGGTTTGCACAGCAGAGGACTGGAGTAGATGATTCCAATGGTTCCTTCCAACTCCATGGTAATAAGAAGAAGATAAAATAATACTGTTCTTGCTTTATAGTTTTATAAGGGTTTCAAACAAAAGGCTTGGATCTTAATTTTCATTCCAGAAACAGAACAAATGTAGCTTAACTAGAATAAAGGATTTGAACCCATGCACATTCATACATGCATATCAAAAATCTCCACCTGCAAATTCAAAATCTCTTGGAAATAATGTCTAACATGAAGAGAATCATTCCACAAATACTTCCTTTATTAAGTAAACTTGGTGTACATTGGTGTATACTTGGTATACATAATGCAACCTATATGAATGAGCTGTTAAGTTGCAATTGTTTATTAGGTAATTTCATTATTTATTGTTAGGTAATTGGACAATTTCCAAAATTAAAGAAATAAAGATAAATATTATTTCTACTATTTTTGCCAATGTTAAAAAAGCACTGTGCATGCACTTATAACATGTTCTTGTGTGATCTACAGCAATAAGTAAGCCAACCAGAGTCACTTCTTTGAAATGGGTGGCTACAGGAATGAATGAATGAATGAATGAATGAATGAATGAATGAATGAATGAAAAACAATAAATAAATGCATTTAAAATATTAGGGTTTTTTAGGTTCAGCATGAAGAAGCAGGTCTTTCCATGAACTACAAAATAAATGTCCTCAGACTGCATTATTAAGGAACAGCAATAGTTTTATGTTCTCCTACTCTGCAGTTTCTGGAACATGATTCCAAGAAATTGTATTTCCTAGAGACATGAAGACTGACACCTCAGATGACCAGAGGAAACCGCTGCCCAACCCTGAGAAGTAGTTAAAAGAGCCAAACTCCTTCTCCTTCAGCCTGCGATGAGTGATTCATCTCATCCCCCTAGAGGTTTGTGTTGGATGTTTATGCGTCATATGCTTGCTAGAAGCCTGGAAAAATGCATATAACTAACCATCCTCTTAAAACAAGCTGCTCATGACAGGAATAGTGCAGAGCATTACTGCTGAGCTTGGATTGAAACATGCAGATTTTCTCACTTTATTTACTGCAGATGACTTTGATGTGCATACATTATGTCATAAACCATTAACCAAAGTCGGTGCATTCTTTTTCAATATCGACCTATTTCTGAAATGGTCAGAAATATGCAGACTAGGTGTGCATTTAAATAGTGCCTGTAACTGAGCCCACACTTACAGTCATAATTCATAGTTGTCGTTAAGTAGGCCACCACATGTCTGCACCTGATTTTATCATCTGTTTTGCAGACATCTTTAAGTAAACACCACAATTGTTAAAGGAACCTATTTTCTTCAATGGACATTTTTTGTTAGAGCGCAGAAGTAAACGCTGAAAATTGTATTTACGTGACCATGGAACAGTGCAAATGGCCATAAAAGTGACCTGGTTGCCAACCACTCAAAATGTGATCATGTGACTGGTGTGTGCGTGTGGCATCAGAACCTCTGGCCTGGGTCATTAAGGACCTCTGGGGAGGCTTGTCATAACCGTAACCGGTCATTAAGTGACTGGCCGTTAAGCGAGGATTACTTGCAGTCTCAAAGATACTTTTCTTTTTCAAAAAGTTCATAATATGTTGCAGTAACAAGTAAAACTGCCCTTAAACCAATCTTTCCCAGTCTAGGCCTCAAACATGGTTGGAGAGGGGCTGCTTTAGTAGATCAATGATCTCAGAAATACACCATCGCTGAAGTAGGAACTGTCCCTTGGAACAAAGCTCCCCCTGACAGCCAGATATCCCCATTCCAATGTTATTTAAAAGAAGACTTAGATCTTCATCCAAATGTTGTAAAAGGAGAGTGAGACCTCTCGCTTCATCACACTTGCCATTGTTTTATCTTTTTTTATAATTTGTTTGATTGCTGTGAGCCACCTGAAGCCACTGGGAGTTGGATGGAATTGAAATCTAATAAATTATTATTACTGCTGTTATTAGATAAACAGAACCTGAAACATGCTGAAATGGTCAGAATGGGCAGATATTGTCAGAGACATGACACCAAACTCATTTTTAGAAGGTTGAAATAATGTCAGCTACTATTGCTTGAATGATGCAACAATACTTCCAAAAATGCCTCCAATTAGAAAAGATGTGGAGGCGTTTGAGATCTACTTCAGGCAAACAAATATCTTGGGGCCAGCACTACATGTTTGTGCATCTGGAGATCACTTCACAGCTTGTAAGTGGATGGCAATCCACAAACAGCACTTCCCTATAATTTTCCCCACTTCCTATTCCTTATATAGTTTCAGAAGGCAGAAGTATATTGTCCAAATTTTCACCTCAAAGTTTAAGCGGAATCTTGAATTGTCATTGTTGCATCCTGCTTTGAGAGCTGTCTGTTTACTTCAGAAAGGCAGCTGGGTAAATTGTAAGATAACAAAATTTTATTCTGTGGGTGTGGCATGGCTTGGTGGGCGTGGCAGGGGAAGGATACTGTAAAATCCCCATTCCCTCCCGATCAGTTGGGACTCGGGAGGCAGAAAATAGATGGGGGCGGGGCCAGTCGGAGATGATATTTACCCGTTCTCCAAACTACTCAAAATTTCGGCTACTGGTTCTCCAGAACTGATCAGAACTTGCTGAATACCACCTCTGGACTAGCCCTTAGTTGGTAAGATCCCAGCATATAGGCTCTTAGCAGTAAATTAGTTTAATTGAATCTTCACATGTGGGTCTTTCTTACCTGACATAAACTAATAAAATACAAGGGAAGTTGTTGATGTTACTCAGACACATATATGTTCGTCCATCGTGTTCTAAGCGGACCTTTACGTCTAACAGGTTGTGGGCTGTCCATGATGTGTCCGCAGTTGGCTAGTAAGGCATATATGGGCATGAAACATTCTACCACATGTCAGGCAGACACGTGTAGGCACCAATGTTGCAGCTCTGGCTTTGCGGAGGCCTCGCTTCTTTTGTTCCATGTTTGTTCTTCTGTCTTCAGATGTCTGATAGCATTGGTGGATCAGTGTGCGCCATATTGATATTTTGTGGTAAAGCGCACAATAGCTCTAAACTGGGGTCTGGGAAGAATGCTCATCAAGATACTGTAGTCAAATAGTGAATGGAGCTGAGAGAAGCTGCTGTGAGAGCTTCTTCTAGGATGTCAGTTCTCTCAAATACATTTTAAAGACCTCTACATAAATAGCAATAACATTTAGATTTATATACCACTTCATAGTGGTTTACAGAGTAAACATCTTTAGAAGGATGGAAGATCGAGTCAGTCTTAAGTCGGTCAAGATCAAACTCCTGGCAGTCAGCAGAGTCAGCATGTAATAATGCATTTTAAACTCTGCAGTCCTATAAATGATTTCTTTTACACACCCATTTCCTTCATCTAGAAGTCTCCCGATTGCTTATGATCAGTTCAATAAATCAGCGGTCCCCTTTTTGGCATCAAGGACTGGTTTCATGAAAGACAATTTTTCCATGGACCGGGGGGGGGGGGAATGGTTCAGTTTTGCTCACCCACCGCTCACCTCCAGCTGTGCAGCCCATTTCCTAACAAGTCATGGATCGGTACCGATACATGACCTAGGGTTGGGGACCCCTGCAATAGATCATTCCATATACAAAACGTTTCTTAAAATAATTAAAATACTGGGGCAAATTTTGAATGAATTCTGCAGTTCCTTGTGCCAGATCTAGATTTTTAGTGATTAATTGGAGAGGAAAAGGCACTAGCCATCATCTCAGATTCCTTATGCTAGCTAGGGCTTACAAGAATTGAAGTCTAACACAAGGATAACAAGAAGGGGATGAAAGTTCAAAGGCAAGACCACAAACTTGAGACTGCAAACCTATTTGTGTAATTTTAGAATGGCTTAAGGGAAAAAATAGGCACATAATGAATCATTTTAATTATACTAAATTAAATTTAAATTAAATCAAATTTATTTTCCTTATTTACTTTCTTTGTTCTGCACTCATGCACTTGTTGAGAGTGCAGTTCATGACTTAACAGTTATAGAGAAATGCCAAGAAGAGGGTCTAAGAATATTTTAAAAAATCAACAAACCTCTGAGGGTTTCTTCTCCTTTTGCCTTGACCAGCCAGATTTTGTATTTGGAATTTTGGAGCATCTTGAAGTTGATGTTGTTTGACCTTTGAAGAAAAATAAATTAAGTTACAAGATAAACCAAGCCTTAAATTAAGAACCGCTTAATTGCAAACCAAATGTTGTTTGCAGTGCACAAATCTCAAATGCTTTCAGCTTTCAGCATGGAATAGCAACATATGCCAGCAATTTCAATTTGTCAAAATCTGACATTAAGTCTGCATGTTACATATACCATCTTAAGCTTCTGAACAAAAGGGATAAATAAATCAAATCAATAAATGGATTGTGCTGTTAGTATCCTTTGGCATTAAAATATCTGCAGATTATGCAAACTTAAGTTAACACTGCATTTTTAAAAGTTCTATCAGTATTGTCAGTGCGTCTTACCAGAAAATATTATCCTCTTTCTCAACTCTGAATTTCCAAGTAGATAGGAGGTTAGGCAAATAACTTTAATTGCAGGGAATCAGGAAACAGTAGATATACAACTGTGTGTCTGTGCGTGTGTGTGTCTATGTGTGTGTTTGTGTATTATATATAATCAATTGTGCTGATAAATAAATAATAAATAAATACATAAAATAAATATATATAAAAATAGGTATGCCAATCTCAAGGTTAAAAATCCTTAGCTTCCTCCTGCTTCACCAACAGACTTCTCATAGTTCTTCTCCAGCATTGAAGCTCTCTGTCATACGTCTCTTGTTTACAAAACAGTTTTCTCAGGCATGGAGCTCAAGGGTCTTTAACTGATCATCTTCAACCCTTTCATGTATTTTTTAATAATTTCCCCATGTCAGCCCTTCCCTTCAGGGTCAGCTCGATTCATGTCCACTAAGGTGATTCTATGGCATGCTTGCTACTTTCATTCCTTTTCCCCAAAGAAATATAAACATTTACTATGGATTAATCGCAAATCTCCTGACCTGCATGGCTTAAAATGGTTCATCTTTCTTCTCATTTTTTTTCTTGGCTAGAGAACTATCAAACTTCTAATCACCATCTTAAGTAAAGAAAACAGAGCAAATTTACTCATCAGTTCCCCAAATCCAATCTGGACTCAGGTATCTCTTTCTAAATGAGGCATTCAAGATGGGCACAGATAATTAATTATTTGTTGTTTCATTGTCTTGCTGCTAGATTCCCCAAAAGAAAACAGAAAGTGTACTAGAGACCAGAAGGTTGATTTGCTTGTATGTTGGAATATGAGTGCTGGGACCTTGGGAGACAATCATTATTTTAATGTTTATTTTCATTTTAGAAAGTAATTGAATACAAATCTAGAGGCATGTAACCCATCACCAGGTAAAGGATGAAAAATCCAATACTTGACAATATTTTAAAATTCTTTTTACCCAAATTTTATTTTTTTACTTGGCTATCCTAGAGAAGTAGAAATGACTGCGGTGGATATATTGTTGGTCTCCAGAGTTCTCAAACCCTCACTGTCTGGGGTCATACAACATGCTAAGCTAAAATATTGTTAGCTAATTTATTGGCTCAGTGTATTTGCAAACCTAACCAGAGCAGTTAGGTTATGATCCTGTGCACTTTGGAAAGCCAGCAATTGTACTGATTTACAAAATAAAGCAGTTTAATTAACTGTAAATTAGAATACATCTGTGAACTCAGACATTACTTCCAGTCTCCTTCAATTTGCTTTGCAATTATGAACTTATGGTCATGTGCCTTTTTCATGTAACTGGGTCCTGATAGAGAGTGGAGTAGGAAAATCTGGGTTAAATTAGCATTTTTGTGCAGTTCATATTTCCCAGCCTTGGGTTTTGCACCTGTGAGTTTGAAATTGCTTGCCTCGGTTTGTCTCTTCCATGGAATGAATTAATATTAAGCAGAAAAATGTGGGTTAGGTAGATTTCCTGCATCAACCGCCCCTCTTCTGCACTTACAAATTGTAGCTAGTTGCCCAGGTTTTCCATGTTGTTCTGCATTTCAACAGAAGCTATAAGGAATTAATTTTTTTAGTGTTCCTTCATTTTGTTTCTAGAAATTTTACTTTGTTTTTGGGAGGGCTAATGTATCTCCACTTTGTCTTTTCTTTTAAAAAAAGACACTTATTTGCAACAGTGCAAATAAGGACTCCCACACCACGGATGGGATTCAAAAAAATTTACTACCAGTTGTATGGGTGTGGCTTGATGGGTGTGGCAGGGGAAGGATACTGTAAAATCTCCATTCCCTCCCCACTCTAGGGGAAGGTTGCTGCAAAATCCCCATTTCCTCCCAATCAGCTAGGACTCAGGAGTCCGGGAATAGATGGGGGCAGGGCCAGTCAGAGGTGGTATTTACCAGTTCTCCAAACTACTCAAAATTTCCGCTATCAGTTCTCCAGAATGATGAGAACCTGCTGAATACCACCTCTGCCCCATACCTATAATCTTCAGTGAAGATTTTGGAGAATGTGATCATTCTTTACTTTCAAAGTAACTTGTCACAAGGAATTAATTGCATTTGCTCCTTTTATTTTCAAACTCCAGTAGATAACATTTTATTGTAGTTGAGAAGGCTACCTCTTATATCAATCCCTTCTTGAATCTGAGGCTTACAAGTCATCTTTAATACATAACTTGACCCCAACTTGACCCCAAAAGGATATAAAAGTTGTACTATGAAAAATACGATGAAAGTTCTGTGTGTGTGTGTGTGTGTGTATGTATGTGTGTGTGTGTGTGTGTGTGTGTGTGTGTGAGAGAGAGAGAGAGAGAGAGAGAGAGAGAGAGAGAGAGGGAGAGGGAGGGAGGGGGGAGGAGAGAGGGGGAGAGAGAGAGAGAGAGACTGACTTTAAGTCAGCATTAATTCCTACTGACTGTCCTGAAAGTACCTCCTGGCATGATTTCAGAAGTGATTTGCCATTGCCTTCTTTCCGGGACTGAGAGAGAGGGACTGGCCCAAGGTCACCCAGCTGGCTTAGGGCGAGACCAGAACAGTCTCCTGGTTTCTAGCTGGGTGCCCACTATCACAATGACCTGATGGTTTTTACAGCTGTGCACGTTTTCAGTTACATGTTTAATCAACTTTTCACTCATAGAAACCACGCAAAATTAGTACTTTGCTGAACATTTCTGTAGTCAGATGCATAATTTTTATCAATATAACCAAGGTTTTTAAGGATTTGAGTGAGTTTATGTGCTAAAACAAACACAACTTGAATTTTTGAGAATGCTAGGATTGAAAGTAGCCAATCAGCAGTGAACTTTGGCTGACCAATCAAAATGCACAGAGGCTAAGTCTATGAGCCAATCAATGTTGTCATACTCTCTGACTATAAATAGGCATGAAAAACATTGAGAAATTTAATTTAGTTCCGGCTGCGGGCAAGGATGAAGGCCTTTGCTTTCACCACTACTGAGCAGCGGCAGTGCATCATTGTGCTTCATGAAGAGGGTTACTCCAGTACAGAAATAGCCAAGATAGTGAAATGCCATCGCACCACAGTGAGCAGAGTGGTTGAAAATTACCAAATAACTGGTTCAGTTGGACAGGCTCCGCTCTGGAAGACCAGGAAAGTCGACAAAACAGCAAGATCGGGCTCCGCAACGCATTTTGATGGCTGACAAGAAACTCACTTCACCTCAGATTACAAGAATTTGGGGTGAAACATGTGATGTAAAAGTGTGCACAAGCACAGTGTGTGGCAGACTGCTTGCCAGGGGGCTCAAAGGCTGCAGGGCTCGAAGTAAACCTTTGCTCACAGACACTCACCGTCTGTCAACGTGCATAGGCCAAGAAGTATGCCAAGTGGACAAACGAACAGTGAGCCAAGGTCATCTTCAGTGACGAGAACAATTTTTACTTGATTGGGAATCAGTGCAATAAGTATATCATAAGATTGCCAGCTGAAGAATTTAGGCCATACTGCCTGAATCTATCGGTGAAGCATCCATTGCCCGTGATGATCTGGAGCTGTATCGCTGCTTCTCGTATTGGTCGGATACAAACCATGCAGGGAATCATGAATTCCAAGCAGTATGTTGAAGTCCTGGAAAAAGACCATGCTTCCTTCAGCTCAGCAACTTGTAGGAAAAGACTTTTACTTCCAGGATGGCAATGCTCCTTGTCATTGAGCCAAGTCCATCCAGCAGTGGATGAAGAAGCGTTGTGGCCCAGCAGGAGCCGTTGGAGCTGCAAACAGACTCCAACAGCGAGGGGCCTTATGAGTCGGCTCTGGAAGAGGTGGAGGACCCTAGACAGGGTTCCGACTCCAAGCAGGGCGCAGAGAGGCTGGTTGACCACCAGGAGGCGCCTGAGGCATGGAGCAGCGGTGAGAGCCGAAGGGAGTGTGCTCCTGACGTCAGGCCTTGGAATAGTGACGAGGAGACAAAGGAGGTGGTCCTGGATGCCCGGCAATGCCGGGCAGATCGACGGAGAAAACAGCTAAGCAGTTACAAAAGATAATTGGACCCAGGTGGTTGCAATTAGGCTTCTCTCAAGATTGTATTTAAGGAGAGACTCTGGGAGGAGTCTGGTTTGCAGGATTCAACTTCATTCTTAACACTGGAGAAGCTGTTATCTGTCTCTGTTGAAGTCCGAGTTGCTGCCAAGGTTCTTATCTGTTTGTTATGCTTGGGCTTTCAGCCATCGAGATTTATGTTTCCTGCTAATAAAGTGCTGTAGAATTTTCAGTTAAGCTTGTCTCGGCATTTGTTACTGGACGGAGGAGGGGGTCAGAACAAAGAAGCATGATGTTTGACTCCTGGATTGGCCAGCTCAGAGCCCAGATTTGAATCCAATTGAGAATTTGTGCCCCAAGATTGGTTACAAAATAAGTAAGAAGCATCTGAAGACCAAGCAGGAGCTGATTGAACCCATTATTGCAGCCTGGCACCACAATGTCACCAAAGATCACGTGCAAAGGCTTATACAGTCTATGCCAAAGTGATGCTGCCTGGTGATAAGCAATAAGGGCTGGCCAATTTCATATTAGTAACCATGTTTATTTACCTAAACGGTCCTTTTCAGGGCCACAAACCATAAAAATGTTAACAAAACATTAGCATCAGCCTTAGTAATTGCAACACATATGCCACTGGGTATACATCAGTTAATCTGTTTTCGTAGTCATTGTAAGCATGCATTGTAAGCATGCAAAAAAATTCACAATCCCCATCCAAACAGCACCAAATTGCAAAAACCTCATGCTTTTTACTTAAAAACCACCAGTATTTATTTAAATATAACAATATTTGCATAGCAGTTAGCATAAAATATCATAAAATCAATGGCCTATCCAAAAAATGTCATAAACCGTAAACCGTAAAGCTTGCAGGACTTTATCACACAGCTGTAGGTACAAACCAAATTTTAAACCAACGCATTTTCAAAATTTAGCCCAAAGCAAATTTTATTTTAGGTGATATTTGATTTATGCTGTGCCTTTCTACTCTAATGAACAAAAGGGTTTTTTTTTAACTAACAAACTATTTATACATATTATTTTTAAAATTTTTGTCAATTTGCAAGCAATGCCAAGATTGCACAGAGTAATGCTTGTCCTATAAACATCAAACGTACTCTCTACACAGATACCTGTAAATCAAATATTAATCTTAATAGGGAAGGATTTCTTTCCACAATGAATCATGCATATTGTTATAATACTTTAAAAAACCCTATCTTCAAATAAATATAGAAATAACACAGAATGGTAAAAGTTTTTAATCTTTTATCTGAAATTTACACATTTCAAATTCTGATATATACTGCCTCTGCGTGTGTGTGTGAGGGGGAAAGGAGACAGAGACAGAGAGCAAGAAATAGGGGGGAGGGAGGGAGGGAAAGAGGGAGGAGAAAGAGAGATGGGGGGTGAGCAGGAGAATGAGAAATTACAGGTAGCAACTAGCATTCTCTCGGCAAAGCTGACTCTCTTCAGTAGTATTATCTTTTCTGAAATTGTGACTCTCAGAGACCTGAGGGAAAGCGACAATAGGGCTTTCTACATGTGTATATGCACACACATTTATAGAGTTATCCAGCCGAGTATTGTTTCCTCTGCCTGAAACAGCCACAGAACCACCTGAGGACAAAGCAGGTACCACTGGAAGGACTTCCCCCTCTTCCTGTTTGAGTAATGTTACAACACCCCTGAAATACAGTAGTCCTAATAATATACGGTTTTGCCTGCAGACTTAAACAAACACAACTTCTGTAAAATCAGTCACGCTTTAAACAGCTCTGCCTCATCTCTGCTGGCTTTGCTTTTTATACAGTGGGTCATATTTTAACTAGCGTAAACATAAACCTAACTACAACCTCCCTTTTCCAAGAACAGATAGCAGCTTCACAGTGTCATGTGGCTCTAAATGTCACACCTTGTACCTTGTTTAAAGGTAGGTAAGGGTTTATTGATAAGTTTACATAGTATTTGCAAGCCAAAGTAAGTTCCATGCCTGGTACAAGTCCAAAGCCAGTTCCTTTGGTCAACTGAGATAGCTGTTCTGACCTAGGCTTCCTAATACAGTAAAAAGCACACGCTTAGTCCCAAAAACCCTCATTTTATTTCAAAGGCCGTGAATTATGTTCATTCACAGCCCGTAATGAGTCCCAAATAGTTGTAAACAGTCCTACAGTAGGCTGCCAAAGTCTTTCGGGATAAGGCTGATAAACACCTACCTTTATCTTCCTTGAAGTGCTGCCAAAGATTTAATTGGCAATTAGCTTGGCAAGGCCACATGGAGCAGAGACAAAACGGAGCTTCAGAAGGTAGCTTCTGACCAGCATGAAGAAAGTTGCTTTCCGCAAAGGCTCACGGGCTTTTGCTCCTCCTTTAAGTCCTATGGGAGGGGCCATATCACCTCCAAGCCTTACTCTCGAGTCATCCCTATTGTCTTAACTGTTCTTGCCTTCTGGCAACTCTGCGCATGTGCGCACTGGTAACGGGGAGATGTCCGATTTTGGAAGCTCCGGAGGCAGCATATAACTCCCAGATGGCCCTGGCCCCCTCTCTGCCTCCAACACAGAGTCCTCGTCCGAGCCTTCCCCAGGCTCCAGGACTTGGCCCATGTTCCTCCCCAACCTCCTTACTATCAAACTCTGCTGCCAGCTCCGCAGGCCGCTGGAGGACCACAACAATAGCCTTGCACAATTCATTTTAGCTAAACTCTGGATTGCTTTAACTGCCCAAACTCAAACATTAGTTCTTAAGCACCAAGGATTCTGCCTAGGGCTTAGGTTTTAACGGGAAGAAACAATAAAAGTAGGGTATCTTCATAATGTCACTTGGATATGACAAAGTAAGAAATGTAGAAGGAAAGAAGTATACTTTTGACTAAACCTTTTGGTTTGGAGAATAATTTTGAAGCATGTTCTACTTTCAATATCCCCTCCTTGCAATTATTGTCTGGCTACCAGATAACTCTACTTGAAGCCCACCTCTGTTTGCAGATAGGCTTACTTCTAGATCAAGGTTTTGCCATTGGCCTATTTTACCCATATTCACAACAGGAAGACAAGTGCACTAGTTATAAGACTTCCATTGACAGGTATGTAAATAGATATTTACTTCTTGTAATAAGTAATCCCTGTATACAATTCATTGTCCAGGGACTACCTGTAACATGTAGTTTTCCCAACTGTCTGCAAGTAATTATTCAAATTATTTCCCTGCTGAAGGTGAATCATTTGGTTATCTTGTTATAAGGCTTGAATAAAAAGTCTTACTGTCAGTGGTGTCTGAGTTATCACTGCTGATTGAGTATTTTCGCCGTTTCTCTTCCATCTGTAAGAAAAGAAATTGAACATTAAGAAACTCATTATGGCACCAAATCATTGTTATTTCAGGAAATCCACACATCGCATTAACCCAGCAGCACCAGTGAATATTTAGCCTAAGGACAGTAAATTACTAAGGGCTTTTTTTAAAAATAAATTTTTTAGATGTAACAATATTTTCTTTTCAAGTCTCTGCCTCTTGGACCCATGAGTGTGTCTTGCTTTTAATTATGCAACTTGTATTTTCAAATTACCCTTACAACTTACCCAAATCTAAGGAATCTCCACTAAGGAATTTACTTGGCAAGTCCATAGAAATAATGCAACTAAAATGCTACCTTACAACTTATTATTCAAGTTCAACAGCCCAATGAATTAAGAGTTTGGGAGAATCCATTTCAAAAGCACCTGAGGATAAAATTACAACGGCATGGATCAATGGCATGATACCAAAGTATAAAACAAGGATGGAAACTGTTTCATTTTGAAGCAGTTGTATTCATATATAAATGGGAAGGGAAAATGAGGACTTGGACAAGTAAATAGTATTTTGGTAGTTGGCTTGGAATTTGATTGTTCTACACAGAAAGTCAATGAAATACAACAACCTACTCTGCAGATTTCAAAATTTCTCCAAAAATTAGAAGTTGGTCAAAAATGGTCAGTTTTCTTAGGATATAAAAAGTATCACTCCAAAATGTCAGTTTTTATTATGCTTATGACAAAGTGCTGACTGTTTTCCTTCCACAAGATTGTAGTAAAAAAAATTCCCATAGCTGTTTGCTCCTTGCTGGGTTTTTGGTATGAAACATGTGACTCAACTAGATCTTGTCGCATTACTATAATTATGTACACTGTAATGTGTAGGTGACTGAGTTTAACTTTGTTTTTCTTTAGAAACCTTTAATCCTCTATGTATAATTCTGCCACATTTACTTTACTGTGTATGTTTATGTGTATACAGTTATTTCTAGAGCAGGTTGATTTCTTCTGTGAAATCCACATGGGAAGCGAATTCACTAAATAGAGGGCTAAATAAATAAATACGAAATAAATTTCTTTTTGCAGTCCTGGTTTTAATTACATTTTACCCAGATAATGGTTTTGATGAATACTGAGTAAGAAAATCATTTAATGATATTTCAGTAAGTGTAGTCAAACCTGAAGCAATAACTACAGAGGTTGTATTCCACAGGTTGCAACCTGTGCAAGTAGATGTGAAAGAACAGTATGAAAAAATTATGAGAAGATGTTACATGCAATTTAAAATATAGGCATATTATTTGCTTATATAATTACCATTTTATAAACCAACTGACACATGACAGAGTAATATGCCAAATTGCATATCATAGCACCTATAGCAGTATCTCCATGTTACAATAGAGGTGAGCAGGTAAGTATTAGTAAACATCACACACATCTCACCTGGTGTATATCAGATACAAACTATCTAACTGTATACAAAGCACACAAATAGTGGGAAATCATTCCTAGAAGTTAGATAGGGCACTATCTATACCAGGAGTAGTCAACCTTTTTATACCTACTGCCCACTTTTGTATCTCTGTTAGTAGTAAAATTTTCTAACCGCCCACCGGTTCCACAGTAATGGTGATTTATAAAGTAGGGCAGTAACTTTACTTTATAAAATTCATAAAGCAGAGTTACAGCAAATCCCTACCGCCGCCCACCATGAAAGCTGGAACGCCCACTAGTGGGCGGTAGGGACCAGGTTGACTAGCACTGATCTATACAGATAGTTCTTGACTTACAACCCATTTATTTAGTGACTGTTCAAAGTTACAAGAACACTGAAAAAAGTGACTTATGATTGTTTTTCACATTTACGGCCATTACAGAATTCCCAGTCACATGATCAAAATTTGGATGTTTGGCAACTAGTTCATATTTATGGTAGCTGCAGCATCCTGAGTTCATGTGAACACTTTTTGCGACCTTCTGATAAGCAAAGTCAATGGGAAAGCCAGTTTCACTTAACAGACACGTTGCTCATTTAATAACTGTAGTGATTCACTTAACAACTGTGGCAAGAAAGGTTGTAAAATGGGGCAAAATTAACTTAGCGTATTTTTGGGAGTATAAGACACACTTCCCCTCCCCTAAAAGTGGGTGGAAATGTCTGTGCGACTTATACAGCGAATGTTGTCAAAGCCCCGCACACCCACCGATTCCCACCAACCAGCCATTTTCAGTCTACGCACATCCCGTTTTCAGCCTCTGCACACCCCATTTTAGACCTGTTACAGGCTGTGGGGATCACAGCACATCGCCATCGATCGCCACTGCCGCACATCACGTTTTCAGCCTCCATGCATCATGTTTTCAGCCTCTGCATGTTCCATTATTAGCCTTCGCGCATTGCGTTTTTGGCCAATTCCAGGTGGCAGGGATTGCCGATGCTGCCGATCCTCGCTGCCTAGAACCATCTGGAAACGTGACACACAGAGACCAAAATACAGGGCATGCGGAGGCTGAAAACGCGATGCACGGAAGCCAAAAATGTGACCTGCGGAGGCGGCAATATGCTAGGGAGATCCTGGCAGGCTGGAATGGATCTAAAACAGAGCATGCGGAAGTCGAAAATGCAGAGTGCAGAGGCCAAAAACACAATGTGCAGTGGTGGCGGTGGGCTGTGGTGATTTCCGCAACCTGGAACAGCTAATTGACAGTATTCTGAGAGGCCGATTCAACCGCCAGTCAGCTGCTCGTGCTGAATGAGGTTGCGATAACGTGCTGAAGCTGACCAGGCTGTTTGCTGCAAGGACAGTAGCCAGAGGAATACAGATGGATGCTGATAGGCAGAGGCAGAATTTTTTTTCTTGCTTTTCTCCCCAAAAACTAATGTGCATCATATATTCCAAAGCGTCTTATACACCCAAAAATATGGTTACTGTCCAGAAATTTTGGGCTCGATTGTAAGACAAGGACTAGCTATAATTAACTAATTTGGAGATTTTTTTTCCTACTTCCCATGGAATCAGATAAAAGATATTGAGAATAAAACAATATCAAGAGTTCTGTGACAGGGCAGAATCCTTAGTCCAAATTATTCACAAAAATATGCAGGTAATCTTCGTTTAATGTCCACTTGTTCAGTGACCAGTTACAACATTAACGAAGGGGACTCACCAGGGGTCCCTGGAGTTTAAAGCCATTGCACTTTCGGTGTGGTCATGTGACTGTAACTCAGGTACTTGGCAACTGACTTGTAAATACAATGCTGCAGTTATGTAATTGCCATTTGTAACCTGTACTGCCAGTTTCTGACAAGGAAAATCAATGGAGAAGTCAGCAGATTATCACAAATGGCATTCATGTGACCATGGGACACCAAGTTCGTAAGATTCATCTAATAACAGCAGCTGGTACTGCTGGAACACTGCCACTGAAGTCAGCAGTCATGTGATGTTGTATCTTATAATCATAACACTTAACAACAGTGTTCCTGGTTCCAATTACCACTTGTTAGTTAGAATTCCTTGTGGTTATATTGGGGTTCATATGAATGTGTATAGATCTAATCATAGCAATATCCTGCGTAAAAAAATGGGGCAATTGCGTTCTCTCATTCCATATTCAGTAACCTAAACTACTACAGTAGATCTGAAAGATACAGATGGCATCCCTTATTAGACAAAAACTATCAACATCCAAGGACAAAAGATCCAAGGCAAGTACAGGCAATCTTAAGACTTACAAGAGTGACCATTTCCTTTAGTGACCATTCCAAGTTACAACAGCACTGAAAAAGGGGACTTATGACCATTTTTCACACTTACAACTACTGCGGCATCCCCATGCTCACATGATCAAAATTCAGATGCTTGGCAAACAGTCATATTTATGTGATCACATTTTGTGACCTTCTGGCAAGCAAACTCAATGGGAAAGCCAGATTCATTTAACAACTGAGTTACTAGCTTAACAACTCCAGTGATTCACTTAACAACTGTGGCAGGGAAGATCAAAATTCACTTAACAAATGTCTCACTTAGCAACAGAAATTTTGGTCATCATTGCATCCTTTCTAATTACATGCACTATATTAGCAGGGGTATGAATATAGTTTCATGGCCATTTTCATAGCTCTAATCTATATCAAATGCAAGATTTTAATAGCTAGTTGCCAATTTGCAACCTAGAGACAATATATGCAGCTCCATATATCCTGCAATAAAGAAAAATGAGGTGGCTGTAATTTCAACCTTTTCCATCATCTCTTCTTGTTTTTCTTCATCCTATTTTTTCCCCATTAGCTGTAATAAGACTGGATCATAGTCTTGTTGTTCTTCATCCTCCTGTTTTCCTCCTGTCTCCCCAAGTGAATAGATGCATGTACATGGGAGAGAAAATATCAGAATCTCTTTAGAAAGAACCTAAAATTACCTGTTTCCTGATTGCATGAAAAAGTTATCTGCATCATCTTGGGGTCATAATTTGACTACACCTTAAGTATTAAGGGCTCATATATTTCCCTGGCACGAGAAAAATCCTTTGTTGACACACCTGCTTTACAAAAATTGAAGTGATGCAGGTGTATTTAGCATGTAATTACAAAATTATCTCATGAAAGGAAACCACAAAGAATCTTAACACGCTGGTCTGAGGTTCTCTAAGCTATCGCCAAATAGATACTGTTAAACTTTCTCTAAGTCTGAGGGAGGAAAGAACCACCGAAGTATGGAAAATAGTTTTGTTTGTGGTTTAATCACTAGAGCTATTAGAAGAAAATTGCACTTGATGACAAGACCACAGGATGCCATTATCCTTTGGAGGAGATGACAATCTGCAAACGAATTCCCATAAATACTAAATCATAAAACCTTAAGTACTGCTTTCATCTCCAACACATGTGCAGTGTTTTAACATACCACTATGAATGATAATAACAGTGAACTAACATAAACATTTTTACTGACAATGCTGTGATAAAAAATTGCCCTGTCAAAACATGATTAAAATTACTTCTTACAATATGGCTATATCAATACTTCCCTCCAGTAATTCAGAGGGAACAGATGTTATTAAACCAGCCTTGTACTTGACGGCTATTAGATTTCAGGGAGAGAAAAAGGTGCTGAAGATGGATTGAAGACAGCTTATAGAGATGAAATTCCAACTGAACAGAGTATTTATTTTTGCTGACTAGGTCAGTGTAAAAACTCCAAAAGGACAAAGGTAAAAAAAAAAAGCTATAATAGGGTAATTCCTGTTTCTTGAAGCTAAGAACAGAAAAATATTTTAAGTTCTCATGCTATCCTACATAATTCCCTTAGAATGCAGTGCATGTGAGTTATATTTAATGGCATGCTATCTAGATCTAAAATCAGGGTAAATGAAATATACCTATAAAATTCTACTACCCAATTTTTCATCAACATAAACCAACCATTTTGCTACTTACTACTACTTCTATCCTTTATTTTTTACACCTACATCTATGTGCTCTTTCTTGAAAATAGAATTTATGTTGGAGAAATCCATTAGAATGCAAGAAGCAGCTTCATCTAGTGAACTCTCTAGAATTTGTGTACCAGCACAAGCTCACTAATCTGCACAATAAATGAATAACTTAGCAGAGTTTAGCCGGATTTTTTATGAAGCTGTATAATTTTTCCACTTGTAAAATGCTAAAAGTCTGGTGCTCATTTTCCTTTTACGTCAAGTTTCTCTCCTAGATAGGAGCTTGCAACATCTTACCTTGTAATTCTGTCTTCCCTAATCTGGTATTTGTGAAACTACAATTTCCAAAATTTTCAGACATGTTGGTGGGAATTTTGAGAAATGCGTTTCTAACACACAAGGAAGATACCATTTGGGGGGAAATTGTAATAACATGTGGAATCAAAAAGGGCTATATAGTTCAACTATTTGTTTAATGTACAAACCTAAAGGCCAGATACAATTATAGCAGCCTTTCTCAACCTGATGCTCTCTACACCTATCAGAGTTTTAACCTCAGATGAGCTACACTGAACTGTAGCATCTCTGAGAAATGGCCAAGGTCTGCTTAACTGCATGCAATGTAAAAAATCAAGACAGGTATTCCTTGACTTATAACAAAATTGAGCCCAAAATTTCTGAGACATTTGATAAGTGAGTTTTGCCCCATTTTATGACATTTCTTGCCATGGTTGTTAAGTGAATCACTGCAGTTGTTAAAATTAGTGGCACGGTTGTTAAGTGAATCTGGCTTCTCCACTGATTTTGCTTATCAAAAGATTGCAAAAGGTGATCACATGACCTTGGGACACAGCAGCGGTGATAAGAATGAACCAGTTGCCAAGCATCTGAATTTTGATCACATTCTCATAGGGCTGCTACAAAAGTTGTAAGTGTGAAAAGCGGTCATGTCACTTTTTATAGTGCTGTTGTAACTTTGAACGGTCACTAAATGAACTGTTGAAAGTCGAATACTACCTGTAATAAGAATTGTATTCTTGAAATATTTTTTTTTCTGAAATAAGATTTACAACCAAGTTTGCCTTTTAGGTGCATTATACATGAGAACTGTTGAGCAATTATCAGAATCTCTTTCATCATAGCATGGCAAATAATGGGGAAGAAACTGTAGTTCAATTATCCATTCATAGAAGAGGAGCCATACAAATAGGAGATGCCCCCATGCTGGCAGCATTTTCCCATGGGACATTACCAGCACACAATGTCACAAAGCCTGGCAGTTAACTACTGTAAATTGCTACAAGGACTCCACTCTTCCATTACTTATCTCTTGAAGAATGCAATAAAGGAAAATATTTATAGCCCAGGGCTGAAATTATGCCCTTGATGCTCTCTGAGCTTGGTTATTTTGTTATGCATGTTTCATTACCCAAACTAGGTAACATCATCAGTGCTGCGGTCATCACTAAGCACTAGATGATGTTACCTAATTTAGGTAATGAAATAACTGCAAGAAAATGACCGAACTAAGTGAGCACCAAGGACCCCTTCTCTCAAAGAAAGGAAGGGTATGTGTTTTTTCAGAGAATTGCCTGACAACCAATTGTATTGCTTCCTCTAGTTTCCTCTAAAAGAAATTCTGCCAGGCTTCGACAGTTACTTGTGGTTCTAGAGTCTTGAAATAACAACAATCTGCAGATTAGATTACTAGGTTTCCCCATCCAGCAGGGTAAGTGGCATTCTCTACATTCTTCGCACTGTTTCTCTGCTAGCTGTGTCATTCTCCCATGCAGAGAACCGGCAGGCTTACAAATCTCTCTGGTTTCTGCAGATCTCTCTGTGAATTATATCACACTCCCATGTCCAACTTCTTGAATTTCAATATCAACCACCCAGAGGCTTCTGGAAGCCCATAAGTAAAGTTGGTAACTATTTGTGCAATTGAGTCTTCCTGAATCGGGCGCCTTTCAGATATGTTAGGAGTATATCTGGCCCTGTTGACTGGGCATTCTGGAACTTCCATATAATTTTTTTAAAAATCCAATTATATGCATGCTGTCCAATTAAACAAATCTAGGTAGCTTACTATGCCAAAACAACTTTAAACACTTTCAAAAATCTGGTTTCCATTAAAATTAACTACCCTCAAAATCCTAAAGAAGACAACATTTTTCACCAACTTCCTAAAAAATAAAAGGGTAATAAGCTATTCTAAAGTGACAAGAATGTCCCTGAGAATGTTTTTTTTTTAAATCTGCACCATTTAATCTAAGAACGAGGACTAGCAGCAAGCAGATTCTGTCTGGATAAGGCAGTCCCAAAGATAGAAAGGACCCAAGCCATATAAACTTTTAAAAGCAAACAATCAGAATTTTGAATTAGGTCCATTATCCTACTGGCAACCAATGCAACTTTTGGAATATAGAGGCTGAATTAACTAGCACTGGTTAGCAGGTGAGCAGTTGAGTTCTGTGCCAGTTGCTGCTTCCAAGTCATCTTCAAAGACAACCACACCTAGAACAAATTATAATAGTCTGAAAGCTACCCACAAATTACTGTCTTCAGTATCTTCAGGTCCAAGAATAAGTGCAATTGATGGATGTGCTGCTGTAGCTACCAGACAAGGCTCCTGGCTGCAGCTCCTACCTGCAATGCCAGCAGAAGGTCTGAGTCCAGGAGAACTTCCAAATGGCTCATCAGGCCCTTTTGGAAGACTATAACCTCATGAAGAACAATATAGAAAGCTATCAGGAAACCAGACATTTCTTTATATCGTGCTGTAATTTAGTCTTAGTTTATTTCATCCTATTAGACCTTTCACAATCTCCAGCACTAGGACTTCCACCACATTTCCTATTTGGTAATAGGCTCTCAGTGTCCATCAGTGGAGGCGGAATCACACAAAGAATGAGGTCTTGATCTCTCCTGACCTAATAACATTGATTGGGACACTTTGCTCAGGAATCTGAACAAAAAAAAGTTACAAAACTGTGCCTCCAATGTCCATAACCTCACAGAAAGTCCAAAAGGAGACCAAAGCTGATGATTCTGAATGCTGCTGAGATATCTAACCAGATGAAGAGTGCAAATTCCTACATCAATCCAATGCATGTTTAGAATCACAATCTTCTTTTTTAAGTAGGTTATCATTTTAGGGGCAAATTGAAGAAGCAGCAAAGTTATTAGTCATCAAATAATTTTCTCTGAAATGCTTTGGCTATTAGCATCTCCACTTGCTTTTTTCCTGTCTCTGGTGACTTATTTTGCGATAAAGAAGGAAAAAGCACATGCTGGGTTGTGCTGAAAAAGAAATAAAACAATTTACCATTTGTTCTTCCTATTTATCTGTTGTTGTTTTTTCTAAAACTTAGCCAGGAAAGAAATGGCAAAGCCCAATGGCATTTTAGAAATCTTTGAATCACTAACTACCCTCTAGCAATCCATTTGGTTCTTATTTTCTCAGCTGAAATTAGATGGACAGTTCAGCACTGCTTAGCCTTTATGTTAATGATGTAGTACTTTCTAAAAAAAATAAAGCTAATGTTTTCTTAGATAGGTAAAATAGCATTAAATTGTTTTGCTGTGGGGGTGGGGAAGGCTGCTGAGAGATTTGTTGCTTCCACAGGGAGTTCTCCTAAGGGCAGAATTCAAAAGATAATGTATAATTTCCGTATTTCCCTTATTAATAGTTGTTTTGGCAAGAAAGCAGTAGTACTGGTAGGAAAAAAAATAGGTTCAGACCCTTCCCACTCACAAATTCTATAATTAGGCTAGACATGTCCAGAACAAGCTTTGTCCTAGACTTTCTTCAGTTATGTCATCAAATGTTTCCTCTACATTTTGGGAATCAAAAGCTAGAGCTCCTGGCTAAATTTGGATTCTGCCTCTAGACTGCAATTTACAGGTAAAATTTCTTTCCATCTGCAGCATGAAATAATACAGATCAAAGCCACATTTATAACCATGGTGAATATAGTTCTCTTTCACAATTCAAGCAAAAGGACTCGTGAGCCTATAAAAGCCTTGGAATTGATACAACTTTCTTTAAAAGTACCCCACTGGGAAAAATATTTATTAAAGTTATATTTTTAATAAAAGCAAAGAAGACTGCTAATCATGATTACGGTAATTCCACTGGCAACCAACCAAATTCAGAATTCCTGGGGCTATCCTGTCTATTAACTAACAACGTATGTATCCTTATAAGTGGCAAAAGGGAAAGATAGGCTAAAGGGCACCAGTGCTTTCTTCATGATCACTAAACTGCACATTCATGAACGTTGTTCTCAGGAGAACCAGAGTCATCCTGCATAGCAAAGAGAGAAAGGGAAATAATTTGTTCCCACTGCAAATAAAAATCTTTATGGTAGTTTCTTCTTCAAATGATTCAGTGGAAGTCATTCCTTTATAGGATGGTGTAAAACATTTCCTCATATTTTTAAAAAACAAATACAAACATGCCTTCTTCTACTCTACTAGGGATCTTTGCAAATTTCTTCTTGGGGGGGGAGGGGGGGAAACCTTGTAACCAGGATTCCAGCCTGTTCTTTTCTGTACCACCTACCCTCACTCTACCTGTCAAAGAAACAAATAGAATTAGCCATGAAGAACTTGTATCTCAAAGGAAGGTATAATCATATGATAGTTCTAAAGAATAATAAGATTGCTTGAAACTTTCCCTAATCATTTGGATATGGCATTACTTAGTAAACTGAACAGAGGATGACATTCTCAATGTTGCCCTCCTCCACTAGTGACACTACTTATGACTGTTGTGCCCTTTCCTGACAAAACTACTGACATACCTTGCTGCCACATGATTACACACAGCATATTATTGGTGGAAATTCGCTACTGGTTTATGTATCTATGCCAAATGAAAGAATCAGAATGTGACTGGTTAACACCTGTGCCTTGCATGAAGAAAGGACTAGATTCAATCCATCTCCCAACAGGATTAAGGAAGACATTTGTCCAAAATGTCTGGAGGGCCAGCCATGGTAATCAGTCTGTAGAAACAATCTGAAGGTTTAAGGACTAATGACCTAGTGCACTGATGGCAAACCATTTTTGGCTGCAGTGCCAAAAGCAGGGGGAGCACGCTGGCGTTCCACACCCATAATGCTATGCGCACACGCCGCCCCCCCACCATTTATGAGGATCTATACATAGATCTATACATACACGCGATCAGCAATCATCAGCCCCCTGCTTTTGCTGTTTTTTTCACCTTCCCCAGGCTCCAGAGGCTTTCTAGGAAGCCTTCCCTGAAGGCTCCGGAAGTCGAAAATTGGCCCTACAGACAAACCAGAAGTCACCATTGCCAAATTCTGGGTTCCTCATAGGACTGTTTTTCGACTTCCGGAGCCTTCAGGAGGCTTCCCTGAAGGCTCCGGAGGGCAAAAAACAGCCCTATGAGCAAATCGGAAGTGACTTCCAGTTTGTTTGTAGGGCCGTTTTTCGCCCTCCAGAGCCTTCAGCGAAACATCCTGAAGGCGATAAACGGTCCTATGAGCAAACCAGAAGTCTGTTCCCGAACTTCCGGTTTGCCCTAGAGACAAACTGGAAGCCTCCGGGGGGCAAAAAACAGCCTCAAAAGAAGGCCGGTCAGCTGGCCAGCACACGCATGCGTGCTGGGCAGCTGACAGGGCAACGCCTCATGTGCCCTGACAAATGGCTCTGCATGCTACCTATGACACACGTGCCATAGGTTCACCTTCACAGACCTAGTGTATGCTTCTATAATACATAATTATAGTTCTCAATCCATCTTATATATATTTTCAGCCCCAGAAAAATATTGTTTTTCCATTTAACTTTAATCATTAATACGTTTAAGTTTAATCATTAATATGTTTAAGTTTAATCATTAATAAGGTTAGACTGCATTGTCTCAGTGATTTGAAATTAAAAGTTTCCCAAATGTTTAGAATGGTGAGACTATTCCATGTAATATTCCAACTTCTACTTTATTTATAAGCCAAGTTGTGGAAAATCTATTTTTTAACAAATTGGGGAGACATTTGTCGAATTATCCCTAACAGAGCACCAGTTGCCTTTGGAGTGGAGTATTTAAAAACAAGAGCCAGATAATACTTTCTCTGGTAATTAGAAGAGGGTCATCAGAGGAGTAGAGAAAGCAAAGGAAGCAATACCCAAAGTACTCTGCAAAATTGATTGAGTTGTCAGTATAAATTACATTTCAGGTGCTGGGGAAGTCGTAGACTAGCTGCATCTGTAGTTTAGAATTTAAATCCGAAGCATCAGAAGAACAACATAGAAAACTGGAGTGGCTTTATCATAATGGGATCACAACTATCTCTAGCTGTACAGCCTGAAGTGGGACAATACTCTGGTTGGGGGTGGGAGGCGTTTGATAAATTCAGTGAAACAATGAATAAGATTCCTTCCACAGTCAGTCATAGAAATGCATTATTGCAGCACTTTGCTGTTCCTGTCCTCTGAAGGGCTATAACGTAAACCAGGCACCTTGTTTACACAGTAGTTAATCCTTCAAAGAACGGAAAGAACAAGGCATTATAAAAGTCTTTCCAGCACTAGGAATCTTATATCTTGTTTCAACACACACGGACACACAGAGACCAATTCAACGCTATATTAACAAAACAGCATTTACTAAAGCTTGTGGACTATTTTTTAAATTAATTCCATCTAACCTTTTCATTGTACACTATTTATTGACCTCTATTTTGAGAATCCCAGGAAACTCTAACACTTCAGAAAGCTGCAGTTTATGCAGTATGGATTATGAAAATGTGTACTGTATATTCAAATTTCCTGAAACCTGAGTAGAAATTGAAAACATAGTATCATTATAAAGTAAAAGATCATTATTGAATATGGATGAAGTATTTCTTACAAAATCCATATGGTTCAATAAATGTTTCATGTGATGCTTGGATCTGTTCCTGTATATTATTTCATCAGTTGGTCTTTATTAATATGGTGCTTGTTATGCTTAATCTTGTTTTCAGTCTCCTTCACCTCTTGGTTGCTTGCTTTTCACTCCATTTTTATTTGGGAGAAATTTCAATTTATGCCTGTTTATTTCAGCCTACAGCAGTTTCCAAGCTGAACAGCAGGCCCTCTGCTGGAGAATAACAAAAAAAGAGAAAGAGACCCAGTAAAACTATTTTTAAAATCTCTTGCCATACCCAGACTTAGAAACTAACCTTCATTTTCAACAGGAGTTGTAAAAACATTGCAGCAATTAAGTACCTTGGAAATTAGAATTAGAAAGAGGAGGGCCAATAGAACAAGTTGATCAATTAAACTCTACTCCACTGAGAAGACAGAGCCTGTAAACAAAACTTTCCTGCCTTCAGAGATGAATCATTGGGGCAGTCTTTGGCTTTGTCTTCAACTTTTTAATCCAACTTTTGTCAAAAGTGTTGATGAATAATAACAGAAGAATAATGAAGAATGAAATACATATTTTTTTGCCAGAATCACTGGGCGTTTTGTGATCAGTATTCTCTCTCAATGTCCTCATTCAGCAATACTTCCTAAAACATCTGTCTAGAAATTAGATTAACTGGCAGAATGGAGGCCAATTCCTTTAACTTCTCTCTATAGCCAGCACAGAGTCAACAGACTGGACAAGAGAGACCCAGGACAATCCTGAACTTAGTAGCCCCAAACATTTTCGGTTTGAATCGCCATCCCTGCTTAGCCATACTCTTCCCTTGGTTACTTCTGATAACAGGAAGAATTTTGTCTCCCAAAACTCTCATTGCTGAATAAACTGCTAGTAGAAAAACTGTGCAAACTGAGTCACAAAACTAAGAAACCTGGTGCTAAATGTAACAGGGAAGTTCTCTCCTTTGTTTTCTTGATATCCTTATTTTTACCAGCTACCCCAGTGGGATTTCCAATTCCTTAGAATAGGGAAAACTCAAGTGTTTTTTGAGAAAGCCTCAGAAAATTCTCTTCTCGTCTCCTCCCACATTTCTCAGCTTCAAACATTCTTCATCCAATTAATCTTGCATAGGTTTTACTCAGTAACACAGAGGAAGTAGGTAACTGCTCAGAGGATTTCCCAGGTCCCCTTCCTCTTTCCTACAAGCTCTGAGTAGGATGGGTGAGTGGCCTACACTGAGGAGAAAAGAACACCAACTCAATGTAATGAATCTCTAATGAAAACTGCTTAGAATGTCAGAATTCGGTGTAGAACAGTCATTTTCGAACTCAACCATTTCACTAATGTTGCTGAAATGCAAATTAGTAGGCAGACAGAGACTGGTTTTTAATGCAAAAAAAATCTCATTAATATGCCAGCTTTTAAGATCAGTTACGGAATCCCAAAGGAGTTTGTAAGGCTTGGAAAATCAAGCCTAAAAAAGAAGCACAAAGTGAGTTCCATCATAGGAGACATTTACACAGGCCCGAATTCCTGCTCCACTTGTTATTCAGCTTGAAGCCACAAGATGTGGGCTATTTAGTTCTACTGGAGCAGAATCTAATTCTGCCGAGTGGGCAGATTAAAAGGTATTAGCCTGGTGGAGGTTCCAAGCTTAGTCCTGGCACCTCCTCTCACAATAGCTGGTGGTCATAAATGGCTTCTTCTTTTGCCTTGGGCCCAGGACAGCAGCTGCCAGCCAGGGAAGGCAGTATTGAATTTGCTGACTTTTTGATCCACAAATAATTTAGCCTCAGAATTAGAAGTGATGAACAATATGGGGAAGGAGCCAGAATGCCAGCAATGTCTTGCTTTCATAGAAGTACCTTAATTAGATTGACCACCCCCATCCCTGAAATAGAAAAATAAAAAATTGTCTGCTGGAAAACTGAAGTATTAAAGCGTTTCCCGTGGAGAACATACAATAAACTCTTCTACAACAGGAACCACTGAGAAAAAAACCTATTTAGTCAAGAATGGGAGAATCTCCTCTAACTGGGGATCTGCCCCCACCTTCCTTGGGGATTCTCATTAGAAGAACAACTCCTTCGTTTGCTGGACCCAGTCCTCTTTTATTAAACCAGGAATGATGGAAGATGCATTATGAGGACAATTGCTGAGTCCCAGCAGCTACATTTTAGAAACAGATAATGTACCTGTTGATTCTGTGAGCAGTCTGCAAATCCCTTCAGAAGATGACTAACACCTGCTCTGGGTTCATACTGCACATAATTTTAAAATAATTAGCTGGGTTTAAATGTCAACCATTAAGGCAGACTAGCCCAAACCTACTCCTTCAGGCAGAGCAGAAAATTAGTGTTCCCAGTCTATTTAAGGGGAAGCAGGAATCAGGGAAATTATTATGAAAATGATAACATTTTCATTTAACAAGCTGCTGTTAGATATGACAGCCTATTATTAACATTCATGCCTTCCAAACAGCTACAGTATTACCTGTAGCAACAATTCTTTCTACCTAGTGAGATAGCCCTATTTTGTTGGAATATGGATTACCTATCTTTTGTTTTAATAGGGTTTTAGGCCCTAGTCAAGGATCTTCTGAATAAGCTATTTAGATCCCTTAATAACTTATCTATAGCTTCTGCCTGATTTAAAATAAGGTATTTCGAATAAGTATGCCCAAATTAGTTTGTACTTGACAGAAATTTTAGTCCCTGTTCCTCAAGTGGACTACTGCTTAAGTGGACATCACAGTGAACTCTCAAAAGGAAGCAGAGCTTTAAGGGATAGACATCTTCTAATTGTTAAGTCAGGAGTTCCTTCAAATCTTCTACTTTTTTCTCATTTTATTCTAGGCTGTTGATTATTGCTGCAGGTTTCCTTCTCACAGAGACACCACAACTTTCAAGAAAATGGACTTAAACATTTGTCTATTGGGCCTAACTAACTTTTCAAGGAAGAGAAACTCATTCCTATCAGGATCAATATCTACCAATCTTAATACTTCATTGTAACTTAACATTAATATCTAATGATTTATAATATTTCTATGGGGATAATGTCCATTATAAGCTATACATAAAAGGACAGGTATGAAATTTGCTATTATCCTTATTTTCCTTAACACTCAAAGGAAATATCTCACCTCTTCATTTTTAAAAGTGAACATTGGCTATATAAGCAGCTAACATATTTTACCGTGCAGAAGAGGTGCCATCTCTAAAAACAAATGTAACCAATTCACTTTCATTTAATAGATTAACATATTTAACCTTTGTGCGTATGCATACACATGCACCGTAAAAAGTTCATTTAGAATCCTGGAAATTGGTTTTTTATTTTTAAGGAAGGAAGTTTTTTCTGATTATTGATAGAGAAAAATCCCGGTCTGCCAAAAAAACGTGATTAAGCAGATTTCAATTTGTTTTTCAATTCATGTGTTTACAATTTTTATCTTCAGTATCACACTTAAGACATTATACAGCTGAAGGTAACAATTCAGAATAAGAATATAATATATAATGCCATGTCCATCAGCTGTGTGTGCACGGTTCATGGAAATGAAAAGCAAATTACAATCAGCTTGTATAACCAAACTATGCTGATGAACTGCACACAATTCCAAATATATGAGAGAAAGCTTTGGTGTTGGACAAGTTAATCTGTTGTAAAAGGCTTAAATTAATATATACATAATATTTGAATATTATGCCACTCATGTTTTATATCTACCAATAAAATAGATATGAATACATCAGACAGCAGCAACAAATTAAACACTACTTGAATAGTTGGAAAGGTTCCCATAGCACTGAAACTCTTCAACTTTAGATTCATGTATTGTAATTTTAGATATAACAGCTGGGGTCTCTAACTCTTGGGCTGCGACTCATTTGGTTGCTGGGCAAAGGGGTGCATGCATGCAACTCCACTTCCGCAAGTGGCATGCACTTGCGCATGAAGCTTCATTTGCACGTGGTGGGTGCTCATGCACAAAGCTCCATTCGCCGCTCACACAAATGGAGTTTTATGCCTGTTACTCACACAAAACTATCACATCCCCTCTCCTTGGTCTGTCAAGCCGGAAAAGTTAGGGACCACTGTACTAAAGAACCCAATTCTAAGAGAAAAATATTATACTCAGAGCCAGACCATCTTGCCATTAATATTTTATGCATCCCAATACCACTAATGATAACTAAGTGCTGCACCTTCACTTTTTACACATTGTTTCCAATATCTCTAAGATCACTAGATTTCAATTTCCATTTAAACCTGATTTTGTCAATAAAATATATTGGGGAGGGAGGTCCAGGAGACAGTAAACCAATGGATTCACCTCAGTGTCACAGATGTGTTTATTGTATTATCATCAACCGTATCATTCTTCTGGACTAAGTGGAAGACACATAGTAATTTCAATCACTTTCACGTGACTTTTTACAATATATGGTCCATCTTTTTCCTGTATTATTTACTTCTAACCTTTGATGACAGGAAGTTCTGTATTTCTTCTTTCCTCCGTTTAGCAAAAGGAATGATGGAGGCAATATTTGAGATCTTGTAACAGCAACAGATAACACAGTATAAGGGCCTAAATACTAAAGCTGAATCCTGGCCAGATTTCCAAAATTTGATTACATATGCAACTCAGAGTGGATATTACATAGCCTCTATATGTTGATGAGCTAGTATAATTCTAAGGAACTCCAGTCTGCATGGTCAGTAGAGAGAACTTAGAGCAACTTTATTGTTACTTTGAATGTACATTAATCGACATACATTAAAATTAAATTTCATTGCATACAGCTCTCAAAGGGTCATCACCTCCAATATACACTACATAAACATAACAAAATAAATAAATAAAAAGTATGCATATACCCACATATAATATATGCATTGGCTAGGGAGCTGCTATGGAAATGTTTCCTAATTGTTAGTTCAAATACAGGTGGAAGACTGCAAATTGGGTCACAACGTCTAGATCTCGCAATATGAAGTACATCTTGCCAAGACCTGAACTTCAGGATAGTTTCTGAACGAGTGACAGGGTTGACCTTTTCAGGCACAAATGACACAATGGCTGACTCACATGAGCCTCCTCCAAAGTTAATGTTTGCCATCTCAAAACTTTTTTCAACTGCTCTCTGATGAATATAGACAGGCAGTAACCGGAGGGTCTTCTCTATTGTGGCATCCTGCATTTGGATTGGTCTTCTCAGGTAGGGAGAATTGGCCAGCCTGATTTCAGTATCAGACTAAGACTTTCTAATTGCTTATTTTTCTAGTCTATCAGCTAGTTGGTTTTAATCTAGTAGTTTTTACTACACTCCACAGTTTTTGTAGTTTCATTTTATAGTCTTCTGCTATATTGTGCAATTATATTTATGTTTTTATCATTGTTGCATTTGTTTTATGATTTCCAAAGCTACCCTGAGACTTCAATGACTGCAAGGAAGCATATAAATCTTTACATAAATAATCATAGGATGAAAATGCCATTCTGAGAGATATTGTTTGACATCATTCAGCAATCTATAATCTCTTTTTAGAGCTTCCCATGTTAATCCCAGAAGCCATGCACCTTCCATCTAAAATCAAGAGTTTTTGCTAACTAAAGAATAGCTGTTAGAGGAATTTGCCCAACCATACTAGGGAAAAGTACAAAGAATTAACATAAGAATGTACAATAAAGCATCTTCCAGAGGTTACAGCCAGACCAGACTCAAATTATTCTACTTCCACACATTATGCAAAGACCAAGATATCAGGAGAAACTCCAAGGCTGGAAAAGGTAGAAGGAAAGAAGAGGATGACAAAGTGGATGGACTAAATTACAATGGTGATGAATGAACTATTGGAAGACCCGTATATAGGGATGAATTGTCATGGAGAAAATCTATCTATATGGTCACTAAAGCTCAACCACAACCTGATGGTACATAATCAATCAAAGATGGTACAACCACTATATCCAGCATTTTCAGTATGTTAAATATGGGTCATGGGAATTAAGGCTGCAGTAAGATCTGGATGATAACATATTGCTCAGTTCAGCTTTAATGGATTCTATCATTATAAGAGCATGCTTTGTTTTTATTGAGGAATTTAATGCATATTGATTGCTATTATAAGAGCATGCTTTGTTTTTATTGAGGAATTTAATGCATATTGATTGCTATTATTTTCATAGTGCTTTAGTAATGTTTGATGTTTTGATTCCATGAAGAACTTTTAATCTAAATTTCCCCAATCTGGAATCCTTCAGATGTGTTGGGATTGTAACTTCCAGAATTTCCAATCAGTATGCCTTTAGAGGGAATTTTCTCACTACAACTAGAGGGCATCAAAACTGGGGAATTCTGTTTTAATCTTTCTGAAATATAAAACAAGCTGTTTTGGTGACTTCAATAGCAAAGATATTTTCTGTATCTAAGATACCCATATTTATGATTCTAATTTCTCTTTTGCATTTTAACCATTATTTTTCTTAATTCTCTGACCAATCAAAAGTGTATTAAGTAAAAATGTAAATAATTAAGATACAGGGAGTCAGAAGCATTACGGACTGTGTTTAAATTAGAATAGCAATGAATAAATATAACTATGACAGCTTAGCTCACTATACAGAAAGTAACCATGTTACTTTGGAAAGTGATTGGTAGCAAAGGGGGATCAAGTTACTTCAAGATATTACATT
This sequence comes from Thamnophis sirtalis, assembly GCF_051295495.1. Lineage (NCBI taxonomy): Eukaryota > Metazoa > Chordata > Lepidosauria > Squamata > Natricidae > Thamnophis > Thamnophis sirtalis. The sequence continues at coordinate 94,344,986 of NW_028261383.1, forward strand.
TATTACCAAGAGTGCAAATTTCCAATTAGTAAAGATTTTCAAAGATGGTGAACTCCACTAATAGCAATGAGAAAAAAAATATTTTCTGCTTCTATGGACAACTTTTAGCTGAAGAGGACACTTACTCTTAAAGGTTAACTGAAGCCCAGTATTGCTACTAGTAATTTCCTATTCTCCTCAATATTTATGCATACTTTACAGGTGTCTATGTTGGAATTCATCTTGACTCCGAAATAGGCAACATTGTTGGACCGGTGAACATATATCACAGTCAAATGGCTATTGATAGACATGATGTGCAGTATCAATATAGGTCAAATGTTAACTCTCAGCCTTTTTTCAGGATGCTCCTTACCACCTTACTGTAATTTATTTTTCTTGGCACATAAGCTGTCTCAAACTAAGTATTGAGTTGCACCCATCCATCATTTTTTTTAAATTTTCTAAGAATATCTAAAGAGCTTGTGAGATGATAAAGTGCACTGTATTTTAAATAAAAAATATCTGAAACAAAACTGATATGCAGCATACTAAGATGATATCAACCTCTCATTATCAAAACATTCCAATTTCTTTTTCTTTCTTTTTTTATATTATTCTATGTTAACACTAGAAATTTAAGTGATAAATGTGGGTTGCTATCAAAGGAATACCTGTATTCCTATTTCATTCATTTTGACTTGATACCAAACAAAAAATAAATAAACAGAAACTAAAGCCAACTTTTGGTTCCAAGAGACATGCCACGTTGACTAATATAGTCAAGACAGTTTCAACAGGTGCAACTTTTCTCATTATTGTATTAATGGTAAAATGGTAAAATTCCTTCATGTTCTCTATACCAAAGTATCATAATAAGAGGATTAGTAACTACATAAAGATACATTCTAATGATAATCTTATGGAACAAAATGAATAAATAAAACTAGGTTGTAAGAAGCAAGTTTTTCTTCTTGGTTGTAACTGATTTGATTATCAAAATTCAAGTTGAACTTTCTTACAGAAAAGCAAAACTAATATCTTTACACACTTTTCCACTAAGTGTCAATTATGCTTCCACTTAAGTACCCAGGAAGTGTTTAAAAGTCAAGAATTCTTAGCACCAATGATAGACTGAGCAAATAGTACTGTATTCAATTAACACCCAAAAGCCTTAACTTTTAAGTTTGATCTTATTTTTGGTAAGTTTGGTGTTATTTTTCAATAGACATTAGGTTTAATGACTCCTGAAGGAGCAACTTTTTTTTGCTAACCAAAGGCTACTGTGCATAAGATTAAGATCATTTATTAATAGAGTACATTCAAAGTTTGACTTTTTAAAAATGTGGCTAAGGACATTCAATCTCCACAAACTAAAACTTCAAATGCAATTTTCATAGACTAATTTCAATATATAGTTGTGTTTGTTTGATAGATCATTAAACTAAGAACTGTCTATTTCACTTAATATATTGATAATTTAATAGAATACGGACATTTTCTGTGTACATCTTTAAATTTTCAAGAGTAAAAAGTAAAGAGATGAATTCATATTCAAGACATAATAACAGTAATAACAAAAGAACTGTGGCAAAAGAAAGCAAAGATAATACTAGGTGCCTTGCTACAATCTCACATCATTTGGAGCACTTCTTGAACACCATCAGCATTGCCAAAAATCACCATGAGTCAATTGCAAAACAGTTTTACTTGGAACAGCTTACATCCTGTAACAATACCTTTAACATCTAATAACATCTGCCTATCCCAGATTCTTGAGAAGGACTTTTGACAGGTGGATAATTCCAAATGCAATCAAACATCTGGCTGACTCTGACCAACCTAATAACACCATCAAATCATGTAAAGAAACAGTTTCTGGATACTGCTAAGGTTTTTTTTTCCCCTAGGAAAAAGGTTTTATTAATTAAACTCTGAAGTAAGGAAGGAAAGTAAAATACTGAAATGAAAACAATGCTTGAAAAAAGCAGGAATAATAGAGTCTCATTCTGAGGAATGGGAAAATAATACGGCAGGGAAAAGATAAGATAACCAAAGAAAGCTAGCTGAGGGACAAATAGACACAGGTAAAAAATTATTTTAGAACTATTTCTGAATAAAAAAAACAATACACTAAGCAACATGTTAGATTCCTATTAAAGTATTCATAGTTCCTTGAAAAGAAGGAAAAATATGAGTGGTGAAAGGGTGGAGGGCATTAAGAATATGCAGGGCTGCCCAGTGAGTGCCAGTATGCTGCTCTGAAAGTCCACTGTGCTAGAATAGAAGGTATTATTGGAGCATCAAGGAGGGTTTAAACTATCATCAGGGATTAGAAATGAGTCCCACTGGGGAAGACAGCACCAAGTGAGAATGTGAGCATTTCCATAAGATTTAAAAACAACACTGAATGGTGACAAAAAATAAGTGGGTAGAAAAAAGTTTCTGGACAGAAGGTTCAAGAATTCAGAAACAGGACAAAAACTGCAGGTGAAATGAAGTTGACACAAAGTGTTGGGAAGGGGGGGACAGGACAGAAGGAAATACTGGAAAGAAGAGATACGGTTACTAAATGAGAAACTAGTGAGTTTTGCTAAGAAGAAAGGATAATACTCTTAAAAAGCAGTTCAACCTGGACTAATCTGATTGGGAATTATAAAAGGGGAAAGGTGTATTGGGGGAGGAGCAGATGCATGGGACAATTGGGAGCCACTTCTAGTTTCCAAGTCAGATTCTAACCCTTTACTGTCTTTCCTTTCTGAAATTCCCTGTTCAGAAGACTGAAGGTCCCACCAGCAACACCAGTTCCCCACAACAATCTGTCCAGAAAGCTGCCCATAGTTTGTGAGGGAGATCTAGGTGTCCCCTATGGCAGAAAAGGAGGTGTGAGCGAGGAGAAGGGAGAACAAGCTTCATCCCAAAATAGAAGAGGAAAAGCCTCCAACACACACACACACACACACACATACAAATTTCACTCTCACCACCCTTCAGTTATCTGGCATCAGAAAAATATGATGGGCAAGGGGGCGTTCGGGACAGGACCCATGACTTGGGAGGCAAGTTCCCTTATAAAAAGGGACCATCTCCTCTTTTTGGTAGCAGGGAGCCTAAAGAAAAAAGGCTGCCCACCCACCTCCCCAACAAAACGACAGGGAGGGAAGAGGGATGGCGGCAGGAGAAAACAGCAGAGCAGCAACGACGAGACGCTTTCGGAAGGAATGCCTACCGCAGGCAAAGTGCAAGCCTGTGAGGGAATGCAGGGAAGGGGGCAGGCAAACCGGGTGGAAGAAAACGCCTCCGAGAAGGGAGGAAAGAGCAGCCCGCGTATCCGCGGGCGGGCATAGAGGGGCGGGAGCGATTCGGTAGCAGAGATGCAAAAGATGAGACGCCCCCGAGCAGCCCTTTGGGAAAAGAGAGAGTTTGAGAAGGTAAACAACAGCCACGCCCCCTACAGTCCTCAGCTCCACCGCGCAGCTCAATCGCAGCCGCTGCCTGTACATTTCCATTCCCGAATCTCTCTGGATCCCCCAGCGGCGTGACTCTCGTCCTCGCTCCCTCCCCCCCCCTCCACCACCACGCAGCCCAGCCATCCTTCGCTAGGTTACGGCGCGGCTGCAAAAGCCATCAGCGCCCGAGAGAAGCTGATGCCATTCAAAGCCCCGTGGGGCTCTCCCACCCTGGCCGAAGACTGCGCTGCTTCTTCTGCTTGCCTCCTGGGCGCATTGTTTATGTCTGTTGCAGGAGCTTGGCAGGAACCCCACAACCTCAGCACGTGAGAGGAGCCGATCATGTGGGTGCACCAGCTTCAAGACAGGCAAATGCTCCAAAACGTGCTGCGTCTCAAACAAAAATGAAACTCCCGTCTCCTAACTGCCTCGCGATCCCCTTTTGCACGACTTGACACACACACACCCACGTTATTCCCCACATGCAACGCACATTGGGTTTTTTTTTTAACCCTCCAACACCCCCCCTGTCCTGGGTTCATATTCTGGAACCCTATTTTAATTCTCAGTGTCCTCTCTTTCCCCGCCCTCCCCCCGTTGGTCTTAAACTGGCGAGTCCCTTTTCCCCCTCACCCCCTTAAGACCTTCTGGGGTTACCTCTGCCGCAGTCATTAATCCGAGGAACCGTTTCCCGAGGCTTCCGTTCCTTTAAAAAGTTGTTGTTTACATTCCTGCCGCCTCCCTTTTAAAACATGACTGACCAACATGCGCAATCAATCTCTAAAAAACGCTGCACATCCCCCCCCCCTTCCTTTGCAGGCAGTACAGTCAGGGAGCAGTAAAACAAATGCAAGGAGGTTAGGGAGAGAATAGAGAGGAGCCGCAAAACCCGGGGGGGGGGGGATGGAGTAATCCTCCACCCATTTTACCTTGGCTGGGAGAGAGCGTCCTCCCAAGAGTTGAGAATCTCCGTCGGGCTACCAGAGAGGGGTAAGCGAGAGATGCTCCAGAAATGGCAACGCTTACGGAATCTCCCTTTGCAAAGATCAACCCGGTACCATTGCGGAAGGGGAGAACGACCCCTCCTCGTAGGATCCGAAGATGATACCCTCCTCTTTCAGGAGTAGATACAAAGTAACTCCATAGATGCATTTAAAAAAAAAAATCCAAAGAATTGCTTCCAGCTGAGATGGCCGCTCTGTGCAAAATCCAGCAAGCCCTGCGTGCGTGTTTCTGTTTCTTTTTTTAAAAAAAAATTTCTAGACTTCTTTCCGGATCTTTGTGCAATTGCCCGAACGTCTGCGCCTAGGGTTTTTTTTTAATTATTATTATTTAATCCCCTCGCTGGCGAAGAACGGACTTCTCCGAAGGACTGTATAAATGAAGACTGATGCTGGCGAGTTCGCCCCTCGCCCCCCTTCTCTCAATTTCTTCTTTTCTTGCTTGTTGTTTCCCCCTCCTGACGAGCAGCAGGTCCAGGTGCAGCTGCAGACGTGGGTCCCATCCCTGATTGTGCTCGGCATGTGTTGCCTCCCACCCCGGCGCACTCTTCGCCCACCCCCTCCCTCCCCTCTCCTTGTTTTCACCCCCCTCCGGTGCGCCGAGTCCCCATCCCTTGTCTTTCTGGTGCCCTGGGCAGCTGGAAAAGGCTCGGGTTGCACAGGCGGACTCGCTTTTCCCTCGCGCTCTCCCTCCCGAGCCTGCCCGGGTCACTTTCGCAACGATCTTCAGCCTCGCGCGCTCTCACAACAGTGGCGGCGGTGCATGCACAGATCACAAGAGCTGTAACACTTTCTTCGCTTCCTCCGCTTTTCATACGCACACACACACCCCCAACCCGGTCTCCTCTCTCGCGCCCCCCCCCCGCCGCCGCCGCGAGCGCTTTCACCTCCTCGAAGCTATGCAAAGGCGTAGCAGCTAAACCCGCTGCTGCTGCTGCAACCTTACGAAAAATAACCTTATACTTAACAAAATCTTTTGGCGCCATATTAATGACGTACTTCAAATTTGCCATTTCTTCCTGCGTCAAATAGACGTTTCTTACAAATAACAGATGAGGTGCAGAGCGGAGAGGGCGAGCGCAGGAGTGAGGGGGACGGGGTAAAAAAGGAGGGAGAAAGACCCTCGGACCGATTTTTTAAAAAAATAAATAAAAACAAACCCAAAAACCTCGCAGGGGGGGCGGGGCGAGCAATCGCCTCCGAGTAGACGTACACGAGGAGCGGGCAGGGGGCAAAGTAACCGGGGCGAAATGTAGATGGGAACGACATTTGGTCTCCCGCGGATCCCGAAGTTATTCAGCGGCGAGACGAACGGTGGTTTGTGGAGGGAAACGGTTCTCCGGGATCACCTTGGGCTGAGATTAAGCTGGCTTTAAAGCACTTGCTCCTTTATTTTTTAGGAGAGGTGCCAAGCGGGCGAAAAGATCGGAGCAAGGTCGCTTTTCCTCTCCCCACACCCCCCCACACTTCGTCCCATGAAGCCGGTTTGCTATGTTTCCCGGCAGCCTTTCGCTCGCTCGCTCTCTTCAAGGCTCCTGGAAAGCGGCGAGGGAAACGAAGTTTGCGCCGTTTTGCACAGGAAGAAAAAGCCCCAGGGCCGCCCTCCTCTACTTCTCGACTTGACCTTGTCATGCACAAACAATGCACTTCAAGCCGTATGGCTGGGAGGGTGTTTGTCTGTTTCCCTGTGGCTGCAGCGGCAACGGAGAACTGCTCCGACATCCAGCTGGCCACACCCACCGCTGCTGCTTTCGGCAGGCACCGACTTCCAGAAGAAGGGCGGTTAACTCACCCTAGAGAGGAAAAGAGCGGGACAGGCCGCCTACCTGACCGGCTCCCGCCCGCTCCAGACACCAGTCTCTAGACCTGGATGGCATCCTTTGCAAACCCCCGCAGTCCGGGAACTTTGATAGCCTTTTTTCAGTGGCCCCATTCCTTCAGTCCCTGGGAGAACTTTTTTTTTTTCCTTTTCAGAGCTGGTATTGCTTGCTCCGGTTTTGGATTCAAGTGTTATCATTGCTACCAATCGTCACTCGACAGATTGGGCATGTTTTCTAGCTGTGGAGGGTCGCACTACATACAGCAAGCGAGCAGTGACTGTAGCCTGTTAGTCCTCCTGTCTCTTGGCCTTTGCTCCTTTTTCCGACTGTAAAATGAGAGGCGTATTGTGAAAACAAAGCAGATAAAGATCCTTACAGTATTGCTATCCAAAATTATATTAGTTACCGTATCCTAGGATTTTTGTTTTAATTGAGGGAAGCTTCCTGTCTTAAACAGCTGATGTGAGCTGGATAATGCTTCTCACAGTATAAATAGCTATCAACAAGAGTATCTGCAGGAAGAGGGTAAAAAAAAAGTCAGCATGGTATCCATTACCTTATGATCAAAGCCCTACCTTTTTTATGTTTATCATGACATATGTAAAAACAGGTAGGAGCTTTGATTACATGATTATGACCACCATCCTGACGCTTTTTTTTTTTACCTCCGTACCGTGGACACCCTTTTTCCGCAGATATTGAAACACAATTTCAATACTACAGTATATATAATGAGGCTTCAAAATGTGTAAAGGAAATCATAAACATATTTGGAGATCACAAGAATAGGGAAAATAATGTAAACCAAATTTGGCTTGCAGTATATTTGGAGCTATGATTTTCCCAGTGGCAATGTATGGCTGTGAAAGTTGGACCATAAGAAAGGCTGAGTGCCAAAGAATTGAGGCCTTTGAACCATGGTGTTGGAAAAGACTCCTGCGGAGTCCCTTGGACTGCAAGGTGATCAAACCAGTCAGTCCTAGAGGAGATCAACCCTGACTGCTCTTTAGAAGGCCAAATCCTGAAGATGAAACTCAAGTACTTTGGCCACCTAATGAGAAGGAAGGACTCACTGGAGAAGAGCCTAATGCTGGGAAAGATTGAGGGCAAAAGAAAAAGGGGATGACAGAGAATGAGGTGGCTGGATGGAGTCACCAAAGCAGTAGGTGTGAGCTTAAATGAACTCCGGGGGATGGTAGAGGACAGGAAGGCCTGGAGGAAGGTCTATGGGGTTGCCCCCCATCATTCAACCATGTCCTGAGTGAGGACAATGGAAGTTACATCATTGTAACTTCCATTGTTACATCAAGTTACAGGAACATCTTGTGGACAATCACTGAAGGAAGACTATTTTGGTTGCTGCATATATGTTTTGCATACCCCAGGATGTTATCAAGAGAATAAATGTCCATATTTTGCTTTGACTCCTTACTTTGAATTAGCAGGCCCTATTTTTATTAAAAATAAAGAGTTTATCACTCATACAGATTACTTCTGAAATACATCAGCCAATATGGCAAGTGAGATACAAGCATAAAAAGCAATAGTGAAGCATTTTTATTGTATTTTTATCTCATCTTTATTATTTTGTAAGTAACTTAAAATGGCAACATACCAGTAGTGGGATTCAAATTTTTTTACTACCGGTTCTGTAGGCGTGGCTTGGTGGGTGTGGTATGGTTTGGTGGGCTTGGTGTGGCTTGGAGGGTATGGCGGGAAGGATACTGTAAAATCTCCATTCCCACCCGACTCCAGGGGAAGGTTACTGCAAAATCCCCATTCCTTCATGATCAGCTGGGACTCGGGAGGCAAAGAATAGATGGGGGGTAGGGCCAGTCAGAGGCGGTATTTACCGGTTCTCCGAACTACTCAAAATTTCCACTACTGGTTCTCCATAACTAGTCAGAACCTGTAGAATACCACCTCTGGAACATACATACCTAATATTCCTTCCTCCTATTTCCCCGCAACAACAACCCTGTGAGGTTGGGTTAGCCTAGAAAGAGTGATTGGCCTAACAACACCCACTTGACTTTCATGCCTAAGTTGAGACTAAAACTTATGGTTTCTAGCATGGTTCTTTCACTAGATCAAATTGTGTGTGTGTGTGTGTGTGTGTGTGTGTGTGTGTGTGTGTGTGTTGAGTATATTATTAAACCATTAATATAGAACTCCATAATAGATAATATCATTTAGAATTGTGGCTAAAAAGCTTCACTCTTAGAAATTGTCAAAATCAAGGAGTTTGACATATACATTTACATATATGAACATTAGTAGTTTACTATCATATATGTCAGGAAAAACAGCATGTCTGTTGGGTCTCAAGTAAGAGAACAGAGAATTGTCATTGCAACATTGATAGATAATTTCTTCAAGAAATGTACCTCATTAATTCAAACAAAGATAGCATCTATTTATTATAGGGATGCAGCTGATATCCAGGACATGGACTAAGATTCCCATTCTCAAACCCACTTTTTTAGACTTTGTTACCCAAATCTAGTGTAGCCTTGGATTCAATATCAGCAGACTGTTGGCCACAGATCAAAAGAAATGAATCACTGCTGTAGCAGGCTTACAGATAATATATCTTCACTCCAGTCTAAAGGCCCATAACGGCTTGATGAAGACAACTTGTTAGTTTCTAAATGAGTATCCCTACTGGAAAGTCCCTTCTGCATATTATTTTGAGCCTTACAGTAGGATATATTTATAATTGACAAATAGGTATTACAGATGCACACAGTTGTGCAGCCACAGTTAGCATATGTCTCGGTGTGAGAAGAGAGAGAGATCCCATCCTCAAGGTTGAAGACATGGAAGAATAAAAAAAGAGGGCTGAAACATTCCTTAGGCACTGGGAAAGAGATAAATAGACTCCTCCCTGATTCACTAAAATATAAGTGGGAAGGGAGAGAGAGCTGAATCAGGCTTGCAAGATTTTGTTACAGTAATCTATCTAGCCTCTAACTAGAGTTTTTCTTGTGGGGTCTGTTTCCTGATCTGGACTATTCCATCAGGGACAAAGGATTCGTCTTCTAAGTGGACTTTCTTTTTTTCCATCCTTGTTTTGTTTTATGTTTTTTGCTACTCCTTTTATAGGAGGAGCTGCAACTTCTATTCCTGGGCTGGCAGGACTGTGGACTATTTATTTAGATAGATGGCAAATATGAAATGGGTATAAAGTGGAATAAAAACACAATTCTTAACCCTTTTTCAGATGCCTATAGCAATTCTTATAGTTTCAGGAGAAGGCCGCAAAATGACTTACAAGAATATACGATACTTGTCTCCTCGTAAATTTTGTTCTAATTCATCTATGGAGATTGTCAATCATCAAGATCATGGTTGTCCCAAAGGTGCTTTTCAAAAGGAAACTGGTCTTCCTTGGTGTTTTTTTTCCTTGAAACATTTCGCTTCTCATCCAAGAAGCTTCTTTAGTTCTGACTGAAGTGTTTTCAAGGGAAAAAAACAAGAAATCCAGTTAGCTTTTGAAAAGCACCTTTGAGACTCATTCTAATTCCTTGATTCATCTAATATTTCCAGAAGATGAATTAAGTGAGTAATCTGGGGCAATGCCTTTTACAACCTAACAAACCTTCAATTCTGTTTCAGTTATAGGATTGATATATCACGCTAGGTCAAAAGTTTTAATTTATGGTTTGTAAGCCAGAAAGGCCTATTTCACACAGAAATGCTAAGCCAGTGATGGCTAACCTTTTTGTTGTTGGGTGCCAAAAATGCAAGGGCGTGCGTGCAATAGCATGCGCGTGCACCGGCACCCATAATGCAAAGTGCGGTCCCATATGCAGATGTGCGCACAATCCCCCCAAGCTCTCCCCCCCACGTGCACTGCACTACTCGCCTCAAGATGAGCTTGGTATTTCCTCCAGGGGACGAGGCAGGCCAGGAAAGCCTCCAGAACCTGGGGAGGGGAAAAAATGGGCCCAACGGGCCAACTGGAAGATCGGAAATGATCAGTTTCTGGCTTCTAGTAGGGCCTCTGGCCCAACGTTGGGCCCTTTTTTCACCCTCCCCAGGCTCCGGAGGCTCACCCAGCCATCTGGAAGACAGAAAATTAGCTGGCTGGCATGCGCGTTTCTTGTCAGCAGATATGGCTCCGTGTGCCACCTATGGCGCGCGTGCCATAGGTTCGCCATCCCGGTGCTAAGCCATACTAGCTGGGTTCACATGTCACACTAAGTTCAAAACAAAACAAAATACATCATAGTTTGGTGCAATGTCTGAGGAGGATAGGTGGTTCAAAAATGTGTGAAGCAATCAATCAATAAATAAATATGTGAATCTTTATAGTGTCTCAAAAAGGAAAGCAGTGGTCATTAGCATTCTGGTTACAGGTTGATGATGGACATCAATTTTTTCTCCTGCTTTTCCTGTCTCAGGATCAAAGTCTTGCTTCTCCTTTCTTTACTCTGTATTCACTGAAAAGCAAGGGGACAGAGATTCTTTATAGAACAGTACAAGAAGAACAGGAATATTTTCAGAACAAAGATTGTTCTGAAACTCTCATCATATATTCAGTCTATGTGTATGTGTTCATAAACCCTATAAATCTTCAGAGACATCTTGTCAAAGAAACTGAATCTATGGTAAACACTGATAAGCCTGAAACTTTTGACCCTTTAGAAATGAACTATGCATGCATAACTGTATCATCAAAATACAATTTCTTTGTCTTGTAACCTTTTTTTAATATCCTAAAATTTGGCTATTATCGTTTATAAAAAGAATTTCCCTTGAAAATCTAATCTTACAAACAGTAGTTTGAAGAACTATCCCTTTTTCCCCAAGAATCTTCCCTGGTTTAAATTCCATTTTTCTGGTTTTTTGGCAGGTAAATTTCTATTTTTCTGGAGCTGGGCAAAAGGAAAGGTCATTGGTAGAAGAGATAAGGACTTTCCAGATGAATAGCAGGATCCAGAGGTTTAATTTGATATATGATATATTACTATAGTTCTTCCTTTTACATAGTATTCTTTAAAAAATATGAGTCCGCCTGATTGGAATTTCAAGCTCTCTTAATTCTGAGAGCTCTCCATAGGCTCCTGGACTTTGTTCAGACCTAACGTAGGCATTTACCTTATTATTCCTATTTTCTCACAAGCACTGATCCCTATATGTTTAAAATATAAGTGCCAACCTTTTACTTATCTGGGAAGGAGTACGAATTAGAATCTCTGGAATAAATAATTGGGTAACAAATTGCCTCCAGAAGTTGTAAACGCCCCAACATTGGAAGTCTTTAAGAAGATGTTGGATAGCCATTTGTCTGAAATGGTATAGGGTTTCCTGCCTAGGCAGGGGGTAGAAGACCTCCAAGGTCCCTTCCAACTCTGTTATTGTATTGTAAATAAGCAGCTATTGAAGAACTTTTCCTTTAGCCCTTCTAAGTTCATCTACTTCATTATTTGGAAATTGTTCCTGTTATGCCAATAGAAAGCAACAATGGTGTGCAGACTTCACTAGGAATTGTAGAGGATTTCTCTATTTACTAAAGTCAGAAAGGCAAAACAGTTTTGCAGTTGGAAGAAATATAATTTCAGGGGATGAAGCCCACTCTGTTTTTGTTTAATTTGGATTTATTAAGTCCGTGCTCCTTGTTCTGTTTGCTTATTTGCAAGAAACGTAGCCTTTTCATGATGAAGACACAATTAAAATTACCACGTTATGGTATAAAGAGTTAATCTTTTATTAGATTTGTATACATTTTAAAATTAATACCGTAACCAGTTAGGTTTCTAAGAATCGCAAATTTTTAACTCTTCCATAAATATAACTCAGACTGCTGCTGACTTTTACATGTGTCAATCCCAATTTTTGCCTATTTGATGCCTCCATCAAAACATTGCATTATGGATTAGTATTGAAATCAGACTATCTAAATAGCATTAAAAATTATTTCAGGATGATTTGTTGGGAGAAATTTTGTTAATTATTAATATTATAAGCAAAGGCATATTGGGAGGCTGAAAAATAAACCATGTCAGTTTTCATATTCTAGGATCAAATGGTCAAACTTCTGGCCTAGAAGTTTTCTGTACTGCATTTACATAGTTGATAGTAATAGCAGAAGCCCAAGAAACAGAATAATATTAATTGAGGAGAAAAGAAGGAAATTACAAAGCAAATAGATGATCGTGTGGGCACCAAAAATGTTATTGCTAAGACATGATTGAGGGGCTGGGAGAAAAGAACATTCTATCTTTGCTTGAGCGCCATGGATGTCCTCAGAAGTCCTGAATAATTATTACACAATGTGGGAACAAGAAGATCTTACCCACTTACCATGCTGTTCTCCTCCTCCTTGCTCCCCAGATATTTCTTTTATTTATGATTATATTTTTATCCCATCTTTCTTGTAAGAGTTCAAACAAGTACACATGAGGGAGGCTCCCCTTTATTTGGTCATATCTGCAACAGCCCTGGGAAGTAAGCGGGTTGAGGGATAGTAACTGGTTCAAAATCAGGCTAGTAAAGTAGAGGTTGAATAATTCAACACTTCAACTACCACAGATAGTTTGGTGATCCACTTCAAAACTATGCCTAACTTAAGATCACTGCAAGGATCAATTCTGTCAATAGGTTAAGAGCAATAGGAAGCAAAAGTCAAAGAAGAGAATTGCTTGCCAGATATAGCCTGCTCTGTGCCTTATAAACTAGCTTAGTGTCTGTCCCATCACTAATGTTGGTAAAAAGTCTAGTCAACTTTTGTTCCTGGAACAGGAAAAGGCATAGTCTTGTTTGGGAGTGTTCTTCTGTTTTATAAACAGAGAATTTACCTGCATAATAGGGAAGAATCATCACGTAAACCTCTTCCTGAAACACACGTGGGCTGTATTAATACATAATACTGAAGATACAGCCTCGCTAAGAGATAACTAGCCCCAGTATGTATGGATGAACCACATGAAGGTGCAACAAAATGATATAAAAATATATCTTGTCACAAGCACAAAGAAGTGGAACATTCTTTTAAAGAAATCATCAATTAAAAAAATAAATACATACAGTAGAAACAAAGGTGATTAAAAGTTTCACCTTAAAGAAAAAGCTGATTTTGTCAACAATCCTAACAAAAGTTTGTTTTTTCTGTTATGTTAACCTACTGAATTTGTTGACCTTTTGCAGATCATTTACTTATTAAAAGAGCTTCCTGCTGGCATATAAAATTTTCCTCATTGTCATTCTTTCCATTCACTACCCACAGATTCTTTCAGACTTAGATCCCAAAGATGCTTTTGGAGACAAATGTCTTAGAAGAGTGAGAAAATTACTTAACATTTCTACCACCTAGCCAAGAACATTTAACAAAAACAAACCACACTAAAGTATGCAAATGTTTCAATGACAAATAGTGTGATGATGCTTCTACTTACATCAAAATTAGCAATTTATCTTTCTTTTATTAAAACAAGCCTTTATAACAACACTTTTGTTGAATGTATCCAGAAATTCATCTCCTATCATTTCAGAATGGTCCATTGTCCCAATATAATATGCATGGCTTATACTAATGTTTTGTTCCAAGTTAATTACAGATAATTCTTCCTGGAGATGTGCTAGTATTAACATTGTTAGAGTTTAGATACTGCATGGATTAAGGGAAGGGAAGGGAAGACAGGCCAGGGCAGGGAAGGGAGCCTCACAATGCCATGTTTAGACTTACTCAAAAGCATGATAGAAATATGTGAAAGAAATGCTACAGCAGCAGTCCTGGAAAATAAAATTGTGGCATCCCGGGGAATAAAATTTACATCCAGCTTTGCTGAGATGGATTTCGGATTATATAATTCAATCCTAAAATCAACAACTGGAAAAATCGTAAGAAACAACATGTATCCTGCTACTTGTCACAAAAGCAGTACAGTATTGTACCCTTCTTCCAAATGAATAATTTAATACAACATAATGGTTCTGGTAGGCCTAAGAAGGCCAAAGGATGCCTCACAGAGGACTGTCATCCATTGTGACATCTTTTTGCCATCCTTCCTTTTAAGCGTAGAAGTTATTTATGCATGTTCAGATATTTCATTAGCTTGGGCTTGTGCTATATAGAATATCACATGAAATGGAACCAGAACATCGGTCCATTTAGCTCAGTCAAGTCTACAACAATTGATGGAAGAACCCCAGGTTTTCAACAAGCGTTTTTCCTAGGTGCATTGAAACTGCAGGCATTGAGGCATTTTATTTTTATTTTTGGCTTAACCACTTTGCTACAGTTATTCCTGACATTGCATATTTGTACTGCCACAATAGTACAATATAGGTCACGTCACAGGATATTTACCAGAATAGAAGGAAGATGTATTAGGTACAGCTATAAAATTAATTGTGTTCATCTTAGTTCTGTCCTAAACATGCAGCTTCCTGCAGAAGTTTTTTTTTTTTAAAGATAAAGTTACTGGGATTGGGAGAAAGCTGTTGATCATGCAGTTATGTTCTAGGACACATTTTAATATCTGAGCTACCTTCCTAAGGTGTCCTCTAGTTCAGCTCACACAGCAACATGGTTTGTTTGTTGCATTTTTAATGATTCACATCCTTCCTCAAAGACCACAGATCTATACTGTACACTTTGAAACTGTTTTTTCTGTACCTCAATGCGGAACTCTAGCCACTACAGTATGGCAATCCCCTTCTGCATGGCACTGAGGCAGAATCTGTATTAAATCTCTTTCCATGTCTAATGCACAGGACTGGCAATATGTCTCCTAAACCCAGTTGCAGCTCAATCGGTATGTGGCAAACAGTCTAGTCCAGTGCAAAGTTTTTATAACATGAATATGAAGCCTAAACCTCGGAATTCCAGGAGAAAAGTAGGGGAATCTCCACAGTTGGTTGATTGATTGATTTAACTTATTAGATTTATACTCTATCTTTCCTTCTATTCATCTAGATGATTTTAAAAATAAAGAATAGCAATAGCACTTGGATTTATATAACACTTCATAGTGCTCTACAGCCCTCTCTAAGCAGTTTACAAAGTCAGCAAATTGCTCCCGACAATCTAGGTCCTCATTTTAATCAAACTCACAAGGTGTCAACTTTGAACCAGTGAGAATCAAACTGCTGGCAGTCCACAGAATTAGCCTGCAGTAATGCATTCTAACCACTGCACCACCATGACTCTATAAAGAAAATACAAAATATAAAGAAAAAAACTGTAGCAGCATTACTATTAAATCCAGGTAAAAATAAAGAAGCTAACAGGTTTGGTGGAAGACATGTCCATTTACAACTTCCTAAATATGAGAAGAGTGAGGACCAAATGCAATTCCCTAGGAAGTATGGTATATTTAATAGCCACACCAGAAAAGGCCCTTCCCGACACAGAATCTCCATGAGCAGGACTATCTTCAGAAGGGCTTTTCCCTGCTGATCAAAGCATGACTTTGAAATGAACTTGAACTGCTCTGCAGTTGCAGACTTTTTAAAATCTATGTATCTTTCCATATTCACACATTCATTTCCATTTACATTGTTTTAAATCTCTCCCTCTCCCCCTCCCTCCCTCCCTCCCTCCCCCCTCTCTCCCTCTCTCTCTACCCCTCTCCCTCCCTCCCTCTATCTCTATCTAATTATCTGTCCTTCCATCCATCCATCCACCCATCATCTCCACCAACCTCATGGATAAAACAATGGTAACAGCAGGAGAGTACAATTCTTCCCTATCAGCTAATACGTGTTTGCTTACTACTTAATCAATTTCACAAACTGCTTTTATCAGTGAACGTGATGACAATTTCTTTTAATTAGTTCCATAAAGTCTACAGAAAATTCCCCATGTCCCTTACCCTATCAGAGTTCTACTAGTAAAGTTGACAGTACCATACTTTCAAAATACATTGTACCAGAGCAGTGCATGGAAACCATCATTCCATACATCAGCAACACAAAAATAGACTTTTGAAGGAAAATAATATTTTAAAAAAATAAAATAAGCTGGAGCATAGATTTCCCTCAGTCAAGCAATCATCATATCACTCCAGAACAGCTTATTTTGACTTCTTCTTTGAAATTTTATAGTACGATGTCAAATAGTATGAAGGGGCATTCCAGAAAATCCTACCACAATAGTGAGATGCCACAAATGCCTGCAATTTCATCCAATCTTAAGAGTGCTAAGAACTATTTGTTAGAAAATGTTAATTTATTAAAAAGGCAGAAATCCAACATTTTGTGTAACTTTCCTTTGGCTGCTCGGTATATGAAGCACTTAGACAATTTCCACAGCATCTCTCTTGGATATTGAAGAAAAATACTGTTGGAAAGTCTCTAGGGAAAAACTTACCAAAATGCAAGTGCATAATTTATTGCATGTCAGGATTGGAGCTGGGTTTTTTTTTTAATGTGAGCAACAAATTGCAGAAAGAATCACTTGTTTTCTATGAATGCCACATTTTAGGAGAATTTAATTTGGCTTAACAGTGTCATTAAAATATATGCATTGTAAATTGCAGTTGTATAAAATGATGTATCTGTCAGATAATGATACTTGAATACTCTCCTGTTGCACTAATAAAAAACATACTAGTAGTTTGCACACTGAAAAAAAAAGTTGCCATATTTTCAAATTGCTATTCTGATTTGTGTTGTTGCCATTAAATAAATATTGAACTCTGTAAATATGGAAAGGAGTGTCTATCAGCCTCAAGATACCGGATTCTGAAGGAATTGCAAAAATTATGTCTTCCATAATAAATATACTAGAAACGTACTAGCTTGAAATAGATCTATACTAGTCTCCCTTTATTTATTTATCAGCACAAATACAACACAAATGTAACAAAAGGCAACAGTAAAAATATTGGGCTTTCTGTCTGGATGGTCTCTTGTGACGAGCTGATGGACAGAGAATGGAAGCAGTTAGCTTCCTCCCATAATTGGGGCATACCAGGGGTTGTGACACTAAATATATATATAAAAATCTAATATATAATATATATATATAAATATCTTATATATATATATATATATATATATATATATATATATATATATATATATATATATATATATATATATATATATATATATATATATATAAAATATATACAACAATATATATATATGTTGTATTTGTGCTGATAAATAAATAAAGGGAGACTAGTATTTCAAGGTATTTAGCTCTCATCATCTCAGCTTGAAATAGATATATACTAGTCTCCCTTTATTTATTTATTTATTTATCAGCACAAATACAACAAAATGTAACAAAAAGGCAACGGTAAAAAATATTGGGTTTCTGCCTGGATGGTCTCTTGTGACGAGCCGAAGGACAGAGAATGGAAGTAGTGATCTTCCTCCCATATTTGGGCATACCGGGGGTTGTAAAAATCATGTGTATATATGTATGTATGTATGTATGTATGTATGTATGTATGTAGCTGATGAGAGCTAAATAGCTTGAAATAGATCTATACTAGTCTCCCTTTATTTATTTATCAGCACAAATAAAAAAACACAAATATAACAAAGGCAACAGTAAAAATATTGGGTTTCTGTCGTGATGGACTCTTGTGACGAGCCGAAGGACAGATGATGGAAGCAGTTAGCTTCCTCCCATAATTGGGGCTTACCAGGGGTTGTAAAAAATCTAATAGATACCTTCCACCCTGGCTTCGCTGATAAACGAATAAGAGCCTGTGGCCTAATGGCTAAGATCTCTGCCTAGTATGCCTAGTGTGCAATATAGCCCAGGTTCAAATCCCAGTAAGGGTATGGCTAGCTGATGAGAGCTAAATAGCTTGAAATAGATCTATACTAGTCTCCCTTTATTTATTTATCAGCACAAATAAAAAATAAACACACACACACACACACACACACACACACACACACACATATATATATTTAAAGTCACAACCCCTGGTATGCCCAAATATGGGAGGAAGGTCACACTTCCATTCTCTATCCTTCGGCTCGTCACAAGAGACCATCCAGGCAGAAACCCAATATTTTTTACTGTTGCCTTTTTGTTACATTTGTTATATTTGTGCTGATAAATAAATAAAGGGAGACTAGTATAGATCTATTTCAAGCTATTTAGCTCTCATCAGCTAGCCATACCCTTACTGGGATTTGAACCTGGGCTATATTACATACTAGGCAGACTTCTTAGCCATTAGGCCACAGGCTCTTATCCGTTATCAGCGAAGCCAGGGTGAAAGGTATCTATTAGATTTTTACAACCCCTGGTAAGCCCCAATTATGGGAGGAAGCTAACTGCTTCCATCATCTGTCAATCGGCTCGTCACAAGAGTCCATCACGACAGAAACCCAATATTTTTTACTGTTGCCTTTGTTATATTTGTGTTTTTTTATTTGTGCTGATAAATAAATAAAGGGAGACTAGTATAGATCTATTTCAAGCTATTTAGCTCTCATCAGCTAGCCATACCCTTACTGGGATTTGAACCTGGGCTATATTATGTTATATATGTTTGTGAGGGATAGATGCAGGAGCCATGGATGCAAGACAGATCTTTATTATGACAGAGATGACAGCGATTGTTACCGTTACAACGAGCCTCTGTCTTCATTCTGAAGATACAATATATTACATACTAGGCAGACTTCTTAGCCATTAGGCCACAGGCTCTTATCCATTATCAGCGAAGCCAGGGTGAAAGGTATCTATTAGATTTTTTTTTAACATACATACATACACACACACACACACACACACACACATACACAGTATATATACACATACATATACAGGGTGGGGCATAACCTTTTCCTAGGGGGTCACAGCAAGATCGACAGCAGTTTACAACTTCCGCGACACCTCATTTTAAAGCCCATAAAAAACTGAATTGAATGAGCTATTAAATGTTAAATTTGCTTTAAGAATGGCTGGAAAATTCGATTCGGAAGAACAAAGGATCATTGACAGAATAAAATGCATTGCCTTTCGAGAGGCTCGCGATGCTGGAGCGACGTTTATCAATCGAAAATGGATTGCAAACAAATTGAAACGTCATCCGGATTGGGTTACTGATAATTGGAACAAAACAGCCCAAGAATGTTTCACAAAATTTGGAGAAGGGCGTCCTCTGCAACTGTCCCAAGAAAGCAAAGCCATCATTGCAACTGGCAGTCGCAAACAATGAAAAGGAAACCGAAAAGTGGCCCAAGAAATCCTTCAAATTCGTGGAAAACGAGTTGATCAAAGGACAATCGGCCGATATCGAGAACGAGAAGGTTTGAAGCCATTCCACGTCATTTGCAAACCATTGAAAACTCAAACACACGTTCAAGATCGGCTTTGGTTGTGCGCTTAGGATGGTCTGAGATCCTCTCTTCCTTGGAGAAGAAAAAAAGTGGTCTGATAAATATAGTGAGTTGCGGTGGAAACAAAGCTTGTGAGTGTGATGGGAGCAGAGAATGTTAGCAGGCAATAAAATAGCACTTATTTTTCTTGCTCAGGAAAAGGAAAAAGATATATGGTGTCAATGGAATTCTTAAAACCAGAGCACAAGGTAAGCTGATGAGCACTGGCACATGGTTCCCTGCCCTGGTCCCCACCGCACCAGACAAAACGGACTGCAGCAACCTGTGACTTGGAGAGCTGAGATGGCTGCATATGCTGGAGCTCTATGGAGAGCTTTGTCTGTTGGGATGCTTCAGGCAGTAAATGTGCTTTCTATAAGCCATTGCAACATTCCCTGTCTCCTAGTTGAATACTGCAATGAGGCATGTGGGATGCTGTAATAGCAGGGATGAGAGAACAGTTTCCTCACAGGTGATATTGTGTTATTCCTGGTAAAGATGAAGACTTTAAAATATTTCCAATACTCTACTTAGGGTGTTGTGGCCCATTGTGGAACATTAGGGTATTCATACTTTTCTATTCTGGATTTTTTCCTGTCTTAGGAGCTTCCCTCAATGAGTGAAGTGTTACCCATCCATCCAGTGGTGGGTTTCAAAAATTGTTCGAACCTACTCTGTGGGTGTGGCCTCCTTTGTGGGAGTGGCTTGCCACCCATGTGACCGAATATGAAGATGCCAACGACACTTGTCAGAACCACCTTAAATTACCTCACACACAGCACTGGCATGCATAAGAATATGATGTAAACTTGTTTTTTTTAAGGCATCTTTGATTTGCGTTAAAACAACTTCAACACACGGAATGTTCTGATTGTACCACAAACGCAGTAGTCATCCTTATCTTTCTCAGACGCACTGAGTTTTATAAATATGAGCATGATAGTATAGAATAATCATATCCAAGGACCAGTGGTGGGTTTCAAAAAAATTTGGAACCTCTTCTGTAGGTGTGGCCTGCTTTCCGGGTCCACTGGTGGAACCTCTTCTAACCAGTTCGGTAGATTTGACGAACCGGTTCTACCGAATAGGTGCAAACTGGTAGGAACCCACCTCTGCATCCATCCTTGAGTTGGCAGAAAGCCATGCTAGTATGAAATTTGGAGCTCCCATTGCCTATCCCTACCCTCTTTCAATTGGCCTTGTGACTTACTATGCTGGTTGGTGTTGTCCTGAATAAATAGCAATTTCTATATTTTTCCTGGCTTTGTTCAGGAGACAGAGTGGGGTTGAGGGAGAGTGGTTCCATCATTCCAATGTGATATTGTTTTATAACCCTATAGATGGCATGTTAATTTTAATATACAGAGTTGTTGCTTGGAACCCAACATATAAGCAAGTTTTGAAGATCTGGTTCTTATAGCCTCTTCCATAAAAATAGCTATGGAGATCTAAAGAGCTTACCAGTTAAGTTCTATAAATTTGACTGATGTAAAACAGTTATTGGCTAATCATCAATCTTGGGTTTTGCTTCCTTTGTAGACCAGAAAAATTTATTTTGTTATAATTAAGGTGTTGCAATAAATTATTAGTTGATCCTTGGTTCACGGGTTAACTTTTGGACCAGTCACCTTCTCTCAATCTAATGTGCCTCACTGATTATAACTGTGGGGGGGGAATGGGAGGAGGGAATTCTATATATACTCCTTTCATCTCCTGAATGAAAGTCAGGATAAATATATTATAAACATATAAACATGTTTATATAAATCTATAAGCATATTTTTTATTATAGAAATTATTATATAAACATAAATATGAAATCATTGTGTTTTAAGTCCAGTGGTATTTCTGTTAGAATCGTATTCTTCGGGATCCTGTAATGTATTCTTCTAAGAAATCTCTGACTCTGGTACCATTTTAGAAACATTCAGATTTCTTAAATGTCATATCACATATGTCATTTATTTGTTATACAGTATGCTGCCTTTCCTCCAAGAACTCAAGACATGCATAAACTTTCTGCCTGTGGTTCCTCCCCTCCCCCCCTCCCTCCAGCATTTAAAAGCCCTGTTTAGTACTCTGTTCAAGGAACATTTGGGAAGTTCAGCACTTAAATTAAACTGAGAAGTAAAAGAAAAAGAAAGAAAGAAAGAAAAACCAAAAACCCTTAGAACAATATTTGAAAGGTTGCCACCACAAAGAAGAACCTATTCTGCAAAGCACTTGAAGGCAGGACAAGAGGCAATGGATGGAAACTAACAAAGGAAAGTAGGCACCTAGAACTAAGGAGAAATTTACTGTCAACGAGAACAATTAACAATTAACCAGTGGAACGGTTTGCGAGTACTCCATCACTGGTGGTTTTAAAGAAGAGATTGGATAGGCATTTGTCTGAAATGGTACAGGGACTCCTATTTGAGCATGAAGTTGGACTAGAAGACTTCGGAGGTCCTTTCCAACCCTGTTATTTGTTTGCAATCCTCATACAGAGCTTCAGAGAGATAGTCGTTTCAGAAACACCAGGATCAGCGAGAGAATGTCAAAAAGCAGCATGCCGTCCTAGGAATGGCCTTCAGATCTGCATTTGCCCAGATTACCAACTAAAGCCAGGGCATCAAGACATTTTCTTAATTGACAGAAAGGTTCATGTGGGAAGAGGTGCAAAGTATCGAGAAATGGGTGAAAACCCTTGAAAACTAGAATAATTAATAATCAGTTTATCAAGACTGACTATCACATTTTGCACTGTAATTTCATTTCACCACTACCACCACCACTGATTTTACACTAGTGTAGGGATAGTGGGACGGAACATTAGAATGCATGTTGGGGCTGATAGTATGGAAACAAACAGGCAATCAATCTGGGAAGAAGCATGTCACCCAGCTTCCTGGATAAGCAATTTGTTAAACTATAAAGCCAGAGCGCTGTTATAAAATCAACTCAATTTACCTCTTGAGTCACAAACCTACTGGAGCTGCAATACAGCATTCTCTGACTCTCTTGTATTGAAACCCAGATTCAATACATGTTTTCTGAGAGTGCATGTTAGAAAAACACTTAGCATTTCTCAGCCCACTGGAAGATGGGAATTGAGTTCTTTCTCTGAGAAAGGCAAGTGCTGCTTGTTCTGATAAAATACTGCAGGGTTGAAAATCAAAGGTATTGGCTATCCATTTCCTCTTACGGAGCTTCATTCTTGTCAGATTGTATTCACTTTACAAGATCAGACATTTTTTTCCAGAAAACAAGGCAGCTTAAAAATAAAATTTAGAATTCACCACAATAATGGATAGGTAAGAGAAAATTTCTATATACACAGACATATACACACACACACCAATGTCCTGTTGTGCTGTCTCTTCACAGTGGGAGAAGGGTTTATTGGGAGGGCACTGGGCATATGTGCCAAGGGTATATCTTCCAAGCAGCCTCACTCAAGGTGTGACAATCATCTCAATTGCCTAGCTAAAACAAGCAGACACCTATATTGGGCAGCAGTGATATAGGAAGATGTTACAAGCAGATGATCACTTTAGTGGCAAAGGCATCATTTTATACAGTACAGGAGAAGACAATAGTAAATCATTACTGCAATTTTAGCAAGAAAGCCACACGGATAGACAATGTGAAGTGATTGATGATATGGTACCTGATGCCGAACATCTCAAGTCGGATGGTATTCAACATGCTACAGAGGAAGAACTACCAGAAATATAAATGTGAAAGATGAAGTAAATCAATCACATACTGACATTTTAGGCAAGCTGAAATGTACTGGGATTGGACACCTGCAGTCAGAAGATCATAATGTTTGCAGTATCACTCAGGACATGAAAAACAAAGAAGGTATTGTTGATAGTCAGGAAGAATATAACAAACAAGGATTTGAGTTCAATATAGTCAGAAACCAGATAATACTGGTAGCAAATAGACTTTATGGACAATACTTTAATATGATGGTTATCCAACCATGCTCTATTCACTGATGCAGAAGGAAAGGTTGATGAGTTGTTGCCTGAGTTTAAACTGAAGTCAACAGAAAACACAGGCAAGATGTGTTGAATATGTTTGGAAACTGGAATACCAAATATGAAAATATCAGAAGAAATGTATAGTTGGATTATATGGCATAGAATCTGAAATGAAGCAGGAGAATGCCTTATCAGTTTCTGCAAATCCAATGATATCATTACAGCAAACATATTCTTCAAACAATAAGAAAAACATCTATTTAAATGAACATCACCAGGCAGAGCACATAAAAATCAGTATAAGGGTAGCTTCTGCCTTTTTGGATCTAGAGGAAAGGAATCTGCAGACCAGAAATATGTTACTGACTAGCATTTGGTAGGATAGCAATGAAGGCCTTGAAAAAAGCAAGATTGATCTGGCTATACTTTCAAAGTTCAAAATCATGCAGAAAATGTATTTATTTTTGATGCTGTATGAAGCAGAAGTGGAACTTTGAAAAAGCAGCCTGGAAAGAGGTTTCAGATTTTTAAACGTTGGTGTTGGAGAAGAACGCCATGGGTAACCATGAAAACAAACAAATAGATCACAGAAAATATCAATCCAGAGTTTTCACTCTAGGAACAAATGACCAGGCTCAATTTACCGTATTTTGGGCAAAAACCTAGCTCCCTTGAGAAAACAATAATATTAGGGAGGAAAGAAAATAAGAGGACGACCAACAACAGAGTAAATGGACTTGATTAGAGCAGTGTTGGTTGCATTGTTGGAAAGGCCAGGCTTGGGACAAAATGTCCTGGAGAAGGTCTGTCTGGATGGTTGCTAAGAATCAACACTGACCTGATGGCATATAATCAGTCAAGAGTACTACACAATCTAGTGAAAACACTCCCTTATTAGTGGTCATAAGCCAAATTCTCGGTCCTACCTATATTGAATGTTCACTTGCAAAAAGACTATCTTTTTATCAATTTAATTGGAAAGGCACATATCTCAAATTAGGCTAAGTTTAGTGGTAAAATTCACTTTAACTTACTATAAAAATACAAATATACAGTCTTCTTATTAAATCATAAGCAGACAACTAAGATTAGCCTTTTTTCTGTAGAAAACCAGATAATGACAACCATTTAATTTGTTTAAGTTGCATTTTGACTGACACAAACTACACAGTTGGAGTAATTTGTGCTATTAGGTCATGAAATGTATGGCGTAAGTGTCCCCCCATGCCCCTGTCTTTCTATTATACAGACAACCTTAAAGATTTCAGAGGCTGATTCTAAGAACAATCTTCCTTAAAAGGCATAGGTTTAAATGTAAACAAAGCAACTCTTAATCCAGGTTCAGGTTTTGCATGAATCCAGCCTACATACATGCATCATATACATATACTGGAGGGGGGGAAAACCTGGCATCACTAGTAAATCACTGCAGCACCCTCTTTCTCTCTCTCCATGTCATCAATGCTTAATTGAATACTCTCATATCTTCTGGAAATTCTTCCAGAGAGGATCTGATTTATTCTGGAGAAAGATAATATTTGAATGGTTGTCTTTGAATGGTCATGATCTCAATTTGAGTCTCCTCTCTTTAGCCCTGGAAAACAGTCAAGGAGAATTAGCAATGACAGCCCTCTTTTGAAGGCTGCTCCCTATGTTTCTAAAATCCAAACAAATATCAAGACCATTGTGCTCCTGGAAATTAAGCCACAGATCCACATACTTAGGAGTTCCCCTTACTAGCCAATTAACAATGTTATTGTTAATACTAATTTAATGACACTAGTGCAATATCTCACTTTAGAACCTTTTCCCCCCACTAATGAATTGTGGCATATCATACACTAATAATAATTTTATTAAGTTTATCAAGTACAAAAGAAAGTGAAAGTAGTGGGGAAATGGGGAAGGAAAAGGGGAAGAGAAAGAAGTGTAGGGTAAAGAGGAAAAAAGAAAAGAAGAACATTGACTTCCAACTCTTTTTAGCGCAGTAGAATAAGATGGTGAATTACAGCCTCATCTTTTTATTTGTACATACTTAATACGTATTAGCCATTTTTATAATAACAAATTTATCTATTCAGCAAAATCCAAACTCAAAAGTTTCATTTTTTTCCCCAGCTCAAGCACAAAATCCAGAAATGGTTCCCAAGCAGAAACAAAGTCAGATGTGTTCTTTTCTTTAATTAAAGCAGTCAATTTTGCTATCTCTGCTAATTCCATCAATTTTTCCAGCCGTTCATCCATTTGTGGGAATTAGAGTATATTTCCATTTTTGTACATAAGGCATTCTTGCTGCTCTCAACATATATAAGAGCAAAGTTCCAGATTTATTTTTCAAGATCTTTGTCCATTAAGCCTAAAAGAAAAGTCTCTGGCTTTATTTTTATATCCACCTTAAGAATCTTCTGTATTAAAATATGACTCCTACCCCCGTATTTCATTACTTTGTCACAAGTTCACCAAAGATGGCAAAAAGTTCCTTCTTTAAATGTACATTTCCGACATACATTTGAAATATCTTTGCACATCTTTGACAGTTTATTAGATATTAAATACCAACACTACATATAAAAGAGTTGTGTTGCTTGCTACAAGGATCATCATTACCCTGTTCAGCAGTTTCATATGATACCCCTGCTAGCATATTCTATTATCATATCAGACAGAAATCAATAGCAAGGGTGTAATCAATTGGAGAGGAATTGGGAAGAGAAAAGAAGATATCTTGCCTTTCATAGCTGAATTTCAAATGTCCATTTATCACATAGTAAAGTGAATAGGAACAGGAAAAGTTTTGAACTGCCTTAGGTCAACATGGCTTTTCCTGGCTTCTTTTCCCTTCAAATAACAGAAAAGAATAAATTTAATTATCAGTGTTTCTTTTCTTCTATAACTTTGCGTCATAGCCATATTTTCTGAAATTACAGTCTGAGATTATTTTAAACCCAGGAACAGTGTGCTGTAGAATTTAACAATCAAGCGGCAAATTGAATTTGTAAGGGGAAAAAATGGTTAAAGGCAGACTGCCTTCAAAGATCACTTAAGAGGAGAATACAACATTGCGTGAATATCAAATCCCACTACTTGTTTCCTTACTTTGTACTTCAGTGTGATGTTTCATATTATACTTGCTTTTCCCACGTTTATTCTAGCTGTAATTAAATCACTGAAACATTAAGGTACCAGTTTATCCAAACACCTAGATTTTATCATTAACTGCGTGAAAATAAGTGTGAGGTGCAAATTCTCACCATAAATAAAGAAGTTATATGTGCTCTGAGCTCCATGTGAACCTCTCTTCTTGAATAAAGAAAAGATACAACTCCATTTGTTGCTTTCTGTCAAGTGAAATAATGGATAAGGAGAGAGGGGGGAGAGGGAGAGGGAGGGAGGGAGGGAGGGAGGGAGGGGGAGAGAGAGAGAGAGAGAGAGAGAGAGAGAGAGAGAGAGAGAGAGAGAGAGAGAGAGAGAGAGAGAGAGAGAGAGAGAGAGAGAGAGAGAGAGAGAGAGAGAGAGAGAGAGAGAGACCAACATTCAGACTGGACCATTCTTTTCAAACAGGCTCCCTTCAATTCACTTTGATGTCACTTAGAAAGATGATTGTTTTTCTAAGAACAGTTCTAATCACATCTCTACTAAATCTGAAACAAGAAGCTCATGTCAGTTTCAAGCTTACATTACTAAGAGCTTGCTACTGTTAATACTCTTTCAGTTTGCACATCTCTATCCTGCTGATTAAAAAAATAGCATGGGACCGTCCCTCAAGTGCTCCCCTTGAAGTGACAGAAAACTACAGTGGCAGGAAATTTTCAGCCTTCCCTCCACCCCCAGAAATCCCTATCCTGCCACAGGCATACCTCCTGCAAATGGTGCTCTCATTTATGATGTACAGGACACATGAAGGGAAAGGACTGATGGATTCCCTTAGCTCTGTCTCCTCACCCCACTCAATTGTCAGCAGCTAGTGGAAAAACATGCATCTCTCAGTCGGCTTACTTTGGACTTGAATTAGATCTGGAGAGAAGGCAAATTTTGACAGATGACTAGAAGAGCAAGCTTAGCTATGTGTCAGAATCGTTGGTTTTATATACAAGTGTGAATCACAGGTGCATTCAAAGAAAGATTGATATCAGCTGAGATTCACTGATATTTGGAATCCTTTTGGACACAGGTATAGTGTTATTTCAGAAAAGAAGTCTAGCCAGTTTGAAAAATGCCCTGAGTACCAGCTGATGGGCACTGGTAGAATTGCATCAGAAAGCAATAGTGAGCAAGCCAGCTATCAAGAATAGAATAGAATAGAATAGAATACTTTATTGTCACTTTGAACATACACTAATCGGCATACATTAAAATGAAATTTCATTGCATACACATCTCAGAGAGTCACCACCTCTAATATAAACATGACAAAAAACAAACAAACAAAAAAGTATGCATGTACCCACATATATTATATGACATGGAGAAACAACACAGTTTAGTTCGGATGTATACATGTACATGGCAAGAGAAAGAAATCTTGCAAATTTACTTATCTTTATCTTTCTCCCTCTTTGCCACATAAACCCTTCTGATGGCAACATGGATCATCTGCTATTCAGGTCAATCAGGGTCTCTGCAACAGGTATAGTCTCCAAAACATGGAAGATATAGGAAAATAATGGGTTAGAAAGAACAGATAGTCCTGCTGTCCAAAGAAAAATTCTTATGGAAGACAAAACTAAGAAATAGAAAGGAAGGGAGAAGCTTATATCAGCCTAAAGTGAGTAATAGGTATCAGGCTAATTCCAACCTCTGGGGTCACCTGACTGCCCCACCTGTGTTTGGAGAAAGGGGGAAATCTATTCTGACCCTAGCACCCCTAAGAACAACTTATGACTGCTTCAGGTATTGGTCAAGGATAAAATGAAGACAAGGTCATGCATTCACAGTAGAAAAGACTTTGACAGGACATGTTTGTGCTAAGCTGAAAAGAAAGTGAGGAAACCCTCTACCATGATGTTATGCCAACTCCATTGTGCAAAACTAGTGAAGAAGAAATAATCTGTGCTTTTTGTACGGTATATAGATGAAATGGTGTAAGGTCTCCTGCTCGAGCAGTGGGTTGGATTAGAAGACCTCCGAGGTCCCTTCCAACTCTGTTATTCTGATATTCTAGAGATTGAAGAAAATCAATGTATGTACCATTCAGTCCTCTGATGGCAAAGCAACCACAACAGTGTGCATTTATGAAATGTGTAGTCTTCACCCATTGTCTTTTAGATACCACACTAGTAATTTCATTGTTCTCACTCTTGAACATCTACTGAGGATTATTCTTACTTGGCTTCAGTGGTTCTTCGTGTACTGAAATATCCCGTGATCTCCTATTTTTAGGAGCTTAACGGCCGAGGTAGCGCAGTGGTTAAATGCAGCACTGCAGGCTACTTCAGCTGACTGCAGTTCTTCAGTTCGGCAGTTCAAATCTCACCGGCTCAAGGTTGACTCAGCCTTCCATCCTTCCGAGGTGGGTAAAATGAGGACCCGGATTGTTGGGGGCGATATGCTGACTCTGTAAACCGCTTAGAGAGGGCTGAAAGCCCTATGAAGCGGTATATAAGTCTAACTGCTATTGCTATTGCTTCTCTATGGTTCCTCCGGTGTACAGGAGAAGACCCATGGAATGGAAATGGCTGGGAAAGGATTTTTTTGCTGAACATTAGGGAAAAGTTCCTAATCTCTGATTTTAGGGCTATGGTATTCGTGTACTACAGCTTCTACAGGGAACAAGAGATTGCTTGTACCAATTGTCAGCTAAAACAAGCCATTTACTTTGTCATTCAATTTTAGGGTCACTGGGAAGATGAATTTATGATTTGCTGATTAGATCCGTAACATCAGAAATGGAGCATATCTCGGAGTCGGCAAAACAGTTGCTCCTAAGAGGCTGCTTTTCCATTATCTCCACATTTTGTAAATCTAGAAGTCAAATAGTGTGGAGAAAACCAGAGGAAACTCTTATCTAATAACATCCAAGCAATACAGTAGATGCTCTTTCTGAGACCATCTTTTCTGTAATGAATTCAGCATTTGTTCAGAAACCTGAAATCCAAACCAAACCAGGTAAAATGTGGTTAGCTTAGTTGCATCACCCTACATAGATTTACCTTTTTGGTTTCTCTTTAGTTAAGTTTTTTAAAACTTTGTTCTCTTTATCAAACCAGTTGGATCTTTTCACTCCTATCCTACTGCAAGTTTTTGAATAAGTCAGGAATAAGTAGGAAATTGGAGGTTCTGTGACCCCCATAGCTCAATGGTGGCTAACCTTTTTGGTGTCGGGTTCCCAAAGCGTGCATGTGGGAAACCCCAAAATTCAATGTGAGTGCCCTCTGTGCATGCGCCTCACCTCCATGCATGCACTCCGCCCCTGCACATACACCCCACCACGCATGCACCCCATGCATCCCACTTGCCCATTTTTGGCTTCCAGGCTGGTGCAGGAAGATTTCCAGGCCCAAAACGGGGGGCTTGCACTGCACCCCCATGCCCTGTTTTGGCTTCCAGATTGGTGCAGGAGGGCTTCCAGGCCCAAAATGGGGTGCAGGGGGTGCACACATGCAAACTCCCCAAATGCAATGCAGTGGCCCCCATGCATGCACCCCATACCCCTTGCCCATTTTTGGCTTGCAGGTTGGTGCAGGAAACTTTGCAGGCCCAAAAGAGGGGGGGTTGCACTGCAACCCCCCCCCCCACACTATTGTGGCTTCCAGGTTGGTGCAGGAGGCTTTCCAGGCTCAAAACGGAGGGGGGCTCACACATCACATCTCCCCCCATTTTGGTTTTCAGGTTTGTGCAGGAGGTCTTCCAGGCACAAAATGGGGCGCGGGGGCATGTGCATGCAACCCCCCCAATGCAGTGCGAGTAGCCTCTGTGCATGTGCCCCAGCTCACATGCATGCACACGGACATCCCCCACATGCATGCACAGCAGAGACCCGAAGATCACCTGGCTGGGGGAGCTGGGCTGGGGTGACGGCTGGCATGCCTGCAGAGAGGTTCACCATCACGGCCATAGCTCATTTTTCCAGATGCATGGTGTGGTTAACTCTGTATTTTTCAACCTTGGGAGCTTGAAGGTGTCGAGTTCCCAAAGCGTGCATGTGGGAAACCCCAAAATTCAATGTGAGTGCCCCCTGTGCTTGCGCCTCACCTCCATGCATGCACTCCGCCCCTGCACATGCACCCCACCACGCATGTACCCCACGCATCCCCCTTGCCCATTTTTGGCTTCCAAGCTGGTGTGGGAGGTGTGGGAACTTCAACTCCCAGATTCCCCATCAGTTTGCCACAGAATTCTGGGAGTTGAAGTCTACATTCTGTCCAGCTAGTAAAGTTGATAAATGCTAAGTTAAACTAATGCAGCATTTGAAAAAAAAAATAGAACTGTTTCAAATGTTGTATCATTTCAAAACAGTCCACACATCTAATGAAGTGAGCTGGAGCTTTGAAATTGTATTCTTTTTAATAAAATAGTCAGAAAAGGTGCTTTCAGCCTCATTCTGATTTTTGCCTGCCACCGCTGCCCTTGCACAATGCCTTCCTAGAAGCAGTATATCTGCTGGGAGCAGTCACTGGAATCATATGACACCTGTATTGTGATTCCTATGTTATTAGCTTCCAATTTAAAATGTTGGTGTTAATCTACAAATCCCTTTATGGCTTGATGGCAGGCTACCTACAGGACTTTTATTTCCCTACAGAAGTCAGCCTGATCATTATAATTGTGCCAGGAGAAGCAACTAATTATTCCCAGCTTTTGGGAGGTCAGAGGGACTAGTGTTCAGAGGTATTGTTTCTCAGTGTTGGTGAGTAAAAATTGGATGGATAAATGAACAAATAAACAAGCTGTGTTGGAATGAGTATCACAGTCCTCCTATTTGGCTTTCTCCAGAAAAAGCAAAATCCTTTTATCCAAGCTGATTGTTAGCCAACAATTTGGTAACCTTGAATTATATACTGGAGGACCAAGTTCTTCTTGTGGTTGTGAGAAACAATTTCCTATTTTGTAAAAGTACATTTAAAAGTAGCCAAAGATGCATTTCCATGAGATACAGCCAGATTCCACTCTGATTTATACAGCTTTGCAGCACAATTGCTTCTGATTGAACAGGGAAGGACAGACACAAATTGGCCTCCTGCTAACTTTGGCTTTCACTGCAATAGTAACAGACATGTATCTTCCATTAGACTCTTTCCCCCCTTCTCTTTCTGTCCCCCTTTTCGTTGTTTGTATTTGAAATTAACCCAGCTCAGTACATTAATCTGATACTAGATCTCAGCATTAACCTGCCAGTTATTATATCAGCAATCTTTCAACAAACGTTGCCATGTAGTTTTCTTTTTAAAAATAATTGTATTAAATTAAAAAGCAAAGTCCAGAAAATGAAAGAAAGAAAAATAGAAAAGAAAAAAAATAAGAAAATAGTTTTTTTTAAAAGAAATATATAAAGAAATGATTTCCCCTTTTATAACAAGTAGAAACAATTTTACCATGGATCTCTTCTTTCCAAAGCACTTTTCCTATAAACCAATCCTTAAATCTCATTGTTCAGTCCTGATCATTAAAAGTCCATTAAGGATTACCAAAGATAATATATCTATTTTAACCTTAATTAAACAAATTTTATATTCCTTACATTTACTTTTAACTATTTTAATATTTAGTTCCTTCAAATAATGTCACAGAACTTGATTTATTTTCATTTTTTTCTTTATCCCTTCTTATGAAATTCTTCAAAACTTTAACAAGTCTCATTTGTAAATCCAATACAAGAAAGTTATCCAGGGTCACTCTTTTGATTTCTTATTTCCATATCCCTTTTAATTATTAAAATGTTGGCCAATTTCTTTTGTATGTCTAGTGTAGCATCTTTCTCCAATTCATTCTTGCTTGCAATTTCTGAATTCACTTTCAAATCAGTCTCTGTCTTGTCTGTTAAAACTTGTTTCTCATTCATAACATCTTTTAAGACAGGCTGTCTATACAGGGAGACACTCTTAGAATTTTGAGTCCATTGTTCAAAAATACCTGATGTTAAAATAATTTGCTTCATTCTGTATACATATATATTCCCTCTGGTGGGAAGCCTCTGGTGGTGGCTGCTATGTGCTCTTCCAACCACTTGCACACTCGCTTGCTTGTCCACCCACCCAGCTCTCCCTCTGGCCGCATGCAGTGAGGTGGCTGTGTGGAGTTGTCCTGCGGTGACTTGATGGCAGTGCGTTGGCAGAGAAAACTTGGCAGTGGCATGCTGGCTGACTGACCTGGCCAGTGGTGGGCAAGTGGGCCCTCCGGAGCACCATACCGGAATGGTACCTGGTGCTCCCAGCAGGCACCAGTACGCCTATACCGAGGCGTACTGGTCATATCCCACCACTGGTCGGTAGAGTAAACACAATGCTAATTTATATGTAAGTGGAATTCCAGACATAAGCAGGAGTTACTTCTTTGCTCCTGAACCCTGAGTGTTTGGCAGCGATGTACAGCTATGTTGAGAAGGTTCCTGTGCATAGGCTTTTAGCAATAAATCAGTTTAATTGAACCTTCACATCTGGGTCTGATCTTTCACACCTGACAGCTGAGGAGGTGAACGTTCACAAGAAGGGGAGTACGTGCAGATCAAAATGGACAAGATAACATTATGCCTGTTATCTTGACCCCACCTCCTCTTTCACTGATGGTTCTGTAGAAAACATTTCATGACCTTAGTTAAAAGGAAATCATATGGCTGTATAAGTGGCAGGTGTCACACTTTGATTCCAATTCCACATACTGTATATTGTATATACAGGTACTCATCATCTCTGTGAAGAACCTTTCAGGAAACCTTGCACTTACCTGTACAGTAATTCAATTTGTACAGAACAAGGTGACTGGAGTTTAATGGTGTAATAAAAATCAATTCACATACATATATAGATGGAAAATAAGCATTCTCTCTCTCTCTCTCTCTCTCTCACACACACACACACACACACACACACACACACACACCTTCAGGGAGCTCAATTTTTAACTCAGAGAAGACACACTGCTTCTTTGCCTCCTTTTCTGTATTCCAACTTATTCTAATTCCAACACATATCTCCTTCCACCTTCTCCATCTTACTACTTGGAAAGGAAGGTGGATTATTTTCTTCAACTTCTGGCTATTAGATTTTTTCCTGAGCCACCAAAATGCAGTCACTCTGTGATTTGCTTTTATTCAGCTCCCAATAGTCATTATCTGTGTTCCCGCAGTAGAAGGAAGGCCCTTGGTGAAGATTCTGCAGTTGTTTGAAAACAACTCCAGGCTTCTGTAATTCCATGAGGTCTATTGTGTTCATGAGCAGAGCTGATTTATTTCTGGCTCAGCTATGAGAATTTTGAAATGATGGTAAAATTCATCTTTCCTCCCCCTTTTTTAAACCATGCTGGGACTCTGTGGAGCCTATGGGTCGTCACCTACACTTCCTGATTTAGGAAGTATTTCTAGAAGCATAGCTTGAGTGTTTTTTGGCTCTCCCTCATAACAACCACTTGGGGTTAAGAGGCAGGCAGGGAGTTGCATATAAATGCCAAATGAATACAACAAAGCTATGGTTAGATGCAAGCATCTTTAAAAAAAAAATTAGTGTGGAAGTAGGATGTGACTGTGTCTGTTATTTCACTATCACTGCTCAAAGCAAGACCCTAAACTTTTTTTGGTGTTTGTTGTCCATATTTTGAAGTCAATAGAAGTGAAACTATTGCAGGTCATCTAACTGTTTCTAAACCTGCACAATTTCTAGATGTGCAGACTCTTAAGTACCAGAATTCTCAGCAGTGGTTATGCTGGGTGGGGGATTCTGGGAGTGGAAGTCCACACAGGCAACTGGAAGTCCCCAAGATTGAGAAGCACTGATTGAACTCCTTTTGATGGATTTGAAAATGGAAAACAGTGGAAGTAACCTGAGCCA
This sequence comes from Thamnophis sirtalis, assembly GCF_051295495.1. Lineage (NCBI taxonomy): Eukaryota > Metazoa > Chordata > Lepidosauria > Squamata > Natricidae > Thamnophis > Thamnophis sirtalis. The sequence continues at coordinate 94,379,490 of NW_028261383.1, forward strand.
CAAACTAGCCAACCTCATTGTACAAATAATTTATGGATCAGCATGTAATGTATGATCAAAAAATTAGGTTAACAAAAAAAAACATGGATGTGTCAGACGAACTCAGCCATCACCACATTCACCCTCATATGTAGAAATCTTTAGCAATAGCAATAGCAGTTAGACATATATACTGCTTCATAGGGCTTTCAGCCCTCTCTAAGCGGTTTACAGAGTCAGCATATTGCCCCCACAGTCTGGGTCCTCATTTTACCCACCTCGGAAGGATGGAAGGCTGAGTCAACCTTGAGCCGGTGAGATTTGAACCGCCGAACTACAGATAGCAGTCAGCTGAAGTGTTTGCAGTACTCTAACCACTCCATCACCTCGGTTATTGCTAACTGCTAAATCTTTACTTCTTGAGAATTTCAGAGAAAATTCTGGAGAGTTTGTTAACTACAGATGTTTATTTTTGGAGTGGGTTAGTTATTTTGAAATTCCACTGAAATCAAGTGATGTCATTTTCCTCGATTTAGGTTCTCAGATCAGTCAAATTCTTCCACCTTTTTAAAAATTTCAATTTATGATAGTCCAGCTCTGGGCTGCTTGAGAATTACCTGGTATTATTTGGAAGAGAGAATGAGAATACCTGGTGTGAAAATGTTCTGTAGGAAGTTAGCACCCACCCCTCTCCTAGAAGAATGAAATATACTAGGGAATATTGAAAAGGTAGTCTATTACATTTCCATGGATAAGAAACGGAGAAACATGTTTTTAGGCAGGAAACAGACTCACTCTTAATAGCCCCCATCTGTTCGATGGGCCATTAAAATAAAGCCTGAGCTGAGCCCGAGCTACATAACAAAGGTAGGATTAGCCATCAACAAAAACTCAACAGAGGGGAAGAAGCCATGCTCAATCAAACTTGGACTCAAGACAGCCTACAGAGTTGCCCCTGCATGACCCCATGGGAGTCTGACACTAATCAGAATATATTTCTTACACAGGAACAGGAAACAAAGAGGTGGGGCCGAACAGAGTATTAAAAAACCGAGAACTCTCAGCAAGCCCTTCTTTCTCTTTTGTTCTTCGCCCAACATCTGGAAGCATGTGATCCCCCTTTTCTGTTCAGGAGCTCAATCCATGTGATCCTGTCCACCCTTAAACCATCTTTCCAAGCAGCCTCCCTGTTTCCAGTGTCGTTTCCCCGATTTGGAACTGAACCCAGAAGGACATTTCTTCCAACAGTTCCATCGAAGTATTTTACAGTTTCATCACCCATCAGAATGAGCAATGTTAGTGAAGTTTCTATAACGTAGCTGTGTGGACTAGGTACAGATTGATTCAGCCACCCAGGTTTCCCAGTATAGATGGTTAGACAAAAAAAAAAAAAAAACCCACCCAAGGGAAAAATTCTCCTCCTACCCTGAGGCAATTTTTATAAACAAAACACGTCACTTACTCTGCTTTTAAGGTCCCCTGACTAAAAACAACAAACAGAATGTAGTCACTCGCTGACTTCCCTGGGATCAGTGACTGCAATTTCCGACTAAAGATTTCTAATTCTGCTGCAGGACAGTTTTAGAATCCAGTTTTAGAATTAGGATTCTTGAGACTTGAAAGAGAGCTTTTGTTGGGTAGTGATCCTGGCAATTGGTCCAGAATCTTCGGGTGAAATACTCAAGGATGATGAGGGCAATTGCCATTTCCTTGCAGGATCCCAGCACTGTGAGAAATGGAGGAGACAAAAAGGCAGTCCGTGGGAATTAGGGTGTGATTATTTCTGCTCAGGGCAATAACTCCACAAGTTCTGTTTAGCACTTACTTTTATGAATAGACTAGAATTCAAATGTCACTTCTAGGTTGGAGATAGAAAAAAAATCAAAAGAAGTTATTCTTATTAAAGCACACACAAACAGACTCTGGTATGTTGTGGTTTTCCTTTTCTTTGTAAGAGCTTATATAAAAATGAGCTCCACCCTTAGGCAAATTGAGGCCACTGCTTCAATCTGAAGTGTCACTAAAGCTCTGGCGATTAATGGTCTTTCCACTGACTGACTTTCTTGTGCCAATCTTTCTGCACATTTTCTGTCCTAGGGTTAAAACTACACCCCCCCCACCCCGGCCCCATTTAATTGATTGGATCAGGGTGCTCACTTCTTCTCCAGCTAACTTTGTTGTACAAATTGTCGTTCTGAATGGTCATTCAGCAGAACAAGCTGCCACAGAAAGGGAGAGCTGTTTGCAAGATTTTCTGTTGCACATGTATATAATTTGGCTTGACTGGGTGCTGTGCAGCTGGACTGGGAGGTGGCCTCAATTTGCTGCTTTTCCCAAGCTGACTTAAAGGAGTCCCTTACTATTATTTCATTTAATGGACCTAATACTGTGAATGCTAACTCCTGATCTCCCTGGGCAGCCTTCCCCAATCTGATGTCCTCCAGATATATTGGCTCACAATTTCCATCCTACCCATTAACTTTTATCTGTGGCCAGTACTGGTTAGGGATGCCAAGGCTCATTTGGAAGGAAACAGTTCAAAAGTGCTGCAAATTCTCTTCTGGAATTCATTTTAGGACAATGAATCATCACTTCAATGAATTTAGTTCCAGTATAGAGCTGACAAATAATGACTTCAAATTAAAAAATCTCTTACAGAATTGTTGATTTAGGGACAAAAGAAATATGTGAACCATAACATGTTGTAACATGACTTTCTCTTTCCCGCTTGGCAATATATTTGAATTTTGAACCATATTAAGCACTAGCTGAAATCTCAGTTAACTGGTAATCATCTCTAAAACTATAATTTTAGTTTTCAGTTCTTTGAATAACACAGTGGGGAGAAAGTAGCTTAGGTCTTATTTGTTCTAATTTTCAACCACCAAATACTGCTGTCTGAAAAATAAAATAAACGTTTTCCAGTTTCGGAAAACATTTTACATGGATTATTTTATTTTATTTTATTTTATTATGATTTACAATATTTGCCAACTCAGTATGATTAGTAAACCAGACTTTATTGCTTAGCATGTGGCATGAAACCAACCAATTGTGACTTAATTAGTAAGCCATAATTCAAATCACGTCATGGTCTATGTGAACACAGTGTTCAAGTAAGCAAAAGTTCAATTTAATCAATATAAGCTTGTAAGTGGGCTTTAAAGAACCAAAACTTATGACTCATGTTTACGAATAGATGAACAAACAATGCAGAGTTGAAAGAAGACATCTATAGAGAGACTGTGCTAGTCAGAAAAAAAGAAATAATGTAGAAATAAAAAAGTATCAAGAAAGAATTACATTTGATTCACCTGCTGACAAAGAACTAGTATATTACTATGTCAGTTAGCATATTGAACTATGATCGCAAGTCTCTGCTGAGCTGGGAAACTCCCTGCCTGCCGTTGAGACAATCTACTTATCCAGGCAAACTACTAGGTTAGGTTAAGATGGGCAAATGCTTTGGGAAAGATGAAATATGGAAGACAACTGTGTGCACCATAGGAAAGAATACAATGATGCTATTAATAGTAATCATAAAACTCCTATACACTGAGTGAAACAGATTTCAGTTCCAACACATACTACCAAGGAGTATCAATCAAGGTAAACTGTGTCCAGACATGTGTCCAGAAATAAAACATCTTCATTTAAAGAAGCACATTTTTAAAATCAAGGGTGAAAAGAAATATCCATTTCACATGCTTTTTTTATTCTTTGGCTGGAAAAAAGTTGTCTTGCGATGTTCCTTTATGTGTCTTTTCATACACCAATTTACTTATATATATATATATATATATATTTCTTCCTTTGAAAGAGCTCAGGATGCCTTGTCTATTCTTTCCATAATATTTTCCTAATGTGAACTAGTTTATTCTTCAATGTGGCGAATGGCACAAAGTCCCATACAGTGCAATTCATTTAGAATTGACTGAGTCTTATTTGAATTTAGGATGAGAACCTAATGAGGTTCCCAAAGGAATGAGAATTTGAATCCACATCTTTTGAGTCCTGGTAGATATTTGTGCCCCACTTTATTCAGAGGAATAAAGGGTTTCTTTTTAAAAGGGCTTGTCATTTTTATTAAGGGCATCTTCCATTTCTTTAGCAGAAAATGCCACCACTCTCTTTTTCTACAACTTATAAATCTCAGTGCTAATGTTAGTGGTTCAGCATTTGGCTGTCAAGCTGCAGCAGTACTAAAGATGCCTAGTTTAAAAAGCTTATGTCCCAGGAAAAACAAGGAATACAGTATTATTTTGTATTTGTTGAGTGATAGCTCAAGGAACTCATTCATAAAGTATAATAACTAGCATGCAACTCAAAGGGTTTATATTGAATGAAATTCAGTTTAAGAGCTCCACACATATTTAGAAACTAGAACAAATCAGCATAATTAAAAACACTGAGGTTGTAATTTGGAAGTTCCCCCCCCCCTCCACTCCCCCACCCCCCATTGTGCAGCTCGCTGAATATTGTAGATACTTATTCTTTTAAACTCCTGTGAATGCTAAGACATTCTTGGAACAACTTTTTACAAAAGCAGAGCTCCAAGTAAGAACTTCTGGTATCTTTAAAACGCAGCTGGGAATCACATAAACACTCATTCATAAGTCCCAGCTTATAAATTGCACTGATTCAATTCACATACCCTGTAAATACACACCCTCCCATCAAAGGTGGCATTCAGCCAGTTCTGACAGACTGTGGAGAACCGGTAGCAGAAATTTTGAGTAATTCTGAGAACCTGGAGAGCAGGTTAGTTGGGTCGGGAGGTATGGGAATTTTGCAGTATTCTTCCCCTGCCACACCCACAAAGCCAGGCCCATAGAACCAGTAGTAAAAAAAAATTGAATCCCACCACTGCCTGCCACCCTATTTTGGCATACGGTGGCATGCACAAGTATAACCTACATTCCTTTACAAATATACTGTCATGCATACAGGAGTAAGCAGATACACCAGCCTATTGGTTTGCCAAGGGTTCTCCACTTCATACTTTTTGGAAAGACTGAGAACTACATAGTGGGTGGTACCATAACAGTGGTGGGATTCAGCCAGTTCGCACCACTTCAGGAGAACCGGTTGTTAACTTTCTGAGCAGTTTCATGAACTGGTTGTTGGAAGAAATCATTAGGGCAGAGAACCGGTTGTTAAATTATTTAAATCCCACCACTGGACCATAATCACACACGTAGGTTGGGCTGGGGAGGTTATAAGGGGGATATTTGGTGTTTTAATAGTGATAAGCATAATATAATGTTTACACCACAGTTTTATAGGTTTCTAACTCAAAACAACAAAAAAACATGGTCTCACTTTACAGAAGTCCTGGTCAAAAGCTCCAGGGGCTGAGGGGGGGAGTTGGTTCAGTACGGCAAGCAGCCTTGTGGTTACAGCTTCTCTACTCCTATCCTAGACACAGCTGAACAACATCAAATCTCCATTATTAAGAGCATATAGTCCACTAAGGGCCATAAAAATTGCAAGCATGCAGCCTTTGAACTGTGCCAGAATGTTTAATCCCCACCCAGAAGATGGGCTGTGCGGCAGCAGTAACTATCAGTTTTCCCAGGCTATTAAGAAAAAAAAGACAAGTAGCAGGCTGTGCAAAATAAAATAAAAAACAAACCTTGTGACAATCACCTTTTTCTGCTTGTAGAAAGAGCCAGCATTCAGCTCTGTAATTATGGTTCCCAAGTTTCATCCATCACCATTTGGATCACTTAATGCTCCAGCCCATCGCATTTCAGTTGACTTTGTGCCACTTCACCTTGGCTTTTGGCTGCACCCTGTCGTAGGCATACAAAAAGCCGCTCCACAGAGCAAGCTGTTCACACAGCTGCAAGACAAGAGGCTACAGCTGCCAACTTGCTCGACAGGCTAGGCTGAGTAATGCTTAATGGAGGGAAGTAAGTTCTGGATTGCCATAATGCTAAAATAAAAATTAGTAGAAAAGGCCCTACCTTCAGGATCATTTATTGCAAGGTTAACTAATTCTTAACAAATTTAAACCAGCCTTTTTTCCCTATATGCATATATTAAATGGTTTAAAAGACAACTTGGTTTTTGATTAGAAATGTTGAAATCCACAGGTAGCCAAAAAGAAACGAACACTTAGCTGTCATCAAGCAGTCTAGCTTTTTGTAGCCCAAATTTGGCAGAACTTTGCCTTTTCTCCCACCACCTCAGTTAGTCTCCTCATTATAGTTTCCTATGTTATTTCAGTGATTATAGGTGTTACCTTAATAACAGTAGCACTTAGACTTATATACTGCTTCACAGTGCTTTTACAGCCTCCTCTAAGTCAGCATACGGCCCCCAACAATCTGGGTCTTCAGATTACATCAGTCATTTTTTTCCCACCATATTGTGACCCAGAGAATAACATTTAAAGGAAAAAGGTGCTCAGATTGGTTTTACATATCATTCTGCAGTATAATGTGGTTTATTTAGTTTGCTATGATGCTTGATTCCAGATTGAGCACTGTCATTTTGTCAAGCATGTTTGAGGGCTTCATTCATTACAGCTTAGTGACAAAGCAATGGTTAAAGCAAACTCTGGCAGATGGAAGTGAGACATATGCTCTTAATTTTTTTCACATAGACAGCAGAGCAGTGAATATTGCACAGCATTGTTGCCTATTTAATCCCTGGAGAAATAGAAGAGATAATGTACAAGAAAGTGTACAAGAAGAACAGAAAGAAAGTAGATCTGAGTTTATTGGTAAATCTCTTGATCAATCAGTATTCCAATCAGAAAAGACTTGTGCTCTTCAGTTGTTTCCAAGTGGCCACAAAAGGATGGGGAAGCTTCCTCTGTCTTTAATTTATATTGTTGGAATGACAAAAGATGAATATAACCAACTGAAGACATTTTATGTACAGAAGCCTCTACTATAGAAGAGTGATGAAATGTCTACAAATTCTTAGAGCTAATGTTATTTTCAATGAAATAGAGGAAAAGCCATTGCCCTACTAAAACGTTGCAACCCAAGTGGCATTTGAACAGGATGATCACAGGTAAAGTTTCTTGGAGAAGACTGGTACTCAAAGAATGTAATGGCTTTTCTTTATGTTAGAGTTAAAGTATACACATCTGAAAGGAGCCCAGGTCAGAAAAAAATTTGTGTCAAAGTATATTCTGATTTTGGCTTCAGTGTAGCCTTTGAATTAAAGATGCTAATTTTAAGACACCACTTAATGAAGGATTTCCCAGGCATAGTAGGTCTACCCTTAAGACCTTGTGCTAGTTTCAGGAGACAATGATGGTTGATTTTTGTGGTTTTTCTGATCTCTGTAGTCAAGTCTCCCTGCAGTCAAGTCTTCATCCCACTTCAACCCTTTCCAGTCCCGTCCCATCCCCCACGCCCCATAGCTTCTGTTTAGTTTGTTCTGCTATACTTAAAGACATCAAAAAGCAAACTGTAACTCAGTGGAATTAATAGTATTTTAACATGTGATTAATTATCAGTAAACATTATTTTAAATAGTTAAGTTTTCTAGAATGTATTTAGAACCTGTTTTTTTATCTAAAAACAGTTCAATTTTTCAGCTAATTTCATATCATTAGGACACTTGTTTTCTAAATGCAATATACTTTAGTGAAGCCTGTCAATAATAAGTTAAGAAAAAGAATAGGGAATTATTAATTAGCTCATTTACAAATAAGAAACATTTTGTCTTCTACAGAACTTCATTTTGGTGTAAAGAATTGAGAGACACATTTGCCCTACTGAAATTGTAACTTGGTGCATCCCCAGAATCTGGGACTATACATTTGTAAGAATGCTACCTTTTTAATGTAACTTTTTTCCCCCTAAAAATAAATGTGAGATAGCATATTGGCTTTTATGCTTCTTTTCAATATATTTGTAGTCAGACACAATCAAGGCTTTGTACTTTACATTTTATAAACGTTAATTCCTTATTGGTTTCTTCTTTTCTTTTAAAGGCTTGTGCTATTTTTAAGGACATAATTCATTGGGAGACCCAGCTTACAACGCAAAGTATTGATGAAAAGGAACAGTAACTGGCAACCCTTCTTGACTTAGCCTTCTGGGGCAGAATCCCAAGCAGCCTTCAGAATTCTGCATCACCAACTGCTAACTTTTCATCTTCCCTCAGCATTTCTATTGCACCATATTGTATTTAGCACAGATGGTAATTTGGAGGAAAACAGATTTTCCCAAACAAACGTATTCAATAGGATTGGTGGGTTGTTGTTTTTTGGGTTTTTTTTTTTTTTTTTTTGCTCTTTCAGGTTACAATAGACAGAACCATTGCTCATACTTAGAAAGATCCTGTGACAATTAATAGCAGCAGTAATAATAGATAACAAATTTTTGTTTGTGCCATTTACATATTATTTTTCATCAATGCTCATCAAAAGAGAAGATATTCCATTGAAATCTGAAAATAGTACAAGAGCAGCAGAGTGGAAAACTAATTTCCAGACTTTAAAATGCAACTTCCTTCCAAAAAATAAAATAGACATTTAACACATCCTCTATTCATAGTATTCCGAGTTCTTTACAAATACCATCACGGTAAGCCCTAAAAGCATCTTATGAGTCAGCATTATTTATTATCTACAAAGTAGTATTTTCGACCAGTTTCCATTATATCTTGCACTGACCAAGTACTTCTCAGAGTAAGGTATATGGACTTGGTAAATGCTCTGGAAAACCATGCTGATAGGGAAGCAGCCACTGACATTGTCCAGAATATCCAGCTATCCCAATGCTTTGCTCTGAAAGTCAAGATGTTATATTGTGTATTGCCATCTGTCTGATGCTCCAGACAGAGGTACCTGCACTAATGCATCATTCCTGGAGTGATTTGTCTCTCTGAAACACCCAGGGACATTGATACAAGACTTGAGGAAGCTTCAGAGTAATGTATTAAGATGGGCTATGTGACTATTGAAACAAAAAATGGCATGCAGGAGCCTTTCCTGGGCTGATTCTGACTAATTTGCTGAGACAGAAATTTCACGTTGCCTCATGAGAGAACTGGCTCTGCAATTAACAGGGATTTCTTTGGCTAAGTTTGTGACTAGATGTCAGGTGCATAACATCAAATATTCACTCTGAGTTCCTTTACCTGCCACAGATGCACTGTTCTCAGATCGCTTCCATGCCCTTGCTTGTGATTTCACACCATCATCTAGGTTGGACAGATGAGTGGGTTTATTTTTGGCTCAGCTGCAATGCATGAGGAACCACTTTGAAGGTAGTTCACAACTAAAAACAGTAAGAGATGCCCTGCTGGATGGACCCACTGGCCCAGTTAGTCCAGCAATCTGTTCTCTCAATGCCTTAATTACCTTGGCCAATTTCGGCTTCATTTCCATTTTGTTTGTATTGGAGAAACGCTGCAGCCATATATTTGTCTTGGACTTCTTTGTGGCTTTCAATATATTCTGAGGTAAAAATGGAGGCATAAGCTTTCTGAAAGCTTTCAAACTCCTTACGTGAAAGCCACAAGTGCAAAATGGCTTATGGCACATGTGCAAGCTAAGTCTCATCCCCCCAATGGGTATAAAGATAATTTCTGTTCATGATCAAGTGAATTCATATGAAGCTTCCTATTCAAACCTTTCTTTTCAACTGAGAGGGATGAGACAGGGATGGATCGGGCAGGCATACTGGAGGCAGGCCTCAAATATATACAATGTATGCATGCTTTCTTTTCACTGAAGCCTTGATATATGAAAAGTCTTAATGCCTACAATCACACAGTCATTTTGCTTCCATCTGGAAGGCCAATTCTAGAAGCTGTCGGTTTGATTTTTCTTCTCTTCTAGGAAAAATGCTGGACATAGACAACTATATGGAAGATGAAGATCACACACAACCACACAGTCTGACACATACTGTGCTGCCACAAGCTGTTTAGAAGTAGGATGCAAAAAGTGTGAGAAATAATACCTCATTGGGTGGGTACCTTTTTTAAAGACTAAAAACAAGCGTTCCCCATTGCACTGAATCTCACACATAAGCAAGATAGACAAGGAAGAAAGTGAGTCATTCTGATGCTGAGTAATAAAGCTATTATGACTCCTTGGCCAAAGCATATTTCATTAACTGTGGTTCTCTTTCTACTGATTTCCATCCTTCTCACTGAAAATGTTGCTGCCTGGGAACCAAAGCATATGCTGAGATCTTCGGTGAAAGGATTCTCAAATAATTAAAAAAGTGATTGAATAAAGCATGTTCAGTCTGACATTTGATTGTCTTTTTGCTTTTCCTCTCAGAAACTTGGTAGCTACTCCATATTATTAAGCTTCATTCAGGAGGACATTTAGGAACCAAATATAGCATGACAGCAAAAAGGCAAGTATAAAGTCCATACTTGTTAAATACTTAGTTTTCTGAATGCTGAATATGAATCTATCCACCAAGATTTCGGATCTGCCTGTGAAATGTAGAATGGATTAACTGTTTCCCCTCTGTGAAATGGTGCTGTGATAAGATGATCAGCATTTTTATTAACAAGTTGTGTAAATGTTAAAATGATTAGAAAAGTACAATCAAAGCAGTGGTGAGTTTCAAAAAAATTTGGAACATCTTCTGTAGGTGTGGCCTTCCGGGTCCACTGGTGGAACCTCTTCTAACCAGTTCAGTAGATTTGACGAACCGGTTCTATCGAACTGGTGCGAACCGGTAGGAACCCACCTCTGAATCAAAGTCATAAAATGGCCAGTCTGAGGTGAAAAATTGAAAATCATGTCTTATTGAGGCCACTTCATTCACTAACCAAAATGATATGAAATAACAAATTGTAGTCTCTAAATCTGTTCTCTCTCTTCACCCCAACCAGCATGATTAATATATTTACAGGGTACCATTTTAGCATCACGAAGTGCCAATGTTAGGACCAAAAGCACCTTGCTGTTCTATTGTAGATCATTAATATTTTCTACCAGTAGATCTAAAATTGGTGAATCCTGTTTAGTTAGTTAGTTAGCAAGATCGATGTTACAACCTTTTTATGGCCCTAGTTGAAACAACACACTAAGCCCCAATGCTGTTTGTGAACGTAGCTACTCAACCTTTATGTATTTAGCAATCTCAAGACGAAACTTTCACTATTACTGCAATTTCTAGAGGTTAATAGGCATGAATAATTATTTCTACCTAATTAGCTTAATTTGCTTAAAAAACACAATCTCCATATTTTTAGTTTCATTGCAAAAAAAAAAAAAACACCCTGACAAACCCATTGCAGGTTCTCTAGCCTTTACGGAAAGGATAAAAACATGTAGGGAAGATTCTGATTCATGTGGCTGATTGAGGATGAGTAACATGTAACCGCAACAGTAAGCAAAGTTCTTTAGTTGAGTACTTAATAAAGAAAGAGAGAAGACTGGGCCATTTCATCCCATACAGATCAAAGGCAGAACAATGCTTTTCAAAGGCAGATAGGCAGGAGCTGCTTTATACATGGGAATATGCATGCTCCTAAACATATGGAGAAAGAGGGGGGGCTGTTTTGAATGGTTTTTTAAATAGCTTAAAATAATTCAGATGTGAAACCATCTGGGCCTGGAGGTTTCTGCTAGATTCTACAATGTTGCAGATAAGGTTAATGGTCTGTGTGATGACTCAGCTTTCGGCTCAGGAGGTACACAGTGTTCAAAGTTGAATGACAGAGAGGGGGGGGAATTAGAATCTTGAGTTTTTGAGGTTTGGGTTGCTTAGATATATTGAGAGGAATAGCCCTTTCCCAGTTCCGTTATATTGGAGATGTTGTTTGGTTAACATTTTGCCTAAATCCAGAGCATTAAAAGTTTTCCACTCTTTATTTTGTGCTGGTGAGTCCGTTTTGGGTTCCTGGTGACTGCTTGCAGGACTAGTCCCCGAAGCTTTCGTGGAAGCATTTTCAGAAGAGGTTTGCCATTCTTATTCTTCCTAGGGCTGAGAAAAAGTGAGTGGAATGAGGTCACCCAGATTTGTACCTAAACTCACAGTCTAACTCACAGTCTCCTGATTTCTAGTCTGATGGCTTAACCACTACACCAAACTGGCTCTTTTCAGATCTAACCTCCTCTAAAAAAATGGGGGAGGGCTATGTTCACACATTCTGCTAACTCAGCTGTGTTAAACTGGATTTCTTCGAGGGCCAGATCAGCATTGTAGTTCGTGGGCTGGTGAGGGACGGGGGAGATTTGGGGAGACAGGATAGATGCCTCCTGCATCACTTTGCCAGCCAAAATAGGGTACGGGGGTGCATGCAGCCCCTGCACAACCCATTTTCAGCCTCCCCAGCCTTCAGCTATACTCTGCCAGAAAAATATAGGCCGCATGGGAGCCTCATGGGGACTCCGCATGGCCAGTTTTTGGCTGGTTGAGTACTGCTGGAGGCTGGGGAGGCCGAAAACGGGCCATGCGGGGGCTCCACACAGCCCGTTTTGGCCAGCTGAGGCACTATGGGCTGGTCTTTTGATATTTCCAGGCCGACCCTGTGGGCAAGATTTAAGCACCCGCAAGCTGGATCCAGCTCACGGGCCTTCAGTTTGACAGACCTGTGCTAAGTGATAATTTAACCATAATGCAACCAGTCATAATTTATTGACTAAGCCACTGTTGATTTCATCTACATACCAACTAAGTTATCAACCATTCATTTGTGAACCTCCAATACTTTCTCCCCTAATACTTTCAACGTAGCAATTTATTAAATTAAAGCCAAGCAAATGACATTATAGGCTTAATGCAATATGCAAATTTGCCCAGTTTATTAAAAGACCAGAAGTATGGAAGTAAAAGTTAATCTGCCCATAAAACAGTAAAGTAATTCATGAATATAATGCAGTTCAGAACATTAACTGGATTGTATTTGATCCTGTGTTAGTATGATGGCATAAATTTGTTTGCTGAAGATTGACAGGAACAGTGTAGTAATGTGATCACTGAGTAGAAACCTGTAAGAGAAAAAGATAACGAAGAAAACACAAACAAATCATAAATATGCCATTATTTACAATTACTTTTGATGTCACAAAAATTACAGGTTCCTATCAGGAGTGGGTTGCTACCGGCATTACTGCCGGTTCGGAGTGTAAAATATTTTGTGTGTGCACACTCGTTTCGCTCACAAGCACACCAAACATTCGCTTTGCCCGCATGGACATTCACACCAAAAAAGGTCTGTGCATGCACAGAACCTTAGAAAGGGTGGGGGTTTACATTTCTGCAATGGAGATTGTTATGCACAGGCACAGAATCAAAAATCAAGATGGCGCCACCAACAATAGAGCCGGTTCGGGTGCCTGGGCAGCTGAGTTACTAAATACTTGACTGAGCCAGTCCAAATCAGTAGCAACTCACCTCTGTTTCTTCTCCCTTGATCCTTAGGTCATAATCCTATACATGTTTCTAAGTGTAATTCAACATGATTTATTTTAAAATAGACCTTTACACAGTATTAGTGGTGTGGGGGGGGAAATGTTGAACTTGTTGAATGAATACCCTAAACTGGTTCAGATGATGAAGTTATTATGTAGAGCATGGGTCTCGAACTTGCGTTGTTCCATTGTCATGTGATATATTGTGACTTTTCCCCCCTTCGCTAAAACAGGGGTGAGCATTGAGGGATAGCATCAAGAACACAGGAAGTGATAGTATCGCTCTATTTTGCACTAGTGAGGCTACTCTTGGAATTTGACATTCAGTTCTAGCCCCCACTATACAAAAACGATTCTGAGGTCCTAAAAAGGGTGCAGAGGAGAGCAACAAAGATGACAAGAAATTGTGTGATGAACTAGATACTGTATGTTTAGCTTAATGAAGAGAAGACTTAGGAGTGACATGATAGGAATCTTCCAATATTTGAAGGGCTGTCACAGAGAAGAAGGCATTGATCTATTTTCCATAGCACCTGAGAGCAGGACAAGAAACAATGGGTGAAAGTCTGTGGCAAGAAGATTCAACCCAGAACTAAGGACAAATTTCCTGACAGAACAATTAATCAATGGACTGGTTTGCCTCTCAGAGTTGTGGGCAATGGACAACTATTTGGCCAGGATGGTATAAGAACTCCTGCCTTGGGCAGGGGGTTGGACTAGAAGGCTTCCAAGCTCGCTTCCAGCCCTATGATCCTATGTCATCACTTGAACCTACAGTAGTTAACTTGGGTTAGTGAGGGTTAGTTTTAGCTCAGATCAGTCCTGGGGCTATTTGACATTACACTATTATCAGTCACCAACATTGTACAAATGGGAAGAGAAGTTAACAGGAAATTCAACCTGTCTTGCTCCATTGGTACAAGCTTCCACCCATTGCTTCTGGTCCTGCTCTCAGGTGCTATGGAAAATAGATCAATGCCCTTTTCTCTGTGACAGGCCTAGTATGGCTCTTTGATTTTGGATGGTATAAAATAATGAGAAGGGTAAGCAAGACTCTGTCTTCATTGTGCCACACCTGATTCCAACCACAATGAAGAGCTTTTCCCAACAGATCCTTTCAAAGCAAGAAGTGACAATTCCTCAACCATCTTTGGTGTACCTGGGAAGTCAGTCCACATTTGACTGGGATATTTGTGACTGTGTGCTGATGACCCATGAAAATATTTCTGTCAGGGCTAATAATGAGAGATACTGGGAGTTGTAGTTCAGCAACCTCGGGAGGATGAGGCTATTGGTCTCTAAATGATGGCAGTGAAGTTGAAACTGAGGGAAGAAGCAGGCAATTGGATACACGTGCACACACACAAACACGCACACTCACACACTGTATGGTTCAAGTTTTATTTCCATGATGGAGGGCCAGGTTGGTGTCTACCTTCAGTTGGGCAAACATACTGATGACTTTCAGCTAGTCACTTTCTCTCAGCACAATTCACCTGACAGAGTTGTTTTTTGGGGGTGGGGAGGGTGGGAAGAGGGATCTCTATATGCACTACTTCGATAATATGATTAAATCTGATGATGAAAGCAGTTCCTGGGGAACAAGTGATAAAAGATACCACTGATGTTACCCAGTTGGGTAATGAAACTTCTGCCAAAAAACAATCAAGTCCACACAGCTCCAAGGATCCACAGGTAGAACTGTACTTACTGTAACCTTGGTTACCAGTTGGAAGGAGAACTACTGGGCGATTCACCTAAGTTAGGAAGGCCCTTTAACTCCAAAATGTCAACTACAACAGCAGCTCAATAACTGGGTTCCCACTAAACTCAAACTGAACAATCCACATCTAACACACAGGTGGGCAACCTGCAGCCCTCAAAACTCTTTTTTTGTGGCCTGAAACTTCCTTTGTGTGCTAAAAAGCAGTGATGTTTTTTTTTGTGCTTTCCTGAAGCAGGAAATACATTAAAACTGGAATGTAAGCTTGAAAAGAATCTTAATAAGCATTGAAAACATTGTTCATTCATATTATCATCTTGGCCCTCTGGTCTTGGTCACTTCCCAAAATCCTATGCACCTCAGCTATGTTGCCCACCCATCTTGTTTAGGTTGTATGAATCATATCAGTGCGTACATACACGTACTGTATTGTAAATGATATTGCTTGGAATTTACCAGCAGTAGTCTGAATGTAGGAGGGCGGATACAGATTAGAAAACTGTTCTGAGATCTAAAAGAAGTTCCTTGACTCAGTTTCCTTATCTCTGGACAGAGAGTCAGAGATCACACCAAGCTTCTACCAGTGAATCTCAAAGTACTGTTAGTAGATTCCCACCAATCTGAAATCTGCCTATCTATATTCTGTTTCTGCTCAGCCCTCTGCTGAAATTCCTGTTTGAGTCATCCATGATTCAAGTCATCTCAGGGAGACTGGGGTGGGGGGGAGGGGAAAAGATCAAAATAATAAGAGAAAATTGTTTCTTGGCTAATTCTTCACAAAAGAATCAGATTGTCTAGCTCTGAGTCATCCCTATTAATGCCAGGGAGCAGGGATCCCTGTAGAGAACACTGCAAAGGAGAGATGGAGGGTTATCTTTTCCTCCTCAGCACGACTAGAACTTAAAGTGGAAAGGGAGGAGGGGGGGTAAAGGAGTCACAGCTTGAATATAAAAAAAGTAATGGTGCTAGTGAAAACTCCCCCCCCCCACCAACTATTCCAGGCTTTTTAAGAGCTGCATCTCTCTTACGTTGCATGCCAGAAATTGAATAAAGAAAAAGAAGGCAATGTAGTTGCATGTCTAATTTACTTCTGCATCTCCAGATAGCACTACTGCACATCCATCCATATGTGGATAGGAAGCCAAATGGTATGATACGTTGAATGCCTATTCAGCTTTGCCATGCGGGTGGATGGGGGGGGGGCAGGGAAAGAAGAGTGGAATCCCTTAATTACATCATTTTTTTCAACAGAAATCCTCCCCTGTCCTCCCATTGTGCCAGAGTCCAAATCAGGATCCTCTAAGAAATTTTACCCCTTTTTCAGGACTGGATAATAAAACAAACTTTGTGGTTTTGGTATATTGCTTTACTGCTGATAAGAGAGCTCATATTGCATATATGCAGAAGGTTAGGTGGGCTAGTGTATATGTGTATGTATATGTGTATCAGAGGTGGTATTCAGCTGGTTCTTTCCGGTTTGGGTGAATTAGTAGCAGCGATTGTGAGAGGCTCTGCCCACCCACCCAACATAATGTGTGACCTTCTGCATATGTCAGCGCGCTTACATTTGCGAACCAGTAGGGAAGGTAAGTGAATCCCACCACTGATGTGTATGTGTACGTACATGATGCATATATGTCTGATGTAAATGTATATGTGTATGATGTAAATGTAAAAGTGTATGCATATCTATATGATGTGTATGATGTATATGTATATGTATATGATGTATATGTGTATGTATATGGTGTATATGTATATGCATATATTCATTATGAGCCATGATGGCACAGTGGTTAGAATGCAGTACTGCAGGCTACTTCTGCTGGCTGCGAGCTGGCTGCAATTTGGCAGTTCAAATCCCATCAAGTTCAAGTTTGACTCAGCCTTCCATCCTTCCAAGGTCAGTAAAATGAGGACCTAAATGGTTGGGGGCCTTATGCTGACTCTGTAAACAGCGTAGAGAGGGCTGTAAAGCACTGTGAGGTGGTATATAAGTCTAAGTGCTATTGCTATATGATAGGTGTGTGTGTGTGTGCATCTGTATGTGTATGTGTATATGTGTATATGTATATGTGTGTAGATGCATGTATATGTATGTACGTACACACACACACACACACACACACACACACACAGAGTGTATTTCGGTGCCATACATTTCACATCCTGTCTAGCTTGCTTTCTTATTTATTTATTTTGATTTACAGGCAATCCTCCGCTTATGACCATTTGTTTAGTGACTATTTAGTTACAGTGGCACTTTAAAAAGTGACTTATGACCAGTTTCCACACTTATGACTCTTGCAGTATCCCCGTGGTCAGGTGATCAAAATTCGTGCATTTGGCAACTGGCATATATTTATGATGGTTGCAGAGTCCTGGGCTCATGTGGTCACCTGTTGTAACCTTCTGGTAAGCAAAGTCAATGGCGAGCCAGATTCACTTAACAACAGTGTTGCTAACTTAACATCTGCAGTGATTCACTTAACAATTGTAGTAAAAAAGATCATAAAATGGGCAAAACTCATTTAACAACTATCTTGCTTAATAATGGAAATTTGAGGTTCAGTTGAGGTTGGTAAGTCAAGAACTACTTGTATATAGGCACTAATCTCACAAAACAGTAAATCAGGGGTGAAATGCTCTGAAGTCTGCTACTGGTTCGCTTCACGTGCGCATGCGTTACTGCGCAGTGCTGAAAATGGAGGATTAAGAAGCCTTTTCTGAGTCTGCAAAGGTAAGTAGAACAGCGAGAGAGGAACAGCTGTGCCGTGCGATTTAGATTCACTAGGAAACAGGATTTCCTGCTTTCTAGCGAATATAAATCGCGTGGCACGGCTAATTGTCACACAGCTGATTGTTGGAGTTACTGGTTCTGGCAAGCCTGTAGCATTTTTTACTACTGGTTCAGGTGAACCAGTCCGAACTGGTAGCATTTCACCCCTGCAGTGAATGCCTACGTGGCAAACAAAATTAAAATCAAAATGTTCTATGAATAATCAAAGATAACAAAAGAGACGTACATTTATCCCCGAAGTCCAAAAGCATTCTATTTAGCCTCTTGGCCCAAATTCTTAGAGGAACAATCAGATGTTTAATGCCTTATGAATGGCTAAAGAGTCCAGGTTACTCAAATCTTGAGCAGATGCCATTCTGTAGGGCAAATGCTGCAATAGACAGGGCACAACTCCTAAGTCCCACCAGATCAGCACCCCTCCAAACCTTTAGGGACTGGTTCTGTGGAGAGAGTTTTTTTCTGCGGACTGGAGGGTTCATGGTTTTGTGTGCTGCCTGCATCCCGCAGATGGGGCTTTGCTTGTTTGCATGGTTTTGCCAGTTTTTGGCATGCCGTGGCCCGGTGCTAGTCCACGGACTGGAGTTTGGGGACCCCTGCACCAGATGACACAGTCTAATAGACGGAACCTGGAACTTGTCCTCCCTGCTGGTTGTGATTGGGCAAGCAGAGACAATAGGAGAGAAGCTTGTATTTATACTGGTTTGTATCTATTTTGAAATACCGACAGCTTATTCTTTAACCATATATTCTGGTGTGTCTCTAATGAAAAGAGAATGAGCTCATTTTGGGTTTTAAAACTTTGGAGGCCAAAATATTGTTGAATGCATGAATGTAGCAAATAGCAGACAACGTACAGCCTTTAGCTCATATAGAGCCGAGGTGACGCAGTGGTTAGAGTGCAGTACTGCAGCCACTTCAGCTGACTGGTAGCTGCAGTTCAGCGGTTCAAATCTCACTGGCTCAGGGTTGACTCAGTCTTCCATCCTTCCAAGGTGGGTAAAATGAGGACCCAGACTGTGGGGGCAAGATGCTGACTCTGTAAACCGCTTACAGAGGGCTAAAAGCCCTATGAAGCGGTATATAAGTCGAACTGCTATTGCTATTGCTATTGCTATTGCTAGTATTGCATAATACTGCTGAGCAATGATCAATACATGAGGAGAATATTACAGATGTGTTTTTCATCAAATACCTACCGGTGAGCACTTTGGGGAATTATTGGTGAGGATAGAGCATTCTTTAATGTAGTCCTAATAGTGGAATAACAAACACATTGGAAAATGCAGCCACAGGGGTTTTCAGAGGAGGAAAATGGGTGGCATCTGCTGGACTGCTGAAGTAATTGATAGATTGATCTTGCTCATAAGTAAATGAAGGGATAATGAGGCTTTCAAAGTCTTCTTTTATTTGCATAATATTGACCCCAGGAAATAAGAGAATGAAGAAAATTCTCAAACAGGTTATTTGTATCTATTTTTCTTAGATGGATTTTTCTATTAATATGAACGGTTAGGTGTCTATGTTTTAATTCCTAACAAAAAGCTAATGATTACATTTTTAAAAAAGTTACTATGTATCACTGGATCTCTTATTTACAGTTCAGTCCAGTCATACTGTCCAGCATTTTTGAGTCCACATAAAGTTACCAATGGTTGCTAAGACGAATTAGGATAAAATTTTATTAGTTTAGATATTTTTAGCTACCGAAATGTTGTTATATAACTGAACTTGTCTCAATTCTTTGGTATTTTTGGTATTAAAAAAAATAAAAGGAGCGATTTATAATTTTTAAAAACATTGTTGGCTTGATGACATCCATAGTTTTTGCTATGAACAGTGTTGAAGTAGAAAATGCCCAAGATGTCTTTGCCAGACATGTCAAGGAACTTTTTTTTAATAAAAAAAAGTATTTAAATAAACATTTTTTTATGAGGGAGGAACAGAAAGGATTGCAATGGTGAAGCCAACTGAATGTGGGAAACAATTTCAAACAGATGGAGAAAGGCTGCCTTTGGGTGGATAAAAGTGAAAAATTATCTCTCTTGAGGGTGGAAATCCCACCTTGACTCTCTCTGCATGTGTATACTCATCTGTAGGGTCGGTAGCAAAGCCTTTCCTGAATGTTCAGGAGCTATTATTTCTAACGGAAAGAGTAAAATATATTCCAGATGTACAATTAAGTAGGCTGGAAATCTGATCACTCTGCTCCTTCATTCATAAAATTATAGTTCTCAAAAGAGACATGGGTTTTTATGTGTCTGTTTAAAATGACGGAGAATTATCAAATGGTCTCACTTTTTCTCACTCTTTAACATGTTTGCTCTTATCTTGTTGAGCATTAATCATTATTGGATATTTAATTTTTCACAATGATAAACTGTTTTATGCATTTAATTGAATGTTCCCACTTTACACTGGGGGAAAAAATGAACCCTTTTCATGACTGTCTATTAAGACCCTATATCATGAGCAGACATTTTGTGCGGTAGCCTGATTTCAAATATGATTTAAAACCAAAGAGATTGATAGCACCTTTAAGATGAATGAATATTATTATCATAAGCAATTCTGGATGAAGTCTTTCTCCAAGAATTTCTTTGCATCTGGCCCTCCGTGCAAGCTCCAGCACCTCATATTCAAACACTTGTGGGAATCCTAGGCAATTTCACAGAGAAAGCGGCGAAAGACTTCGGATCACAGAGAAGATTTCCATGAATGAGACTCAGTATTCATGAGGTTGGCTTTAAAGATAGATATAAGTATATGAAAAGCATCTCCAGAGAGGAGGTCCTGTAAATAAAGTGTATTTGAGGGCAGTTTTACAGTATGTTTAAGATTCTGTGATGAATATAATTTTATATAATGTGGGAATATTGTTGGAGAAGGATAGAATTTTGGGAAGGATCATTAGAGCTTACATTTTAGGGCTCACAGCTACCCTCAGGATGAGCATTACGATGGGCTGGAGGCACATTGGAGACTAGTGGTTTTAACTGGAAGCTATTTTTTTTGCAAGGTGAAGGTCATACTGTGCTGCCCAGATAAAAGTAGATGATAAATTTTATATTAGACCTTATCATTCATAAACTGCATCCACCTACTTGCCAGCTGTCACAAATTTCCAAGGATTGCCACATTTTTTTCAAATTTGCTGCCTTAGAGCAAAACACTGCCCCAGAAAAGAATAATAAAACTGCATCTCAAATAGCTGAAATTAATCAATTTTGAATAGTTCACCTGTCCTTCACAAATCTAACTAAACACACACACACACACACAGAGAGAGAGAGAGAGAGAGAGAGAGAGAGAGAGATCCAAAGTAAAAAAAAACCTAGTACATAATAACATATCCAAGATTTTAGGAGCTATTTTGATGAGCAATAGATTGGAGAAGAGCAAAAAGATGTGTAGGTCAGCTTAGCTACCTTTGATCCAATTCTAGTACATGCAATATGAATTACAAATTGTTTTTCCTGACTAGATGTCATGTGTTCATATATGAATTCCTTTGCACATCATCCTCTATACAATCAGGCTTCTGTCAATCAGGCAATGATATGCTTTGGAGGTTCAGGAATCCACTGTGTATATTGTAGGGGATTCTGATAGCAATGTAGATACTTACAGTGGATGTGCTTCAAAGCTGAGAGTCAGTGAGTCCTATGAACTATGTAGCCAATTGTGAGAATGCTTCCACTGTGGCTTTTCCGCAAATTCTGACAGTTTTACGATCCATCCCTCCATTGTAGCAATCTCAACACTCTTCCATCTTTCTGCATATAATAATCTTGGTGCTGTTACCATCTACGAAAGTAATTTTCCATGAGTCTTTTCTAATTCAGTATCCATAAGTTCCAATAAAAAAAATTCTGATTTCATTGCAATATTAATCTTTAAAATATGTTGCATTGTTGTATCTACTTGCATGCAAAATGTCTTGGCTTTTTCACAAGCCTACCATGCATGGTAAAATGTCCGTTCGTGTTTTTCACATTTCTTGCAGTGGTTTTCAAAGTTAACCTGGCGTGCAGGAATGTGGCAGATGGAGCATTCATTGGCCTCGGGACGTGAAGAAGCAAGCTTGATGTGTATATGTCAGTTTGCTATAAAATGACATAGGAGGAAAAGCTGTGGAGAGTTGGCAGTTCTAATGTGGCAAATGATCAGGTTGGTTTTTTTTCACATTCTAATGTCTTTTCTAATCACAGTGTTTCCTTTTTTGTGATAAAAAAAAACATTCATAGATAGACTGCATAATGGTAACCACTTGCAAGATACCGACTGGCTAACTACATTTTAAGTGAGTGTGTTTTGTAAAGGCAAGCTGATCGGTTAGGTTTTGGTTTGGTATGTCATTACAAGCCAGAGACCTAAGGAGACCATGGTTCACTTGATGATGTGTGAGGGTTGTATGAACATAACCCATGCAAATTTATGTATTTAGGGGGTACAGGGAAGGCATTTCCATCCAGCAGATTAATGCCATTTAAAGGGGTTACTGAAAGTTACCAAATGATTGTGCTGACTAGAACATCTCTAATATCTCTAAGTGCATCTCTAAGTGCATTTAACCACTGCGCCGAGGTGGCGCAGTGGTTAAATGCAGCACTGCAGGCTACTGCTAGATCAGCAGTTCAGCGGTTCAAATCTCACCGGCTCAGGGTTGACTCAGCCTTCCATCCTTCCGAGGTGGGTAAAATGAAGACCCGGATTGTTGTTGGGGGCAATATGCTAACTCTCTGTAAACCGCTTAGAGAGGGCTGAAAGCCCTATGAAGCGGTATATAAGTCTACTGCTATTGCTATTGCTATATTATTCACAGCTGATTCATAACCATGCCAAATATTAGAGACTATTTCTTTACTAATGAGGACAATATTTCTTACTTAGTTTACATTAGGTAAAGGTAAAGGGTCCCCTCGCACATATGTGCTAGTCGTTCCCGACTCTAAGGGGCGCTGCTCATCTCTGTTTCAAAGCCGAAGAGCCAGCGCTGTCTGAAGATGTCTCCGTGGTCATGTGGCCGGCATTACTAAATGCCGAAGGTGCACTGAACACTGTTACCTTCCCACCAAAGTAGTCCCTATTTTATTACTTACATTTTTTATGTGCTTTCGAACTGCTAGGTTGGCAGAAACTTGGACAAGTAACGGGAGCTCACCCTGTTATGTGGCACTAGGGATTTGAACCAGGGTCCATAAGGGTCCATTTAAACAAATCCCTGGAATGCCTGTGTAACACTCATAGCAGAGTCTTTTTATGTAACATTTGTCTTTTTAAGCCACAACTTCTCTCTAGAAATGATTTTCTTTCTACTGTATGCAGCTTGGGGGAAATAAACATTTTTAAATTAGTTGCTCATCAAAAAATGGTGCACCTTCCCGTCTCTCTTGATTATGAGGAGATTCTGTGTCCGAATACCGTTTTTTTCCCTTGAAGAAGCCAGTAGGGGAAACTTTCTGAACATCAAATGTTGTTCTCCTTTTTCTCCTTTTCTTGCTCATGACTCATCTGCTGTGAATGCCAGCACACAGCCAAGACCCATTTAAGCCACTTCAGAGAACAGTATGTTGGCCAAGAGAGAAGAGAATCGAAAGGAGGCTTTGATAGTGGGCACATCTTTAGAAAGGCCTCGCTTGCAGATTTAAATAGATCAATAGCTGTCTCTGGATAGCATTTCTCATCATGACAAAATACAATTGTCCCATCTCCACCCTTTTGAACTCCTTGACTGAAGAAAGGTATTATAACATAAACATCCAGAGCAGAATTCTGAAAATTAATTACTTGTCACAGTGCATTTCTGGCCCTTACCTGAATGTCTATTATCCATGTCCTGTGAGAGGCTAGAGAGATCCTCACATAGAGCAGCACAGGGGCAGAAGAACTGCACATTGATCTACTGAGTGTGTCTTTAGGCTATCAAAAGTCCTGTGCACCTAGCCAGCTGGTTATTTTAAGACTTTGATGCTACCTCAATATTGGAGATCTTTTTTAAAGAGCTGAACTAATCTCTTTCTAACTGCTTGACTGGAGTGTGAATTCAATAGTATACCATATAATGGATGTGCACTTGCCCCTGCGGATGAGAAACAGTCAATACCTTTGGACATATCCTTTGATATTGCTTCTCTTTTATGGATCTTTGTATGGAACACATTTCACCTCTACCACTATACCGTCTTCGGTACTCAGAAACAAATTTCTCTCTTTTAAGCAGACAAGCATTCTAATGCCACCTACAAAGTAGCTAAGTATTTAGACTGGAAGAATCTGTTGGGATCTTCTAAAGCAGGGGTGTCAAACACGCGGCCCACAGGCCGGATGCATCACACACTGGCCACGCCCACCCTGGTTTAGCAAAGGGGGGGAACAGTCACTATACGTCATGTGACGACGTGATGACATGTTTGACAGTTTGACACCCCTGTTCTAAAGCAAAATATGTCTGTTTCACCTGACCACATTCAGCTGCATTTTCAGTCTCTTCAAAATGGCATGAAAAAATTCTACCATACCTTGGACTATAGTAAACAGTTATTATTCTTTTTTGGGGTGGGGAGGCGTATGGCTTTATAAATTCTTAGAAAGACCACACCTGCAATACTGAGTTTTGGTCACCACACTCATGATGTTGAGAATTTGGAAAAGGTGCAGAGAAGAGCAACTAAGATGATTGGAGGATTGGGGACTAAAACATATGAAGAACGGTTGTAGGATTTGGGCTTGGATAGTCTAGAGCAGGGATACTCAACCTTTTTATACCTACCGCCCACTTTTGTATCTCCGTTAGTAGTAAAATTTTCTAACCGCCCACCGGCTCCACAGTAATGGTGATTTATAAAGTAGGGAAGTAACTTTACTTTATAAAATTTATAAAGCAAGAGTTACAGCAAACCCCTACCGCCCACCATGAAAGCTGGAATGCCCAGTAGTGGATGGTAGGGAGTAGTGGGCGGTAGGGACCAGGTTGACTACCCCTGGTCTAGAGAAAAGAAGGACTAGGGGTGACATGATAACAGTATTCCAGTAATTAAGGGGTTGCCACAAAGAAGAGGGATTCAACCTATTTTCCAAAGCATCAGAAGGCAAGACAAGAAACAGTGGTTGGAAACTAATCAGGGACGTGCAGTCACTAGAGGCAAGGGAGGCGGAGCCTCACCAGTCTTCTCAGGAAAAAGAAAGAAATTTAAATATATTTTTTTAAATAATTAAAGCCAAGATAGTTGCTACCAGATTCCAGCTCACAGTGGCTTGGTGTCTGCTTAGTGTTAACCAAAGCAGGAGGCGAGAGAACTCGGGGCCTCTTTTCCATAAGGAATTTTTCACCTTCTAAAAGTTAATAAAGAGTTAAAAGGCAAAGAAGTTCAGATGGAAAAGAGGCACTAATTCTCCCGCCTCCTGATTTGGAAGCAGCCAATCGTGTCTTCTTGAGCACGCTTACGTTGGGCGGGGTGTGCTTCAGAGGAGAGAGGAGTGGGCGAGAAGGAGGAGGCTGCCTCTTTGCTGCAGACCTGGGCGCTTGGCGGCTCCCGCAATGCAAAGTGCCCCACCATCCCCGATGCTGCCACCCGCTGCCCCGGCCTGCTTCTCCAGGCTCCGCCGCTGGAAGTCCTGGAT
Source organism: Thamnophis sirtalis (assembly GCF_051295495.1). Classification (NCBI taxonomy): domain Eukaryota; kingdom Metazoa; phylum Chordata; class Lepidosauria; order Squamata; family Natricidae; genus Thamnophis; species Thamnophis sirtalis. The sequence goes on from NW_028261383.1 coordinate 94,404,966, forward strand.
CGCCTCTGGGGGAAGGCTGGGTGAGAAGCGGAGCGAAGCTTCTCTGCGGTCTCCCGGCGCTGCGCAGAGGCTCTTGCAGGAGCATGTGTCAGCGGCTGGTGGCCTGGAGCGGCCCCGGCTGTGAGACAAGGGAGCACTTAAAGCAGCCTCTGCCGCCGCCGCCACCGCCCCTCCTTCGCCCGGCGGGGCGGTGGTGGCGGCAGCGGCAGCGGCTACTTTAAGTGTTCCCTTGTCTCACAGCCGGGGCTGCTCCAGGCCACTGGCCGCTGACACGTGCTCCTGCAAGAGCCTTTGGGCAGCGCCGGGAGGCCGCAGAGAAGCTTCGCTCCGTTTTTCACTCAGCCTTCCCCCAGAGGCGATCCGGAACTTCCAGCAGCGGAGCTTGGAGAAGCAGTGGACGCAGGGACAGCGGGGGGCCAGCGGGGCACTTTGCATCGCGGGAGCCACCAAGCGCCTTTGCTGCAGACCCGGGCGCTTGGTTGCTCCCGCAATGCAAATTCCCCCCCCCCGAGGCCGACCGCTGCCCTGCTGAGCCTCACCAGGTATCAACCTCACCGCACGTCACTGAAACTAATCAAGGAGAGTAGTAGCCTGGAATTAAAGAGAAACTTCCTAACAGTGAGAACAAATAACCAGTGGAACAGCTTGCCTTCAGAAATCGTGGTCGCTTCATCACTGGAGGTTTTTAAGAAGAGACTGGACACCCACTTGTCTGAAATGGTGTAGAGTCGCCACCTTGAGCAGGGGGCTGGACTAGAAGACCTCCAAGGTCCCTTCTATTCTATTCTATTCTATTCTATTCTATTCTAATTTGCCATTTCTTGAAAGCATTCCTTGATCAGATATGGGCCCAGCCTTTTGGGGGGAATATATACAGCCCAATTACCAAAGAATCAAGGGAAATAGAACATAAAAGTCTACATAATTCCACTAGATGATGTCATAGGCTCCTTTGTGGGAGGAGGTGGAAGTAGAGGAGGGAGAGAACAAATCAAGTGCTAATTAGTACCTATAATATTGAAAGGAAAATAAATATTCAGATAGCTTCAAGATTACTGAAGTGGAGCGAGAGAGAGAGAGAGAGAGAGAGAACATGTTTTTTTTTTGTTTTTTTTAAAGACAACTAAGCAAAATCTTAGCTCTCAAAAGCTTTGAAGTCTATTTGAACACCTATGTAATAGCCTGGGGGATTTGGCAGTGCTATGGAGAAGGGAAGTAGTGAAGCAGAGAGATTTCTGTGGACCTTCGTTGCTTTGAAACATGAATGACATAAAGGCCAATCCATCTCGCCTCTTCTAGGCAAACCAATTAAAAAAAAAGATGTGCTATGAGATAACCAATTTTGAGATGTTGGAAGGCATTAAACTCCCTAACTTCTTACCATGCACAGATACTTCACTTTTTGCTTCTTTCTTGCTCCTCTGATTCTTATGAGCAGCTTTTGAATGACAGGTTTGGCATCTGATGTGGACTAAAGTGTCCTCTTTTCTGCTTCCCATCTTTCCATGGTCAGCTCACACCCATGGTAGGCTTTCAGAAGTTTGGAATGAGCGATATATTTATTTACTGTTGTGTCTGCAGACATTTGTGGTCTGCTTTACTATTTCTCAAGAAATGCTCATGAAGGCTTCTAGCAGCCTTCCTTTCCCCAGCAGCAAAGATGGATTCTAGGTTCCAAAAAGCCTAGTTCATGAAGCAAACAACAAATACATACTAAGAAAAAGAAAAAAGAGAGAAACTTTTTTTAAAAAAAAATCCAAGTACAGAGAAAGATCCTGCAATGATTCAAGAACCCAGGAGACCAAGTATAAGGTCACTTTAATGCCTCTCTAAGCCATGAATCAAGCAGTGGATTTGTCATCAAACTGAATTTTTGCTCATGACTCAAGTTCTTGCCCTTATCCTCAATACACAGAACCTAACTTTAGTTTAAGCTGAAGAGGGGGGTCAACTTATTTTCCAAAGCACCACAAGGCAAGGCAAGAAACAATGGGTGGAAACTAATCAAGGAGAGAAGCAACCTGGAATTAAGGAGAAACTTCCTAACAGTGAGGACAATTAACAAGTGGAACAGCTTGCTTGCAGAAATCATGGGGACTCCATCACTGGAGGGTTTTAAGAAAAGAATAGGCAGCCACTTGTCTGAAATGGTATACTATAGGATCTCTTGCTTTAGCAGGGAGTTGGACTAGAAGAACTCCAAGGTCCCTTCTAGCACTACTCTGATTCATTCATTCACTCTTCCCAATTTCTGATCTTTGTGTATTGTAACACTTTCAATTCCCATCTCATCCAATCATTTTTCATGACAATAATTGGAGTTGTATTCCAGCAGAGGCTTTGATTGTGAATTGCTTGTGATTGATCTATGCTATTATTACCCTGAAAGATTATTTTGTTAACATATGAAAGACTGAGAATAAAGATTTACTTCTAATGAATAGTGTGTTTTGTGTTCTATAGCAAACATTATCTCAGATTCAAGGACAGTAAGAAGAATGGAGGACAGTCACCTCATTCATATATTTCAGATCATACAGTATTGTCCTCATAAATAGTTATGCTTGTGTGCAACTGCTTTCAAAAAGAAATTATTTACAGAGCTGTGCAACAGTCTGAGGTCACGTTTAAATTTGTTGTTGTAGCAATGACATAATGACCATACATAATTATATCTCAGTCTCCTTATTACAATACAACCAGAAAATACAGGAAATTTGTGTGCAGAATCCAAAACATAAAAAAGCAGAAAAAAGAGTTTCGATGGCCCAAAGTGACAAATATGTTGTGTGGCCTTCCTTTACACCTGGGCAGACACCTGGCCCCCATAAACCTAAATGGAATGGAACCCAAAGTACTGCCATTGCGAACATCTGTAGGTGTCCTACTATGTCATGCCAAAAAACCTGCTGTGGAAAAAGGTTTATTAGATCAGGTTTGTGCAAGATATGCTTAAGTACTACATAGAGTACCTACACTTGTTGTATGAGTGTAATTCATTGAAAGCCTACTAATAAGCCCAACTTTCTATCACATCATTGCAGTCAAAATGCCAAGGATCACAGAATTTGACAGACATAAAATCATACTTTTGCATCAACAAGGCTGCTCTCAAAGGGAAACCAACAAGCAAACAATATTCAAGATGTGGTATTCAAGACCAAGTGGCCATAAAACTTTAACTGTTTTAGCAAAGTTTTATGACCATTAAAAACTTTGCTAAGACAATAAAGCAGATGGTGACCAAGACTTTTGCACAGTACTGTATATGCCAAATAGCTAGGTAGCTCAAAAAGACAATACAGGCTATTGTTTTCTGCTTTATCTGTCAAATTTCACTATACTGAAATGCTTTTTTCTAAACAATTCCCAGGAAGTCTAGGGCAACCTACTTTCTCCAAAAGGCATCCAGTTTACACGAATGTGTCCAGCTTCCATATTCCATCTAGAACCAAACTGATAAAGATATGATTTTTAAAAACAGCCATTTTTCCTCTTCTCCTTTGATTGTGTTTATCTTCTTCCCATTGAAGGATTTAGCTTTTCTCACCTTGAATGCTTGCATACAAATTGTAGGGGGGGGGAGTTGTTTGTTTTTTTTTGCTTATGGCTAATGGGCTACTATTGGTTTTATTGCTTTAATTCCATTTCTGTACTGCAGAAATGTACTGTAATGATTCACAAACTCTGGGAGACAATAGATGGAGGGATGTTAGAAGAATGCCCTCAGGGAGATTTTTCCCCCCAAGCAAGTTTACCAGTTTAATGCAAAAATTTATTGAATGCAATGCAACATAAGAGTTCCAGAGCACTGGATCAGTGATAGCTAACCTTTTTGGTGCAGAGTCCCAGCAAAACCCCAAAATGCAATGCAAACACCCCTGTAACATGTGCCCACCCACGCACATGCACCCCCTCTGTGCATGTGTGCATGCCCCCTGTGCATGTGTGCATGCCCCCTGTGCATACATGTGCATCCCCCCACAAGTCCCCTACCCCCCCTCACCCATTTTTGGTTTCCAGGGCGGTGCAGAAAGCTTTCTGGTCCAAAATGGGGTGTGGGTGGCGTCGTGCAGCACCCCCGTGCCTGTTTTGGCTTTCAGGTTGGTGCAAGAGACCTTCAATGCCGAAATCGAGGCACAGGGGCGCATGCACATGAACCCTCCCAAATGCAATGCAGGCGTCCCCAGCACACCCCTTGTGCATGTGCAGCAGAGACCTGAAGACCAGCTGGCCAGCAGGAGGCACACGCACATGTGCAGTGGAGCTAGGCTGGGGCCACGGCTGGTGTGCCCCAAGAGAGGGCTCTGCATGCCACCTGTGGCACGTGTGCCATAGGTTTGTCATCACAGCCCTAGATGGAGCTTCTTTTTGTAAACACATTTGCATTTGTCAATTTGGTGCAGTGGTTGAGGCATCAGGCTAGAAACTAGAACATCTTGAATTCTAGTTCCACTTTAGATAGGAAGTCATCCAGGTGACCTTGCGCCAGACATTAACTCTTAGCCCTAAGCAGGAGCCAATGGCAAACTACTTCGTGGGGAGGGGGGAACCTTGTCAAGAAAACTGCAAAGACTTTGCAGGACTCAGCAGACTCAAAGGAACCCTTTCAACGAGGGAACAATTATGCCAGGAGGTCACAATAATTCTCTGGTCCACATTTTGCAGATGGAATTAGGGCAATGGGGAAAAGAGGAAAGGCACTGAGAAAACATAAGAAAGTGGTGGCAAGAATTGGGGAATAATTTACAAGGGCCAGGCTGAGAGATGAAGAGCCGAAGGACTTTGACTATTATCTCAGCAGAATACAGGACCCAAAGCATCTTCTATTATGCCAGTGTTTTTCAAGTTGCATTGCTTTAGGATATTCAAGACAAGATAATTTAGGGCAAGGAAATGAGCCATTCTCCCTCCAATTCCCAACCCCCATCCATGACTTTATTGAATGAAAATGAATGTCTTCGAAATAAACCTAGATTTCAGGAATTGTGCAAAATTTAACAATGTCTCATTTTCCATTAGAAATGTGATTAATTTATTTTTGGGGGGATGAGGTTTTTCCAACATAATGGTTTTATTTTCCAACTTTATAAGGTGTTGTTATTACATCTGTATGTGCATGCATGCGTGTGTAATTATTAAAAGTAAGTGGCATATTTATTTCTTGCCCAACTCTGACCCCAGCGAACTGTAAATTTTTACACATCCAAATAATCTTTTTAAGGGGTCATGGTATTGCATCTCTGCTCTGACAGCTTTGACATTTTAATTGCAGGGCATTTTAAACACTAAAAAAAAACCAGGCTCCAAATCCTGCCCTTGACTTCTCTGATGATTTTATTAAATCAACCTCCATCCTTTGCAGCCCCTTGGTGGATGGAAAAATTAGGAAAATAGAAGCCCGCCCTTCCCATCAAAAGCTGCCAACCTGCTTCAGAAGCTCATGCTATTATTTTCATTTTTAAAAGGCAATCATTCCTTTCAACAACAAAATTATATTTATGCTTAGTAAGATATATGGCTATCTAAAGGCCACAGGAGTGGAAAGGCATAAATCCATGAAGTCCAGGGTTTAAAATTACTTATCCATACAGCAGGTTATATGCAAACTATTTCTAAAGATCATGGGGTTCTGTTAAGCAACCCCGGGCTTTGATGAGCACGGTTAGGTCATAAGTGATGTGTGGCTAAATGTGTCTGAGTCATGTTTGAGGAAGAGTGAATGCGGGAGCAGCCAGATGACTTTAATCAGATGATCAGATTATAAGTGTTTTCTGTTTGTTCAGATATATTCTAAGGCTCTCTTTTGGCTGGAAAACCATGCAACATGTCACATCTTGGGGGTGAAGTGCTGAGTGAATTGTGTGCACTCTGAAATCTGTATTAGTGACACTTTTCATTCTGGGATCAGGCTGCCCTTGAAGAGTATTCGGTGACTTCAGCTTGTCCAGAATGCAGCCGCGCGAGCGATCGTGGGTGCGCCTCGATTCACCCACGTAACACCTATCCTCCGCGAGCTGCACTGGCTGCCTGTTGGTCTCCGGATTCGCTTCAAGGTGCTAGTTGTCACCTACAAAGCCCTTCATGGTATTGGATCTGGGTACTTGAGAGACCGCCTACTGCCAATTACCTCCACTAGACCAATAAGATCCCACAGACTAGGCATCCTCCGAATTCCATCAGCCGCCCAGTGTCGACTGGCGACTACCCGGAGGAGGGCCTTCTCTGTGGCTGCTCCGACCCTGTGGAACGAACTCCCCGTGGAGATTCGTACCCTCACCACCCTCCAGGTCTTCCCCATAGCCCTTAAAACCTGGCTGTTCCGACAGGCCTGGGGCTAAAGACTTGCAGCCCCACTCCGAATGGTATGATTGTTGTGTTTTTTAGCTGTGTATGGTCTTTATGTTCTGTAATTTTGTTTGGTTTTTCCCTTCCCTTGAATTGTGAGCCGCCCTGAGTCCCTTCAGGGAAAAGGGCGGCATACAAATAAAGTAAATTCAAATTCAAATGTGATTTTCCTCTGAACTCCATATCTGCAAACAAGAGTTCAACGAGAAACAGGTTCCAAATTCTCCTCTGGCCTTTGACCTGGGCAAAGTAACATTATTGGGGTATAGAAGCCCCTGTTCTCTGCCACCTCCTGCTTAATTACACAGCCAGTGGGCAAGCCAAGAAAAGGGAGATGAGGTTGCTACTAAACTTGAAAGCATGGCACATTAAGGTGCTGCCACCTGATTCTATTAGGGAAAGGCAAGAAGAAGTGGGACTCAGATCTGCTTTATTAAAGCAGCAAGCAGAGACCCTCCCTGGGGAAGGAGAAGCATGGTAATGCTCAGGAATAATTATGTTGCAAAATAAGTCGCTCTATTGCTGGGGATCTTTTAGCCATTATCTAGTGTGGGAATGAAAAACTGACGCATCAGGGAAAAGTGCTGGTTACAGCAATATCACATTCAGCGGAGAGGTTAGCAACGGAGCAGGAGCAGCGTTGGAAAAAGCTTCCCAACTGTCATTGCCTCAGCAGAAATTTGGGGAGAAATCCAAGTGATTTTCTTTTTAAGCAATTGTTTCTCATTCTTCTCCCAACTCCCAGGCTATTGCCAGAGCATTCTTCCAGCTGGAGAAGCTTTTTGCTGATTCCAAATACGTCTTTCCTCATTCATTCACAGCACAAGGCACAGAGAAGTAGGTACAGAGTTCCTGTTAACAAGGATGGAGATTGCTTCAATCTTCTGCCTTCCTGCACAATGTGGGATAAATGAATGTATGCTGCACAGAAGGCTGCCTGTGCAACCCTGCTTGGTTAATGAGAGTTGACGACTGCTCAAAAATCTTCGGGCGTGGGCAGCAGTTCCAAACACAGCCATGACTCTCGTACCTGTCATTTACAAGGCCAGCAACACAGCCTTAGTAAGCAAGAAAAAGAAGCCACTCATTGAGTTACTTGCACACTCTACAAAACCAAGTGAAACGGACCTAAATCTTTCCTCTGCTTGAAACTGGGTGCTTGATTTACAATCTAGCATCTCATTTTTATGATTATTCCATCTTGATAGAAGGCAATGGGTCTGGTATCTTTTGAATTTCACTTCCTCCTTTACCGTTTGCCTATAATTTATTTCCAAGTATCTGCTGCAAAGAATAAGTAATCTGACGTTTTTAGATATTTTGGCCCCACTGGCTAGGCTGCAGTGGTGGGTTTCAAAAATTGTTCGAACCTACTCTGTGGGTGTGGCCTTCTTTGTGGGAGTGGCTTGCCGCCCATGTGACTGGATATGAAGATGCCGACGACACTTGTCAGAACCACCTTAAATTACCTCACACACAGCACTGGCATGCATAAGAATATGATGTAAACTTGTTTTTTAAAAGGCATCTTTGGTTTGCGTTAAAACAACTTCAACACGGGCATAGTTCTGATTGCACCACAAACGCAGTAGTCATCCTTACCTTTCACAGAGGCACTGAGTTTTATAAATATGAGCATGATAGTGTAGAATAATCATATCCAAGGACCAGTGGTGGGTTTCAAAAAGTTTTGGAACCTCTTCTGTAGGTGTGGCCTGCTTTCTGGGTCCACTGGTGGAACCTCTTCTAACCAGTTCGGTAGATTTGACGAACCGGTTCTACCGAATAGGTGCAAACTGGTAGGAACCCACCTCTGCTAGGCTGGTGGGAGCTGAAGTCAACCATCAGGAGGGCACCATGTATGCTTCTTCATTAAAGAATAACAGAATAACAGAGTTGGAAGGGACCTTGGAAGTATTCTAGTTCAACCCACTGCACAAGTAGGAAACCCTATACCTTTTCAGACAAATGATTGTCCAAACTCTTTTTATAAAAAAGTCCAGTGTTGGAGCACCCAGAACTTCTGGAAGCAAGTCGTTTCATTGATTTTCTATCTGTCAGGAAATTTCTCCTTAGTTCTAGGTTGCTTCTCTCCTTGATTCTGGATAGGTCTCTATTGCTTTCCCAAATGTCTAGCCAAAGCTGTTCCTTTATAGCAAACAGGTCATATTATATTGCCCATACTATATGGGCAATATGGTATATGACTGGGTTATTTAATTAGGTATATATAAGCAATATTTATATTCTTTCTCACTTCAAAGCATCTCTAAGTACCGTGTTTTTCAGAGTATAAGACACACCTTTTTTCCTCAAAAAAGAGGCTGAAAATCTGGGTGCGTCTTATACATCTAATACAACATTTTTTGCCTCCCAAAGCCCCGCCCCTTCACCAAAATGGCCATGCCATAGCCTTATGGAGGCTTTCAGAGAACTCCTGGGGGCCACGGAGGGCAGAAATGAGCAAACAATGGGCCATTTTTTGCCCCCCAGTCCCCAGCAGCACTCTATAAGCTATGCATGCAATTTTTTGACAAAAAACGGGCCCATTTCCCCCCAAAATGGGCCAGTTTTGGGGGGCCCACACCCTCCCAGGAGCACTCTGCAGGTTTGCAGAGTGCAAAAACCTTTTTTTTTTCCTTTTGGAAAGCTCTTTAACTGATTGATGAGAATTACATTGACCAAGTGCTGTGCCAGCAGAAACAAAGTGTTAGGTGCTGCAGATTGTCAGTGATTTCCTTCTTCAGCTCATGGATAAATACACCTGGAAACATCTACCTACCTACCTATTCTCTCTCTTTCCCTAGCTATCTACTGTATTTCTCTCTCCCCCCCCCCGCTTTATCTACCTACGTACGTACCTACTCTCTCTCTCCCTACCTATCTACTGTATTTCTCTCTCTCTCTCTATTTCTCTCTCTCTCTATCCCTTTATCTACCTACCTACTTACCTAACTATTCTTTCTCTCTCTCCTTCTGTCATTTTATGGCTTCAGTATCTTCCAGAGACTTGCTTTCTCTGGTGGTCACTCCTATATGTTGTCTTCTAGAAGCAGACAGGATTTAGTTCAGCTAGGATTGCATAGTCATAAAGTTGATATCCAAATCCTCGGTGTGTATACAGAATTGAAGGAATGAATCAGCAGACATCATGATTGTACTTATTAACCTTTTTGAAGCTCCACCTGTAAGCAGCTGTGGACTTCCATTCTCCCTGCAGATGCAGAAGCATCATTTCATATGATTGTCCGCTCCATGTGAATGTAGTTGGGTTGCAAGATCCTCACTTTAATACTCTTCAAAACTATTGAATGCTGATGAATAAATCAGACTTGCACACTCATTGAAGCTAGTGCTGTATGTTGATCAAAGGCTGAACTACATTCTTTATTTAAAAACAGAGAAGAATTCAGTACAGAAATGGGAATGAGATTTGGCACCAGCAGATGTGCAACCATAGCTAAGAAAGCAGGCAAATTTGTTGAAAATGAAGAAGTACAGCTTAACAATGAATACAATCCTGAGTTGTATAAGAGGCATAGAATCAAGATGAAGTGAAGTATTAGTGCCACTTTACAAAACTCTAGTAAGACCACACCTGGAATTCTGTAACCAATTTTGGTCACCATCAGTGGTGGGTTGCAGGCGGTATGCCCCGGTACGGACATACTGGTGCCTGCCCGGAGCACCAGGTATCGTTCCTTTATGGTGCCTCAGAGGGCCCACCTGCCTGAGCTCCTTACCTGTATTTGAGCTCTTTGGCACTTCCGTGCACGCGCACGGAGTGCACGGCATCTGCATGACGCTTCACCGAGTAGCTGGAGCATCATGAAGGCTCGCGGAGGCGTCGCAAGAGGTAAGAAGGCATGCGCGCGCTGCGTACTTTTATGTGATGGACACTGGAACCCAACACTGGTCACTATACTACAAAAAAGATGTTGAGACTGGAAAAAGTTCAGAGAGCAACAACTAAGATGATTAATGACTTGGAGACAAAAACATATGAAGAACGGTTGCAGGACCTGGGTATGGCCCATCTCGAGAAAAGAAGGACTAGGGATGACATGATAGGAGTATTCCAGTATTTGATGGGCTGCCACAAAGAAGAGGGAGGATCAACGTATTCTCAAAGCACCAGAGGGCAGGACAAGAAACAATGATTGGAAACTATCAAAGAGAGAAGCAACCTGGAATTAAGGAGAAACTTCCTAACAGTGAGGACAATTAACCAATGGAGCAGCTTGTTTCCAGAAATCATGGGCACTTCATCACTGGAGGTTTTTAAGAAGAGAATAGATGGTCACTTGTCTGAAATGGTATAGGCTCTCCTCCTTGAGTAGGGGGCTGGACTAGAAGACCTCCAAGATCCCTTCCATTCTATTTTAATTCTAATTACAGAATGCTTCTACCAAATGTATCAAATGAGTTTGGAAAATTTGAAATCAAAGCTAAATTGTAGAAATATCATTAAAGGAATTAATACCTGGGCAGTCCTTGTTATTCGATATAGAGTAGGAATAGTTGACTGGATCCAGATGGAAACTTGATAACTTGGATAGGAAGATAAGAAAACTAATGACAACGTCCCATGCTTTGCACCCAGAATGTGAAATTGATCAGCTGTATTTGTCAAGAGCCAAAGGGGATAGAGGATTTACAGATGAAACAAACTGTGGAGGAAGAAATGTATGGCTTGAATGACTACATTAAGAAAAGCCAAGAACTGAAGGAAGTCAATTCGGTAAAACTCTTGAAAACAACAAAGATGAAGACTGGGTATAAAAAAATAAACAACTAAAAATTGATTTGTTAATTGGAAGAACAAGCCAATGCATGGTCAATACTTGAAAGAAATGTAAGAAAAAGCCAATAAAAACCCCGCATGGAGTTAGTTAAAATCAGGGGGGTTATAGAAAGAAAATGAAAGCTTTCATTTGAAATTGAAAAACAAGCCCTGTCAACTAATTGCATGAAGGTGAAAATTCAACATCTATCAAATAATAGCAAATATTGCCTTTATAAGGAAGAGAATGAAACAATTGACCATTTGGTCAGTGGCTACAGAAAAAAAATCACAAACTGACCAGCATCATGACCAAATTGTCAAAATTATTCATTAGAAACTTAGCCAGAGGTTTGGGTCTGAATCTAAAAAAAACCCCAAAAACTATTGGAACCATCACATTAAACAGATTTTGAGAAATGAGTAGGTTAAGACTTTATTGGATTTTAAAATCCAACAGACAGGCATCTTCTTCATAAAATGCCTGATATAACAGTTATTGAAAGAGGAAAGTCTGGTTCATTGATGTTGCTATATTGGGCGATACTAAGATTGAGGAAACCAATTGGAAAAAATTGTGAAACATTAGGATTTGCAGATCAAAGATGAATGCTTATGGAAAAAGAAGTCCATTGTTATACCAAGTGTAATTAGAGCCCTCGATAGATATCAAGGCTTCCTTGATATCTGAAAATATTGAATTTATCACAGCTAAAAACCTAATTTTCCAAAAATCACCCTACTTGGTATTCCCTATATTCTTAGATGCTACCTTAAAAATTCTTCGTTGGAACTTGAATTATTAAGTTTTTACCAGTTTCTACCAGTGTACCAGTTAATTCTAGATTAACACAATAATAGCAATAGCAATAACACTTAGATTTATGTACCACTTCACAGTGCTTTATAGCCCTCTCTAAACAATTTATGTCAGCATATTGCCCCCCAAAATCTGGGTCCCCATTTTACTGACCTCAGAAGAATGGAAGCCTGAGTCAACCTTGAATTTGAAATTGAAAAATTTCATCGGATCGAACTCCTGGCAATGAGCTGTATTAACAATAACTTGAACAAACTTTTTAAAATAATAACACAAATGTATATGATGTCAAAGACTCTGAAATGTTCCATACAAATTACATTATGTAACTTACATCACTGTTTGAAATGCCACTAAATTAAATTATTTGCTTTTTACATGATCTGTCTTTTGTTGAGATTAGCCTGTAAAAACTCCATTCCACCTTGTTTTTTTTTTTTTTACCGTTTGGTCAGTTTTCTGTAAATGTTTTGGAAAAAACTTGTTTGGATGATGCTTGGTTATTTCCAAATAACTGTGGGGTAGAATGAAATGTTATTTTTGGTACATTTTCCCAGAAATGTAGGAGGTGAGGGGTTTTTTTTAATTACCAGAAACATGCACTTCAAAAGTTTTTGTTTCTTCCGTTAACAATAGCAATGCTCACTTCCTCCATTACCTACCAATAACAAAACACAGGGACATTGCATAACAGCTAAATACAGGAAATGAATGATCACAGTTAATTCATCTTAACAGAATGTAATCCTAGAAGACCATATTTCCAAATTCTTGGAGGGTTTCCAAGTCAGTTGCTTGGACAGTGAAAAAACTAGGGGAATCAAAACCACCTCCTTAGACTGTTTCCTTACTAATGATTGATAACACTTTCTAGTGTCATCCAATCAATGCAGGGCCAAAATAACAGTAATGGAAACAGGCTTTATATCAACAGAGAGATGGTTAGGTGACACTATAAGACACCATAAATCACCAGTGAGGAAATGACCTTAGAGTAGCTTCAACCTGCCTTATCAGGAGCTAATTTATTCTAATGACACAGCTGGAAAGCCAAATTAAAGTGCTATCCACCGGCTCTTCAAGAGGCAAAAAATAAGCTGGAGTAAAATTTGCTGTCCTAATGGCTGAGTAACTTTGGCCTCAGTAATAAGGATGGCAATTGATGCTGTCCATACTTTATTTAAACAGACAATTATGGAAAGTGATTGGTGGATCATTTTCTGGCTAGGTATCCTCTTCTCCAATGTCTTGCCTGTCGGCAGGAAAATAACCTCCAGTAATGCTTCCAAATATGGTGTGTGGCAATGTTGGAGTACAGGTGAGTGTCTAAAATGGCATGTTAGACTACCTATCTTGACTTTGACTTGACTTCATTAGGATTTGTATGCTGCCCACTCCCTAGAGACTCAGGGCAGCTTACAGATAAACGGGGGAGGGGGACATATAAAAATTAAAAAGAACAAACATTAAAATTGCACAACATTCATACAGCTTAGAATGGGGTTGGATAAAAATCAACGGCCCCAGGCCTGCCGGAACAGCCAGGTCTTAATCGCTTTGCGGAAGGCCGGGAGAGTAGTAAGGGTCCGGATCTCCACGGGGAGATCGTTCCATAGGGCCGGAGCAGCTACAGAGAAGGCCCTCCTTCAAGTTGCCCAACTAATAAGTCACAGCCATGATGGTTGCACCTCTGAGCTGACATGACAGGCTATTTGTGAACACAGATCTAGTGAACTTTTGAAATGGACAAGTTCCAAAAATGTCCCTGTTGACTGATCACAGGAGGATGGTGTGTGAAGCAGGATGAAGTGACAAATAACAAGGAAGCTCTGTCCTCAACTAGTCCAGCAAAGGAATGGCGATGCTCCATCTTCCCAAGTAGCAGCATCCAGAACAGGGGTGTGCAACTATGGCCCCTTTATGGCTTATGGACTTCAACTCCCAGAATTCCTTAGCCAGCTGTCCTAGAGCTGTAGTTTTTGGTGGAAGGACTTAGAATTCTCTTAGTTACGTAAATTAAAAGCTTCAATGTTTAATATTTACTTGCTCCAATTAGGTTCTTTATTTTGGAGGAACCACCTTAAATTTTGTTGCCACTGCTATGATCTTAATCCATCCTGTGGTTGCTCACACTGTCAAGAAAGGGATTTGCCCAGCTCCCAAGTGACCATTTTCAGACACATTGCCACTTTTCCAGCCACCAGAAACTGCCATTCATGGTGAAGTCATAAAGGATCATAGTTCCCCAACTCTGATCTAGAACAATTATCTACCTATCCTAGGTTCTTTGAAAGAACTCGATAGGAGAATAAAAACATCAAATCCAATCCAAACATCTGGCTGATTGTACGCCGAACCATAATAATAAATAGTAAACCACTTGTTGGCAGAAGTGGTGAAAAACCTATAATGTGCCCAATGGTGATAGAGACCAGTTTTCTTTCAGTTTAAATGGCACAACACCAGACTAGTGCTGATTGTTACAAAAACAAGTTTAGTTTGAAAGAAACCAATTTTTGTTTAAAAGATCTACCCTTTTTCAAAGACCATGCATATTTATAAAGATCGAATATGGGCTTGATAAAGCAATGATAGGGCATTACTCTATGGAGACAGGTGTCCAGTCTTCTGCAATTCAACCAACATGGCCATGAATGGCAGTTTCTGCTGACTGGAAAAATGGGGATGTGTCTGAAAGAGCCTAAAATGGCCAGTTGGGAGCTGGGTAAATCCGTCTCTTGACAGTATCAGCAACCACAGGATGGATTCAGATCATAGCATGGCAACAAAGTTTAAGGTGCTTCCTCCAAAATAAAGAACATAATTACAGCAAGTAAATATTAAACACCGAAGCTTTTAATTTATGTAACTAGAGAATTCTAAGGCCTTCTGCCAAAAACTACAACTTTAGGACAAAAAAAAAAAAGAAAAAGAAAAGGCACCTGGATTTTCTACTCCAACTATTCCCAACACGGGATCTGAAGAACCACTAGTTATCTATGAGAACATTGCAAGTAGTCTCTGATATGGAAGGCAGTATAATTTCAAGAATTGGTGAAATTTTTAATGAAATCTTTCAAATTCTTGCTTGAACTCTCATTTTTTTTAAAAAGTTCACCAAAACTTTATGAAATTTGGTAATGCCACATGATTTCAGCTATTAAAAAAATTAAGGTGTAACTACTTTATTTTATTTTGATGTCTCATGGTCTTCACTAAGAGCCAGTTTGGCATAGTGGTTAAGGCATCAGCCTAGAAACCAGTAGACCTGTGCATTTTGTCCCTGCTTAGGTACGAAACTAGCTAAGTCACTTGGAGCCAGTCACTCTCTCCCATCCCTAGAGAGGAGGCAATGGCAAATTAATTCTGAAAAAACCTTACTAAAAAAACTGCAGGGATTTTGAAGGCAGTCTCTGAGAATTGGACATAACTGAACAGAAGTGGGGGGTAGTCTTCATTAGATATACTTGGATAATTTTAAAAAGTTTGCAGTGACAATATAAGTAGTGGACTAAAAGAAAAGGGAAAGACTAGGAAATTACATCTATCCCATCACCCAGAGCAAAAAGTGCCTAGTAAAGATTTATGAAAGGAAAAATAGTAAGAAAATGGAAAGAGAAAAACAACTTCAGCCTCTCCCTCCCTTTTTTTAGTTAAAGTGCCAGGGCCCATAGTTTTTCCCAAGGACCTTTGTGGAGAAGAGAGAGGATTATACTATCTTGGGGTATTTGATGCTATTGGTTTCTTGCAATTATTCTTAACCCTACTTTGCATTTGATTACTTTAAGCTGTTTAGAATCTCCACATTGGAGTGGTTTATTTAATTGCAGTCAACCAATAGACAGAATTCCAAGTAACAATAACATTAATGTTTACATGTTAGTTTACTTGCTTATAATCTCAGCTTTCAGAGCATAAACAGAGTTATTTTCAGAAAAGACAACTAGCCTGAAAAAGAGCATTTTTAAAATTTTTTTTTACTGATTTTGTATTGTTTCAATACAATGGACAGAGCAAAATTACATATAATAAGGATTGGAGATCAGAGAAAGGCAGACTTTTAGCAGAGGCAGGCAGTTTTTATCCAGCCCTCATTTTCTGAAGTCAGTATTTAGGCACCAAAGCAGAAAAATAACTTATCAGCTAAATCTAACCAAAACTGCTAAGAAATGTAACACACCCAAATATTTGGAGCAAAACTCAATAATGTTCCTTTCTACTGACCACACATTGTTGGATTGCAAAGAGATAATTAGTATATCTTGGGTTGGGGTTTTTTGTTGTTGTTATTTAAAAACCTCAGTTGCTCAGGAATATAATAAAAACAGACAACATGAGGTGGGGGGGTGGGAGAGACTGACTGCTCTTTAAAAAAAATCCTCTAAGTAACAATTTTGTTCACAAGAATTTCTTATGTTGCAAAATTCAATTTATTATATTGGACTGTGAAAAATAAATTTGAAGATACTTTTTTATTTAAATTTATTAGCGGTCCAGTTCCAAATGAATATTCAGGTGAACAACATTCAATAACTTTAAAGAATGCAATGTTAGTTTTTAATTTGTAGATAGATAACTCTGATCACCAAAGAACATTTTGTAGATACTCTTTAATCTAAAATGAGACCCTTGAGGGATCTCCCCCAGTATCGGAGAGCAAATTTCTATTGCTGTGATACATGTTAGATCTACTGGGTGGTGATTGCTAAATGAACACTTAAGCCATTTTCTGATCTATTGATCAGGGAGGTTGAACAACTGGCCCTGTGGTGTATCCAGAACAATCCCAAGCTGAACACACTTAAAACTGTAAAAATGACAGTAGATTTTAGGAGAAGCCTCCTATTCTACCACCTCTTACAATATGAGGCAACACAGTATCAACAGTGGAGACCTGGTTCTATAATCTTCTAGACTTGAAATGGACACCTGACATTAGAACCATGATTAAAAAGGCACAACAAAGAATATACTTCCTCCGTCAACTCCAGAGAGTTCAGATTGCCCAAGGAGCTGCTGATACAGTTCTACTGAGAAATCACTGAGTCTGTCATTTGTACTTCTCTAATAGTCTGGTTTGGCACAGCAACCAAACAAGACCGCTAGACTTTGAAGGATAGTTAGGATTGCAGAAAACACATTTGCAACCAGGGTGCCTTTCAGTGAGGACTGGTATACTTCATGGACCAGAAAGAAGACTAAGAAAATATCTACAGACCCCTCACATCCTGGACATAAATTGTTTCAACTCCTCCCCTCATGACACTGCCATAGGACACTGCATGCCAAAACACAGAGACAGTTTTTCCCCCATGGTATCACTCTGCTAAACCCCAAATTCCCACAGCACTGTCTTATGCCTAAGGATATTTACCCATGTAGTAGAGCTGTATTGCAGTTATGCTTCTCATTTTTTCTATTACCTACTTCTATTTGTATCTTGGACTGCAAGGCAATCAAACCAGTCAGTCCTAGAGGAGATCAATCCTGACTGCTCTTTAGAAGGCCAGATCCTGAAGATGAAACTCAAATACTTTGGCCACCTAATGAGAAGGAAGGACTCACTGGAGAAGAGCCTAATGCTGGGAAAGATTAAGGGCAAAAGACGAAGGGGATGACAGAGAATGAGGTGGCTGGATGGAGTCACTGAAGCAGTAGGCCTGAGCTTAAATGGACTGCAGAGGATAGTAGAGGACAGGAAGGCCTTGGAAGAATGTTGTCTATGGGGTCGCGATGGGTCAGACACAACTTCGCAACTAACAACAATATTTATATCTTATGATGTATCCCTTTGTTCTTTGTATGTTGTATGTACACTGAGAGCTTATGCACTGGAGATAAATTCCAAGTGTCTAATCATATTTGGCCAATAAAAGAATATTCTAATATTCTAATTTTACTGGGCAATACAAAAGCTAGTCTCTCCAAAAAGGCAGGCTTTCTTTTATTTCTGGTATCTTTTAAAACCATTGCTCAAAGAATAAAAGCCTACCTAATAAAACCTAAAGGGAAGACCAAAAAAAATCTCTTTTTCAAACTATTCCCTTTGCAGTGAATTCTGTAAATGTTCTGCAAGAACCTATTCAGGCAAGTAATCTGTAATTTATTTAATTAGGTTGCCTTTACTGATTTTATTAGGAATTCTACGTATGTGATTGTTTTCTCTTGTTGTTCTTCCTGTTTTCTTCAAATAAGCTGCTTTTTATATCTAGAGATCTAATTGTGTGGTTTTAAGGGTAGCTTTGCAGGGAAACATTTCTTATGTGCAAGATTATAAAGTAGCACAGGTATTCATTGCATTCTCAGGATTTTCATAAGATTCTGCCTGATGTCTGGGCAAAGTCTATTTATTTATATCTTTTTCTCTCCAAGTTTAAATAGAAGAAGGGTGCTTGACAGTGTTTCTTGGGACTCCCCAACTGGACAAATAATATTGACAAGTGGTCCAGACTGAATGTTACTTTCTGTTTTTTTTTTTAAAAAAAATAGAAAAATGGGAGCATCACTAGAAAAAAAATGTTTTCCTTCCCAAATATGTATATTAGAGAACAAGATAAGACCTGTTATGTTTGCCAACTTACTTGACTTTCTAAAGGACACTATTGAACTGTAATAGAATATGGGAGCTCAACATAAGAGAGAAAGATTATAAACACATCTGCTGCTCATAAGCAATTTGTTTATATTAAATTTCCATAAAATTATAATAGCTTTCCTCCCCTAGAGCTTCTTCCTTTTTTCAGTGGAGATATCAGGCTTTGGACCTTCTACATTAAAAACATGTTTCTACATGTTGCATTCATCCTTTTTAGGATAAATAAGTGGGTACCAATTGAGTGGGCATCCTTCTGGTCAGAAGTAACTACTCCATCTTTTAGCATACTCTTCTCCAACTGAAGATTACTTTCCTAAACTTTTTTCATTACTGAAGTATATTGCTGCTCTTATGATATACAGTACATATAATAATATGTATGTATAATAATATGTAATCATATAATATGATGAACTAAACTCAGCATGTGGTCCTCAATAGAACTACAACTTTGTGGAGGAAAGCATGCAGTGGAACATCTTAAGGTTCTGTCTTGGCCCAATTTTCTACAACATCTTCAGAAATGACCCTAGATAGCGGGATTGACAAGGTACTAATCAAATTTGCTGATTTTCCTGTACTTTGGAAAAACCAAATGCACAGGTACAGTAATACCTGGCTCAATAGTAGTACCTGTGAGATGGATCCAAGAGTCCTGGTGGACCACCGCTTAAGTATGAGCTAGCAGTGTATTGCACCTGCCACAAAAGCCAATGCAGTCCTAGGCTGTATCAATAGGGAGATAGCATCAAGATCATGAGAAGTGATAGTAGTGCTTTATGTAGCACTAGTGAGGCCCCACTTTGAATACTGTGTTCAGTTCTGGTCACCATGATACAAAAAGATGCTAAGGCCCAGTGGTGGGTTTCAAAAATTGTTCGAACCTACTCTGTGGGTGTGGCCTCCTTTGTGAGAGTGGCTTGCCGCCTATGTGACCGGATGGGGGTGGCTTGCCGCCCATGTGACCAGATATGAAGATGCCGACGACACTTGTCAGAACCACCTTAAATTACCTCACACACAGCACTGGCATGCATAAGAATATGATGTAAACTTGTTTTTTAAAAGGCATCTTTGGTTTGCGTTAAAACAACTTGAACACACGCAATGTTCTGATTGCATCACAAAGGCAGTAGTCATCCTTACCTTTCACAGAGGCACTGAGTTTTATAAATATGAGCATGATAGTGTAGAATAATCATATCCAAGGACCAGTGGTGGGTTTCACCTTCTGTAGGTGTGGCCTGCTTTCCGGGTCCACTGGTGGAATCTCTTCTAACCGGTTCAGTAGATTTGATGAACCGGTTCTACCAAATAGGTGTGAACTGGTAGTAAGCCACCTCTGCTAAGGCCCTAGAAAAAGTGCAGAGAAGAGCAACAAAGATGATAAAGGGATACGGAGGCTAAACTGTATGTTGAATGGCTAAGGGAATTAGGTATGTTTAGCCTAACGAAAAGACGTGTAGGAGTGATATACTAGCCATCTTTCAACACTTGAAAGGCTGTCATGGGTAAAAAGGGATCAATTTGTTCTCCAAAGCACCACAAGGCAAGACAACAAACAGTGGGTGAAAACTTGTTAGAGGGAGATCCAACTTAGAACTAAGGAGAAATGTCCTGATAGTGAGAACAATTAGTGAATGGAACAGCTGACCTCCCAGAGTTGTGGGTGCTCCCTTTCTGAAGGTTTTTCAAGAAAAGATTAGACAACCATTTGTCTGGGATAGAATAAGAATTGAATCCTGCCATGGGCAGGGGGTTGGACTAGAAGATCTCTAAGGTTCCTTGCAGCCCTACAATTCTATTATCCTGTGTAAGAATAAAAAAACTGGGAGAATTCAGTTGGCCAAGACAAGACACCCCCTAAATCAAAGGGCATTGATCAATGTCTCCTACTAGAGGAATATACTGTCAATATAAAGGAAGGCAGTAATAAGACCAGCACTGAAAAAAACCTTACTGTGATACTGGGAATTATAGGGCAAGCACAACTCTTTTGTTTTGATTTATATTTCAAACATTTATCCTATTTTGATCACATTAAGCAGCTTACAATCCAGTTAAATAAAAACAATGATATCAAAACATAGACAATATCATCAACATGATAGTTATAATTTCTCTAATTAATATAAATCCATTTATCACAGCATTCAGTACACTACATCCATAGTGATACTATCAACATACATTTCAGGTACATCTTTTCCTCATTTCACCCTCCTAAAGATGCTTTGAAAAGCAAGTTTCCAAAAATAAAAAGTGAGGGCACAGGTATTATTTACAGAATGTAAGAAGCATCTGAACAAAATGCTTGACCTTAAATTCTTTCCTATCATGTCTCACGGTATGTGGAGACTCTTGGTAAGCATTTTCAGTAGGAATTCCTTGAATGGGCAGATAAAGTGGTTTTGGAGATAACCAGACCCAAAGTCATGCGAGGATTTATAAGTCATTACCACTACCTTGAACTGTACCCAGAAATCAACAGGCAACCAAACAGATCTTGTTATATGGTGTTGTCATGTAGTCACAATTAGTACTTGGATAGCTGCATTCTGCATTAATGTAACTGAAGTTTTTGAGTGGTTTTATAGCACAGTCTCATATAAAGCACATTGAAGCAGTTTGAACACAAGGTAACAAAGTCATGAATTGTTGTTGCCAGTGCTTTCCAAGAATAATCACATTTGGGACACCAGTTGTAGTTGGGCAAAATCTCTCCCAGCCATAGCTTCCATCTGTTTTTCCTGAAGGAGTGGAGAATTCCAGGAGAACCCCTAAATTCTGCATCAAGTCTTTCTGGAAGGGCATAAGCTCCTTAAGAACTAAATTTGAAATTATCCTGCACTCAGATTACTCTACTTTGGTAGGGTTCAGTCTCAAATCTGCTTTATCCCATCCAGCTTCTAAATATTGGATTCACCACATCTTTACACTGGACTAGAGCAGAGAGGTGGACTGACTATTGCCAGGGTACTAGTTAAATTCTAGTTGCTTACGTTAAGTTAAATAGAGAGGGTTGATTCTGTGGTCCTCTTTCTGGAGTGCCCTAGGTTTTAATCTCAGGAAAGAATAGAGCCACCATAAAAGAGGGCCTTTGATCCTTCACCCTTGCAAATATTAGATACAACAAGAATAAAAGGTTGCATTCCCCTCATTCACAACCCGCCACAGGTTATCAACAAGATGAACCAGTACGGTTTCTGTCACATGTCTGATCCTGAACTCTGTCTGAAAAGGGGCCAGATAATCTGCTTCTTAACATATTTTTGGTAGTTATTGCCATATCACATTCTCAAACACCTTCTCTTAAAAAGGGAAAGTTTGAGATTGAGCAATAGTTATCTGGTGTAGATGAGTCCATACCCAGTCCTTTAAATCCAAAATGTTCCAGTCACCATTTTAAAGATTTCAGCACTTTTCCCCTCCCACAAGACATTCACATTGGCCCAGACCTACCCACTTGCCCCCTCTTTGATGATCAGTGGCAGCTAGTAAGGACAGGAGTCTAGCTTATTGATGGCAAAGTTTATCTCATCAAGGGTTCTGTTTATTTCTTAGGGATAACACACTCAAATCTTCTAAGATAACGTATCCAGATGCTATGTCCACAATATGCTGAATTAATATTTCACAGCAGCCTCTTAGCAGTTTTTCTGGCCTATCCTTCTTAAAAAGATCTGGGTCATTTCAGAAATGGCTGCCATATAGCCTTCTGCAGATACAATAAGGCCAAAGATGTAATTCTGCTTTGCTGGCCATATTGGTATGATACTAGTATGGTGTGGTGTTGTATGATACGGTTATGGTAATGGTAAGGTATGGTACAGTACAGTCTTAAATGTGAGCTCTTATATGCATCCAGAGATTTGCTTCTCCTTCTATACCAGCATAGTTTAATTTCTGGGTAACAGGGAAAGTGGTAAGTATATTAGATATATCTGAATGATATTGATTTTCCTGTATCAAATGGATGAATTTGCTGGAGGATAATCCTGCTAGTTCTATTGAATCACATGATGGTTTTTGATATCAGAAGCTATAGTAAATTTCTGGACATTCTGGCAAATGGAGTCCTGGAGAGTCTAATTTAGAGTGTTTCTGATCCAGTCCATTGCATTGTTTTAAAAAATAATAGGAAACCATTGTTCAGCATGTAGACCACTGAGGTTTCAACATGCTATTCCCAATATTGTTCAATATCTACATAAAAGTGCTAGAGGAGGTAATTTGATCACCATATTGATCATCAATATGCTGAAGACACCCAACTGTATTGCTCCTTACCATCCAATTCCAGGAAATAGTTGGTATCCTTGAATCTGCTAAATAACAGAAAAGAAGCTGAAGATGGAAGGTAACAGGAAACTAGATTTGGGAACTGAGATTCAGTCTATTTTTTGATACAGTTGCAATCCACCTGAAACAATGGATTTGTAATTCTGGAAGTTCTCTATTGATTCTCAGGTGCCACCAGATTTACAAATGATAGCTATAACCAGGAATATTTTTGCACATGTACGCCAGCTCTAATCCTTTCTGAGCTGAACAGGTTTGATGACTATATAAATTTAATAAGAAAGAAAGAAAGGTGATGGACCTGCTTGAAATAATCGGTAGATGCCCTGTTTTGTGTCTCTGTGTATAATACGAAGATGGAGCTCTCTTCAGTGACTGAAAAAAGAAATGGGTCTTTAGTGACAGCTATAATAAGGAATATTTTTGCACATGTACCCCAGCTTCAAACCTTTCTGAGCTGAACAGATTTGATAAATAAATAAATAAATAAATAAATACATACATACATACATACATACATACATACATACATACATAAATAAATAAATAAATAAATAAATAAATATTAGCCATGCCTTGTTAACATACTATCTTGACTGCTGGAGCATGCATTGAAGAGTGTCTGGAAGGTGCAATTAGTTGAGAATTGTGCTGTTAAGACTGCTATCTGATGCATGGCAAATGAATCATATGATATCTAAATGAAAATGTCTGCACTGTTTGCTCATTGTTTATTGCTTGTCAATTTAAAGTGATGTTAGTAGCTTCTGCCACTCCTACGCTTCTAAAAAAAAACTACTTCCCTTACCTTAACACTGCCCAGTAGTTGTGACTCTCAGGAAAGGCCCTCTTGAAAATGTCTTCTGCTGTCAAATCTCATCTGCTAACATACACTTCTGTCCCCTGCGCTGCTCCCAGGCAATAGAACACAATCCCCAGGCTCTCAACATTTTGGAAAACTCAAAAGATGCATCTCTTACTGAAGATAAATGTATGGTCCCTTTCACTTAATGGATTGAGGACTGGATTACACTTGCTATCTATGACTGGATAGCCTATAGACCTAGACTTGGTATGAATAAATGTAAAGAAATATGGAACTCATTTATACAAAACACAGAAGATTAAAAAAAGAGAAAACATATTGTAGTAGTATACATGTAGTTGAGTAATAACTGCATCAAATAATTGCAGTACATGTAGAATTATATTTACTGCTAAAATATTATATTTTTGTTGTATTTTTTTCCACTTTTTTTAAGAAAAGCATTTTCTATGTGGATGGTATTTCTCTTTCTCTCCTTTTTTGCAAATGCATTTATTTTTATAATTGTGATTTTAGTTTTTTCCTGTTTATTTTTTGTCGTCAATTTAATTGTTATGCCACTTTAATACTTACTATGAACTTTAATCTGTATTTTTTACTTGTCATATTGCATTTTGTTTTAAACGTTTTAGTATGTTGAGTATTTACGAGCGTAGAAAGGAATGGTAGAAATCAAATAAAAATAAAGAAAGGGACCTAGCTTAGCCTGTGGCAGGACCAGGATATCAACAAAACCCTGGGAGTAAACCGAAAACCTGATAAAATATTAGAGAAATGGGCAAATAACTTTCTAGCTGTTTTCTCAAAATACAAAATAGAGCCAGGGAGAGAGCAAGCTGATGGACCTGCTGAAAATAACAGGTAAGATGCCCTTGTTCTGTGTTTCTGTGTGTAATATGAAGATGGAGCTATGGGTTGTCTCTTTAGTGACAGAAGAAAGAAATGGGTCCCACAAGATTTCTCTTTGGGAGGGAAAAGTGAATTCTAATTACTGGAAAGAAAGGCTGCAATTTGTATGCTTAAATTCTGGATTTAATTATTAACATCCAACCAGTGCAAAAATTCTACCTCTGATGTCTCATGGTGGGGCTGCTGAGTGGGTGGTGTTAAGAGTCAGAATACATTAATCAAGTTCCTTTTTTCATCTTTCAAGCAGAAAAGTAAATCTTAACATGTTATTAAAAGCATTTACCTAGTGATCACATCAATGACTGACACCTTTCTGCGAGATTTGTAGTTTTACATGCAATAAACCAGAAAAGGTTGCTGAGGTTAGAGATTAAATTGGAGGTAGTAAGTAGGGCAGAGGGATTATGATCTCATGTTACAGATTTAGCTCTCGCAAGCTATGGCTGGATCCTGGTGAGGGCAGATTTACTTCCTGCTTTTCTTAACTTGGGATGGAATTTCAGATTTAGTAGCCAGAACAGCAAAATATTCAGTTGTTCGGCATGACATGGATAAATAATTGCTTCAATCAGTATGGATAATGCGGAATTAAACTGAACATTGTAGGTCACTTAAAAAACAACAACCAGAAAGCTGAATCCAGAGATGTACTTTTTTATCATGCAGCACAATGATAATCTATGTGTCTGGATTGGTTTCAGGATCCAGGTGGATGTGCTCTCACTTAACTTGTAGTACGCAAGATCTGGCTACCTAACCCTGCAAATCTATTAATGTTCCTAGTCTACTCTTCATGGGATTTTCAATAGGATTTGGTACTGTGAAAATGCATGCAGACTGCTTGTACTTTCGTGTATGGTGCCCGTTGCCTCATTTCAACTGATTAAATTACATTTTTAAAAGGCATGATATATGCTTTTCTTTGCTGTAGTTGGATCAAACTGCGATCCTTTCCATAATGAAAGAAGGCTATATGGGCAAACAACAACAATGGATCATCTCTTAGCAGCCTGAGATAATTATTTACAAGCTCTTAGTTATCAAGTCAGACCTGTCATTTCAAAAGACATATAAATCATGAAATGAAAGACGATCCCATTAATATTTACGAACAGTCAACAAAATATACTACTTCAAAAAATGCAAAAGGGGGGGGGGGCGAAATAAATATGACAGGAAATCTCTGGAGTTTATGATGGTTTCTATAGTTTTATGATATTAACTGTCATCCTTATCTAAAAGTTTGTTTCCCCCTCGTGTGCTGTGTTATTCTATCCTCTTTGTAACTGTGATATGAGAGACAGGCCAACTAAGACTCCCAAACATACATATATTACCTCAAATACATGTCAAAACTGACAACACTTTTCAGGCTGAACAACATCCAGTTTGAAGAGGCCAGAGTTCATCTTTAGGAAAACAAAGCCAAAACAGAGAGAAGGGAGAGAAAGAACTAGAAAAAGATATGTAGCACTTTTTTTGCACAGTGTGTGTGGTAATCTCCCATTCAGTCTTCTCCAACCTAACAGTCTCCTGATGTGATCAT
The DNA here is from genome assembly GCF_051295495.1 of Thamnophis sirtalis. Taxonomy (NCBI): domain Eukaryota; kingdom Metazoa; phylum Chordata; class Lepidosauria; order Squamata; family Natricidae; genus Thamnophis; species Thamnophis sirtalis. The sequence goes on from NW_028261383.1 coordinate 94,431,095, forward strand.
TAAAAAAAACAACCCTCTCATCATCAGTAGTCCAAACGATGGCTTAGTTGGAAACCAAGACATCTACTTTGTACATCTTGTCTGTCCCACAGAGATGAATGAGAATTACAATTTCTCCAAATTGCAAAAGGAAATATTTGAATAATATGACCATTGGTTGCTCAATAGAGCTGAATTCTTGACTGAAAACCTTATGGGATCTTATTTCCTTTAATAGTTTGAAATAATTGGTGGTAGGGTGGGGGGGGGGACTTCTTATCTTATTTTGTATGCATCTTATTTCTATGTCCACCTAGCCATTTAAACAGAAGAAAGTCCCATTGATTTTGATAGAGAGGAGAAAGCATACTATATGTATCATTTCAGTCTCATGCCAATTGGTAGTAAATTATATCTGCCTTAAAAATGACAATATTTCACTTTATATCAATATTTCACATTAGCTTCAAAAGATAATGAAAATGATACCCTCACTTACTCAAGAACAGTGTTTTTGACAGTCAGCCCTGAAATAATAAAAATGGCCCATTAAGATGACAGTGGGATGAGATTCAAAGATGGAGCTATAGAGCTGCTGTTTTAAAATGGACAAAATTCTACATCCCCCTTTCCATTTCCAGTCCCACATGCTTAGATACTGTGATACTGAATCCAGTGTTTCTGAACCATGGCAAACTTAAGATGTGTTGACTTCAAGTCCCAGAATTCCCCAGCCAGCATATTTCTTTCCAGACCTCTGAAGTATGCCTGGATTGCATCCAGAATACCAAAGACTGCTAAACTGTCTGCATCTGTCAAATACCATAAAAAAATCAACTCCAGGCGTTGCTAAAGTGTATGTACGCGCTGTGTAACAATTTATTTTTAATGAGTAGAGACAACAGGAAAGCAATAATCTGGTCCAATTTATATGAAAGGATAGTCCAGCCCCAGCTGATCTGAAAAGCAATTCTCACAGCAAGCTGCTGACGTATGTGCAACTGTTTATTCATAAATAAATTGAATTCAATGGAAATAATATCTGAGTAAAATGCTCTTCATTCTTTCAGCCTCAACAATGCAATTCTATACCTGTCTATTCAAAGTGAGTCACGTTTAATGCATCTTTTCTTAATCTCTAGATGCTTCCTTACAACTTGTCACTTAATAGCTGCTGGATGTGGATGATGGATATTGTGGCTCATCATGTAAAGGATACTAGGATGGAAAGTTAATTGAATGGTACTTACTTGTTTGTAGTAAATATGATTAGTAAGAGAAGGATAGTACAAAGCAAAGAGCTTTGGCATGAAGGGAAAAGAGAACATATATAAATTAGCTCAGAGATGTAGAAATCAGATAGTAATTCTTTAGAGAAATGTATTAATTTCTCTGCTTGTAAATCAGAAGTTGATCTGATTTTTATAGATTGATATTACCTTGTAGAATAGGAATGGAGATGCCACTGATGGAAAGTGCTGCAGAATAGTATGCATTTGGTCAAAAAAGACCAACAAATGGAGTTGCTTCTAATGGTAGCAGCAGCCAGTTAAAGAATTCATGGGAGAGCCAGGAAGTAGCGAAGTTCCTTCTTGCGTTGTTCCTTGATATAGAAGCTGATGTGTGCTATAAGAACATCTATTGACTTTGCTGAGCTAATTACACTGTGGAACACGGTGCAAGCTTATAGTGGCCTCAAGGGTCTTCTTCTCTTCTCACATACTTCTGTTAAATTAGGCCTTGGAGGTTTAGGGGTGGTGGAATGAAGTGGAAATCAACAAGGAGTTATTTTTACCTGGACATATTATTGCTTGTACAGGAGAACACTGAACAAATTCTGGATCAGTTTAGTTTCAGGGATTTGTTAATGGATTTTATAGGTGCAGAAACCTAAGCATAATTATGGCAATTTGAAAATTAGTAAAGTTCATATTTAGGGCACTGTTTACACAAATGTCAACCGGATGATAACTGACAACTCACATCTCTGAATAAATATGCATAGATTTGAATAACCTTTAATTGGACACACTGTGATATTTTTATGTGACTTAGAAATCCTATAGCTACTGAACTAAAGCCACTAAATTCCAGGGAAGTTGTCTTTGAGTAAACAGCACAATACTGTATTTATTATAGCACTGTATTTTTCACTTTATTTTAAGCTGTGGATCAATCATCTAATACTGAAGTAAATAAATAAATGTTCTTATACCACTGAAGACAAGAGGGTGAACCTTAATGCTTTTTGCTAGTTAAGATCCATTTTCTGCATCAAGAAGTTTGTGTAATGTGTTCAGAAGATTCACTGAATTCAGTAAAAACCTCACTATAGTATCTGATGCTTTTCAGAAAGTGGGAAAACTAATCTATTTACCTTTAAAGGCCTGGGAAGATAATATAAGAGCTGTGGTGCAGTGGTTAGAATGCAATATTGCAGGCTAATTCTGCCCACTGCCAGGAGTTTGACCCTGACCAGATCAAGGTTGACTCAGCCTGTCATCCTTCCCAAGTCAGTAAAATGAAGACCCAGATTGTTGGGGGGAATATACTGACTCTGTAAACCGCTTAGATACGGATGTAAAGCACTATGTAAGTGTAAGTGTTATTGCTATAGTCAAATATGTATTATTTAATAACTGTTGTATCCCATGTTCAAGAATCCAGTCTCACTTGCAATTTAAAGGACTACAAAACATAATACTCAGTATCAAATTTTTACACCCATATGTGTCAGTGAAACTTCAGTTCTAAACAACCAACTGAAATCCCAAACATAACTAAAACATAATACAGATCTACAGACAAAAATTTTATTTCCCTACAGTTTCTGTCAAGATAATAAAGACAGCAGGGGTGTTGCAGAGATGGACTTCAGGGAGACATTTGGCCAATATTAAAGCAGATGCCAAAAACACCCCCCCCCCCGCCAGAAATACCAAAGGATTAAGCTGCTTTTTCCATCATTGTTGCCTGCATCTAATAGTAGTGAGGACAGGTGCATCATCCAAGCAATGGCTGGATAATGCTACAGTACAGTAGTGCATTTTATTTATTAATCAAATTTAGAAACCACCCATCTCCCTCACAAAAGGATGTTGAATAGCATACAAATAAAATATTGAAAAATAAACCTTATGAAATTTAAAAAGAGGCAAAGATAGTTAAAATTCAGTTCTAAAAATTAATTAAAAGGCAGGGGGCAGGACTTTGAGTGCTACAAATCCCATATGTATTCCTCTGTGAGCCCCAAGCAGGATAGCAGAGCCAGGTTGTCCCGAAGGTGCTTTAAAAAAAAAAGGCAACTGGTCTTTCTTGAGTTTTCTTTTTTCAAGAAAAATCAAGAAAACCCAGATCCTTTTTAAAGCACTTTTGGGGCAACCATGACGACTGGAAATCTCAACAGACACAGAGCGAGATCTTTCTGAAAGGCCAGGAGAGTGAGGGTCTATCTCATTTCTGGGGGCAAAATATTCCAAGGGTAGGGGGTAACAACTGAGAAGGTTCTCTTCCTGCACCTTGATAATTTGAATTCTTTGATGGGAGTCCACTCTCAGTGGGCTGGGTTGATGTAAATGGTTTGAAGACAGTTCAGTATGTAACTTGGCCCCATACCACATAGGATTTTAAAGGTCATAACGAACATCTTGAATTAGACTCACAAGTAAACTGGCACCTAATGGCAGTATAACAGCTATTAACTAACTGTGTGCCACCAAGTCATTGTCAATTCTTAGCAACCACATCTTCTCTTCATTATGATCTGTCTCTACCCTGGTCTTTTAGTCCCCTGACAACACCCCACATCACCACTGTAACCTAGTCTGTCCATCTTCTTGTCGGTTGTCCTTTTCTTCTTTCTTTCCACCTCCACCTTTCCCAGCATTAGAGCTTTCTCCAGAGAGCGAGGGCTTCACATAATGTGTTGGAAGTGGGATAATTACTAGTTGTAAAATGGCCTCTGTCAAGCCAGTGACACTTCTTTCTGGTTGAATGACAAGGGAAGAAAACAAGCCACCTAGGTGATACTATGTACAGCTATGGGCGCACCCCAATCAGAGCAGCTGGAAGTAACTAAGATGTATTAACATTAAGCAGATGAATTAATGAGGTAGTTCCATCACACGGAGAGTGGTTTTTTTGGGTAAAGTCCGCTAAGCCTGGGCTGCAAAATTCCAGACGGTAGCAACGCAGAGGCATAGCCCTCAGTATTCTTTGCTGCCATCTAGTGGTCGTCTGGGTTTTAGAGGCCTAGATTTCTTAGCCTTGACACATCTTTCGCGGAACTCGCCATTCCATAAATGCCACTCCGCAACCAGGGACACAGAGATGACTCACACGGTCTCTCTGCGCATGCGGATACGCATGGCAAGTACGCCAGCCCGGTGGAATTAAGAAGGCCCCAGGATCGGAGAAAGAGCAGTGGAGATTGACGGCTAGAGCGCCAACGCCGGCCTTTTGCCTTCTGGCCAAACGGCTGCTCTATTTAAAAGCGTCAGTTCCGATTCCTGGTGGGCAGGCTAAAGGAGGGAAGGATGGTAAAAGGGGACGAGGTCGCGGCCGAACCCGAATTCCCTGAACAGTTCCGCTCCTACTCGGAGAACGAAAAACACTGGCAAGCGCGGCGCGCCTTCATCCTGCGCAATAGCCCTCTGGAGGGCGGGGAGGCTCCCACTCCGCTGTGTATGGACCAGCTGCTCTCCCTCTCTATGGTTTGGGCCAATCATCTCTTCCTGGGATGCAGGTACCGCCTCCTCCTCCCTTCGCACGGGCTCCAGAATTTGGACGTCGCAGCTGGGCCCTCATCGCACCCGGCTGGGACAGATGGAAGTTGTCCGATGCTGCACCAGGGAAACGCTAGAGTAGTAGGGGAAGGCGGTGACGAGCAGTAGGCTGCCAGCCGTTTACTCATTCCACGCATGCGCAGGGATTACCCGGTGTTTTCTTAACCGCCCATTTTTTAAAGGGATTACGTCATAGAAAGAGAAGCCTCCTCCTTTATATTTGCGGGTTTGAGAGCAGCTTCACCTGTTTCCTACCAGGACAGATAGTGAAAGGGAAATAAGCATATTCAGTCTTAAAAATACAGCCGGACCACAAACATGGTTTTCTTTCTAGAGGGGAAAAAAGGACAATTATGTATGTAGATATTGAAATAAGGTTAACAGAGTACCATGACAGGATTTCTTGAAGTTGTTTGCTCTAAATTCAGATAAAAATTGATATGCTGCACATCCTCGTCCAACAATTTTGTGTATTTCCTGTCATTCAGTGATGATTAATGGTCTCTGATAATAGATTGTTCCATGCAAGTTATATTTCCCATCATATTGGAATAATGGATTGTACTTTCACACCATGTCACCATAAAAGAAATCGCTGTTATACAAAAATGGGAAGATACTATTTCAGGATAGGCAACCCACTTATTTTAAGTACTTTGTTCTCATTCTTAGGCCAGCTAGTATCTTGGGGTAACTTACATAAGGTCATTAAGAGCAATACTATGCTATTAAAATAAGACTATTTTAAAAGGTGACAATGATGGCATTTTGCCACTTCTTTTTCTCCTATTCACAGGTCAGTTTGTTCAAAGGAACTAGAAGCAAGTGGGGAAAATGTTGATAGAAGTTCACCTTGCCGATTTTTAAATCTTTTTTAAGAAAGATGTTTAAATCTGTTTTAAAAAGAGTAATCTGAAAGTTTGTGAGCTTTTGGTATTTACTGTAGGGTTACGGGGATTTGCTTTCCAAATTTGCTTTATCTATCTATCTATCTATATCTATCTATCTATCTATCCTTTATTTATTTATTTATTTATTTATTTATTTATTTATTTGACATATACCGCTTCATAGGGCTTTCAGCCCTCTCTAAGTGGTTTACAGATTTTTTAGCAAATTGAGTCAGCAACTTGCCCCCACAGTCTGGGTCCTCATTTCACCCACCTCGGAAGGATGGAAGGCTGAGTCGACCTTGAGTCGGTGAGATTTGAACCGCTGAACTGCAGATCACAGTCAGCTGAAGTGGCCTGCAGTACTGCACCCTAACCACTGCGCCACCTCGGCTCTCTTTATGCCTTGTTTCTAAGAACAAGTCACACAGTTTTTATGAAGTATGTTTGGAAACTTGATAATTAAATCCAAACTGACTTTGATATTGTATTTAGGCTGTATTTGCTTAGTTTTGTTCCTAGCTTTTATAATAAAGCTGGCCTAAGGCACCCTGATTTTTCTCAACTTTATGGGTGCTGTTTATAAAATTGAAAGAATTGAACTTTATTGGTAGCAGATGTGAATTGTGGGAACAATAGATGACTAGTAGATATTTTATAAACTTTTGTTTTCTTTATACAGCTATAACAAGGATTTGTTGGAGAAGGTGACAGAAATGGCAAATGGAATTGAAGTTGAAGATGTGCCACATTTCACAACTCGTGATGAATTAATCAAAAGGTGAGTATTCAAGACTTTGGTCTCCTTTAGAAAACTTTTCTTGCAGCAATTTTACACATATGCTCAAATTTAGAGACCCACTTGATTGGGTTTTTACAATCTAATAGCTCCTCCTGTCTTTAAGCCTAGTTAGTGTAACTTTCCCAAACTCCATTCTATATATTGTTCTTTTATGATTTGTTAAAAGCACCAGAAATTATGAAGGGTATTCCTGATACCGTGTTTCCCCGAAATAAACACTTGTCCTTATTTTCAGGGAGGTCTTACTATTTTTCAGGTGTAGGAGGCGGCTGGCATGGTCACCTCATTGCTGCTGCTGTGTTGCAATATTTTTGGGGAGGGCTTATTTTAGTGCATGTGCAAAAAAGCCCAATTGGGCTTATTATCTGGGGAGGTCTTATTTTGGGGAACCGGGGTAAATGGCCCTATCATTTGCATTACAATACCAATACTTTTGTATTAAGAGCACATTTACATCTGAATGTCTGTTAAGGGGTGATTGATTTGCCATAATAATTTCAGCAAAAAAACCCATCCAAAGTGAAAATCTAGTAAGTGATATGGAATTCAGGTTTTTAAGCCATGCCGTGATTTTAAATTTATTGTTGCACACTTTTCAGATGGCTGGGTGAACATAATGCTTCTAATAATACATAATTTTTGCCATGCCACTATGTATTCATAACTGGTCCAACAAAGATGTACTAACTATAGCTTCTGGAATGCAGCATTAACTTTTTCCTGGCTGCCATGCATTTAAATGTTTATATGAATCAATACTTAGTCTGCAGTTATTTAATTATTTAGTATAAACTGGGATTAGGATTTAAGTTAAGTCCTAGGAGGTTTGGTATAATAATGCTATTAGAACTATTACGTTTTGTGTAGGATTTCTAATAACTAAGGCTCTTTATGTAATATTTAAATTAACATTACAAATTACTGAACTTCAGATATCTGTGATTGCAATATACTTAATGGGCTTCTACTGTGCATTTTTTTTTAGAATCAATACTAGTGCCTAGGAGAAGAAATGCCAGGCTTTTGTTCTACTACACAATCTGTTTATATCGAAGACTGATCTGGATACTTCAAGCATCACTTCTGAGATGCATTTTAGATTAGGCTGTTTTTATACTGGATGCTTAGAGATTATGTACAGATTTTGATTAATAAAGAGTGAAGAAAAGAAAACTACTACTTATGTTTATTTATCATTAGATACTCTGCCCCCCCAAAACACCAACCCTTCAGAAAACAGGCTTAAATCTGATGTGATATTTCCTAAGGTACCAGTTATATGGTATGAATACAGCAGTAACAAAATACCATGAAAAATAAATGGGAATAATAGAAATGAATGTACAGTCATAAAAAATTGCTGTATGTAAGAAATAAATGTTTTTTTTTTAAAAAAAGCATTGAGTTTCCTATTTTTCTCTTTCTTACTACATATGCCTTGTAGCTGGCAGTGCCTCGCTGATTTGTTTCACCTTGGAAGTTAAGTAGGGTTGGACCTGGTTAGTATTTAGATGGGTGACACATTGAAATACCTCCACTCTTAACCTGAAAAATAAAACTGGAAGAAGGAAATGATAAACCATTTTCATATTGGGCACCATTTGCAAAAACTTATCTACTTCTGGACTGGAAGATAGGCCTTTTGGTTGTGGTTGTTGGGTACTGCCCAAAATCTGGATCGAAATAGGTTACAAAACCTAAATGAACTAAATAGATGGTTGCTAACAAAACGATATGGTTTCTCTGTGATGTTAATAGAGTTCAACTATACTTAAAGACTACCTCTTATATGACCCATTTCAGTATTAAAGCTGTTATATCTTTAAACATCCATATAAAAGTTCTTTGAATTCTCCATGATGTTTGAATTATATATAACTATTCTGAACACTTGGACTTCAAAGATATTGTTGACCATTAGAATATTCCAAAAACCAGTAGTATTGTTAAGTTGACGACTTCGTAAAAGAACAGTACATTTTGACCTTAAATTGATTCAGTGAATACAAAGTACTGCCTTAATCTGAATTTATAGAAGTACTGACATACAAGGCAAAAGGAGCCAAATGTTGCAATTTTAAGATAGGTCCTCAAAATAAATGTGCAGCTTTTCTTTTCTTTTTTGTCTCAGGTCTTGCCTTATTCTTCCTGAAAATACAGTAATTATTTAGGATAACTAAGATTATAGAAAGTTTCCCATTCAAGCAGCTCTACCATTGTGGGGTGGGAGAAATTCAGTTTTGGATGCATCTTTTTCTTTTCTGCAGAAATTTTCTACAGCGTTTATCCTGGCATATTTCTACTATACATCAAAATTAGGTTAGGAATTACTCTATCCCTGCTCTTAATACAGTTCAGGATTAGGCAATATTTTGACAACTGGGAGTGGAACATTACATGTTTTTAGTGTCTGAAAACTGCAGTTGGTGGGAATGATGATGATGCAAAAATGACCAAGATTTTTCCCTTATTGAGGATTTAAAAAAAATATATTTTACACTTAATAGTAAGCCTACTACAAAATGACTGGAACTATGAAACAATTCTTAGCAACTACTGTATGGTCAGATGTGGGTTAAGGGTTGGAAAAAGGATTAGGATTCATGAAGCCCCCCCCTCCCCCAAAGTTGCCCATCCCAGTCTAAATATTCTTTGTATTGCAACTATTGTGAGGAAAACAGCTAAACATTTGTTTAAAAAGACCTAGGAAAGGGAAGTAAGTTTCTCTCCCTTGGTGTAGACCTCTGGACTCCGCAGAGATTCCAACCACAAAGTTGTTCATATGGTACTGCTCTGCTTATTAATCAACATTTTGCTGGAGTTGGAAGATGGGAGTGAATTGAATGTGATTTCATAGGAACGTAAAAGCTTTGTTGGATTAGTCCCAAGGTCGATTAGTCCAGAAATTTGTTTTCAGTAGGTCAGCCAGATACTTCTGGGAAGCCTACAAGCAGGCATATGCTCCCCTCCCTTTGTTGGCTGCTAGCAAGTGGCATTTCCCTTAACCATGACAGCTGACAGCTGATAGCTATTTCATGAATTTACTTTTTCTTCTTATCTAGCCATCTAAGCTCAAGGCCTTTGAAATGCGTGCCCTTTCTTCTGGGTTGAAAGTACTGCCGGTATGTTTGATGAACCTGACCTGGAGTGGTTTGGATGAGCACTGCTTCTGTTGAAGATAAATGAGAATGATGGCAGCTTATTGGCATCACCGGAAGTGATATTGGTGCACAATTGCAATCTATGCAACCTACTGCATGTTGTATATTTAGAAAGGATGGGACAGACAAAACCTTTTTCTGGGAATGTAATATGGTGCTATTATCATTAGAGGCCTACAGTTCTCAACCTCTTACATTTACGAATGGCTAATCATACTGTACATTACGGCACCTATTAGGGAATGTCAGACATTTAACTGTCGCAGAGTCATCAGATCACAAAAAAACAACTGTGATTTCATCATTGATATGAAAGTATGTTCTAACTGCCTTTGCCTTGTTTAGATACCTGTAATATAAGCTGGATTTCCATTTGGTGGACCTGAAGACACTAAATCACCCTCTGTACATTATGCAGCTGCAAGCCTGAGGTATTTCTAAGGCATGTTTACAGAAAAAAAGCCAGCCTAACTAGATTTTTCAGTTATTAGCTGTTATGTTGTGTCTATTTAAACATGAACCTCCTCCATTTGAGGATAGCATTTTTACAAAGAGGTATGATATCCCTCTAAAATGGAGGCAGCTTGGTTTTTTCTCATCACCACTCGCTTTCAACTAACCCAGATTATTACAATAAAGGGAAGTCCATGCCTATTTTGCTGTTTAGCTTGCTATTTCCTTTCTGAAATAATGGTAAAAGTTTGGCTAGGCATATCTGACTTACATTGCCGGTTCTCTGAGATAACTTGGAATCATTTAATGCTATCCATAATACTGCAATTTTATAACAATCTGACACATTAAGTCCTATTAATAGACAAAAATTATAAACAATTGAGAGTATGCTATGTCATGTCTTAATTGAACACTCTGAACTAACATTCACCGATCTTGTTGGGAAACATTAAACTTTATAGAATTTGTAGCAGTAATAACTTCAACTGAATGTTTTCTGTACCTGTTGACCAATCATGCCTATGTTGTGTCTATTAACAAGAGCAACGTCTATTAAGGAACTGCTTTCATGTGATATTTTGGGACTATATTTACATGAACTGGTTGCTTCAAGTCATACCACATCATTTCAGTTAGAGTAAGGTCAGAGCTTTGATTCAGCCATTTCAAATTTAACAATTCAATTGGCTTCTGTTTTATATTTATTTTATGTCTTAAGAGCATATAACTCAAATTTAAATTTCAGCTGCCGGAAAGACATACTGGACACTTTCTGGTAGAATCCACTAGTACAATCTAGACTCCACTGTTCCCTTAACAATTGCAAGACACCTGAGGTTGAGAATCAGCCCCAAATCATGATATGATCCGCTGTCCTATTTCAGGATTGGTGTGTATTATGTCAGATCTCCGTAGTAGCATTTAAGCTAGGGGAAAGAGTAATTATCTCTGGCTATGGGTTAGTGAGATTTATTAGAAATAGTAATGCAGTGATAATACTTTGACTAATAAGTTTGTTTTCAAATATAAAATTATTTAGACAGGTTTTATTTTGGCTTTCTTCCTTCAGCCCTTTCAGGGTAAAATGAGGAAGGCAATCTTTATGAGAAAGCAGACCATTCTACCACTGGATCTTGTTTACACTACGTTTATTAATCTTATTGGTGTGGGAAACATCTTAACATATTTTTTAAAATAAATGTTTCTCATTAATAACCCAAAGTTCCACTTTCATCTTGTGTAGCTTCAGAATCTTGTTCTTTAAATGGTACACTAGGTTGTGCAAGTAGTCTTGGGCAAATGTTCATTTTGATTTTTGGAGAACAGCAATTTCGTTCTTGTTACTCCCCCCCCACAAACTGTTGTAGTTTAGTGTTTTTCTTATGTGGATTCATGAAAACTGACATCAAACATGCCCTGCAAATCCTTTGCTGTTACCATGGATCTGTGACCTCCAGGGGTTTTGTATTCTCTTGAATGATTTCTTGGATAATTACTAGGAAGAGGTAGCAATGCTATTACATTTTCTCCAGTTGTACATCGTCTACTAACTAGATTTTAATTGGAGGCCAAAATCTTTAGCTATGATTTTGTGGCCTAGTCCACTGGGCCCCAGGCTCAGGAACACCAGCTCTTCTGAGTCTGCAGCAACGCCTGGCATGATTCATTTTCATAAACCTGTGCTATGATGAGCAAACTCCAATGTTAACAATAATCACAGTTGGATTTGTTAAGAAAGGGCTCCTCAAATTCACACCTGTGATTGGAGTTTCTGATATGACAGCCTCTTAAGAGAGCTGATTTTCAAAAGGAGGGGGAAAGTTGACTCAGTATGTTCAATAAGGACATGACAGACTGCGCTGTTTGGAGTGTTATTTAAACAGAATCTATAAATGGGTACAACTTAGATAAAGCCCTGATCACATCATTGGTACAGTACAAATAAGGATTCACCCCCCACCCCCAATCTGTATATCCCATATAAATTCTGGCTTGCTGAATGCTACACGGAAACCTTTTGGAGAAGACAAATGGAGGGATTTTTCCCCAGAAGGAATGAGATTATTTGACTAAATGTATTCCACACTGAATGGAGAACTATGTTTAGAGAAATGTGTTTTGTGCATGACAAAACTTAGTTCCTGTTATCTAATGGGGCTAGCCAATAATCATTTTTGTCTGAAAAAACTGCTCAGAAAAAGGGGTAACAAACAATACCGAAATGTTTTCCAATCCAATTTTTAATACTTCAAATTTCAAAACGTATTCTGTGCTCCCATGTACGTGCATGTGTCATATTCCTGCAGCCATCTTCCCAGCCGATACCTCTAGTTGTGACTACCTAGAACAGGGGTGTCAAACTCACATTGTCACAGCGGCATGACTTGACATATCGGGACTAAACTTTGCTAAACTGGGCGTGGCTAATATGTGATGCATCTGGCCCCTGGGCCAGGAGTTTGACAGCCCTGATCTAGAAACTTGCTCTCATATCATCAATGAGACTACATTTTCATTCTCAAATGAGGCAGTCTGGTGTAGTGGTTAAGATGCTGGTGCAGAAGTCAAGACTGTGAATCCTAGGTCTCCCTTAGGGAAGAATGCTGGCTGGCTAATTTTGGCCTTTCAGCCCACCTCACAGGACTGTTGTGGGAAAAAAACAGAAGGCAGAGCTATTAGGCATGTTCATTGCCTTGAATTATATACAGAAAAGGCAGGATAAAAATCTAGTAATTATTCTGAGTAGAGCTACATGGAGTGGAAAATATACCAGCAAAATTCCAGAAAAGCACACAGCTGTTTTATATTAGAATGTATCTACTTACCATTTCGCAGCAGTTTGGAAGAGTTAGCAGGATTTCTACTGCAAACTCTCATGGCAGATTTGATGCAGAATAGTCAAAGGGAAAACATCCTGTTGCTTTTTGAAATGTGTTGTGAGGCCTTGTACCTTTCTCCGTTTCAAATTAAGCCCAACATAGTAGCATTGTATCTCTATATGAAGAGAGCAGCCACTTAGGAGTAATTTTATCATAAGAACTTGGGTGGTAGAAAAAAGGCTGAAGAAAATTGCTGCAATTTTTGTTTTTTCTTAAAAGAAGCCAGAAACCAGTATGTATTTTTCACACCCCAGCAAAGAATAATTGTTTTTTTTTTTAAAAAAACCATTGCTCAAAATCCAATTTACCAATATTCCCCATTGTTTTTGATGCAACATAATTCCTTGTGGAGATCTCGCTGTACACAGATGCTTCTAGTATATTTTAAGTTATTTATATTTAAGGGATGATTAACTCCTAGATTTGCTGAATGTTCTGAGTGTTTTACTTAGACTTGTTACAGATATGAAACAATGACAAGCCTGAGAATTTAGCAAACTATTAAAAGGATTTGGATCTTTGCAATTCATTAAGCATATTCAGTTGATGTTTCTTTCATTTAGCAAACACAAGCCTTAAATGACCTACTATGCCTGTTAATAAGGTTGTTATAGTAACATGTAGTTTGATATCAGTACATGACTACTATTTATATAGATGTAATATGACCTTAACCACAACAAAGAATCACATGTGCACAGCAGTCAAGGAAAATGAATTAGCTCTTTGAACAAATAGCTGTAGTGATCTAAAAGAAAGGAATAGGCTTGCTTCTTAAGTCTGTATATGTTTAAAGCAGAGTGGGCAATTTTCCAGTGGCCAAGGGATTAATGTTTGTGGGTCTCGGTTTGAGGGAAGTGCTGGGTATTCTTTGCATTTCAACTGCAAAATGGTTATTTAAGGGAGACTATTGTGGCTTTCCATGTGTTTCCTGCTTTAAAATGGGAAAAACTGATTTGTCAAGCAATCATTCAAAAGGTCTTCAAGAGCACTGCAATTCACACAAATTTTCTTCAGTAATCACATTCACAGACTTACCAAGAATAGCTTCTCAGCCTTTTGGCTAATATCAAGTGTAGAATCACCAAGTAAGGGTAGAGGAATAGCATCACAGAAGACTTGAACAGCCAAGGTACAAATACAAATTATTTGAAATCCCAGGAAGACAAAGTTTTTGGACTACAATGTCCATAATTCATTGCGACTAAATATACTGCTCTGGCACTTTAGTACTAAGTCCCTAGAGGGCAGTAATTTGTTTCTCCTTGTTCAGAGCTGTTCGTACTTTATTTAATGGCACTGGGCAAGCTTTGGCAAAAATATTCCTTTTGGAGAGCAACCTGGGTGCAATTTCCTAGTCAGATGTAAGGTGTCTTATATTAAATCTGCCATATAGGACTAATGAAAAATGGCTGTGCAGCATGCTCCTTAAAAAAAGCATATAAAAATTAATCAACTTTAAAATCTGTGTCAAAAATAGAATAGTGACAAAAATGTCTTGCACTGAGGTTATGTATTTCAGCTTTACATGAAATATTTTATATATAAAACTCTAAGTGATTTGTCCAATTTAAAAATCTAAAGAATTCAAAAATAAGGCATTCAATATTTTGAAAAAAGTACAGATTTACAAAATATGTATATTCTGTCATGAAAACTTCACACCAACATTATACACTTTGAAAAAAATACAAACAGGATATATTACAAATTTATGTAGCAATAACTTAGGTCATAACATGCAATAAAAAGTACATTAATCAAAGTACACAAGCTTTTAAAGTTTTGAAACTGAAGAGCATTTGCAAATGCATCTGTACGCAAGTCAAACGTGGCACTTGAGTTCTGGTAGCATTTCCTATCGCAAGTTAAATTGTACATGATGATTATGGGGTGTCTGTTAATGAAAGTCATTTCTTATGAATCATTCCAACTTTGTTCAACAATAGCTGAAACTCGTTTTTCATATTCACGTTTGTTCTCTTGATAAAGCTGTGCAGCCTGACTGTTGGCAGGACTATTAGGATTAGGTTCATCAAGCAGTGACTGAAGGTAGAGGAAACAAAAAACATGAAAAATAGTATTAATTAGCATTAAAAGGATAATGACAAAATAAATATAAAACAATGCAACACTGGACAGAAATTACAGCTAGACTGATACTATAGATACTTCATATAGTGTTAAAATTCTACAAAACAATCTTTTTTGACAAATGAAGTCATATACCAACTAGCTCATATAACGTAACTTACATCTGAAGATTTAACAGCTGGCACTTCTACATCAAGTCTGAAGAAAGTGTTTGTTATTGTTTTAAACTTACCTGAATTGAAGTTAAAATAGATGAGACATCATATGTTGGACTCCAACGATTTTGAAGGATATCTAAACATATGCTTCCATCTGCATACACTAAAATAGAAGATATTAGAATTCTGTAATTTGTTTCAGATCATTAATTTCCAGTTTACTACAAACACAGAATAAGTAAATTGGATTCAATGATCATCTAAAAATTGGCGATGCATTTTCTGATTCCTCTTAAAAGTAATTAAAAATGTTTATAATTTTTTTTAGTGTTACATCCAAACTAGATGTGCTAGCTTTCTTTTTGCTAATTAGAAAAAAATCATGGGCAATCACGGCTTCGGATTTTGATGGGAAAAATGAAGAATGCAATCTCAGAGAGTCAGTCCCCGATTTAACTGTTTCTAGAGGAACTAAGTGTTTCAGCACCATGGAGAAACTTTAAATTATTTTGATATCTTATTAAGGCAAGTCAGTAATATATTCCTCCCAAGGTTTAATATTTTAGTATAATTTTAATTGAACAGTCCAGAAGTCTCTGTAAAGAAGTTCAAAGACTTATTGCCAAACAATAAATATTTGAAAATGTATAACATATTTCTTTCTAAGAGGTGACACCTAATTTTTTCATAAGCAGGACTAGCTTTAACCAGTCATTATATTTAGATACCATAACTTATTTAATTACAGTATTATTATTCACACAGGAAGAAAGCCCATATTTTATAAAGATATGGACCCAAATGAAGTTTATTTTCCAAATTTTGGATTTCTGCAATGATTAGTAATTTAACGTACGAGATTCGGAACTCATGGATTTATAAAATTAAATCAAAGGAAAGTTGTGGTTTAATGTAGATTAAGGTTTATTTTTATTTATAGTAACAGAATGCGAGATGGTATTTACTGTAGTCTAATGCATCTCCTTACAACAGGAAAATATCTGACATACCTATACTTCCTTTACGATTCCATACAAAATAGGAAGTTTTAATTTCTCTCCCAGTGGAAACATACTCCTTTAAAGAGTCTAAAGGTTTAGTTTCTTTCTGCATCTTCTTATCTGCTTATTTTAAAACATTTTTATATCACAACTTATTATATTTAACAGCACCATATAGTATTAAGGATAATAGTAATTTATTACTCATTACTTTTGAATTAATACATTGTAAAGTACCTTTAAAAAAGGCTTAGCTAAGGCAATAAAGGAAAAAATATAATGTTTAAGTCTGATTATATGCAGGTCCTTGGTATTTTGGCAAATGACTGAATTACTGCTTCCAGTTAACTGCCTACAGTGACTTCAAGAAAAGAAGAATGTATCTGAAGAATTGTTAATAACCTCTAAGAGAGCCAAAAATTTATCATCTTAATTTCTTGATTATTCTTGTGACCTAAATGATTAATATTGTATTCATTTTATAAATTATCACTGGCAGATTGCAAAGAATTTCTGCGCTAACCAGTTGCCAGAAGCCTGTCTTCAACATACAGAAATAGAACATTGTTGAATATATTATTACAATGAAGGTTTTATTATTACATCTTCGATAAAACTTACCATTGGGATGAAACATCTTTGATAAAAACCTAACCGTTGGTGGTTTATTTGGGTATTCTTCTGAAAATTCTATTATTAGTTTAAAAGTTCCTGTGTAAAAAAAAGTAAGCAATAAGGAACTATGGTGGAGCTTAGGAAATAAAGAAATATATGCATTTTTTTAAAAAAAGTAGAATAACAATTGTTATTCTAGTTTAATAACAGAATGCATTCCTATGTCATCTTAGTCAAATATCTTGAAACATGGTCACAGTAAATCAATTGAAAACTAACCTAATTTTTCATTTTTGCAAAACGGCCTACCATTGTAAAAACAAGAGTTAGATTAAACATTTATTTTAATTTCAAATATTAATAAAGCACTGAAATGTAAATAGAAATAACTTCAGCTTCCTCTAGCAATCCATCTAAAAGATTATGGACAAGACCTAAAACAAATTAAAAATTAACTATCAACAATTTTAAGGGAAACACTGCAAATCACTATGGTAGGATATTACTACAACTGAAGAAATCAAATACAAAAGTAGAATGCAAGAGCATGTATGACTGGTATGACTAACTAGTGCAGAAGAAAAAATATATAAGCACCTCATTTGTAATAGGTATTAATTCTTCTGCTAAAGACTTCTTTACATATTATGCATTCCTGTACTAAAAAAATCCTGCTTTGCATTAGAAAATTTAAGATCATCTGTGTTTCTCTCCCTCCTTCTCACATATGGAAACACAGAAAATATATATAAATAACCTACACCTGAATTTCATAGTCCTCCCAGGTAAACAGACAGGAAATACAACTAGATGAAATAATTCTACTTTTATTGTAAGGCTACATTAACAGAATCTTGTTAAGTCTAAGGATACAAACTTCCTGCTGCCACATTTAGCAGCCTAATCAATTAGGGCTGATCCTTCCTAAGTAGTGGTGGGTTGCAAACTGATACGGTTGGAATGGGGCCGGTGGCGTCCTCATGGACACGCGCAGCACATGCATGAGTCTTACCGCCTCCGTGACGCTCCAGCTGCCCTGCAGAGTGTTATTCAGGCACTGTATGTGCCATGCGCCTGCATGGAACGGCAGAAGCCTTTAAACACTGGTAAGGAGCTCCTCGGGTGGACGGGCCCTCCAGAGTGTACCGGAACGGTATCCGGTGCTCTGGGCTGGCTCCGGTACACCCGTACTGGGGCATACCGCCTGCAACCCACCACTATTCCTAAGTTTCTTTCTCTGACAGTTAAGCCACTGGGGCGCCGGTCTCAATTGTCTCATTGTTTCCCTGGCAGCATCTCTTCCCCGCTTGTTCCCCAAGGTCATCCATGCATTCCATTACACATACAGTATTTTTTCCTTAAAAAAAAACAATTACAATTAAAAAGGTAAAAACTAAAAAAGATTTAAATACAGTATGTAAGAAATAAAAGAAAACTAGAAAATGCAATAGAAAAAAAATATGGTAAAGAAAAAGAAAATTGATCTCCCCTTTCATCCCAACAAGTATAAACCATTTTGGTAACTTATCACCTTCACTTAAAATACAACAAATGATCTCTTCTTCCCATCTCTCTTTAAAACATATCCTTACAACTCTGCAGTCCTAGTCAGCAAAAGTTGATTAAGGGTTATTAGAGTTAATAGAATATCTATTTTAACTTTGGTCAAATAAACCAGCTTTATATTCCTTTAATTCAGGAGTGTCAAATTCACAGCCAGCAGACGGGATGCGTCATATGCTGTCCCCACCCAGCTTAGCAAAGGGGGAAAAAATGTCCCGATATGTCATGGGTTGCTTTAATTTCTAACAAACTTGCTTTTTTTAAATAATTCAAAATACCAGCATCTTCCTGCAGGACTAATTCTTTCAAAATCTTATTTCAAACCTATGGTAGCTGGACCCTTAGTCCATTTGTAACTTTTAAAAATCATGATTCTAATCCCTCTTTTGTTGCTTATTCCAAAAAGGGGGTATATATTTTTTAAACTTGTATTTAAATTTTCTTTTGCTAAGAATTGAAGGAAAAACACCTGCTGTTCTAAAATAAACTTGTCAGTCTAAATTTTCAAATAGTTAAGCAATTTTCCAAAGTGAAGAAATGAGTTTTGGCAAATCTTATGGCCATATAGGCTACAATAGAGCTGTGAGCTTAGTTAAAATCCCTCAACTCTCAGCTATTCAACTTATAAATCGACCACAAAAATCTCAGTTCCTGCAGTGCAAATGAGCAATCTGATAACCTCCCCTTTTTCTGGACTTTGTTATCACCATCTGGCTGTGAATCTCCTCCACAATGCCATCCCTGCCCCTTCACAGACATCTAGTTCACCATGAAACTTCATCAGAAGCCACTCACATGGCATTGTTTTCAACACAAATGTATTGGTGGGGGAGGGGCTTTATATATATATAAAGTTTGCTCCTGGAAGCACCAAGCGGAGCAAACAAGCTTGAAGATGACGAATGAGACTTCGTCGAAACGTCGCCAAGACATCTCCAATTTTACGCAGGAGAAAACCCAAATAACTAGAGACATACATACATACATACATACATACATACATACACACACACAGAAATAAATCTTCCACTTTTGTACAGAATGAATAAAAAGATTTGTAATGCGAATTCTTCCTTGGTGTAAAATGTAGTAGGGATTTATTCTTTCTTCCATTTTTTTGAGACAAAGGGATTTCAATTTGTATTAACTAAGAGTTTCTGGAGTGCAATCCCCAGTATATTCATAGACATAAACATCACTGACTTCCAAAGAACTATTTCATTATTGTTGTTTTAACCCTCAGAAATATATTAATGTAGAGTTTATTTCACAACAATTTGAATTTACTTATGCAGTTTTACTTGTAATCCAAAAATAATCCTTCAATGAAACTGATAAGTCTGTGGGAAGTTTTAGAAGGCGTTAAAATATTCAATACAGTTGCTAGAAAGAGGTAATAGGATCTATATACTATGGCAGAACAGGAAGCATGTCATCCACAGGAGTGTTGAACTCCCCCACTTAAAAAAACCCCAAAAAACACAGCAGCATGTGGAAAGCCCAAGCAACTTGGGTTGTGAATAGCCATTTACCTTTATGAGGGAGCTGAATAAGAATGGTTTCCAGGAAGGGACAATTCACAATATTATTCTGCTCCTTTCAATTACAACAGGCGCCAGTGCCAAATACATCTGCTCTAAAAGCTTTTGTAAAATTATTAGACTTCACTAATATGAAGATGGGAATGCATCCATTCCCATCTTCTTGTATAAATACAGAATATTAACATAAAATAGTTTCAACCATTAAACTGGCACTTTATTGCCTATATTTGTTACTTAAAACTACATTCTCATCAATTATCCTTCAATATGTTTTCAGTTATAAACAAGCATATTTTTAACTATATTAAAGCTGTAAAGGCTGTGCAACACTGGCTTCAATTGAAAAGAATTGCAAAATGCGAGTATAGCATCTGTTGGTGAGTCTTTAAAGCAGGACTGATCCTGGAAACAGATGCATCTGCGTTAATGAGTCAGTGGCAGCTTTTCAGAACTAAATCTGAAGCATTGCACAACCTTAAAAACACTTCTTCAAGACATAACATTTAAAAGTGAGAAGTGGGTGGCTATCTTGTATGTCTGTCACTGCCATAATAGTCTCATATTTTACTGTGGTTGTTTGTATCAAGATAATGTAATATATACTGGGACATTTGCATTTCCAAGTGACCAAAGATGAATTAGGACAATGTATTACTGACAAAACCCAAGGTATTACTGACAAAAATGGAAATCTGTATGAAAGATAAAGTGGCCCTTCAACCCAGGTGCTTATTGACTACACCAAACAATTAGAATACAAAAGCTTGGTTTAATGTTTTGATGTTTTATTGTCTCTGAGTCATTTTTCTCAAAATCCAGTTGAATCAATGACCTCAAATTTGGTAAGGTCTTAAGAGAGCCTCTCACAGGTGAGAACCAAAGAGTGGCTTTAGTAGTGTATAGAAATTTGACCTTGCTAAAGAGAGTGGGTTTCTTCTTCTTCTGAATATAAGGTAATAATGCTTATTTTAAAGATTCTAATGTGGTTAAATTCATTTTTAGAATTATCAAGTCTGTAGAGCAATGCAATTAATTATAATCCCATGCGAACCATAGATTTGAGTAGTACTTACTGCAGCTTTTGAGTTTTACTCATTTATTTACCATCTTATTTATCCTACCCACCTCTAGAGATCTCTTGCTGGCTCACATTCAGATGACAAAAATAGATATAAGGGGTAAAAAAAAATATTGTGGTTCTTAAATCTACAAATGTTTCCTGCAGAATTGTTTATTTTTATTAAAAATATATATTTTAGCTTTTTTTGGTGCATATGGCAAATATGCATTTAATTTCCAATTAATATTATTTGCCAATAGATGTTTTCTCAATTGGTTTTTTTTTGTCACTGAGCAGCAAATGAATGCTTGTTACATAGTCAGTTACTGCTTCTTATATATTATTTTTCAGCATCTGCTTCAGGTATCAAATGCAGGAAATACTATATAGGCTCATGAAACTAAAACCAAAAAAAAGATAAAGTTTAAAGAAACATACCATCTTCAAAGGGAGTACCTTCAGGCCTGAAAAGAGAAACAAGATCTATAGTGATTAACTCTTGCACTTATTTTATACCTGCACTATAAATGACAAAAATAAAACTTACATTTATAACTAATCTGTTACAACTGGGTATCCCATAAATATATAGAATGTATAACTGAAGATAAATGTAATTTTCTAGTACCTCAGGTCATCTATTTTCAGAGTCTTTCTTGTATTTATAATTTGAGATAAAATAAGCATCAAATGGGATTTGCTTACAAATGTTCAACATCATGAAACATATATAGCCTTGCTATTATGCCCCATTTATACTTAAAATTATTAAGAACATTTTTTTTATTTTGAAAACTTTGGACTTTCATCAAATTTATGTTGGGTAGTCTTATTATTTGGTATTTATATCATGTTCACAGAGAATTATCAAATATATATTTTCTTTACAACTGAATTCTTTACTTACCCAAAAATTACTGCATTCCATTGCATTATATTGTTTTCTGATGGTGCACCACTGACCCCAACAGGTGGATCTTCTTGTAATCTTCCAATAAACAAAATATAATAAACAAAAATATAAAATCTGACAGTGTGCAAACACCAATTATGCAGTTTGAAAGTATTCAAAATCATATTATTCTAATACTTCACTACTTAGCTCTAAAAAAATACTGTTGACCTGTTAAGAAAAATATAAAATATTTTTTATTTTCTCCAATTTAAAAAATATTGGTCAGAATCTCCTTTCTATAAACAGAATTTTATAGAAAAGATGAATCCAATTCTTGGGGACAATTGATATTACAGATAGTTCTCTAAGCTACAATTGAGCCTGGAATCTTCAGTTGTTGAGTGCAGTGGTCATTAAGCAACCATTGAGCATTTTGCTCAAACACAATAATCCTGGATGTATCACTTGTGGTTGTTAAATGATCATGCAGGTCATTAAGTGGAGCACAGTGGTGGTAGAGGCACTAGGAGGCTTGGTGCAGACTACAGAGCTCAGCAATGCATAGAAAACTGCCACAGATCTAGGCCTTCTCTCCATATCCCACCAGACTTGAGAGGCCTCAACCAGTTGCAGTAACTGCAACTGCAGTTGCATATGTAGATTCCTCCATTCACCTTTGCATTTTTCTGCAGCTGCTTACTGGCATGCCCAGCCAAAATGGGACAGAGACTTCCTTTATTCTAATGGACATTTGAAAACGTTTCTAAAAAAAATATGATTTGGAGAAGGAGCTCTTTCTAGCTTTCTGTATGATTGAGAATGGCCCCTGCTTGGAGAATGATTTGGATGGTCTTTATAGGAAGTCCACACCACACATCAACTGCATATGCTTGTCAGCAGCTGCAGAAAAAACTATAGGTAATTGAAGCAAGTTACATGCACTGCTTGCCCTGTAACTGGTTGATGCTTCCTGGATATGATGGAGTGGGGAGCAGATCCATGTGTCCAAGGCTGCAGCAGCTTTGCAGGTGCTGATGGACCAGGTGGGCAGCTGGGGGGGGGGGGGGAGAGACAGACAGATAGGGAGTTGCCGAGCTCCTGCAGTCAGTTGTAAGGATTGGTGGACTGCCAAGTGTCCAAATTTTCATCACTTGAGGGTAGGAAAGCTGCAACAATCTTAACTTTGGGTGCAGATTGTAAGTTCTTTTGTTCAGCAGTCATGTTTTCAAATGGCCACTGAATGAACAGTCAATAAGTGAGGACTATCTGTACTTTTCCATATAGTTATCTCCATGTATTGGGTATTGATTGTAACTCTCCAAGAAGGGGACATTAAGTTTATCTCTCTGAAGCATCAATAAATTAGTACCGATTGGAAACTTCTAAGTCTTTTGTTTGTATCCAAAAAATAATCAAATAATGCCATTTTATTTTGGTGGGGTGGAACAGCCTGATTCTGATGTGCTATCCCATTCCATTCAATCACCTTGATGAGGTATCCCATCTCTCCAAAATACTCATGTATTTTTTGTATCATATCCAGGAAATATCTTATTTTTTTTACATTATTCAATCTCTCAAACGGAATTATCAACAGGCCATCCTTTACAGGAAAATTAAACAGCACTAAGTTCCACCATGTGGCAAACATGTCCTCTATACTTTTACTGTATGAAACTTTCCTTATCCTTGACAAACAATTCAGTTACTGTAATATGCAAATGTATTTGCTGCAGCATTAACTATATTGCATTATTCTCATTTATTTACACTTAAGAGTTCACAATCTTTTATACATGTTTTATACAGAGCTGTATCTAAAATAAAACTGTAGTCATACACTTTCGTTTCTTGGAAAGAAAGTAAATGCAAATTAGTAATTAGCATAAGAGGAAATTAATAACATGATCCTGCTAATCTATATTTCTTTGTCCTTTAAAACTACTCTGAACTTTATACAGCTCTGATTTTCAGGCATGCTCAGTTCAATCCATTTAATGTCAACAACACAGGCTACCAAAAGCCTTGGCTGGATAGCAAAATGTGACCCTCTGCTACAAGACAGCAAGTTTCCACACCAATGTCACGCCAAATTATTAATTGCCATGTGCATTTCAGAGATAGCTTTGGTTATTAAAACTTCATTAACACCATGCTGTGAAAAGCCTTTTACTCTTTAAATTTTGTACTCTAAATGGGGATTTCATATGTGAACACTGTCATCTGAAGGTCGCTGAATACATAAATGCTATTTACTACCTCCAGTTTAAATTCATAAACTTTCTCCCATTAACAACAGCATTCTGAGCTTAGCACAAAAGCTTTCTGACAAGAAATCACATCCAGGTACATCACATGTACCAACCTAATTATCTTAGAAAACACTGTGGAATAAATGAACTCCATTTTGAGATACCTATCTCATTTAATATTTAGTATGGCTTTCTTATTTATCTTCGCTAGATACCACAAATGAAGCCTATTTCACATTGTTTCTTTCTACACAGTGCTAAATCCAAATGTTTATCTAATGACTGAGGTGCAATTTAAATCCTAACCAAATATCAGGGTAGAACTGCTCTACATATATGCAAATATGTGCTGATTATCAGCTATAGCATCCATTCTGAAACAGCTACACTTATAAAAATCATTTTTTAAAATTTTGCCATTCCCTCCTATACTTATTTCAGTCTAAGTGAATGTTGGACTTCCTATAGCTCTACTGATTTTCTAATTAACATTGCATGGAGCAGCTGTAATTTTAATATAGTGATATACATATTATCCAAATGTTCAGTTTACGAGCTGTTGTTTAATTAGGATTTTAGGTTTTATTGGTGAACTTTATTAGCTATGCCAGGAAAGACATTTTGGACAGTTTTCTTAACAGCTTGCTTGAGAAAAGGGAATGGCCATATTTCTGCCAACTAGCAATAACAAGCTCAGATGCCTCCAGATGTCACTAAAAGCCAAGAGGCAAAGAAGACAGAAGGAAGCAACCTAAGCAAACACGGAAGTACCCCCTTCCATAAAGAACATTATATAGCTTCCTTGTGCTAGAATTACTATACAGTACTGGAATATTTATTGAATTTGCTTCAGCACAACTGGCTTTTTCACAAGTATTTTATCAAAAAAGTACTTTCAGAACGATTCAGAGAAAAAAAAACAAATCACAGGCTCATAAACTGTTTTTTTTCCATCCACATTTTCCATTTCCTCCTTTCAATTATAGAATTCATTAGCCAGCCTTTCCAAGATTTTACATGCCTGAAATAAAAGCTGTGCACTATTCTCTTTGTATATGTATTAAAGAACTAAGTGAAATAAATTTCAGGTATACGGAAACGAATAGTTAAGAGATTAAAAGATTCAACACACTAAAGAAAGAGGAGGATCCTACTTCAGGGTTTCCTTGCCTGAGATTCAGCCATGCCTGCTTTTCTTTTATTATTTTTAATCAATTGTGCAGAATTGGCAAAATGCTTTGTAATCAGTGAACGGAAAGCATACCAAATAAACACTTGAAGCCAAAGACGTAGTTCACACAATCTATGGCCCATCAACCAGCACCTAATGTTTTTTTTTTTTAAATCAAGTTTGCGGTTTTCATGCAACGCTTCTAATCTTCTTGTCTGGGGGTTTAGAAAGAGAAAAAAACATGCTTTCGTTTCCCCAGGTAGCTCAGTACTTGGCAGCAAATCAGTAGCTTTTTAAAGCAAGGCTTCTGGCCACCATTTCCAAGAAATAGTTAAAAGAAAACCTGGCACTTGCTTTCTCTCTCTCTCTCTCAACTACAGGCGCCCGTCAGCTGTACTACGTGGTCAACTCGGACCATTTTAATCCGGCTCACTTTATTTACAAAATAGGCATTAGAGACCCAATGCTTTCACGGTCTCTAATGGGAGGTTCTTTGGGTTGGGAGGATTATTAAAAACAACAACAACCACCCACATGCATCCAATAATCCGATGGTTTAAATCTCGTTTCTCAAATAATCCTCCTTAGTTTTAGCATCCTCGTTGTTTTCTTCCCCAACGCGGGACGACTAAGAGAAGGGAAATAGTTTCTTACAAAGGAGGGGAAACACTTTGCCTCCCAGTTTTTGAGCAGAAAACAATCCAGATTTCCTCTTTCGCTTTTTTCTCTCTACCAAGGCCCATACTCGCCGCCGCCCGGAAGGGCAAAGAAGTAATTAAGTTCCAGCCAAGGGAGCCCCCAGGAAAGATATATCTCTTTCCCCCTAGAAGAGGGGGACCCGGCCCGGAGGGGGGGGGTTGTTCAATCCCAGCTCAAGCACTAAAAAAAGGGTTTCTAGCCCTGGAAAGAGCGATCGGGAGACACATAGGAATCATTTACCTCTTGAAATCCCTCATTAGCCTCCGCCTGGCTGGAGTGGACATGATCTTCTCGCCCCGATGATCGAAGACTCCCGGTGGCCCCCTCCCCCAAAAGCCTCAGCACTGCTCCTAGCGCAGCTGCCTCGCTCCCCGCGCTGCTTCACAAACAACTCTGCAATGGCGTCTCCCTCCGCCGGTGGGAGGAGGGAAAGAAGCCACCCTTCGCGACTCTACCACTCGGCCTGCTTGCGGAGGAGACCCAGAACGCCTTAGGAACGTACCACCGAGCCGACGTGAAAAGGGGAGCACCCTTTTCTCCGAGCTCCCTCTGGGGAGCTTCCGCTCGCTTTTTAAGCCGGAGGGACGCGGTTGCGGCGGCGCGGGCGATGTTTTTGCAGATTTCAATTGCAGCACGTTCTGATTTTTGATTTCAAAAGATCGCGTCTATTATTCATCTTTCTATATATTAACCACAGTTCCCTGATCGTTAAATTGTGGAGGTGTGGTATAAGCCTGTGAAGAATCTAATGATAAACAAGTCTCACTGTGCTTTTAAGAGTTAATTTATTATCGCGTGAAAAATTGGGTCGGTTTTTAAGATGTCACAGGATTATTTTTGCCGCCTAATGTGACCAACAACCGAACCTATAGGTGTATGACTGTGTGTGTAGTGACCTTGCCCAGTAAAGGAGTGCTTTTTTTTTTTTTGCCAATCTTCCAATGTTGTTTTTAGATACATCTCCATTCGACGATAAAATCGGGGTTGCTTGGGTAACAGAGGCAACAATCCCCTAAAAACGGTGATCTGCAAAATGAAAAAGAGTTAAGCAACTATACTAATGCAGCTGAAGCGACAGGGACGTACGTGAATGAGTATAAGAAAAAAAAACAATTAGCAGAATGCCTAGTTATAGCTACGGAAATATTGCAAGCTTTCTGATTGTGTGCAATGAGACCCGATTAAAGCGGGTTAAAAAAAACCCACCCTCGATCCAGCATATTGCCTATTAATTTAGAAAATAAGTTTTACGAACGTAACTACGGCCGAAACCACCCGCCCCTGAAACATCTGATGTTTCCCACTTTCGATCATCTGATGGTACAAAGGTGCTACGTGAGGGCAAAGAAATGAGCTTTTTCCGGGCTGTGGGCACTCGGCGTTGTCCGGTGCTTTCAAATGAATTTTTGCCGATTAGCGGCTTTTGCAGAAACACCCCATAAGGCGGGACAGAACATCGTCTTCCACCCGGGAGCTGACGTCACCCAGGACCTTGCCTTGCCCGAAACCTTATCGAACGCGATGACGTCGTGCCTGGCTGTTGACATAGCGGCGGTTGCCATGGAACTGGACCGGTTTGCTTGGCTAGACCTGGGAAGACTCAACATGGGGATTTCCCGGGAGCAGGTCAGGAGCGCCCTAGATAAGGGAGGGCAGCTGTGGGATATCCTGGTGTGACGCGGAAAAGAGGTTCCTTGAGGCCCGGAAAAGAGCAGGCAGGGTGGGGTGTGAGGTGATGAAGCTTGCTCAGGTTGCGTTTCCAAATACTGTAGCATGGGAGGGGAGATGTGGTGGAAGTGAGGAAAAACGTTGCAAATCATCAAAATCCAAATGCAGGTTTAAAAGCAAAGGATTATTTTGCAGTCCTGTAATAATCCCTTGCTCCAGAGAAACCTTCAGTATACTCAAAAGTACCTAAATAAATGTGCAGGGGATTGAGTTGGCTATGCATTATGCAACATCCAAATGCACCAAAGGACACATTTGCAATGTAGATTAATCAGAAGTTTCCACTCTTGATATCCCCCATGGTGGGCAGAAGGATCCTTGTGTATTTATTTAAGATTTATTTTATATGGCCACCCAACTCACTCACTCTCAGTAACTCCCGGAGGCTTACAAGGATAAAAGCTCAATACAAAAATAAATAAAATGCAATAACCTCCCTGTGCCCCGCTGGCGACAGCAATCAAATGCACCATTTGATGGGCTTCATCTCATTTCCATCTGTTAAATAGTTTTAATGCTTCCTGCAAAAATCAGGGAGTTAAACATTTGCCTTTTCTTTTTTCTTTTTGAGAAGTGGGAGTTACTCCATTATAGCAGAGTGTACCCAGTACAGTAAATAAGTAAATAAGGATAAGCTGCAAAGAATGCAGACACAACCTAGTTCAATAGAGGGAGAGATGAGCTAGTCCCTGGCAGAAATTTGATTAGCTTTCCTACATTTCTTTGCTATTTACCATTTTGATAAAGATTAATAATCATTGAAATGCAATCCTCTTCAGGGGAAGAATTCCCTGCTTTTGATCCTCTACCCAATTGGGCATTTTTCTTATGTATGACATTTTCCATGTTTCAGCAATTAACCATTTTGGAAATGAATTTCCCTAATATTCATATAAATAATAGTTTCTTCAAATAATCTTATTGGAAAAAGAGAACATTTTTAACAGAGAATAAATCCAGACAATATGCTATTTCTAATATATTATAGTCACATGATAAATCTTGGAGCCATAATGTAGTTTGCAAGTGGATCTGAAATAAAAGCATTAAGAAATGGAATGTATTAAGAGTCAAGAGTAGACTATAAACTAATTGCCTGATTTAAATGCAAGCTACCCTTTGTGTTGCGTGGGATATGGTCCACCAAATCTCTAGTCTTAACAACTCAGTCATCCTGGATCAGAGCTATAGCCAATTTATTCAACAATCCGTTCCTTCAGTAATCAACTTACTTATAGAAAATTGATAAGCAGTGGCTCAATAACAGTTTTATGTCCTCAGCAACAGTCAGTTGGAAGCATATTATTTCTTATACTGGTGGGAGCAATATACCATCATGACAAACAATTGTAGATAGCCTTATCCTGCAGTAGTCCTCTCCATTGACAATAAATATTCAAAAACCCAACAGGTATTGATATTAATTGCCCACTTTAGTCTGGTGGAATTTGGATAAATCAGTGTCTTTAACCATTATATAGCTTATTAGATATGTTTAATTCTGATTATGTGCTATCAGGCCAGTATGCCTGTGAGTGTAGCCATAATTTATCTGCTCATGTTTATAAGCAGGGCTTAAGAAACAAACAAAAATAAGACTGGTTAACAAGATTTATTTTTTTTCTTCCAGAGATTTCAGACTTGAGTATGGAAATGTATGAGATCCTTGGAAAAGTGGGAGAGGGAAGTTACGGAACGGTAATGAAATGTAAACACAAGGAAACAGGACATATAGTTGCCATTAAGATATTTTATGAAAAAACAGAAAAATCTGTCAACAAAATTGCAATGAGAGAGATAAAATTCCTGAAGGTTTGCTTCTTTTATTCTTTTAAAAATCAGTGTTTTTAATAGAGGCCTGTACAACTTGTAGGGGGAAAAGAGCAACATTGATACCGTAAATGAAAAATAATCACAACATGCAAAGAAATGCCAATCAGTTGTTCACCAGCTAGTAGAGCTGTGGCAGTGCTAGAACTGACAGTGAGTCCTGGAGGCATAGAAAGTATTTGGCAAGGCATCTTTGCACTGACTGTGGCAGTTTATTTGTTGAGGACACATGTTGTGTGAGGTGTTTTGATATTAAAATTTTGATTTATAACCTAGTAAATACATGTTCTTCTTAACTGCCTCTTACCACTTCGGGTGTCGAAGATACAAGATTCAGGTTCTTGAACTTCTGGCAGCCTCAACCATTGTTATTTGATGCTGTTGTAGTGTGTCTTTGATGTTGTCTCTCAATCTTCTTCTGGGTCTGCTTTGTGTTCTTTTGCCTTCTCTTTTTGTATATGCCTTGTATGGTATAGAATCCCAAGACATTCTTTTCAGGTGAGCAAATCACTTAACGCTGTCTTTGTAATTTAAGATTGGTTCTATTCCAGTTCTTTCTCTTATGATCTCATTTTTTATTTTATCCCTTCTGGTCACTCCACAGCTTTCCTCAAACATCTCATTTCCTTGGTGTTTAACTTTCACTCATGCTTTATTGCAAATGTCCATGTTTGGCACTGGTAACATAGGGTGGGGATGTATATAAATACATATTAGTATAAGTAAAGGAATTATGTTTATGCCAGGCTTATTTTGTGTAAACCTTTTAAAATTAGCATGCAGGTTTTTTTAAAGAACTTAACACTCACCTTGATGTTCCAAAGAAATTAATTACATTTATTACTTTATACATTTCTTATATTATCTGTAGCAGTATTTGGCAGTCTTTCTTTATTTTACAGATTTAGATTTTTAAAATATGTGTTTAAATATTTTAAATAATATATTTTTCAGTGACATTGTTTCAGTGAATGTTGAAGTTATCCCGGCTTGGCTCTGCTGGCTGTCCCAGTGGAAGCTTCCTCTTGAAAAAAAAAAAACTCTTTAAAAGTATCCTGCTGCAGCTACTTCATTTCTTCATATGGCTGCAGCAAGATATACTTATGTTATGCTGTTGTTTTCATAGATAATAAATATAACAATTAGAAATACAGCAACTATATATTAATTATACAGTATTTAATAATAGAATTATTTTTATTATCCCTCAGTTTCCAAAGCTTTGTTTCAGTGTAGTAAACACAGGACTTCCTTTCATACCCTCATGCTGTTTAACTTCTATATAAATCTGTTAGGTGAGGTGATCTGGGATTTGAATGTGGATGTTATTGGTATCCTGATTTTGTTCAACTATATTCCTCCCTTTTATTGGAGTTATATGCTGTTGCGCAGGAAAGGGACTACTGACTGGATACTCGAATGACCGAGACATGAAATTACTCCTGATAAATTGGAGGCTGGATAGAATTGGCGTTCTCAGATCTGGACGTTTGAAAAATAGCTTACTTAGCTAGGATTACACTTTTAAAGATGTCAATAGTTTTAGGGTGTTTTTCATCAATTTTTTGTCATTGAAAAAGCAAGTAACTTTGATGATCAGGAGCCCCTTTAGCCAGGTATATCTATTTTTAGTCAGGGATAGAATATTCATTCTCTGAAATTTCCTTTCTGGATATCTATGCTGTTATATTTGAAAGTGGCAAACTTTTCACATTCATTGAAAATACCACATTTAAGATCAGTGGCTCTTTGGTACTGTCATACAAGCAAAAAGAAAACAGCAGTGATGTGTCACAGATCATCATAAATGATTTCTCAGTTTCTTTTAGATGATTCCACCTCACAACCGGAAGCAATGTGTAACCATTTGCATTGCACCTGATCTTTATTTGCTAATTTAAGAGATGGTTCTGATTCTGGTAGCAAGTTTTGGGTGGTGGTTTTCAAGATTATTTGACAAAACTTGATCCAGAGAGGACAGACCAATTTTGCTCTTTTAGACACTGCAAGGCACTGATAGGGCTCACAAATTCTGCAGATCCTGGTAACAGCACATATAATTTCCATCAGACCAATTTCAAAAGAATTGCACCAGTGCCCTACGTTTATGGCGTATGTTTGTGGCGTTGATAATAACACATAGAATCCTAAGTGGGATATCTCTCCTATAAGTATTTGCCTAAATATTAGGGTCTGTTAGTCTGTCATCTTTGTTCCCTTATGGAAGGTATATGTTAGGAAGAGATGAAGAGATTTTCAGCTGTGATAGCTGAGTTATGAAATGACTCCTTTTAATGGGCCTTTCATGCTACATTGTTATTAATTCAAAAACATGTTAAGATGTAATTATGTAAACCTTGAAATCAATATAATTTTATGTTCCATAGTAGTGTTTCTTTTATAGTGATTTTCTAAAACTGGAATTGCTATTGTATAGTTTTCCTGATTCAATCTACCACATAGGTGGGCTACAAATATGTTAATATAGGTACCGTATATACTCGAGTATAGGCCGACCCGAATATAAGCCGAGGCACCTAATTTTACCACAAAAAACTGGAAAAGTTATTGACTCGAGTATAAGCCTAGGGTGGGAAATGCAGCAGCTACCGATAAATTTCAAAAATAAAAATAGATACCAATAATGCCATTGCCCATTGAATAACATATACAGCCTGCCTGTGCCCATTAAATATACAGTAGCCATTGTAAAAATTTGCTCTGCATAACAAATTATTATCACACAATACCGGTGTATTCAATGAAATACTTCACTCACCTCATGATGCTGATGTCCCGCTGTGATGATGATGTCCCGCCTCCTATGACACACGGCACAGTGATTCCTATCATTGGATCACTGTACCAGAGGAGGTGGGACATCGCTATGTGGCTGCTTGCCATAACAAGGAGGAGGTGGGACATCGTTGCAGAGCGGCAGGAGGGGGAGGAAGGGGAATCGTAAGATAGCCCTGCATTACATTAGAACGTGAGGAGGGGGGATGGTGCAGTGCACGCTGCACGGCAAACTGACACAGAGGGAGGGGAAACTCAGGAGCGCTGGGCCATTCATGAGCGTCACCCAGCGGCATGGCCCCGCCCCTTTTTCTCCTCCATTTCGGGCAAATTTTTCATTGACTCGAGTATAAGCCGAGGCGGCTTTTTTCAGCTCAAAAAGTGGGCTGAAAAACTAGGCTTATACTTGAGTATATACAGTAGTCCTTTACTTATAACCATAACTGAGTCCAAACTTTCCATTTCTAAGCAAGGCAGTTAAGTGAATTGTGCCCCATTTTACTTTTTTGCCATAGTTGTTAAGGGAATCACTGTTAAGTAAATCATGTGTGTTAAGCAAATTTGGTTTCCCCATTGACTTTGTTTGTTGGAAGTCAGCTGGGAAGAGTACAAATGGTGATCACATGACCCCGGGACAGTGCAACTATCAAAAAATACATGCCAATTGCCAAGCAGCTAAATTTTTAACATGTAGCCCTGGAGATGCTGCAGTGTCGTAAGTGTGAAAAACCAATCATAAGTCACTGCCATTGTAACAGCCACTAAAAGAATTATTGTAAGTCAAAGACTACCTGTAAATACTGTAACAATTTATAGGGTGCTTGGCTCCCAATAACTTTGGGAGGTTTTACAATTCAGTAAAGTGGCAGATGAGGGTCCCCCCGCCCCCTAGCTTGGTTTTCTTTGTGCAAAGATTCTTAATTTAAGAATTGGCTTTTGTGAGGTAAATTCCATTTTTAAAAAATTGTAATGTAGATGAAGCCAAGTTTTTAGTTATTCTTTCATAGATTTCCTAGTTAACAGTAGTGTTTGTGATACTTTTATTAAATTACTTAATAAAACATATAAAATATATTGGTTTAAATTAATTATTATAAAAAATAATTGAGTGTTGAGGGCAGGGTAGAGCACACACAATATTCTTCATTTGCTCTTTTGTTAACAGCAATTTCGTCATGAAAACTTGGTCAATCTGATTGAAGTCTTCAGACAAAAAAAGAAAATTCATTTAGTGTTTGAATTTATTGACCACACAGTTTTAGATGAGCTGCAACACTATTCTCATGGACTGGATAGTAGAAGACTTAAGAGGTATCTTTATCAGATTCTTCGAGCAATTGACTACCTCCACAGCAACAATGTAAGTACTTTACAAAAATCTTGTAAGTATTGTACAGCTTGACTACTGCAATGGACTCTATATTTAGCTGCCCTTGAAGACCACTTAGAAGCTTCAACAAGTCCAGAACACAGCAGCACGAGCATTGATGGGCGTACCTCAGTATGCCCATGCAACTCCTCTGGTTTGCAAGCTGCACTGTTTGCCATTTAGCTTTTAGGTGCAATTCAAGGTGCTAGTAATTTCCTATAAAGCACTTCAGTGATATAAGACCTGGTTACTTGAAGGCTGCCTATCTCCCATAGTATCTGCCAGACTGAATCAAACTGGCAGAGATAGTGTTCTCTAGGTTTCTTCAATTAAACAATGGCATCTCTTGGGATTCTGGAAGTGGACTTTGTTATGTCAATTTGGTATAATAGCAAACTATTCCCATACTTCCTCTTACTGGACCTCCAGCATAAACCTGGTAGTTTAAAAAAAATTCTGAGATTAAAATTTCCAGCTTTGTTCATATAGGTCAGAGCTGTCAAACTCCTGGCTCGTAGGCTGGATGCATCACATGCTGGCCACACCCTTATCCGGTTTAGGGAAGGGGGGAAAAGTCCTGATGCGTCACGTGATGCCATCGTGACAATGTGAGTTTGACATCCCTGATATAGATCTTTTAAAATTCTATGTAGAAAATCCAACAAGGCAGCAAACATCCTTGAGTCACAGACTTCTTTCATCTGAGCTCTTGAATTAATTTGCTTTTCTATCCAAACATTCAACATTCTTGAACAAAGGGATAATTCCCTTTTTTTCAACATTGGCTTATAG
This sequence comes from Thamnophis sirtalis, assembly GCF_051295495.1. Lineage (NCBI taxonomy): Eukaryota > Metazoa > Chordata > Lepidosauria > Squamata > Natricidae > Thamnophis > Thamnophis sirtalis. Next base: position 94,465,613 of record NW_028261383.1, read on the forward strand.
GAAATTGAATTCCTAATTAACAGTTATGTTATTGTTCCTTCTAGTATATTAAAACAAAAGCTATAATTAAAAACCAAACATTATTTCAAATATGCTTTGCTCCACTAACAGAAAAAGTCTAGGTTTAAATAAAATGGAATGTAGTGTTCCCAAAATGATAATAAGCAGGCTTGTTGGACCCATCTTTGAAAATAATTAAATGGATGTCATATTAAGATCTCAGTATGTAACTTGCTTTTCAATCCTTTCTATTATTGCTTGAACCAGTATAAGACTAATACTACTAATAATATAGATAGGCTTTAGTTTTAAGCCTGTCATCAGTTCAACTAATTCATCTAGATTTTTTTCTACCTCCCAAAAGATAATTGAAGTTATTATTTTATTCTTAGATGTTTAGTAGTCTGAACTTGTATTCTTGTTACTGAACTAGTTAATTTTTAATATTCTGTTTTCAAACAACCTATTTTTGTTCTTAAACCAGATTCTACATTATTCTTCTGTTAGGTCATTCACCGTGATATTAAACCTGAAAACATTTTGGTTTCACAAACTGGAATAACTAAGCTTTGCGATTTTGGATTTGCTCGGACTTTAGCAGCCCCAGGTGATATTTATACTGATTATGTAGCTACAAGGTGGTACAGAGCTCCAGAACTGGTATTAAGAGATACAACATATGGGAAGTAGGTATTTTTTAAAAAAATAATACATATGGCTGTTAAATATGTATCATTAATTATTTTTAATTAAATTACAGCCACACAGAATACTCCAAAAGCAAAAAATCTATAAACTTACTTGTGGTGAATAATAGTAAAGGAACATTAGAGGGCGCCCTGATACATTTATATACTCTAGTTCTTGTTTTGATTTTAAAAAGTCCTTGATTTAGACTCAACTCCTCATTAACTTCTGGGAATAGCCCCGTAGTTTTCTTTGTACAGTAACAATAAGAGATGGTTTGTCATTGCTTATTCTGGATTCTTGTTTATTTGTTTGTTTGCTTTCCATTGTGGTCTTTAACTCTAGCATTCCCTACAGGTTCCCATTCAAATACTAATCACGCCCAACCCTGCCTAATTTCCCAGGTCAGACAGGGGCTGTTGCTACATGCTGAAGAGTTCCTTTTCTTTTCTTTTCTTTTATTTCCTTTCCTTTTTCCTTTTTCCTTTTGATAAATTCTAAAAAGTATTCAGTCTCAGCAATTTGCAGAATATCATAGACATAATCTACAGTTTGAAGAGAGCTATAAATGTTGCATTATGGTAAACTCTTGATTACAAAAGCACAAGCAAAACAATTCCAAAAATTTCAGCTGAGGAGATTTGGGCTATAGTAGGTTCTGCCAGATGGATGTAAACACACAGTTTGGTATCAATATGAAACATTATATATATACACTATATTGCTGAAAGTATTCACTCACCCATCCAAATAATCAGAATCAGATGTTCCAATCACTTCCATGGCCACAGGTGTATAAAATCAAGTACCTAGGCATGCAGACTGTTTTTGCAAACATTTGTGAAAGAATGGGTCGCTCTCAGGAGCTCAGTGAATTCCAGCATGGAACTCTGATAGGATGCCACCTGTGCAACAAATCCAGTCATGAAATTTCCTCGCTCCTAAATATTCCACAGTCAACTGTCAGCTGTATTATAAGAACGTGGAAGTGTTTGGGAACGACAGCAACTCAGCCATGAAGTGGTAGGCCATGTAAACTCGTCCAACATCAGTGTGTGACCTCACAAATGCGCTTCTGGAAGAATGGTCAAAAATTCCCATAAACACACTCCTAAGCCTTGTAGACAGCCTTCCCAGAAGAGTTGAAGCTGTTACAGCTGCAAAGGGTGGACCGACGTTATATTGAACCCTATGGATTAGGAATGGGATGTCACTTACAGTAAGTTCATATGCGAGTAAAGGCAGGTGAGTGAATACTTTTGGCAATATAGTGTTTGTGTGTGTGTACACACACATACACACGCACACATTTGTATACATCATCAGTCTTATGATTATACGAGTATTATGATAGGAATGCTGCCAAATTCTGGTTCTAAAGCAGGTATGTGAATTTGGTGAACTTCCTTTCATGGTAAGATTTATAATAAAGAAAGAAATTTGTTTTAGAACATTTATATGACAAGAAGTAAACATTTGTAAGTTTAGTCTTTGTATTGTTGAGCACTTTGTTCATTTCCTGATCTTAGACCTGTGGACATCTGGGCTTTAGGTTGTATGATTATCGAGATGGCCACTGGCAACCCCTATCTACCCAGCAGCTCTGACCTAGATCTACTTCATAAAATTGTGACCAAAGTTGGTAAGTGCTGTTCTTAATGTTACTCCAAATACGGTGCAAATCTATTGGTGCAGAATAAATGCATTTAGCCCTTTATATCTTTATGTTCAGCCTTTGGAATTTCTATAAAAGTTTCATTATGGGGAATAGGTGAATCATATTCTTTATCTGAAAAAAATCACTTTCAGTAAACATTTTACTTGAAAAATTCTCCTTGGCTTCAAAACGTTTCCATATTTTCTTATGATACATACATTAGAAAATAGTGTGAAGCAAAATAGCTTCGGTTCTTCCAAAGCTTGACTTTCTGAACCACTTTGCTCCCTGCAACTTTCTCTTTTCCGCCAACCTCATAAACAGTTGTAGATCCGGTCTTCATGCTATCTTATTTCCTTGACTTCAAATACAGATTTTATTTTATTTGTACCTACCTCTCATCTCTTAACCTCTCCAAAGCCATTGGAACATGTTGATCCCACCATGTTTAAATACTTCTTCCTGTATTTCTAATTTCAATGTAAATTATCTTCAAGGTTACTCCAAAAGCCAGAAGCAAATGCTTTCTAGAAATGTATATATAAAATCATTTTAAGATACATAATTTATTAATTGTAGAACTGACCTAAATATATATGTTATCTTTTTACTCCTTCCTTTATTTTTTATGCAATATATATTCTATCAATTTTTACTATGTATGCCCTTTGGGATGTATACACATACAGATTATAAACGTAAAACTTATTTTAACTGACTTGCAAGGAAGGATTGTTTGTTAAATAATATAGGGCCTGACATCACTCAGTGATGTGAAATGCAGTTGATACCAAACATAAGAATTTAAATGATGACACATGCAATTGAGATGAATTACATTGCTTGTGTTATTTGCATAAAGAGTGTAATTATTAATCATCAGATTTTTTTTATTTTGCATGTACTAAATACAAGTTGCCAATTTCCTTCAGAGTTACTTTTCTGCCCGAGGCTTAATCACATTTAGAAATCTAGGTGTGTTACTCTCCATCCAGAGTTCTGGAAGTGTTGCCTCTAACTCTGCGTGGTTTAGGTTTCTCTCTCCCTCGCTTTCCATGTTTTTTCTGTGAGAAAATTTAAAGAAATAAAAGTCTTCAGCTTTTCACCTTATTTAACTTCAAGATGAGAGAATTTGTGTTGACTTACAGATATAGCCAACAGATTGTCTTAGAGTTACCTTACGACAGGTAATGTTAGTTTGTGTTCTGGCCTAACTGGATTTTCAGAAATTGCCCTACTCAAGGTACCCATTATTGTACCTCTACTGTACGTGTACAATCTGTAGGACTTTAAATAATTACTAAATACTCATTATAATGAAATAAATCCAAGGTCTTAGACAGGGGAATTTATTTCCATTACACTACAGATAGTCCTCAACTGAAAATGACAACTGGGACTGAAATTTCCATCACTAAGTGATGCCATCTTAAAGTGCAACTGCACTGCTAAGTGATGGCAATCCCTGCAGTCCCATTTACCATTGTAAATTGAGTTCCAAGTGTGTTATGCAAGGCAACTCCTCCCAGCTTCCTGCAACCAAAGTCAGTGCAGAAGCTGGCAGGAAGCTGTAAAACCCAGGACTTCAGGCAGCTAAGTGACTGCTGCTGGATGGGGGAGGGAGTGGCCCAGAGGTTCAGCTCCAGCTAGGGAGTGTATGAGAAAAGTGTGGATTGGGGAGGGTGTGTGAGGATTGGGAAGAGTATGCAGAGTGTGATTAGGGCTGAGGGTGCAGTGTATGTGAGGGTGCAGTTTGGGTCAGTAAGGGTGTGAGGGTTTTATAATTGGTTCTGGCATGATGAGTAGTCATACCTTTGGACTATGAGTACTGCCTCCTGTTTGGCTAACCAGCCTTCCCCACATACTTGACACTACCTGACGGTGTCTACTGACATCTGTTCCAATTTCTGACCAGCAGAACCTACCGTATTTTTCGGAGTATAAGACGCACCTTTTTTCCTCAAAAAAGAGGCTGAAAATCTGGGTGCGTCTTATACATCGAATACAGCATTTTTGCCTCCCGAAGCCCTGCCCCTTCACCAAAATGGCCGTGCATAGGGGCTGGGGAGGGCAGAAATGAGCAAAAAATGGGCCGTTTTTTGCCCCCCCCTCAACCCCAGCAGCACTCTGTAAGCCTCTATAAGGCTATGCATGTAATTGTTTTGACAAAAAACAGGCCCGTTTTTTGCTCCCCCCCAACCTCTTTGGAGCACTCTGCAAGCCCCCCACAAAGCTATTCATGCATTTTATTTGAAAAAAAAACAGGGCAGTTTTCGTGAAAAACGTGCCATTTTTCGGAGGTTTGCAGAGTGCAAAACCTTCCCCCCCTTTTGGAAAGCTCTTTAACTGATGAGAATTACATTGATCAAGTGCTGTGCCAGCAGAAACAAAGACTTAAGTTTTGTCAGTGATTTCCTTCTCCAGCACATGGATAAATACACCTGGAAACATCTACCTACCTACCTACTCTCTCTCTCCCTACCTGCCGCTCTGGGCATACTTTCTATGGTTGTACACTCTGGGAGTATGCCCTGCCAGCAGCTGACTCACAACCATAGAGCGTACACCCAGAGCGGCCGCTGCCGGAAGACTCGGTTTAGAAGCTGCTGAAAAAACCTTGCTGGGATGGCGGTGGCAGCGGCAGCAGAGGTGCTCTGTCTCTGCAGGGAGAGCTGTGCCAGGGCATTGTGAGGCTGGGAGGCTCACGAGTGGGAGCGGAACAGCCACTCGTGCAACCCCCCTCTCCAGCCATGTAGAGTGCCTTTCACTGGCATTTCGAAGGTGCCAAGGCACGACAGCCGGGAGGCGGCGAACAGGCGCTCACGTGGCTTTGCGATACCCCTAGGTCAGTGAATGGTGCTGTGCCCAGCTGGAAAGGGGGTTTGCCGGGTGGCTGCTCCTGAGTGTGGTTGCTTCATGGTTGCTGTGTTACACTGCTGTGATAGCGCAACACAGCCGTTCACCTCTGAGACTGTGCCCAGCTGTTTGGGAGCCCGCTCGCAAGAGAGCAGCTGCCAGCAATCTCAAAACAATAAGCCCTCCCCTGATAATAAGGCCCAAGCCATATTTTGTGTGTAAAAAGAAAATAAGACCCTGTCTTATTTTCAGGGAAGCACGATATCTACTGTATTTCTCTCTCTATCCCACTACCTACCTACCTACTTACTCTCTCTCTCTCCCTACCTATCTACTATATGTCTCTCTCTCTCTATCCTACCTACACCTACCTACCTACCCACCCACTCTCCCTACCTATCTACTGTATTTCTCTCTCTTTATTTCTCTCCCTCTATCCCTTTACGTACCTACCTACCTATCTACCTACGTACCTACCTACCTACCTACCTATCTACCTACTGACTCTCTCTACCTACCTACCTACTGTATTTCTCTTTCTTTATCCCTCTCCCTCTCTATCCCTCTATCTATCTACCTACCTACTTTTTTTTTAATTTGCCTCTTCAAAACCTTGGTGCGTCTTATACTCCGAAAAATACGGTATCTAGTATTCAGTAGATACTTCTTTGTATACATTGTCACTTCCTGCCAAAATCTTTTTAAAGAAGTGTCTTCTCTGCTTTTTTACCATATCACTATCCCATGGGGGATCTCCAGTATTCAGGAGCTCTCCGCTAGTTTTATCTGCTTCCCTATTTCTTTTTTTCCCTTTTGGAGGCTTGCACATCCTTTCCCACTCAAATCAGGATGAGAAGGGAAAACATCTATTGCTTTTGAAACCTCCTCTTCTTGTTACATGCTGGTACCTCAGTAGTTATTCTTACCCCTCCCTCTGAGGATATGTCTAGCTGGGAAAATCTGTTCATATTAGCTGTCAATGGAGCAGTTTAGTACTACCGCAAGCATAGCTTCCATAGTTTCTATTTTGTCCTTAACTTGTATATTTGCTCTACATTGTAGTACAAGACTAGTATGGACATAAACATTTTTAAAGTGCTCATTGTCCACTCTTTCTTGATCAAATAAGGACAAACCATTCATTTGCTTCCTAAACCTGCAACTGGGTTTCCATTGATCTTAGCTCACCTGTTATTTCTTATTCTCTGGATGCTTGCAACATGGCTGTGAAAGATCCCTTTCCTTGGCAGATTCGACAATCTTGAACTAAGTGCCCTATCTTGCACATTTATAACAGGATCTATTTTCTCTTTGGTTTGTTCATCCTCACTTTCCCCTGCATACCTCCTTTTTCAGTCCTTTTTTCTTTTTTCCAACCTCTCCATGCCCCCTTCTAGCTCCCTCAGTTTTTCTGACTGCAAGATAATCTTCAGCTAAGGAGGCTGCCATTGTTTCTATGTCTAAGTGACACTCTTTCACCCAAAATCAGTCAGGAGCTGGCAGGATCTGTAGGAATTATTCTAAAATACTTTCATCCGTACCATGTCTATCTGGCTGCAATCATTTTCTAGCTAGGTCTCTCAGCCTTACTTAGAGTTCTCTCACTCCTTCCTATTCCAGTTATATTCACGGAATCTTTGCATATTTTGTGACTTCATAATAGTAGAGGATCACCTCTTTTACTTTATTGTAATCCACCACCTCCTGCCACCGAGTCTTCCCCTCCCATTTACATGACATTATTGCACATTCAGACATCATTAATAATGCCTCTGTGTCTTCATCACACACTTAAGGATGGATAGATTTTTATATACCTAACATACCCTACTAAGGGTAGAGCTTCCCAGTGGTGGAGCTTCTCCTACAGTGACTTCTGTTTTCCTGAGGAGGGAAGAAACACTATGCTCCTTCCTTTGAGCTTTTCTTTCTTCCCCCTTTCTTTTTCTAGGCAATCCCTACATTCAACCTCGCATCATGTAATTTCCTTTTTTCCCCTTAAGAGATGGGTCTGTTTGCTGTTGGTGCAGTGTCTCCTTCATACTACTGGTTCATGACTCTGCTGGGCTGGATTTGCTTTAACTCTCTGCTTTGTATGCTTCCACTGTTGGATCTGTATCTGTGTATTCCTCAGTAACCATCTCTCCCTTTTCCCCTTATCCTTTTTTTTTTGCTGTATCTGCTGCCCCCTTGATGCATCCCTGAGTTTGAGGGCATGCTTGTGATCCCAGGGTACTAGGAATTATGTATCAAGTACTGGTCTCATTGCTTCACCTCCTTCTTCATGCACTTATTTGAATGTCTAAAGTATCGTCTGCATGCTTGGAGCATGATATTGTGATCTCTCATGAGGAATTCTTTCTGATGATGCCGCCACACCACAGCTTAGAATAAAAACGTTACATAATCTTTATTGTACTAAATACTTTATTCAGCAACACGCTGTTACCCTGGCTGTTACCCTAACTCCGCCCTCTTACCCTGACAAGTTGGTTTAGCATGTAAAGATGTGGGTCTCAGTCCTTACAACAGCTAAAAGTTTGTAAAGTGGCATCCAGGCCTTGTCTCTTTCCAATGGTTTTTGCATTCATTGGGGTTTACATGCTTCCTTAGCGTGGCTGTTCCTTTTATAATTGTTGCCAAGGTCCAGGGCAAGCTCTGCTCTTAAGCAATGTTGGTATTGAGTATCCAAGCTGAATTCCAGGCAGGGATCAAGCACAGATGGGCCACTTACCCTGCATTTTGTCTTGACAGTTGACTGTTAGCCATCTTACTTGCCTGTAGTTGTTATATGTGCCTGGATGTCACTTTGTACTTCCTCATCTTCTAGATGCCCATTCTTTGTGTATTCTTCTCCCACTCACACATACAGATGCACATTCCGTGTTGGCTTTCCTTTTTTTTAGCCTAAGGGCATGAATGGGATACGGTTGCTGTTCATGGATATTGGTATATTCCTGGAAAAGCCTAGGGGGTGGCTCAGCTATCCAAATTGGATGTTGTTATACCAGTCAAATAGCGCTGGGTGTGCCCAAATGACCAGCAGAGATATAGGTGTGGATGTCTATGGATGGATGTTCTCAGTCCATCTCTCTCAGCTGGCCGGGGTGGGGGGGGAGGGAGGGAATTGAGCACTCATATTTTCAAGACTGTAAACCTGTGTCCCTTTGTGGAAGGGGTGAGCTTAACTTAGCTTCAGGAAGTGGGGTGGGTGGCGTTTCTGCATGGCTGCAACCACACCATTCAATGTTTTTATGCTGTTTCTCTAAAGCACAGAGAACAGTTCTAATTCTCACGTTTCTCCCTTCCATCATGCATGTGATGCTACTATACTTGTTATTAGTCTGTCTAATCTCACATGCTAATAGTATTATATTCTGATGAGAAGGTTAAACATAAATATGGTTAAACACAAATAAATACAAATGAAACAATACAGAAGAATGTGGATAGCTGTCTGGGACGTTCTCCATTATACTCTCTTCTCTTCAATCCTGAATAAGGGGAGGGGGAAACAAAATTGTAAGTGAAACATTCAAGAATTAACAACAAACCGCTGCAAATACACATCATTATCATCATATCTCTAACCCAGAAAAATCACATCTTGGTGTCCCTATTTCATTAATTCCTATACCACAACTAGCAGTTCTGTTAACCACCATCATCCTCTTCCTAGGCTTGGGCTCTATCTTCCCTCTGCTCACTAGAGGCACTACTTTTATGGTAATAGCACACACAAAAAAGGAAGAAAGAGAAGACAGACAATACATAATCCACACTGGTTCTAGGCCAAGTTCCTTGTAAAAAAGACCTAGAACTCACCTTATGCATGGGTTTCAATTCCACCCAGTAAAATAATCACATTAGCTGAATTGCCAAGGATCCAGGATGGGGAAAGACATTTAATACCCCTTATATGATTTGGACTTGGCTTCCATCAGACCTTACCAGCATAATCGATGATCAGTAGACATCAAATTACTTGTTTATGATTCAAGACATGAAACGGATCAGTAGTTGTTCAAAGTGTTCTCCAGTGATTTATTAGAGTCTCAAAAAGGACACAAGAATTTAGAATATCACTGGGAAAGGGGAAACTATGACCTTGCTGTGCTTTTAAAAAATGTATGTAAAATAAAAATAATGTGAGCAATATTGTGGTATTCTCAATTTTTAGAGTGAAATTTGATGTTGGGATACCTGTATCTAGAGCTTTAGAATAGAGTTCTAGGTAGAGACAAGTTGGGAGTATGTCCTGATCAATAAGAATGTATAAAGCAAGGCTGGGACAAAATCCTATGTTGCATTATAAACATTGCATATTACATGAATGCTTAATATGTAGCATGAAAACCAGAGATCCCAATTCTTAGAAATATGAACAAGTAGAACACAATAGCTAATAAGTTCTTTTGTGTGTGTGTGTCTGTTTCTCTGTTTGTCTGCCTGTGTGAATGCTACTTTTTCATAGAAATTAAACATAAAGGAAACATTGAACATAATCTTACAGATATACATCAATCAGTAGACTTGCTTTAAAATTAGAGAAAATGATAGTTTGTAGCCTGTACAGTGTGCGCCTTTACCTTTTTAAGGCATGTTATGACATTAAAACAATAAAGTTACTAATAAAGTTAGTAATAATATTACTTTGTTAAACTGGTCTTACCATAGCAGCATTAAGATTTTATTAATATTCCTTCACTATAACAATATTTCTTTAAAATGATTTAACTATTTGGAAACCATAATTCACTAAACAATTATTTGGTATTTCTTAAAAAGTCAGTAATGAAACTGACTTTAAATTGATCTATCTCGTAATATGAATAGAATTCCCTTAATCTGAGTTGAATCTTAAATTATAGATGTAAAATCAATGTTAACTAATTTATTACAAAATATCAACACTGCTAGAGTAATATGTGGGAGTAAGTTGAATTATTTATTTGTAAATAAATAATGTTTGCTGTCTTTCAGGAAACTTGACACCTCACTTTCAGAGTATTTTTATAAGGAGCCCAGTTTTCTCAGGGATGGTTCTTCCTGAAGTTCAGCATCCTAAAAGTGCAAGAAAAAAATATCCCAAACTCAGTGCACTACTTGCAGATATGGTTCATGTATGTCAGAAGAGGTCTGAGTATCAAGCTTACTGATGATTATTAATTGTAGCCTAACATTATTTTATGTATAATTTATACATCTTGAATTATCAGTTGTATTTAAAAATGGGAAAGAGACTTGCTGCATGATATAAAAACTTCTTTGTTGTTGATTTGTTTGTCACTGCCCTTTTCATATTCAGTAGAGGTTTTATTGATATTTGAAATTTCAGTTCAGGTCAATAAAGAGAGGTATTTGCATATTTCAGATATTTTTGCAAGTAAGTCCGTGAAGTTTTAATTTTTCAGTCTAAGATGCTATTTTCCATTTTTATCCAACAGATTGTTGTAGAAAAGCTCTTGAGTATGTCTTCAAATGTACTGAAAGGCAGAGAGAGGTACTCTATGTGCATGCCTATGCATCTATATGTATGGATGAGAGAGAAAAATATATGCTTTTAAATAAACAGATGTGATTTTACTACAGCAAGTACCACTTTTAAAAAAGTACCTTCAGATCAGTCTCGACTCCTAATAACTACATGGACACATTCATATGAGCCTTGGAAGAATCAAATATTTTTGGATGAAATTCCTATTGACTTGACAATTTAATATGCAGGAGTAAATATATTTTAGATATATTTGTCACACATCCTAATAAATATTAAATAGACTTTTTAAATAAATGCTTACTTCTGTAGTTGAGGGTGAAGATTGTCTGTGTTTGCAGTAAGCAGATTCAGATTTTATGTGTAAGTAGAGCGTCATTGTTGCTTTCTTAGTTGCATAGCATAGGGTAGAGCATTTGGGGAAAAGATGGCGAGTTTATTGTAAGTTTATTTGGGTAGTGTAGTGCTTTGAATCTGATTCCAAATCTATGATCCTGGGGAAAACCACGACTACCTTAAGGAGTGGCAGACAGATGCTATATTTATGTTCCTTCATACTCCAAAGTATACATTGGAATGGAATTGAACATGCTACATAGTTCTACTGTTTAAGGCATAATATTATGGAAACTATTAGCCATTTATTAAATCTTATGAGTGGATTATAAGTTGGCACAATATTATGGAAACCAGTAACCATTATTAAATATTAAGATGAAGAGCACACAACTGGCATTACTTTGGTTCAAACAAGATATTGTACTAACAGAAGATAAAAGTATCCTTTGATCATTTTCATCTTTACTTAGAAAACATACACATCTAGTAATGCATATGTTAACATAGGAGATGTTTTTAGTAAGGAGGAATATTGAAAATAAGAAGATACTAATTAATCAAAATGAATTTACTAAGTGGAAACATAGTCTCTCCATCATCTTCTCTCAAGTTAAAAATAATAATAAACAAAATTAAAAGAAAAAATTAAACTTATCTTCAAAGTATCTTCATTGGCAGCTCAATATGATCTGGCCACTTATAATACTAAAAAATACTTAATGTTCAAAACCTTTCCCCCTGCTTACCTATTTCTTCTTGGGTTTTAAAGATCTTACCAAAAACAGAAAACTATTTTTCTAAGTCTCAAATATTGTTAACTTTTATTAACCAATAGATACAATTTTGGAAGCTACTGCTTCAAAATTAGACATACTTTTTCTTTAAAAAATGCTATTACTAATTACACGTATACCCTTCAGTAGTATTAATTCTTTTTCATTATGGCATGAATTGGTGATCACAGTTTCAGCATCTTTAAAAGTATAATGTGATTAAAATACATAAAAATTCAAACAATTGTTTTTCAAGGAAGATAATTAACTTAAAAATGTTTCCTAACAAATCTATATTAATAATTAAAAGACACTTGTACAATTTTCTATCCATTTCATAGCTTTTTTGTTTTGTAGCTTGGGTTTTATTGCAGTTTTTAATAGGATCCAAATCAACTTGTTAATTAGTTTTCTCTTTGTAAAACTGTCATGCTCTACTAACCCTTTTGGCCACTTATACAAACATTTTGGAAATTGTACACTTCTAGCTTTGAATCATTAGTTATTTCTTACTAAAATTTGTAGTTAACATTACAGAATAAATTTGTAAATAATTATTGGTTTTAAACTTTCCACACTGCCTAGAGTCACTGTTGTGAGATAAATAAATAATTTTATTTTTCACTGAGGAAAGGGAGTTTGAAATTATACAACAACGTCTAACATTTTTAAGACAGCTAAAGTATTGTTTTTTTTAAAAAATCCATGATAGTTTGGCAGGAATTTAGGATTCTGGAGGATTATTGTTAGCCTTTTATCTATTTATTTATTTGTGATGTGAGAAGGTTTGTACATACATTGTAGTAATAGCTATTTCATGATGGATGATCATTTGTTGTGGATGAATCCTGATGTATTTAGTGAATAGAGGGGTTATTTTGTGTCTTGTAATTAGTTTAGCAGTGAATGGTGCTTTTGCATGCTTCTGATACTTCCGATAATTGAACTCACATCTCGTTTGCTTATATGAGGAAAGAAACCTTTGTTAAAGAAGTAGAGGCTATCTGCAAATCTATTTTCAGTCATTTGAAAATTTAAGGGTAACATCTTAATTCTGTTTAATCAAAATTTTAGCTAAAAGGTTTCCCTGAAATATTATTAGCTGATTTTCTTTGTGCTTATAGAAAATTTCAGTATGCATATTATTTCTATATCTTTCCTGAATAAATTGTTTGAAGTGGAACCCATTTACTCTTATCAGCAAATTGTGCTGGCCTAAAATTTGCCTTTTTTCCCCAAACCACTAAGCTTCCTTCATTTCACTCCCTAGGGAAAAAAGGGAGATATGGTAGATCCTCTTGATCTTGAAATACAGAAATAAATAAATTTGTGTCAATTCTGCTTATCATAGTTTGTTTTTTGTCTTAACCATATTACAACTTAGTGATTCTTTGACTGTATATTGGTTATGCTTAAAATAAGAGGAAAGACCTGCTATTATGTTTGGGCCATGCAAGTCCCAGGCAGGTATATTAAGTGGTTATGCAATGTAACAATGCAGCTGTGACTAATCTGACAAGTTACATCAGCTTTCTTTCCCATGTCTCCTCTCTGTTTTGGTAACCATTACTCAGATCACAGACGTAATAGTATTGGCTTTTGTTGTCTTGTCACTAATTCTGTTGTATCCTCATTCCAAATAAGATTGGGAGTTGCTATGGTTTAACTGCCTGAACTCTTTGTGAAAGGCCCTATTGAAATGAGGAAACCTGATTTAATCTATTACATAATGACATATTTCCTGAAGGCTGATTGATGGCCTCTTTATAATTTTTCATCCATAATATAGATTTTCTCAAAATTTTCTGTTATATTTCTGAAATCTACATTTTACAAATATTGTTTAAGACAGTGGCTGCTTATCAGATCTTAAATCTAAAGAATTGTACACATAGTAACAAAGAGTCAGTTACATCATTGATGGCAATAGCAGTGGCAGGCACATTTGTAATAATACTGTACAGCTATCATTTATTGTTGAACAAAAGTCTGAAGTATTTGATTCAGCATAAAGTAATGAGGCCAATAACTCCTTTAGCACTGATAGACTTCTTCATTTCAGTGAAATGAAGGCTTATCATTCATTCATTCAGTGAAAGGTCACCAAAGCTGCAAGCAGCAGAATGATGGTATTGACAAATTTAAAATGTGTTAGCCAAACATGGAAATTTGCTTCAGTTTCTACTTTATGCAATGCTGGTACATATGAAATTTCACCGATAATACAGAAAGTGCTAGATTGTAATTCTGGGATGTCTCTATGTTAACTTTCATATTCCATAGTATCATCATGTCAGCTACCCACAGAGTTCTAAGGGACTCTGAACAATTTAGTCATCTCAAACAATGCTTGCTCCTTGACCGGTAGAAAGCAATTTCTGGATTGATAACACTGCTTCTGAGAAATGTTTTTACATTCTCCCTACGATTCTGGCAGAGAAAAATTCTAGGAATAATATTACAGTTCTTAACTTACTTTGGATGGGGGAGTATGAAGCTTACAATCAACTCTGTTTTTCTTTTAAATTATATAGCTAGAGCAAGAGGGCAAATTAAGTATTTTCCTATTGCTCACTTTATGAAATGCCTGACCTTTTTGATGGCGAAAAGCCACCCTCACCCCACCTCCAGCAAAGCCCCTTTGCACCAATAGGACCATATAAACACAGCAAAGCAATTCTGCATACATCTGAAGGCTCTTGGGCTGCTTCCAATCCAACAGTTTCTAGTTTTCAGCCAGTATCCCCAACCTGACACCCTTCCAATATGCTGGAATACAATTAGCCTGTCTAGGTTGCAGAAGACTTTCCTGCAACATCTTTGTCTTGGCCAAATTCAAAACTAAAGAACTTTTCCTTCCCCAGATTTACTAAAGTTCTTAAGTTCATTTTTTTCCTAGTGAATTATTACACACACACTCAGAGGGGGGTGGGAGACAACTAGCTATTAGCTCTTATTGAGGATCAATTCTGTTTGCAAACAGCTTTTGGAAAAATGATTGTGAGGCAGCTCTTGCAAATGTTCACTGCTGTTAAATTTAAATATGTTTACATTAATTTATTAAGATCAGCAACTTTGTAACCAGAGGATTATGTGACATCTAATAGAATATAAGCTTTAACACTCCTGGCAAACAAGGGCTGTACTCTTCAGGAATAATACCCTTATTTATTTTTAAAAGGGCAGAAGAGCTTTCTTTGCTAACTGGGGATTATAGGAGTTCAATTCAAGATATTGAATGAGCCGCAGGTTGTGGAAGTTATGCATTTTCTTCATTTTCATCTTGACTGGCTAGTTCTGCCTATTCAAAGACAGGACCTGATAATATGAATAGATTTTCTTTTTCTGGGAATGAAGGGAACCATGCTGGTCTCAGCATTTTAGAAAATCCAGTGATGTCAGGTTCACAGTGGCAGAACTAGTGCCTTGAGTGGGGGAAAAGTGCTATTAGGAATGAGAATGAGACTAGTTTTTTCACAGTCTGCCTTAACATAGGAGACGCGCCCCCCCATTTTGTGGTGGTGGTGGAAATCATTCAGAGCAACTAAGGGCATAAATGGCCAATTATAATTGGGAATGTAGTTGGGAAAAGAAAGATCAAGTGCTGTAGTCCTCCTAATTAAAACTGGCTATGCGTATAAACAAATTGCAAATGTGTTTCCTAATTATAAATTCAGCATAACATCCAGTTTGCCCCTTTGTTTTAGATTCCTCCTTGCACATTTCTTACTGTTTCTAGGTTTGCAATAAATAATGCTCTGGAATAAAAATTAGGTAGGCTTCCCCCAGCATTGCACTCTTTGGGTGTTTTGGACTACACTCATAATCCTTGGATAGCGTTACCCTGGATATGGATGGTGACATCCACATCTAAGGCCTCTAGCTGAGAAAGGCAGAATTGCTAAGTTATCATCAATAGCCCAGAGGAGAGGTTATCATTCTTTTTGATGTTTGAATTTATCCCTGGCGCTATCAGAAAATTTGATTCACTTTTTGAATCAGCTAATGCGCTAAGAAGGAGAAAAACAGCATTTCCTCAGAAAAAAGTTAAGAATTGTTTGAAAATTAAGAATGTTAGCTGAGGCTTTTATGAGAACATCCATCCTTGCCCTACTCAACCCTTTGATATACCATGGTATCCTGATAGATCAGCTCAGAGGATTGAGGGCAGGTGACACTGTGTTGTACTGGTTCATCTCCTTTCTCCAGAATTAATTCCTGTTAGTGGTGATGAGGGGAGGGGGATCTTGCCCTTGGAAGCTACTATATGGGGTGACACAGGGATTGGTGCTCTCTCTTCTCCTATTCAACATCTACATGAAGCCGCTGGGAGAGCTCATTCATTGCCATTGGGTGGGTATCATCAATACACTGATGATATATCTTTGCCTCTGGTGAATTAAGCAATACCATAGACATCTTATCTTGGTATCTAGAGGCTGTGAATATCTGGATGGGGAACAAAAGTAGCTGAATCTTTACAAGACTGAGTGACTGGGTTTTGGGGCCTGTTGGCTGTAAAGCTATACCATCTTTGACGCACTGCCCCAAACAGACTTCTGAACAACTTGGAGGTCCTCCTGGACTCATGATTCCTGCTCAAAGAATAGATGGAAGTCATGGCTAGAAGGACCATTGCACATCTTTGTTTTACACCTATTCCTAGATCAGGGGCTCTGCTTGTTGTCACGTATGCTTTGGTCATCTCTTGACTGGACTTATCTAATGCATTCTATACGGGGTTCTCCTTGAAGAGTATCTGAAAGCTTTAGTTGGTGCAAAATGGCGAAGCAGGGTAGTTATGTGTGCCTTTAGAACATCATTTCCCTGAGCTGCATTGATTGCCAGTCTGCTTCCGGATCCAATTCAAGGTGCTGTTTTCTACTTTTAAAATCTTTCAGCCTGGTTATTTGAGGGACAGCCTCTCTTCAATTATATCTGATAATTCAATCAGATCCTCCAAGAGAGGCATGCTATACAGGGGGTCCTCTACTTACAGCAGTTCATTTAGTGACCGTTCAAAGTTACTTATGACCATTGTTCACACTTAGGATGTTTGCAGCATCCCAATGATCATGTGAGCAAAATTTGGATGCTTAGTTCATATTTATGTTGATTACTGTCCCCCAAGGTCATGTGATCCCCTTTTATGACCTTCTGACAAGCAAAGTCAATGGGGAAGCCAGATTCACTTAACAACTGGGTTGTTAACTGTAGTGATTCACTTAACAACAGAGGCAAGAAAGGTGGTAAAATGGGGCAAAACCCACCTAACAAATGTCTTACTTAACAACAGGAAGTTTGGGTTCAATTGTGGTCGTATGTCGAAGACTATCTGTATAGGTCTTGTATGTTAGGGAACTATACTTGACAGGTCTCAGGTGGTGAGCCTTCTCTGCCATGGCGCCTACATTATGGACTCTGACGTGAGGCTGATTCCATCCCTGTTGATTTTCAGGAAGTCCTTAAAACCTGGTATCAGGTCTGGGGCTCTAGGGGCCTTGTGAGGTACTGAGAAGGTTCTATTCTTGTTAACATCTGCTGTCCTTTCTTTACTTTTGTAATTTTAGGATTTTTTAAAAATAATTCAGTTGTTAAAAAAATATGCTGAACTGTTTCATAGATGAAAAGTTTATTTCCTTTAGGTAAGATGGCAGGATTCTAGACAATAAATTATCAGCAATTTGCATTTTTTATGCTATAAAATAGGCCTGTGTTCCTAAAATGCTCTTAGAAATCCTTTCAAAGATCACGAGAAGGATAGCTGTTTTCTGTTTCAAGCAAGAGAGAATTTGTCTTAAAAGAATTGAGACTTATTCATATCAGTGTACTAATATATGAATTTTTGTAGAGAAAAATTGAGCAAGATTTTTCTAGCAATAAAGAGATACTCATTATTGAAACTAAAAGACAATTACATTTACATTTTTAAACAATAGAAAAAAATATAATACAAACTTTATTACACAACATTCTTCTGTAGTATATTATTTCTAACATAATAATTTTTATTTACTAGGCTTGTTTACAAATGGATCCTGCAGACAGGATATCATCTGCTGATTTGCTACAGCATGAATATTTCACCAGAGATGGTTTTGTTGAAAAGTAAGCTATTTGGATATAACATTCAGCATTTAATCAAAGAGCTTTTTGAGATGGTTGGCTTTTTTGTATGACAGATGTAAAATTGCTGTTAATTTATTGATTGGAGAGGGTCAAATCTCCACCACAATACTGCTTGTGTTGCTGAGACGCTATATTTTTCTCATGCGTAATATCTGTTTTCTTGGAAACCTTATTTTCTTCACATGTTCTAGATACAAAACAGAGCAATTTGAAATGCAATTACTGTGGGATTGCTGTAATTCAATGTCCCAGTACTCTGTAGATCAGAACATCCCTCCCTAACTAGTACTCTCCAGATTTCTAGGTGCTTACTACTTTTAAAAATTTCTATCTGGTGTGGCTTTGCCTGGGTATTCTGGCTTTTTCAGCTGAAAGAAATCTGGGGGGCAAAAGGGTATTTGAAAGGTGGGCCAGAGGCAGTAATGTGAATGATGGTAACTGAGGAATTCCAGAACAATGTGAACATGAGGGTATTACTTTAGGAAATTTAATAGTTTTTTTCTCCCAAAACTTCCTAATTAGCCAAGTTTCTAGGAATTAGCCTGGGAAAAAGAGGTAGAGAAGTTATCTTATTGTTCTTGTTTTATCTCATGTTCTTGCTTCCGGGATGTACTTAATTGACAGGGTTCAGAGCTCAAATCTGAAAATTATATCCTCAGACAGGGAAACCTTTTCTACAGAGAGTGGTTTGCACTTAGAATTTAATACGAGGAAAAGGAAGATATTAATGCCCATTGGAGGAATTAGTCCTATGAAAAAGGAAGAAAAACCTTACTTTTTGAACCCAGATCTCAGGGCCCAGGTTACTGGTTTTGGAGAGCTGTGTTTTTGCATATCTGCTATTGAACAAATTGGGCTCAAGAATGAAAAAAAGTGAACACAAGTGCTGAAAAAAACCTCTCTGAGTCTTACAGACATCTTGGAAGGATGAAAACATAATCTATACAAGAGAATGTCCCATCACGAGACAGGTGGTTGGTTTTTTTCTAAGAAAGTATATTGTTAGAAGCTTGATTCATTTTCTGAGAAGAAAAAGGGATCAATGAATAAGATGTTCTCAGTTTCAACAAATGGCTTACCATATAAACACAATATGGATGAAAGAAAAGCAGTATCTTTTCAATAGAAAGGCTATAAACAATGGAAGAAGGTTTTACTGCCTTTGTCCAAAAGATGGGTTATGTATCTACATTAGAAAGTTTACTAGCCTTGTCTAGCTTGTCACCCCAAAAAGCATATATTGTGATGGTTTCAGATACAATTTTAGTAATTAGCTTGAATGAATGGAATGTATAGAAGGAAAGCTTGAATCACAAGCCAGTGTGAAAATCTTTTTTTTTATTTTGCAGACCCTTATAGTTTGGAATGTATCCATGGATGACATAATAATCTTAGGTATTAGATGAAAAAACTGAATGAATAATGAATTTGTTGCAAATCTGTCTAGGAACTTGTTCTGTTTTTCAAACTTCAAAATAGTTTTGCTAAAGGGACAAGAAAGAATCCTGATTTTTAAACACAACACATAGAACAGTGCATAATTTGTCAAGATTGAAAGAGAATTGGAAAGAGAACATATATTTTGTACTGAGAAGTAAATATTTAACATGGAACAGAGAGCACACCAGCAAATCCTTTAAGTCTTTTCCAGAGAGATCAAATCTATGATATAGAGAACATGTGTTGTCATTTGTATGCTTTGTACAGTATATTTGCTTTGTATAGAGTGTAGATATATGGCAGTAACTGAAGCTGGATACTGAAATTTATGTGAACTGTCTATTGCATTAATTTCTCTATGAATTATCCTTACTTTATTGCATATACAATAGTTTCGTCTCTAGAAAGAAGTAGGTGGTTGGGAAAGTAGGAAGAACCAAATTGTTGTAGGGAATCAAGCAACTGGAGAAGATTATACTTGAAATTGTCAGGGTAATTTAAATAATGTCATTTTTCATATCAGATTCCTACCAGAATTGAAAAGCAAATTACTACAAGAAGCAAAGCTGAATTATCTTTCAAAATTCAGAGACAATAACAAAGAGATGGAACAAATCAAAGATGAAAAGAGAATAGTTCATATTAACATGTCTCAGAATGGTCCTGTAACTGTAAAGGTAAGAATGATTTATGATTATTCTTTTAAAATGTTTGATCTATGACACAACATATAACATATACAAATTATCTGTTAAATATCTACAGATATACTGTACCATTATATTGCTTTATGTATGGTTTATTTAATCATATTTTATAGTTATATTAAATTAGTCTCCATACAAATTAATTTATTCTTCTCTTAATACAGTGATTTAGTCTTATCTCAACAAGTCAGGTCTATTGGCAATTACAGCTCCCAAAATTGTGGGAATTTTTGCTCAAAAAAGCTCATGAATATCAAGTTAAACAAGGCTTAATTAAGAATTTTGATTAAAGAATTGTGAATTTAAGACCCATCACAAGACTCACTGATAACTCACACCTGACTTATCACAATAGCCATTACAAGATTCCTCATTTGACACACCCACAACTTACTCATCACAAGACTTATTGACCATACGAAGCCCTTATAAACAGAAGAATATCAACACTGACATTCCCTAAACTCTGCTGAAGATGTTACCTAGCTTCGTAATGAAATATTTGGAAACCAACCCACAAGCTCGGAGAACGAATCTTCACCCTCGTTTATTCAAGAAACCATCCAACTCCCACACAGAGGGACTCTGAGTAGTGTACAAATAAAATATCAAAGCCATTTGTTAAAACATGTATTAAAATAGATAATAAACATTTGGTGTAGTGGCTATGGCATCAGGCTAGAAATTGGGAGACATAAAATTGGAAGTCTATGTTGGTAATAATAAGATATCCCAAAAATACAATGTGATAGAATGTGATACCAAATTGTTGGCATTAGGTTCATTCTAGATAATTGATTTACACTAGAATTGGTTTTATAATAGGCTGCTTAATTAGGCTGTAAGGCAAACAATTTAACGTTAATAAGAAAATCTCAGGTCTGGTTTTTCTAATATTACTGAACTGAGAGCTCTAAACTGCTTTTTTTTCAATTACATTAATTGTAAAATAAAATGTCTTTATAACTGAAGAAATATTTCCAATATTGTTTTCGGTGTAGCGAGCTCCAGAGGAATAGCTGGCATGTTTTTTGCAGCAAAACCAACAAAGAGTTTTGCAACCCCCCAAAACATATAAGTTTGTTACAATCACCTGATGAAATGGATTTGTGCGACAGTATTTTGATGTAACAAATGTATTAGCTTTAAAGTGTTAAAAGACTTGTTTAATGCAGTATCCCTGTAAAGAAAATATTCTCAATTATTTTAGTAAGAGAATTCCACAGTTAATACTCCCAGCATATTATCCAGAGAATCAGGTTCATGGATTCTACTGGCAAGATGACATTTCATCTATCAAAGTTAGTGTTCCATAGTTGTTGAGTTAGTATTCTGGATTAGAAGATTATGTAAAATTTACACAGGTTTATCTATTGAAACTATGAGTAAATAAAGCAGGGCCTTCCTTATGTTGTTATCTACCAAAATAACTACTTTTAAATTCATGTTCCGAAATGATTTGAACAGTTTCATTTTTCAATGAATTTCATAAACATGTTTCACATTGTATAGTATGAGTAGATGTATTTGCACAAAGTTTGAATGTATTACTTGTTTTAGGAAATGGAAAAAGACAGAAAGTCAAAGGAGATGAAGATCAAAGGTATTAAAGTGAAAGGGGGAAAATCTGAAATTTCAGAGCTTAAAAGAAATGAACAAGAAGATGCTGTTTCACAGTGGGTGACTTTGTCTCAGAATGCTCTAAACTTACCTTATGAGAACAAACCCACAATTGGTGATGGTACCAGCTTGATAACAGTTGGCATTGATGCTGGTGGGATGAAGGATGAAGCTCCACAGACACCCTGTACAACAATGCCACGGATACATCCAAACTGTGGAAATCTTACTGCGAATTTCAGTTCACATTTCCTGTGTCCTAATTCAAGGTATCGATTGGAAAACTGAATGCTGGCCATATATAGGGGAGAGTTGGATGGAGGATAGGAAAGGGAATTAATTTCTATTCATTTTATAGGGTTTATAGGCTTCCTCAATCACAACCAACCTGAAGCAATGTTTTATTTCCTCTCCATAACTTGGATTAATACTATACTATACAACATGTAATTATAATATTGCATTCATAAACATCACAAAATTAGATCCTGGGAATAAGAGTAACTTCCATTCCCACCAACCAACAATTTCTATTAATAGAAGGAAAACATCTCAGTCAACCCTCAGGGCTCATTCAAAGCTTTAAAGAGTAGGATTTTTTTAATTCATAGATTTAAATATGTTTTTGACTCCTTATTTAAAAATCATCTTTTCAGGATAAATGTTTTAAAATGATATATGAAATATGTTTTTTAATTTCATTTTGGAGGAAAACATTACACTCTCAAGTGCTCAATTATTGTCCAAGAATAAATGTATTCTTTCTTTATCAGACTTCAAGAAAAAGCAAAGAAACGGCGAAGTCCTTGGCCATCAGTAGGACAAATAGGTTCAAACAGTCGTCAAGAAGATGGAGTTCTGACTCAAGTAATGATAAAAAAAATATTTTGTAAAATACTATAGTTCATGCAGTAAAATAATTATAAATCAAATTATTTTCCAATTAATTTTAATCTATACTAGATTTGACAAACTATTTTTTTTTGTTTAAACATGGTTTATAGCCCAGCTACAGGTAAAGCAGGAAGGAGGTTCATCCACCTTAGGTATGAAAAACCAGCTGAGTGACTTTAGGCCAGTCACTCTCTCTTAATTGAACTTACCTCACAGGGCTGTTGTCATGGGCAAAATAGGAGCAGGAAGGCGTATTAGTTATGTTCACTACCTTGAGATTTATAAGGTAATAAAGATGGGATTAAAAAAAAAACAAATCAGGATACGTCCTATTTGGAGGCTTATGTATCTTAAAATCAGTATTCCTATTTGATGGTCTCATATTTGAATACATTAAAAAACACCTCCTATGACCTTTTAAATCAGTGAGGAAATAATGCCACTTCTGATTTCAGCTAGACTCAAGCAAATTTGTCAATATTATACTTGCTGACTTTTGTAGTGTTTTGATTTGCTGTATAGGTAATCACATTTAGCAATTGCCTCTTACTATGACCACTTGCAGTTACAATGGTGAAAAAAAAGGAACTTTGCAGCCAATGTCTGCATATATGACCTTCGCATTGTTTCTCAGTCACATTTGCTATTATAGTCAACTAGTACAATATTGGATTGTCTACACCTGACTTGTTTCTTTTGTTTTTATTTTGTTGTCCCCAGCAGGGCGGAGAGATTATTATTTAAGCAAGCTATCTCTTCTTGAGATGCTTTTCTCCACAATGCAGTATCTCTCCAGAAGGTGCTAACCTCAAGTTAACAAACTCAGCTCTGTGACTTTCATTAGTTGATTGGAACTGTCCAATGGGCTTGCACTGCTGCCGGACAATAACCAGACCCTAACTAATTTCACATTGAAGATTCTTTTGCCTCTAGGAAGCTGGCAGCCATGAGCTTGATAGGAAAAGTGCTAGGACCTTCCTTTAGATGTGTATTCCCCATTGTATGCTAACCTACTCTCTTGTAATCCCTTCCTATCCAATTAATGCAAATAGTTCTTAGTTCTTTTCTTGCTAATTATCCAAGTGTGGGGAGGGAAGAAGGAAAAATGGGCCATAAGATTTTTCCTTTTACCCAGCTTCCTTGTAAATTGAATTCTGGAAATTTTCCTCATTGTTTGGATTCACTTAGCTGTTTTGAGTCATATCTTTCTGCCACTAAAAGAAAGCTGAAATCAAATGATGAGCACTGTTGAGGTCACATGATTTTTCACCTAGGGACTGCTTTGCTTAACATCTGAGTTATTGGTTTCAGTTGAGGTTGCTAAATGAAGTCCAGCTGTGTTCATCCCAGGGATGTAATCAACTTACTTTTGCTACTGGTTTGCAAATGTGTGTGTGCGCCTCTGCATGTGCAGTACCTTCTGCGCATGCACAGAGTGTCAAAAACCAGACATGATGATGTCCGAGCGGGTAGGCGGAGCCTCCCGCAGCCACTGCTACCGTTTGCCTGAACCTGATAGAACCAACTGAATAGTACCACTGGTTCATCCCCAGTGTTAAAACATCCAATAGGTTCTGTTGTTCTAGTATAGCCTGGAGTTTATTCCAATTCAATTATATTCCATTGTAAAATGTTTGCATTTTTTCAGGCTTCTAAAAATGAGTAAACAACTTAATGTTAAATGGACAGGTTGATGTCTACATTTTCCTGGCCTCTGGACCATAGCTTGTTCCTATGATCTGAATTGGAAAATAAATAACTGTCACTGACTATCTCTTTGGCTTTTTTTGGTGGTTTTGGTTACAGAAAAGGCCTATTTGAATGTGATAGCTGAAAGTAGCAAAAAATTTAAAGATTGACTATTGAATTCTGATTCATAGCCTTTGGTGTGCCAGTTAAATAATTATTTTAGAGAAATATGCTTGGAAACACATTTCAAACATTACCTTGGCTTTCCCATTTTTTTTCAAAGGAAGTTGCTGCTTCTTATTTTTTAGCAGGTAAAATAAACAAATCTTAGTAGACAATGTAAACCAAGCAAGTACTGTATTGTTGGATTTTTCAGAGACATAATGCTGAATGCTGTCAGTTACTAAAGCACCAAATACATTGATTTAGTTTGCCCAATATTTTTTAAAGAACTTCTACTTCCTACTGATATAAGCTTTCTCTAAATAAAGGAAAGATTTTTAGTATGTTACAGGAAAGGCAGAAATGAATAAAAATAATTAAAAAAATTAAATCTTAATGAATTCTCAAAGATGTCTCCCAAGAATAGTTATCTTGCATGACTAGGGTCAATTTCTTATATATCTGATGAGTTAATTTTTTTAAATTCTTTTTTATTTTCTTAAAATGAGGTTTGTGTGCGGCATCTGGTGGTGTTGTATGTACAATTGTTCCCTGAAGTGTTGTGTTGCTGATTTGATATAAATTATATTATAATCATGGTATAGATGTTTCCTTGGATGCATAATTATTCCATGTTTAGAACCAAATGGAGAAAGTATCCCTGTATGAAAGAGCTGCTCAAATTGATCAAATGGTGAACATAAACAGGAAGAAACGCAACATTTCAAGATGTGAGAAAAGAGAAATTCACTTGCCAGAACTAAATACAACAGGGCAACAGAAAGAATTGAAAGCAATGGAAAGTATGTTTGTTATATTCTACAGGTCTTTGTGAATATCTTTGTGTATATAATTATGGGCCTTACACCTGAAATGTGTATCTGTAATTATGGACTTTAAATATGAAGTAGCATTACATCAGATTTAAAGAAATAGTTCCCCAAAAATTCATTGACAGTAAACAGTCTTTTTGTTTAGTACACAACTGGAGTAGCATCTTTTCTTTGTAAAGGGATGCTTGAATACAAACTAAATCCAAAAATTATTGGAAATGGGAAAAAATCCAGCTATTACTGGAGTACAGTTACGTATGGCTGACTTTAAGTCACAGCCAGCAAGCATATTTGCCCACAATTCAAATGGAGCTTTAGTGTTTATATTTAGCCTTCATATTTCCCCATTAGACACATTACTTGTGGTCCTCGACTTACAATCATTTGTTTAGTGACCATTTGAATTTACAACAATACTTGAAAAAGCAACTTATGATTGTTTTTCACACTTAACGACTACTACAGCATCCCCTTGGACATGTGATCAAAATTCAAACGTTTGGCAACTGGCTCATATTTATGATGGTTGCAGTGTCCCAAGGTCATGTGATCATCTTTTGTGATCTGACAAGCAGTCAATGAGGAAGCCAGATTTACTTAGAGAGCCGAGGTGGCGCAGTGGTTAAATGCAGCACTGCAGGCTACTTCAGCTGACTGCAGTTCTGCAGTTCAGCTGTTCAGATCTCACCAGCTCAGGGTTGACTCAGCCTTCCATCCTTCCGAGGTGGGTAAAATGAGGACCTGGATTGTTGTTGGGGGCAATATGCTGACTCTGTAAACCGCTTAGGGAGGGCTGAAAGCCCTATGAAGCGGTATATAAGTCTAACTGCTATTGCTATTGCTATTAACAAGCATGTTATTAATGTAATAACTGCAGTGATTCATTTAACAACTGTTGCAAAAAAGGTTGTAAAATGGGGCAAAACATAACAATTGCCTTGTTTAGCCATAGAAATTTTGGGTTTGGTTGTATACAGGACTACATGTATTGTGCAAATGCTACCTTTGCACTTATTTTTGTTTGATTTTTTAAAAGATCAAATTAAACAGCCCCTCTATCCTATGCTGCTTTCTCCAGTAAAAATGTAGTTCCATTATAATATTTTAAATATAAATAAAATACTAAAAGGTAAAGTCCTGAATAGTTTGGCCACAAGATGACCAAGAATGTGTATTAGTTTATTTTCTTTGAACTGGAGAAATTCCATAACCAACTGAGAAAGTGCTTTGGAACCCCCTCATTTTCTAAAAAGGCTTGCAATACATGTGGTAGGGGAAGAGAAGTATTACTTTTTTTAATGGTGAACTATCTTTTGTATAATGCAATGCAAGATAGCAAATATACACTGACATTTTGCTAGCCATGCCACTGCCCCATTAGAGCATATTTGAAACAGAATCTGGCAATAGAAGTCAAATCATACTTCTGTGTTCATTGAGGCAGTATATGTCTATAAGCAGTAGATAACCAAACAAGCACCCAAATAAATAGAAAACAGTATTTATGTGTGTGTATAAGTATGTAATGTCACACATGGTCATTACATAAGGATATGATATCTGTTGCTGCATTCAACTTCAGACCTATTCTGAAGAGACTAGTGGCATGAAAGTAAAAAGTATGTATTCATAGTCTCAAATGACATTCCCCAGAGTTCATTTCACTAATAAATATTGGTTTATTAATAGTGGTTTATAATAGTGGTTTATTATCTATGATTTCTGTTTTCAGTTGCTTTTTAAAAGACTTCCTTGGGCCATTTTTTAAATGCTAAGCAGCCTAAATATTTTTTAAATGCTAAGAGTTTCAAATTTGGACCAGAGGCAGTGATTAATGTTGCTTTTCTGACAGGTATTATGCTCCTGCAAGTGGGTCCTTTCATTTATTTTTCATCATATAGGCTGAGGTCCCCAGATATATATGTATTGAAAGCTGAATTAAAATATGAACGCTTTGATAAACAAATACTTTTTCCTTTTGCAGTGGTTTCCTTTTGCAATCTTCAATGGTTTTGTTAGCTATTGAGTTGTAGTTTTGGAATATTTCTTCAAAACAGAAAATGTGCCATGGGTATAGAATAGAATTCTTTATTGGCCAAGTGTGATTAGACACACAAGGAATTTGTCTTTGGTACATATACTCTCAGTG
The DNA here is from genome assembly GCF_051295495.1 of Thamnophis sirtalis. Lineage (NCBI taxonomy): Eukaryota > Metazoa > Chordata > Lepidosauria > Squamata > Natricidae > Thamnophis > Thamnophis sirtalis. The sequence continues at coordinate 94,493,045 of NW_028261383.1, forward strand.
TACATAAAACGAAAAAATACATTCATCAAGAATCATAAGATACAACACTTAGTGATAGTCATAGGTTACTAAATAAGCAATCAAATCATACTAGGAAACAAATAAAACAATATAAATAGTAAAGATACAAGCAACAAGGTTATAGTCATAAGTGGGAGGAGATAGGTAATAGGAAGGATGAGAAGAATAAATAGTAATATAGTCTTAATAAATAGTTTGACAGTGTTGTGGGAATTAGTTGTTTAGCAGAGTGAAGGCATTCGGGGAAAAACTGTTTTTCTGTCTAGTTGTTCTGGTATGCAGTGCCCTATAGCATCATTTTGAGGCTAGAAGTTGAAACAATTTATGTCCAGGATGTGAGGGGTCTGTAGATACTTTCACAGCCCTCTTTTTGACTCGTGCTGTATACAGGTCCTCAGTGGAAGGCAGGTTGGTAGCAATTGTTTTTTCTGCAGTTCTAATTATCCATTGAAGTCTGTTTCTGTCTGTCTTGTTTGGTCACAGAGCCAAACCAGACAGACAATTATAATATTATGAAGATATACAAAAAAAGGTGAAATATTGGGAAAATGAGGAAGGAAGAGGGAAGAAGGGTAGTGTTAAGAGGGAAAAAGAAAAAAAAAACATTGGCTTCCGACTCTTTTTAGCACAATAGAATAAGATAATGTTATTACAACTTTTTACTTTTATATAGTATGTACTAGCCATTTCTAAAACAACAAATGGATCTAAACCCATAGTTCTAAAAAAAAGGAAAGATAAAAAAAGAAAAGAAAATGTGCAGTTTTAGAAATAGTTATTTTTTCTTGTAAAAGTTAAACAGGTAAGAGTGCTGAAAAGGGAGTCTAAGAAACCTGAAATATCCAAAATACCATCTTTACAAAATTCGGATCAGAATCGTGAAAAACAAGAAGTAAGTTAAATTTCTCTGCTGTGATTTTCTAGCCATATAACAATGTGGTTAGTCTTGATTTAAATTTTCTTGACCTTTATATAAGCAATAATGATAATAACTCAACTAAAAATTAAAAAGTCCAGGGATAAACACAATCCCTTTGGATGATTGTCCATGGAAGGATAGGATAAAATGGGAAGGTGTGTGATACCCATTTCAAATGACCCAGATATGTTTGATTAAAATGTTGTGACATAAATTTACTGCTGGGGATATTTACATTGATGGTGGGCTGCTAGGCAGGTTGCAATAATGATAGGTCAGAATCAGAGGTGGGATTAATTTACCTTCCCTACTGGTTTGCAAATGTGAGCACATGCATGTGCAGTGCTCACTCATTACGTCGGGGCGGGTGAGCAGAGCCTCCTGCAGCTGTCACTATCGGTTCGCCCAAACTGGAGAGAACTGGCTGAATACTACCTCTGGTCGGAATGGTATATGAATGATCCTGTGGGTGCCAAAGCCCTTCATTCCCTTGAAAGGGACTGGCATTGGGTTGCTTGGTTGCATACCTGAAGCTGACAAAAGAAAATTCTCCTGATTCCTTTCTGGGATTTTAATAAAACAAAACTGTTGCCCAAGTTACTTTTGAGGTAGCAAAATCCTGGAAATTCCAGAAAATCTTGCTCTTTCACTCCCATGTTCCCAGACCTACTTTGAACTCCTTTGCTGAGTTATTGTTTGAATGGGGTTATGAGTAACATTTGCATTCTTTTGTTAAAAACTGCTGCAAAAGCCTTCTGGAAATGTTATTGCAATGTAAAACATTGGGGTGTTTGAGAAGAAGATTGGTGTGCACTGCTCAGAGTTGCTTTTATAAAATTGGATTAATAAAGAAATAAGATAATTCTAATAAAACTCTTCTGTCAACTAATTTTATTTTTCAATGTAATATTTAGAGCACGAGAAATTCTGGAAATATGCAAAATGAATGAAAAAAGCCACGTTTTACCATGTAACAGCATGCATCTTGGGAAGATATAGAATGTTGGCGTAAGACATTTGCTTTTCAATTAACTTTTTATTAAAAAGTGCCATGGATAACTCTGCAGAACATGTGTAGATCCTCTAATAAAGTATTTTGAAATGCAATAGTCACCAAACTATTCGTTTTGTATGGAATTATATAGTATATTTAAAGAAACTAAGTATATATACACAGTGCTCATACTAAGACACTAGGGGAACATCTTAGCATTCAGCTCCACATAAGCACACATAGAATAATCAAAATTATACCAAAGTGCCTTTACTCCACCAGCCCTCACTCACATTGCTAGCAATGTACAGTTCTATGAAAAAGTATTCATCCATTTTTAGATTTTTATGAAGTTTGCATATCTTTGCCAATGAACAGAACACAATAATGGAATAACTGAGTTGGAAGGGATCTCAGAGGTCTTCTAGTCCAACCCCCTGCTTAGGCAGGAAACCCTACACCATTATGGAATGTTGTCTACTACAAATGTTTTTAATTTTGATGTTATTTTTTCTCTTAGAAATAATTATTTAATAGCAATTAATAGCAAATGTATGCAAAATTTTTAACAACCCAAAAGGGGATTAATACTTTTTAGCTTTTCACTCCTCAGGTCCATGCCAAAAAAGATACTGCTAAATGTGGCTACTGCTAACAAAGCACATCAGAAAATTGTATAAGATAATATGCGAAGATTCTAACTTGTGGAATAATTGTAGCTTGTCTCAACCACAAAAGATAACTTTGGGCAAGGAGAAAACTAACAGAAACCATCCACAAACACAAACCTTTGGAGCCCAGGGCAACTCTTATCATAAAACGTCTAATGGTCCCGCCTTTAGCCACCTTCCCATCTTTGGTTGTTCACTGGCTACCAATATAAAATGCCTCCAGCTTATCTTGTGACTTAATTTGTATTTGAAATACTAATGTCTGAATCCCTGGCTCCTGTATTTCTGGACATATAATTTCTGCTACTTATTATGATCAAAAAGTAGTGAATTTGTGAGTGAACCTAATTCATTGTGAAATGATATGCCCAATGATAAAAATAGACATCACTGCCAAAATATTATACAGTCATGTAACATACATTTTATAGATAGTACTGTGCAAAAGTCTTAGCCACCACCTGCTTTGTTGTTCTAGCAAGATTTTAATGACCATAATTATTTTTTGGGTCTTGAATACCACATCTTGAATATCCAGTTTGTTTTTTCCCCTTGAGAGTAGCCTTGCTGATGCAACAGTATGATTTTATCTCTGTCAAATTAGGATTCCATTCCATTTAGGTTTATGGGGGCCAGGTGTCTGCTTTGCTCAGCTATAAAGGAACATGTCAGCTGTGACCAGGGGGGCATTTGCCCAGGTTCGCCCCTACCTGAACCGGGAGGCTCTCACAACAGTCACTCGTGCCCTTGTGACCTCTAGGCTGGAGTACTGCAACGTGCTCTACATGGGGCTGCCCTTGAAGAGTATTCGGCGACTTCAGCTTGTCCAGAATGCGGCCGCGCAAGCGATCGTGGGTGCACCTCGTTTCACCCACGTAACACCTATCCTCCGCGAGCTGCACTGGCTGCCTGTTGATCTCCGGATTCGCTTCAAGGTGCTAGTTGTCACCTACAAAGCCCTTCATGGTATTGGATCTGGATACTTGAGAGACCGCCTGCTGCCAATTACCTCCACTAGACCAATAAGATCCCACAGACTAGGCCTCCTCTGAATTCCATCAGCCGCCCAGTGCCGACTGGCGACTACCCGGAGGAGGGCCTTCTCTGTGGCTGCTCTGACCCTGTGGAACGAACTCCCCATGGAGATTCGTACCCTCACCACCCTCCAGGCCTTCCGCACAGCCCTTAAAACCTGGCTGTTCCGACAGGCTTGGGGCTAAAGACTTGCAGCCCCACTCTGAATGGTATGATTGTTGTGTTTTTAGTAGTGTATGGTCTTTTTGTTCTGTAATTTGTTTGTTTTTCCCCCTCCCTTGAATTGTGAGCCGCCCTGAGTCCCCTCAGGGAAAAGGGCGGCATACAAATAAAGCAAATTCCAATTCCAAGGTCACACTATATACTTGTCACTTTGGCCTATGGAAGCTCTTTTTTCTGCTTTTTCCTGTTTTGGATTCTGCACACAAAATTCCTGTAATTTCTGGTTATATTCTAATAAGGAGACAGGGACATAATTATATATGGTCATTATACCATTGCTGCAACAACAAATCTAAAGAGAGCCTAAGACATTTGCACAGTTCTGTACATAATTTGACATAAGCAAAATTTGACATAAATTCAAACATTCAATTTGACATACCGTATTTTTCGGAGTATAAGACACACCAGAGTATAAGATGCACCAAGATTTTGAAGAGGCAAATTAAAAAAAAGTTTTTGCACTCTGCAGACCTCCTGAAAACAGCCCATTTTTCATGAAAATAGCCCCGTTATTTTGTCAAAGAAGTGGCATCCATAGCCTTTAGGAGGCTTATAGAGTGCTCCTGGAGGCGGGGGTGGGGGGCAAAAACGAGCAATAAAAGGCCCATTTTTTTTGCTCATTTTTGCCCTCCCCAGCTCCCAGGAGCACTCTATAAGCCTCCTAAAGGCTATGGATGCCAAAGGGGGGCAGGGTTTCGGGAGGCCAAAAATGTTGCATTCAGTGAATAAGACACACCCAGATTTTCACCCTCTTTTTTGAGGGAAAAAGGTGCATCTTATACTCCGAAAAATACAGTAATCAGAATTGTGCAATCTGTTCAATGGAGTGTTATTGCTCTAATGACTATTATGTGGAGAAGTCCATTGTGTCAAAGCAGTGGGAAAAACAGCATGAGCTAGAATCTCTTTTGATTAAAATCAGCCAATATATTAGAAATTACAAAGCACATTCTATTTCAAATTGATAGTATTTTTTATTATTCATTTGGTTGGTACATTTTTAAATGCTCTGTTAAACTGTTTTTTATTTTATTTTTCAGGTCAGAGAAACTTACTGTAAATGCAACACAAACTGAATGAATGCAGTTTTTTCTTTATGATTTTCCATTGATTATGTTTTTCACCATTCAGCTCCAAGTACTTGATAAAGGAAATAAACAGGAAATAACTTTTTCTCATACAGTGAATATATATGCTGCAGGATTTTTTTCCAAAATAAATATATACAGTAATTCTCATTTAGCTAATTAAAAATATTTCAATGTGTCTTATACATGTCATTGACAATAAGCTGAATTTCTGTGGTTGTTTATTTGCAGAGGGTTTATTTACAACCTGAATCAAGCATCATTTTTATAGAAACAAACACGCTATCACTTGTAAAAATAAAATATAACAAAAAGAAAACCTGTAAGTGTATTGGCTGCTAAAGAATTCTTTCCCTTCCTCCACAAAGGTAATCTCTCACTCACACTCAAATACACAAACACACACTCTCAGATACACACCCAGAAACACATATTTTCTAAAGCAGCTAATCAGAATACCACAGCAATATGTGCCTGAATTTTATTTTCTATTCTTATTGCTGTTTTAATGATTACAAGTAATATAGAAAAATTACTATTGCAATTCAATGTCACACATTCAATGTCATTAGTTGCTTTCTGTGATTTTGTTAAATTCTACAAAATTCTGTTAAATTCTATAAAATAGTAACAATTTTCACAGTACTGAGTTTTTTGACATTAATTACAAATGCTATTTCTCATTTTCAACTATAAAAATATTACGGGATACAAGCCTAAATGTAGGCAGTTGCACCTTTCCATGTCATTGATGGTTTGGCTATTAGCAGTTATTGTCAGTCTTTCAGGGTAGATGATGTCAGGAAATAGATTCCATACGACATAGTCCTGTGAGAAGCAAAATGTCTTCAAAAGAAAAAAACAAGAGAATCCAGTTGCCTCCTGAAAAAGCACCTTTTGGACAAGCCTGACCTGGATGACTGAGAATCTCTACAGATTTATGTATTAGGACATAGTAAAAATCATCTGGTCCTTAGCAGTTTTTATAAGTAGGTATTCAATCTCAGATGAACAACAATGCATGACACCATGTATTTTATTTTACAAAAAGGAAGCCAAAATGAAGAAGCCATGTGGAAAACTAAGTACATTGGTACTTCTTCCATAAGTATGAAGAGGCTAGGTAGTAGCCAAGTCTTCTGATCAAGAGCCCTTACTTACCACCCATAAAGCGCTCCATGGTAGTGGATCTGACTATCTGAGAGACCGCCTCCTGCCAATAACCTCCCTGCGTCCCATCAGATCGCATAGAGCGGGCCTCCTCCGTATTCCATCCGCCAGTCAGTGCCGACTGGCGACCACCCGGAGGAGAGCCTTCTCAGTTGCTGCTCCGACGCTATGGAACAATCTCCCCGTGGAGATCCGTACCCTGACCACAGTCCAGGCCTTCCGCACAGCCCTCAAGATCTGGCTAGCCCGTCAGGCCTGGGGATAAATTTTCTTGCCCCTCCCGAATGCTGAGTGAATGTTGTGTTTTAGTACTTTTTGTTATCTCACATTTTTTTCCCCTGTATTTTGTCTTTCACTCCCCTTCCCTTATTATTGTAAGCCGCCCTGAGTCCCCTCAGGGAAAAGGGCGGCCTATAAATGTTAAATAAAATCTAAAAAAAAAAAAATGTTAAATAAAATCTAAAAAAAAAATATTGATCAGTAAGTACGACTAACTCTATAAAAGCCAAAGTTTTAGGAGTTTGCTGGTCTCCAGCACTGAGGTATGTGTGTTAACACAATGCCAAAGAGTAAAAACATTAGCAATGATCTTAGAGAAGCAATTGTTGCTGCCCAACAATCTGGGAAGGGTTATAAAGCCATTTCCAAACAATTTAAAGTCCATCATTCTACAGTGAGGAACATCATAAGTGGAAAACATTCAAGGCAGTTGCCAATCTTCTCAGGAGTAGACGTCTCAAGAAATTTTCCCCAAGGTCAGATCATGTAATGCTCAGAAAACTGAGTATTAGTTGAGTATTTTGTATTGCAAAATATTCTAAAGTCAAATGTGAGGTCATTTATCCGACAGCTAAAACTTGACTGATACTGGGCCATGTAACAGGACAATGATCCCAAGCACATCAGCAAATTTACAACAGAATGACTGAAAAAGAAAAGAATCAAGGCATTGTAATGGCCCACAGTCCAGACCCAACCTGACTGAAATGCAGGACCTCAAGAGAGCTGGGCATAAACAAATGCCCACAAACCTGAAACAATATTGCAACGAATGGGCCAAAATTCCTCCACAACGATGTGACAGAAGATTCATAAAGTCATACAGAAAACGATTACTTCAAGTTATTGCTGCTAAAGATGGTTCTACAAGCTATGAAATCATAAGGTGTACTTAGTTTTTCACATACCACTTCTCCATTTTGGCTTTCTTTTTGTAAAATAAATGATGACATAGAGCAATATGTCATGTGTTATTGTTCAGCTGAGGTTGTATTTACCTACTTTTAAGAACTGCTGAGGACCAGATTATTTTTACTATGTCCTGATACATAAAACCACAGAATTCAAAGAGAGTGTACTTCCCCCCACCCCACATGACTAGATGTCACCTAACACCAAACAAGTGGTTGATGAAATGGATCAGACTGCACTCTTTGATATGGCTTGTTGCCTTCTTAAAATACAATAATAATTGTGTGGCAAAACAAATTATAGAACGTGCCTAACTAGTTGAATTTCTCCTTTGTTATGTAGCTATGTAAGATCCAAAGCAGAAATCTGTATTGGAAAAAAATGGCAACTATATTTTAAAAGAAAACCTTGAATATATATGATTCTAATCACAACTCCCAAAAAACCCTACAGTATAGCAATTAATTATATTACTGACCAAACTACCTTTGTATATTTCTTAATTATCTGCACTTATATATTCATAGCTGAAGTCCCAATCAAGCTTTATGCCTTCTTGTATGTCCACAGGAGAGCTGAACATTAAAATTCTGTTCTCAACTTCTATGCCGTCCTCAAGGCATGGTGCTTAAAGAACACAAACTTTCAAAGCACAATAAGTTCTCACTAGTGAATGTAATCGCTTGTATTAAACTGTGGTAACCACAAAAATAGCTCATGCATCACTCATGTGTGCTTCAGGGTTATAGTAACTGACACGCTTTTTCTTTTGTAATACTTGCACAATTCATTCTGTTCTATCTTTTACTGCCCTAATTTTGCCGTTTGTTCCTTGTGTTGTTTTACCATAGCTGTAGTTCTTCTGAATTTGTATTTTTTAAAATCCCAAGCCCCTAAATCTTTTTTTAAAATAATCATGATGATTTGGTGGATTTCTCTACATCTGATTTTGATACCCAGAAGTCTTATGTGCATCGTTATTATTATCAACATTAACTTGAACCAAACCATTGCATGTTGAAGACTTCTTCACTGAAGATTATGGATTCAAATCTAATCAACTACTTTGCGATGCTGGTTCTCATATTTACTTGATAATGAATCCTAAATAGAAATGGATTCTACATAGTAAATAATTATTGGGGGGGGATGGTGCTTCTGAATATTTAGTAAGTATTTTAATATAATATTTATTGTCATTGTACTTAAATGCAAAATTGGTTTTAACCTCACTGGTGCAAAATTATAACAGAAAGAAAAAGGAAAAAACTAGTGTGTGCATGGAGTGATTGTGGTTGTATTTAAAAGTCTCACAGTCCAAGGATAGAAACTATCTTTAAACCTATTTGTTCGGCTGGCTATACTTTGATGTCTTCTGCCTGATGGTAGAAGTGCAAAGAGACACTGACCAGGGTGTGAATATGAATTGAATATAAGATTTAATTTCAATTGTAGTTGATTACCTGAGAATCAACTTTGTGATTACTTTGTGAAGCCAGTACTGAACTGCATACTATCCTAAATTTCCAATCTCTGGATTTGTTGCCCAAGGAAAATATACACAAAAAAGTTAATATGTTCTTTTTGTCTTATTAATAACTGAAGGATAGACATAGAATAGATTGCATAGAGGAGACTGCATCCGACCTCTTGAGCAGGAATAAGTGCTGCCATTCAGGAGAGTCACTTATATTTATATTCTCTTCCCACATATGACTAAATGCTCCTAAAATAATTCTAAATAGCATTACAGCCACTTGATTATCAGATCACAAGATGTTTCTTTCCACGATTTTATTGCTTGTCATTACTGGAGAGAGAAGTATTAGGTTTCTCTCTCATTATAGCCACTCCATGAAGCTAACCATTAGATCAGTGTTTTTCAACCTTTTTTGTGCAAAGGCACACTTTTTTCATGAAAAAAATCACGAGGCACACCACCATTAGAAAATGTTAAAAAAATTTAACTCTGTGCCTATATTGACTATATATAAAGTAATTTTCCCACGGCACACCTTACACTATGTCACAGCACACTAGTGTGCCGCGGCACAGTGGTTGAAAAACACTGCATTAGATCTTACCAACATCACTTGTTAAAGCTATTTTGCAGAGAAAGCTAGGCCTTTTAAATGGTTATTCAGACTAGGAAAATTGGATATATTTGGGCATTTTACAATTTGAATAAAAATACAATATTAGAAGCATGTCATTGGAATTTAGTGTTAATGAAGTAAAAGAATAACTTGTTTATCTACTGTACTTATAACAAGCCCCACTCAAGCCATCGTTAAATCATATTTCATTTTGGATGCACATATCTGTTGCCTGTTTGTTCTCTGAACAATGTAATACAAACTTCCCTGGTGCCTTTGGTGTTAAAAATAGGTGATGATGCAGTTAGGATAATTATGGTGGGTCTGAATATAGTTTGCATTCTTACATAACAAACTGTTCTAACCCAGAGCCTTTATTAAAAGGGAGGAGTGGAATGATACACTCTGGCAACCAGAAATTATGTATAAATCACAGATCCGTTTCCATCAGGAATATAGCTTAGCTGTTCGAGTTGAAACCATCTGCAGTCAAGTATCATGAAATGTGATACTTTTGTTGCCTAGATTCAGTGATGGGTTACCACACTGCAGACATTTGTACAATTAGAGAGAAAGTGTGTGTGTAATAATGTAGGCCCTTTTGTCCCACCAATCTGCACCTCGATTTTACTGAATGATAAAAATAGCATTTGGAAAGTTTTAAGTAAACAAAAACTACATGAAGCAACATTGCTGTTCTGCAAGAATACGTCAAACCACTCTGCGGTAATCTGCTATTATTTCCATATTGGGTATCGTGGTTAAAACATCAGGCTAGCGATTGGGAGACTGGGAATTCTAGTCCTGCCTTGGGCACAAAGCCAACTGGGTAACCTTGGGCCAGTTGTGCTCAGCCCTGCTGAGGGCCAATGCTAAGCCCCTTCTGAAAAACCTTGTCAAGAGAACTGCAGGGACTTGTCCAAGCACTCCCCAGGAGTCAAGAATGACTCGAAGACGCACACACAAACACACGCACATATGCACACAGATACAAAAGATTTCATTTAAAGTGTTATTGAAAAATCCCTACCTATTGCAATCCTACGGAATAATGGGTTTTTATCCAAGCACATTTAATTTGATCCTCCCACTTTTATCAAATGTAGTATGGCTGTTTGTACAAGCACAGATTACGATCCATCAGATTTTGCTGTGGAATAACAGGTGTTTCTTGGGGTTCACTGCTCTTCCAACAGAATGTATTTGTAAGCACATACTTGGAAGACGGTGAACTGCCCTCTCTGGTTCCTTGGGGGAAGTCCCTACTGCAGTATTTCCTAACTAGGGGCCCTGTGAAAAGTTTCTAGGGATTCTGTGAGAGATTGGGAACAAAAAAACTCTCTGACTCAGAATTTTTGAACTTTGCACACTGCAGTGCTAGCATGCTTGGTGATGGTAAAATTTATGGGTCATGACTAAATTGCCAGCCTGCTGTTTTTCTCTTATTGTAAACATTGCAAAACTTTGCGTCAGTTAAAACTGAATTGTATTGTGAAATTTTCATATTTTTGCAATTTTTATTTGGTGTTTCCCTGAGATCCGAACATTATTTCAAGGGCTGATGGTGGTATAAAAGGGTTCATAAAGGCTGCTTTAAAGCATTTCCTCCTCATCCCTCTTGGATTCTCTCATTCTCCTATAACAATCTATTCAGGGCATTGTCATTATTCATGTTATTCCAGGTAAAAATCCTTATCTGCATTGTGTGATTCAGGAGGAAAAAGGGGGGTCAAATGTTCTCATCAGCTATTTAGCCAGGTGAGGGGAAAATACTACTTATTTATTTTATGTTATTTCAGTATTCAATGTTTATTCTGCCTCAATAATTTCCATAAATAACTTAAGATAGCAGAGTTACTTAATGTTTCCTCCTCCTATTTTCTCCACAAGAACTCTATGAGCTGAGTTGGGCTGAAAGAGAATGAGTGGCCTAGAGTCAAGCAACTGGCTTTCATGCCAAAGGTGGGATTAGAACTCACTCTCTTGGTTTGTAGGCCAGCACCTTCACCAAAACTGATTCTGAAGAGTTTTTCCCAGCCAATTGCTCTTTCAACCAGGGAAGCTGTCACAGAATCAGAATAAAGGCAAAAACTAAGAAAGCACCAAGTAAATTATTTTCTGTAATACCAATAGAAGAGAATACTTGTAGCTCAGGGTTGAACCGTGAGGCCCTTGGTGTTCTTTGAGCTTGGTTGTTTTCTTGCAGACATCTCATAATCAAACTAAATAACACAATCAGTGCTACAAGGGAATAAGGTTTGCTCTAAGTTTATATACTAGTGATTTGCCCTGTCAGCATTGGTGGGAGTGGTCTTCGTGGTTCCTTGTTAGGCTGTTGTTTACTGTTAGCTTGTTTGTCTGAGTTGGTGGCTCCTTAATAGGAGTATTGTTAACTTCTTGATTGTTGGTCTACTGTTAATCTATTTATTTTCTATTTTCTTATTTTCTATGAAATAAAATCCATATTTTAACTCACAGCTATCTGACACTAGTCACTAGATAACTATTTCCTGACTTCCAGTCCCAAATTTCTGATGATTAGGATACTGTTTCCATGGCTTGTAACCAGTCCAGGAAGAAATACTCCATCTTCTATGCCAGAAAAAAGGCACAACGAAGACAATATGGAACAATTCCCTTCCTTTTTTAAAGGTTTACTTCAGTGACAAAATCTTTCTCCTGACTGGGCCCAGTACTCAGTGTGACTTTCCTATGCTTTGATTGCTTTTACTTGGTTTCTAATTTGATAGGCTTAAAAATTGATTGATGGATTGCATTTGAATTTTCTTATTTTGGGATCTCACTCTCTTGAGGTGGGATTTTTCCCTAGGAACTAATGCTAGGTGCCCCAAACAAATTTTTCCATTGGAGAACCAGTTATAATTTTCCTCCCACTACCTCTTTTATAAACCCAGATTAACACTTAGAAGAGTGCTAAAAGCGTGTTAGGAAAACAAAAGACCATTGCTTTTAATTCTCTGTTACAGAGAAGACAATTTACAGTGGGAAAGAGAATCAGCTGTGTTTGTTGCTGGTTCTGTCATGAATGGGTTGCTTAACAGGTGAGCCAATACAAATTATCTACTTCCGCCAATAACTGAATCTTTTATAGTTGGGATGAGGAGGGGCAGTACCATTGTGCCTATTAATAGGCTACTTCTGGGTGGTGTTAGTCATGGCCACTCACTGGCAGCATCGCTATTTCCCTGCAGTGTGCATCAAGGACAAAGCTTGCTCATTACTTATTTCTTCCTTTCCCTTCACCCGCTCCTTCCTTTGTATCTCATAGCCTGAAGGACAGGTGACAAGCACATAGAGGTATCATGGGGGGGCAATGTGAGGAGAACTTCCAATACATTGGAGGAACACCATCCTGTTTCTTTTTATGCCCCTATGTCAAACCTGCAACCTATTAGACAACTTGACATATGGTGGGATTTTACCAAATTTACCATCCAAGGTACCTGTCCATACCCATCCCACATCACATATTGAGAAAACATTGATTATATTTCCTATAGCAGGTGATGCTCTTTGGGAGGGGAAATTAAATAGGGGAATCAATCAATGACTTTGTTTAATGTGTTGTGCATTAACACTGCAGAATCAAGAGAAAACCCCTTGCGGGCCTTCTTAGTGAGGTATAATAAGATTCACTTGTCAGGGCAACATTCACCTGTCAGGGCAACACTATTTTGCTGGTTCAGTGGCTGGTGGCTAGTATTATATGCTGGTTGATGTGCTAATTTGTTATTTATCTTCATTTGTACTCTGAAGGTCCTTCTAGGATGCAGAGTTGACAGAAGTACCAACATGTAACTGGTGAGTTACAAACCAATGATGATAGTACTAATTCTCAAGACAATGGAGGTATTGATATTAGGGGAATCAGGTAAAAGATTCTTCATTACATCTGTATGTAGAGATATTTCTTCGTATGTGTAGGAAACACCTTCTTCAGATAAGATTTTTTTTCTCCCTCACATTGCTCAATGCAACATTTTCTCCCGTATTTACTTATTCAGATTGTAAGGCAGGCTGGTAAACTGACAGGTCACACAAACCTTTACAGCACCAAGGAATTCTAGCATTTTAAGTCTTCACATCTTAAAGTTGCTGCTGTTGAGAAACGTTACTCTAAATCACTGAGTTCAAGTCCAGAGCTCTTACACCACCAGCCCAATGTGTGTGTATATATTTTTAATTGTTCACAAGTACTGCCTTCCCTCTTTCCTTCCCCAGAAGAGCTCTTGGCAGGATGGCAGGTACAATGGCAGTACCTTCTCTGTTTTGAAAGTGAAAAAAATGGAGGTGGTAAGAAAAGAAAGAACAAGACAGATTGTACCCCAGAGGGGGGAAATGAAGAAACTGCTGAACAAACCTTCTTCTCCTATGCTTAGAAAGTTACTTGCACTTATCCAACGTGTACGTGGATTGAATTTGCTATGTAGGTAGCTCCTTCCTTCATTAATCTGGACTTCTGAATCTCAAGTAATTCCTTTTGTTGAAATGCAGTATTTCCTAACCCATGTATCCGCTGGTTCTTAAGCTTTGTACACAATTGAAGAGTTACATAAATAAGGACAGGAAGTTCTGACCTGTTGGGTAAGCTTCCAATGACTTCCAGCCTGGTTTTGCAGAAAACATTGCATATTCATTTCTTTTCCATTTAGAACTGCAGAAGCGGGACTCAGTGGCCCAGAACTGGCTGATAGAAGGGCCAGATGCCAAAGAGGGCAAGAGCCCTGCATGATGAACAGATACATAAAAGAGTGATTTTTGGCAGGCTTGGGTTGCTGTCCTTGTATTTCTCAACCAGAACAAATTGCCGTTCCTTTCTTCCCTGAATGGGAAGAAAGAGCAGGTAGGCTTTCTCATGAAGCGTCTCAGAGGGATGCAGAAATTATATAGAATTTTATGCCTACTGGAGCCATGTGTGGCATGCCAAATATATGCAATTTCAATTGCAACATAAAATGGTAGCATATTATCTCCATGGCAACTCTTGTTTATCCTTATGATCTATCCCTTGTTTTATTGGCTTTTATGAACGAATTACGAAGAAACAGGAAACTATGCCTCAGGTTATGTGGTGTGTCATTCAGGGAATGGAGGAAGCCAGAAGACATTCAACACAGATCATCAAAGCACTTTGCTACATTCACTTTATTTTATGTACTATAGTTTTATACCAGAGCTTTCCAGGATTCAGTCTTCGTATCTATTTTCTATGCCAAGGTTTAGTTTAGGGAAAAGATGATTTAAGAACAGACAAAAATGCCCTAGGCAGGCTTAGAGTGTATTTCCTACACACCATTGACAAAGCAGAGAGAATCTGCAGCATACATCAGGGAGTAAAGGAAGGGTTTCCTAATCAGAAAATTTCACCCCCAAAGCTAACCGCTGGCATTTCCTTTTTTTAGAAATTAACCACTGGGGATTTGAGAACCTATAACAACTGCTGTGTAATGGAATATGGCAACTCAATGAACGTATCATCAATTCCCAGCAGTAAATGTGAGCAGATGTCAGGTTCCAAACAGCAGCATAAAATTTAATAGGATTCCCAATGCTTGATTTTCACCAAGCTGTAAATGCTGCCAAGTATTTGTTGGCAAATTAGAGGATTTATATTTTAATCTGGTGCAATTCCCCGAGGGCACAATAGCAATTGGGATGCATGAGAGAGGTTGACATCCTTGAAAATTGTCATAGCAGGTGCAGTTTCAGTAAAAATAATGGTGACAAGGGTTCCGTTTGTTTGAAAACTTCACTAGTTCCACTGGAGAAAAAATAATAATTCAACTGCTAGTTAAATTGAAAGATGAAAACATAAAGGACATTAATGATATCCTCTTAATTCATATCACTATCATTCATGTATTATATTTTCCTCCACTCCTTTTTAAAATCATGTAAGCACATATTATCAGGTAGAAAAGAGTCAGTCAAATATTTATGCTGAAGCAACAAGTAAGCAAAATTGTAAAAGAACTTCAGCATGTACTTCAGACAGATAATACCAGTTCACTTTCTGCTGGAAGAAAACAGGAAGTTTTAATATGCATTGCCCTTCTGTGTGATAAAAACCTGATATAATCCCACTTAAAATTACATTTCTATCTGACCCATGCATAGCAATACAGTCAAAAGAGCAATAAATGAGACATGTGAAAGTTGCCTACATTTATGATAATTAGGCACTTCCTTTACAAATTCAAGTATTTAGTACAATATTTAGAAAGTATCTTTCAGAGTGTAGCTCTCCCAGAGTGCTAAACTAAACAACCACATACAACAGAGGTGGGTTTCTGCCTGTTCGCCCCAGATCAGGTGAACCGGTAATAGCGGAATCAGGAGGCTCTGCCTACCAGCCTGGTTGTGTTTCCACATGCACAGAAGCGTCGTATGAGCGCACACATGCACACTAACGAACCAGTAGTAAAATAAATTGAAACCCACCACTGGCATACAATAATAAAATGTTGTTATGTAGCAGTTTAAATCATGATGTCCAACCTTTTGGCTTGTCTGGATTCCACTGAGTGAAGAACTATCTTGGGCCACATAAAAATGTGTCATATAATGTATATAAATCACATAATAGTGTTAAAAGTTTATAATCTTTGGCCACATTAGTAGCTGTTCAAGGCCACATGTGGCCTGTGGGTTAGACATAGCTGCTTTAAATATTATTAGTTCTTTCCAGAAGTGGCATTATCAAGAACGAAAAAAATAGTTCAGTGGATAATAAGTATAAAAAAATGAGCTGAGAAAGAGGGGTTCTTTCCTTACTTACCCAACTATCTCTCTACTTTTATTTTCTCCAAATTGTTATAGCTTAACTTAATGGTATGGATCCAGTATTGACAGTACAAAGTTCTGTGAAATTTGTGGAAAGAGAAGTTCCTTCAAAATTCTTTTTCTCCACATTATAGATGTGAAGATACTTATTCTCCCTATAAATAACATTGGAATTTAAAATCACATTAACTAACCCAGTGATGCCCAAACTTTATTTGGCCATGCCCCACCTAAGCATCTTTAAAATCCTGATTCCCCCCTCCTCTCAGTGACATATAATTCTTACTTTACTCAAAAAGTGAACTCTACTCACTTTAGGAAGCCTAAAAGGCCATTAACTTGGTTTAAACAAGGTTCAAATTGCCCCCATTAAAAATCAAATTGCCTCCCTGTGGGGCATGGGGCGAGCCCCAAGTTAGGAACCACTGAACTAACCTAATTGAATGACTAACACTAAAATTAACATAAAATTAACCAGGTAGCAAATTTCCCCCCAGAGTGTATATACTGTATTTAGATATAATAGGTATTTGCATTCCATCAAAGGGGCAAATTCCATTTGTTCCATTGTTATATATTCTTATTTAATTAAATAAATTATAAAAACAAATACATTGTTTGTTCTTAGTTGACATTATTTTGACACTAAGCCTATTTTAATAAATCTAAATATTGAACAATACAGGGCTACATGAAATAATTATATCTGAACTGCTGCTGAAGGAGTTACTTTTAGACACAGGATTAACACAAAGCCATTTCACAGAGAAAGACATATTCTGAACGCACATACATTGCTACCTCTTTGTAGAGCATATGGAAGAGAGACATAATAGAGAGGATGGAGATTTTTTTTAATTACTGGAGCTCATATATATCACACTATTTTCTTAAATTGTAATATATTAAATATGCCAAAATTGGCTGGGCTAACATGCTGCAGTAGGTAACAAATCCACAACTTTTCATGAAGTGAGTTCTCAAAATAACATTATGACCTGGTACAGGGTGGGAATCTGGTCTTTGAATGGTATTATATAACTTTTTTTTTTACAAAACTCATAAAAAAGGCAGCATCTATATCAAACCAGTCTAATCTAAATTCTAATCCAACATTGGAATGTATTTAAAATTAGTATATCACCTGACATACCATACTTTTCTAGGTAATATGCATTGTTACACATTAAATGCAATATGTAATACTATATAGTGGTGTCAGAATAAGTGGTGCAAAATATATAATCAGTAATCAAACAGAATAAGTGGCTTCTGGTGTATGTCATGGCTAACTAAAGATGTCTCCACAAATCAGAGATGACAATCGTTGTGAAGGACAGAAGACTGGCAATTAGATTGGTTTTTTTGGTTTTCCAAAGATGGAGAGATTGGGAGATTGTTTACAAGTGTCTGAATTGTAGCTACGTACTTACAAACAGCAGTCTGCTGTGGGTTTGAGCACCAGGAGTCAAGAGAGATAACATCTTTGCTCTCAGCAATGGCAGAGCATTTCATAAGAACTCTAAGCCAGCCAAACTCACTTTCTAATTATGTTTGGAAATGTTGAATTTAATCACTTTATAATTATCAGAGATTTTCAAAACAGCAAGCTTAATTTGACAGTTGATCAGTTTTATCTTTTTTTTTGAATTTGAAAAGTTTTAAACAGACTTAAGAATTAAAAATATTATGCAATTTGCAAAAAGCAAAAAAAAGTATTTTAACAAAGGTTTAAACAGATTGGGTGACAAAAAGTTATTGGAATATCAGTTATTTTTTGCTTTAAGATTAAAAAAAATGAAAGAAGATACTAGGGGAAAATTACTGAAAGGGAACTAAACCCATATTAGGCATTAAGGCCTGATGAAAGTTGGAAATGGAGATTAAAGGACCAAGGAGAACAGAGTTAAAACCGTAAACCAGGTATAATTTTTTAACGTAAAGAGTTTTTTGAAACATGGACTGAAATATTGATAATATCTCAGAAAGGGTACAGATTTCAGTAGATAAACTTAGGTGTGAAAAAAATTAAGGAAATTTTTACCTGACATAAATATTAGAGTTTGAAGGAATGGAAGACAACAAAATTAAGATTACTAAAACAGGAATACAAAAGACAAATCAAGAAAAGGATTTGGACATAAAACAGCTATGACAAGAAATCATGGACCAGACTTCTTTATGGGATTTACAAATGCCTGCTGAAAGCTTTGAATATTCCTTTTTAATGCCAAAGAGTAATGATAGATAAATCCTGCAATGTCATAAGTATGCTTTAAAAATCAAGATTCTGCAGAGCAAAATGAAGAGGTATAAAATGTGACTATTTGACTAGAGGTACACCATTCATTTTCCCGTAACGCCTAATTAATATTTTGCTGAACTAGAATTGAAAAGATGATTATTTCTCTATTAAATAGAGATAAAAGTTAGGCTATGAAAAGGAGAATTTTTTATCTGTAACTTTCAAATAGTGAAACTTTAGTTTATCAACTCATGCTTGATGCGATAAAGGTTGGAAGCCTTTATTATTTCATTTGTTGCCTTTTTCTTTCATCTTCTTTTTTCTTTTTTTTCTGCACCTGATTTTCCCCCCTTCTAATTTAATTTGTATTAGTTTTTACCATATTATCAATAAAATTATTAAACAAAAAATACTGACATGATGTGCCCTGACAGAACTGGTTCAGAGAGAGATATTCACGACATACAATAATATCATGTTTATTCAAAGGCATTGCTCATTTAGTCCCATGGAGCCTTCTTGCAGCTATCTATTGAGTTCTGGATTATGAAAGTACAGCCTGATCCTGTGTTCAATTAAAGTAAGTCCATTGCTTTCAGCAGTATTTAGCATGACAAGCTATGCAGAAATACAAAGTATTATGGTAAGCATTCTCACAAACAGTAGATAAAACTTGAGACTTGTTATAAGGGGGAAAAACACAGGTGACTTCAGCCTGGTACTTTAGCCATTTCCTCATTAAAGATTGATAGCATATTAATGCATCATCCAACAATTGTTGAAGTAATATATTACCAATGAAGATAGGGCTTACACTGTCAAGCAAATGGTTGGATTATTATGCTGCGTGATTGAAAAAAAATCACTAGCAGTGGAAATGGTAAAAATAAGTTTAGATGGTAAATAGTTGCAATATAAAATAACCTTATCTGTTTGCCTTCTAGTAAATAGAATTGCGGGGGCATTATGGCTCAGTTAGAGACCTGAGCTTGTTCGCCTAGGTTCAAGACCCAAGCGTGATGGGGTGATCTCCCGTTACTTGCCCCAGCTCCTGTTCACCTAGCAATTTGAAAGCATGCAAATGCAAGTAGATAAATAGGTATCACTTCAGTTGAAAAGCAAACAGCATTCTGTGCACTTTTGCATATACTCATGCTGGCCACATGACCTTCGGACAATGCTGGCTCTCACAGCTCAGAAACCGAGATGAGCACTGCCCCCTAGAGTCGGACATGACTGGAGAGGGAAAACCTTTATCTTTAGTTTTAAATGGAATTCTATGTCTATGCAGTATATACCCACCATGGCTGCAGTTTTGAAAATAATTCATCTCAGATTTTGAGAGACTATCCACAACAGTTCAAAATTCCAAATGTACTCTATCTCATTAGTTGTTCTCTAAATGTTTTTCTTTCAGACAAAAATATTTTTTGAACATGGTGGCCTTTTAAAATGTTGCTATGCCATTACGTACAATTTTACCTTTTCTTACCATTCCTATTATATATAAAAATGGCATTATAGGTCACAGAAGAAGAATCTAGAGAAAAACGTTCAGTACTTGTATTTTTTATTCACCAATTCTGTTCTGGTCTCATTTTCAATGGTACGCATCCTACAGAAATTCATTCTTCTGTATATGACTGAAAATGACTGAATCGATATAAATATCACCAGATCTACCAGAGCTATAAAGAAAACATTGTAGCTATTTTAAACCTTGAAAACAGGTTAATGATATTTCATATTGGCACAAGTTTTTTATGCTAAACCATAGTTTAAGTAGAATGATTGAATAAGTCATAATGGGCTGGATTCATGGAACGAAGCTCCCAGGGTGACGTTGGGCCCAGTCATTTTCTCAGCTTAATCTACCCCAAGGAAAGCCTACCTGAGGGGAAAAAACAGGAAGAACATTATGTACACTGCCTTGAGCTCTTAATGAAAGCTGTGATAGGAATCAAATTTAAAAAGTAAATAAATACATAATTGCACTAGCCATAATTCATATTTCACAAACAGCTGTGTTGGTGAAACATACCTAGCCATAAACAAATCAAATTATGCCTTAGTACCATGTGTAAAGTCAGTATGTAAAGTCAGGTGTAAATCATAATTTTAGATATGTATACAAAATGTAACTTAATCTAATTGCATTCCCTCCCTTACTTTGGAAGGTAAGCATAATGCAGATTCCTACTGCTAATTTGAAGAAGAATATTGTCCCAAATAAACTGCTCTTAAACACTGCATCTCATTTGGTACCCAAGACAAAATTGTCCGGTGGCCAGTTTAGGCAAGAAATTAACAATATCATTTGTGTATTGTATGTTTTATTGCCAGATGTGAACTTAAAAACCTTATTTGAAAGTTTCTTTTCTCTTTAAAAAGAAACAAAAACTGAAAAGTACACAGAGTTATTTTTATCATAGTGAAAACATACCAAAAAAGAGAGCAATTGCTTCTTGTACAAATACATACACAACAGTGATGTGCAGTGAGGTTCATGGCTGGTGAGGCAAGTGGGCAAAAGCCACCCTACGTTTGCCAGCGCCGGGGCTTTGGCGTGGCTTTCTGAAAGACCCGCCAAAGCCCCGGTGTGGCTTTCCGAAAGCCATGCCGCTGTGTCCGCCATAGAGCTCTATGGCGAACACGGCGGCAGGGCTTTAAAAAAATAAAAAATAAAGTGCCAGCTTGCGCGCCAGCAGAGGCGGGTTAAAACACACACACACACACACACACACACACACACATTACTTACAATAATACAAATTACAATTACAAATTACAATAATTTTGAATTCCTCCCCCCTCCCTCCGACCCACATACCTTTTCCAGCTTTTTCACAGTGGATTTCAACTCTCCTCTTGTCTGCCATGATGAAAATGTAAAAAATGTAAAAAGAAAAAGGCAAGAGCTGCTGAAGTCAGGCTGGGTTAGCTGTTGACAGAGCCTCCAATGGATGACTCTGCTTAATTGTTTTAAAAAAGCCTCTAAAAAAAGTGTCCTCTACAGGAGGAGGTGAGAGAACCACATGCCTCATCTACGTAAGGAATTTTTCGCCTTTTAACCCTTGCTTAACTCTGCTCAAGTGATCATAAAGATAGACTAAATGAGGCACGTGGTTCTCTCGCCTCCTCCTGCAGAGGGCACTTTTTAAAGAGGCTTTTTTAAACAGTTAAGCACTAAGCAGAGTCATCCACTGTGACTCTGGCAGCAACTACCTCAGCCTTTTTTCTTTTAATTTTCTTTTCTTTTCAAGATGACAGTGGTGAGGCCCTGCCTCCTGTGACTGCACGTCACTGATATACAAAGAGTACCTAAGAGACAGCTTTTTCAATTGCAGCTAATACTATAGAACCCCTCACTGGGTAATTTTAAGGTCCACAACATTGGTAAAAAAAGACAGCCTAGCTCACATGGTTAGTGAAGACTGTTGCTAAAGAAAAAACTTTCCTCTCACCTCTGTCCTACTTCGGTTTTTATTTCAAGACAAAACCATGAAATGTTTTATGGCTCTCTACAGTTTAAAAAACCACAAGACACTTGGTTGTTTTCTCTATAGAAGATTTAGAGCTACTCTTCCAAATTCAAGTCACAGTCCCTTTGCAAATAATACTGAAAATACCAAAGAGAAACCTCACCATCATAGCCTCACCAACAATGGCAGGGCAAACTACACAGGGAGTAAAACACATACTCCCTAACGTTGATGATGTTACCTAGACGGGTAAGGAAATGCTGGCAAATAAACAACCAAGTCCAGACAGCAGCAAGGTAAAGAGCCATGGTGGTGCAATGGTTAGAATGTAGTATTGCAGGCTAATTCTGCTAACTGCTAGCAGTTCGATTCTCACCGGCTCAAGGTTGACTCAGCCTTTCATCCTTTTCAGGTAAGTAAAATGAGGACCCAGATTGTTGGGGGAAATATGCTGACTCTGTAAACCGCTTAGAGAGGGCTGTAAAGCACTGTGAAGCAGTATATAAGTCTAAGTGCTATTTCTTGTGCTATAGTGCTAAAAATACATACAATAGCCTAGTATTTGTTATACATCCTTCTAACACTGTCAGACATACATAAATGCTTTAAAAACAGGAATTAATATGACAGTGATTAATATTATTTGACTTTCACCTATTTTACTTCACTAAACCTAATAAGTATAATTACCTTTGTAGGATTGTTTCAAAATTGCCAAGGGGCTGTTGCATTTAGAAATATGAGGGATTTTTATATCTTGTGATACCCACAGAAAAACTTTTTCTCTCAATTTTGTAACTTCCCTACATGAATCATATATTTCTTGACATCTCTCTTTCTGGACAACTAGCCATGGATAGGTTGTAAGAAACCCAAGCCTTATTTTCATAGCCTCCAGAGTTCCTTAGAATTATGTCATATTAGCATATTAGTATTATGCCTCTTGAAATCATCAGCAAATATACTACTCCTATTGCCAGGTTTCTCAACCTTGCTATGTTGCAAAATACACAATTTTTTTTGTAAAGGTGGAAACAAGAGTCAATATTTCTTTCAACATAGGAGATATAACCAATGAGTATCTCTGGGAAAATTAGAGTAATCTTCCTCACATTTAATTGCTCAGCATATGCAAAAATTATCTCTTATAATTATATAAATTAACTAACCTGATTCTATATTTCTTGATTTGACAGGTAGCATTTTGGAGATGCAATTTATAATTTGCCTAAAAGTCTACAATATTCTAAATATTTCATCCATGTATTTAAAGTAATTAATTGAGCACCATCTATTAGAATACTGTTGGTAATTTAGTTATTTTCATTTGTTAGACTTCCCATAATAATAAAACATTTAGCAGTTGCTCTTTTTTAATTATTTTTAGGACTTTTTGAAAAAACACTTTTAAAGCATTCTTGCTTATAACCTTCCACCATTAACAACAGAATCCTATGCATGCCTACTCAGAAATCTGAGCTCAAAGAGCTGAAAATTACACAGTAGGTATACTGATGCCAATTCTAATAAAATAGTAAAGGTTCCCCTCGCCCATATGTGCTAGTCGTTCCAGACTCTAGGAGGTGGTGCTCATCTCCGTTTCAAAGCTGAAGAGCCAGCGCTGTCCAAAGACATCTCCATGGTGATGTGGCTGGCATGACTAAATGCCGAAGGCGCACGAAATGCTGTTACCTTCCCACCAAAGTGGTTCCTATTTTTCTACTTGCATTTCTATGTGCTTTCGTACTGCTAGGTTGGCAGAAGCTGGGACAAGTAGTGGAAGCTCACTCCGTTACGTAGCGCTAGAGATTCAAACCACCGAACTGCCAACCTTTCTGATAGACAAGCTCAGCGTCTTAGCCACTGAGCCACCACATCCCATAATAATACTAGAACATTAATAAATAAATGAATCTGTACGGGAAAGTTGAGAAAAAGTGGCATACCTTACCAGCATGCCAACTCTATTTTTATCACTTTCTGTTTAATCCTTGTTAGGGTGGAGGTTAGACAAAACTGGTTCTACTCCCTTGCAGGACAGTCCTGATTGGATGCTGCTTTTCTAATCATAAATAAGGAATGTAAATCAAATCTCTAAGTGAAGTCTCTTAAAAGTATGTGCAGCAAAGGTAAATGGGACAAATGCAACTGGTTAAATTTATACTTCATTTATTTTTAGAAATTATTAGATTTATATCTGCCACTATTTCATACAAGGCAGCATAATATTCTCACCTTCTATTTCCCCCACAACCATTCTGGGGTGTGGGTTGGGCTGAGAGAATGAACCAAGATTCCCAACTAGCTTCATGCCTAAAATGGGATTAAACCTCACTATCTCCAGGCCTTAACCACTACACCAAAGTGGATCTCCAGCAAAAAGTTCCAGTAATTCTAATAAAAATATGTTATTGGATAAAGTAAATTAGTTTACATCAGTTAATGCAAGTTCTGCCTGGCCAGTTCAATGTGGGAGAGTTATTGCAATCTGGATTTCATCAATTAAATAATGCCATATGCCAGAACCCTGGAAGCTCGCTTTCTCTATAGAAGCACTTGCTCTCTGAAATGAGATTCTCCCATGAAATTCAAATGGCTCCCATCTACTGGTATTTTGAAGGGCCTTAAAGACCTGGCTCTGGAAAGGACTAATGTCGGTCTGCCTGTCTGTCTGTCTGTCTGTCTGTCTCTCCCTCCCTCCTTCCCCTCACTTTGTTTTCTCTGCTATCTTTGTCTTTTATCTTGTATTGCTTTTGTGATTTTTGTGTTATTCTTTATTTTAAGTTTTACCAATTATATACCACCCTAAATCGCTGGGAGTTGGGCAGCATGCACGTTTAATAATTATCAAATTATTTAGCACCACCCCATTTCTTCCCCACAATTCTCCAAAAACATTGCTACAGAGTGGAAGTTTAGATAGAGAAAGGGGAGCACCTGCATACCCGTATGTTTATTTAAAACAAAGAGTGGTAAAATATTGATTACTTTGGTTACATTTGGATCTAAACCTCTTCCCAAAAGCTTCAGAATGCTGAATCATAATGTTCATTCCATGGTGACTGGGAATGTCAAAAGATGGTATTGCAGGATGATTATAGGAGCTATAATCCAGGAGACTTTGAGAGCCTCGCTTTATAGGAATAGAATAGAATTCTTTATTGGCCAAGTGTGATTGGACACACAAAGAATTTGTCTTCAATGTATATGCTCTCAGTGTACATAAAAAGACAAGATAAATTCGTCAAAATTGTAAGGAAGGGTCATTTTAGTTATTACACAGTATTGGAAACTACTGAAGAATTACCCAATGTTTTTTTATCAACTGAACACATCGTACCTGATCTTTGGAGGGCACTGGCTACCATCAATTTCCATGTTGTATGTGTGTCTTGGGTATAATTTTTATTACGTTGACAACCCATCGGGGAAATGGGTTTGCGAGGTTTTTCTCTTCAACCTGACGCCGTCCGCCAAACTGCAGACTTTTTGCGCTTCAGCTTCAATGTCTCCTGCCTTTAGTCTCTATGGAATGGCACAAAAATAAAATCGCTGGGGACGAGTCATCCAGATTTTTGGAGTTCAGATATGGGAGCGACAGAGAAGAGGAACCTGGCAAAGCATTTCCCTCCGAAGTTGAGTCAAACTTTCTGCAAGGTTTAGAATGCGTCTTACCCTTCTATTCCTAAACCGTGATTCCATTTATTTATTTATTCAACTGATTTGAAAGAAAAGTTTCTCTGCGCGCGACCAGGACGCTTCCTCTCCCCCCGCCCTCCCAATACACTCCCTGGAATCTTACCCCATTCTCGAGTCTCATTGAAACTCATTGAAACACCGCCGCGCATGCTCGAAGAGGCGTACTGTGGGGCGCTTAGGGCAGAACCACCCATTCGACTATAAGGACGCATGTGCGCCGTCTGAGCTGGTCTAAGGAGGGTGGGAAATGTGGGGGTGACGTCAAGGCGCGGCAGCCATTACACGGAGAGCGGACCGGATCAGCGAGCGTGAGAAAGCAGCCGCTGCCGCTGCTTCCCGTCGCCTTTGGAGGGAGAGATTCCGCTGTGCATGTCTCTCTCCTTCCTCCTCCTCCTCCTCCGTCCGCCCTCACTCCTTCCCGACGCGTAGCAGCCTCCCCTAATCTCCGCGAGGGGGAGGGAGAAGAAGGGTGGGCGGAGGTGGGGCAGGGGTGGTGGTGGGTGCCGGCGAAGGAGCGAAGAAGGCAGGCAGGAAGCAGCAGCGGCGGCGGCAGAGACGATGGAAGAGAAGGTCTTCACGAAGGAGCTCGACCAGTGGGTCGAGCAGCTGAACGAATGCAAACAGCTCTCGGAAGGGCAAGTCAAGAGCCTGTGCGAGAAGGTGGGCAGCCAATGGCGGGGGAAGCGGAGCGCGGAGGGTGGGGGGAGACCCAGACCCAGCCGGGGTTGTGGGGAGGAGGAGGAGAAATACACCGGGGGAGGGGGGGGTGGAGAAGCGAAGAGGCCCGCCCGACAATTCCTGGAAAGGAACCTCGGTGGAAAAGCACCGGGCTCCATCCAGCAATATCCGGAAGGGCTCTCGGGTGGGATCGCGGCTGGGCATTGATCAGGGAAGGCTCGGCCGAGATGAGGAAGCGGGTGCGGGCCAGGAGGGCTCCGGGACGAGCGCGGACTCGGGAGCCACCGCAAGGGGCGCCGTCCCCGCGGGATGAAAGAAGAAGAAGCGGCGGCGAAGGTGGAAGCGGAGGAGTACATCTGCCCAGAGAAGGCAGAGCGGGGTGTGTCCCAGGGTCAGGTGCAGTGTAGGAGACGGGGAGAGGGTCTTGCCAGGCTGCCCACTGTGCAAGCCCCGACAGGCACCCCCGAGGTATTTCCCCCCCCCCTTTTTTTCCTTTTACGCGCGGGGTCGCCGGGGTGGCTCAGCGGATCGCTTCCCCCGCCGGTCCTGCGCCCCCTGTCGCATCGCCCGCTCCTCCTCCTCTTCCTCCCACCAGCTCTTAAAATGGCGCCTTTCTCCGAAAATAATGCTGCTAGGGAAGTCCCTTGTAGTCGGCGGGCGGGTTTTGATGCACGGGCGAGTGATGGAGGGAGAGGTTTGATAAAGACGCCGGCGAGAAGAAAAGAAAAAGGAGCCAAATGTATTGTTCTAAATCCGCGCAAGGCTCCCGGCAGTCCCAACCTCGCTCGGATCGAGGGGATTCAGCGATTAATTTATGCGGTCGGAATATCGATCGGATCGTGATTTATGTCCATAGGTTGTAATTTTACATCGCTTCCTTGGCATTTTATTCCACTGAACTTAATGGATCTTACTTCCGAGTAAACCTACAGAAAAGCATTGTTGGAATAATGGCAGAAGTGTGGAAAAGTGAATCACCCGGAATCTAAAAGTATTTCTTTGTATTGCAGTACCGTGTAATGATGAATCAGTTAAACTGGATTGTAACGTTTGTTGTCAAATTCCTTCCTGCTAAAATGCAGTTGATTTTGTTAATGATGCATTTGAATACCATTCGTCAAATGACATGAACAAATGGTATTCAAATGGTTAATTTATTACAGTACCATTACATTAAACTTATTACATTAAACTTAAGTGACAGCAGGAGAAAGGACAGTTTTTCTCAGCACATACTATTTCCTTTTCTAAATTGATTCCTGTGGCTATACATGTCACACTCTTTCATCCCATATCACCTCACAGGGTGGTTGTTGTGGAGAAAATAGGAAGAAGGGGTGTTGGATATGTTCACTGTCTTGAATTATTAACAAAAATAGCAGGTGCAATACAAATTAATTAGTTAAATAAATAATAGTATTTAATTCAAGTTGAAATTTAGGATTATGGTTTTAGGCAAGTACTTTTGACTCGAAATATATCTGATGAGACTTATGTAGTGATTTGGTAATTTTCATTAGATCTATAAGTTTTTTTAATATTTAATCTTCAGCGACAAGGCAGTTAAAAATGTTAAGAGTGACATAAACTAAAGGTAGTCCTCGACTTACAACCACAATTGAGCCCAAAACTTTGGTTGAGAAATTTGTGTTTTGTCCCATTTTGCGACCTTTCTTGCCACATTTGTTAAATGAATCTCTGCAGTTGTTAAGTTAATAATACGGTTAAGTTAATAAAATTTCCCCATTGACTGCTTGTCAGAAGGTCACAAAAGGGGATCAGGTGACCCCAGGACATAGCAACTGTCATAAATATGAACCAGTTGTCATGCATCTGAATGTAAATCATGTGACCATGGGGATGTTGCAACCAGTGGTGGGTTGCAGGCGGTATGCCCTGGTACGAGTGTACCAGAGCCCGCCCGGAGCACTGGATACCGTTCCGGTACGGTGCTCTGGAGGGCCCACCCGTCTGGCCTTGCTCCTTACCTGTTTTTAAAGTCTTTAGCGCTTTCGCACATGCGCATGGCGGTACAGCACTTGCACAACGCTCTGCTGAGCAGCTGGAGGCTTGCGGAAACGTCACTGAACAGTAGGACCCATGTGCGCGCTGCACGAGTCCATGTGGACAATGCCGGGCCCATTGCAACTGTACCGGTTGGAACAGGATCCGGAACCCATCACTGGCTGCAACGGTCATAAGTGTGAAAAATTGTCAAAAGTTACTTTTTTAGTGCTGTTGTAACTTTGAATGGTTACTAAAAGAACTGTTGTAAGTCAAGGACTACTGTATTACTCAGTCGTAGAGATCTATGGAGATTCTCAGTCATCCAGCTCATGGTTGTTCCAAAAGACAACCAGACTTCATTTCAAAAGTCCGGTTGCCTTTTGAAAAACTATTTGTGTGATATTCAATCGTAGGTTTCATTAGAATCCATGGAAGGAACTTAAACTTAAATAAAGTTTTTGTTGTAACAACTTTGTGGTAACAAAAATTAATTGTTTGAGTTTGCCACCTGCAAGCCAAGTCCATTATCAGGAAAATATTTTGGCCTGTATTTACTCAGTTTCTTGATAGGTTTGCTAAAGTAGCCTGGTATGCAACTACTGCAATGTTAAAATGTTTTCAGTTCTTTCACTTTACATGCTAAGTATGTTATATTTTACATACAGTTAGTCCTTTACTTACAACCAGTTACTTAGCGACCCTTTGAAGTTATCAAAATCTCTCTGGGGGTATTTACAGCCCAGTTCTGATGGCTATCTCCAGTCATGGCACCGCATGTTGGGTGTTCAGCAACTGGCCTGCATTTGCAGTAGTTGTCAATGCTCATAGTCATGTGGCCACACTTTATAATGGCTTTTGCCAAAAATTGGCATTTACTTCCAGTATTTGGCAAAACTGCCCATAGTGAACCATTGGTTTGCTTAACAGTTGATGCAAAAGTTATAAGATTGGATTATTGGTTTTATGACCATCAGAATTTACAAAATAATAAGCAAGCTCCATTACAATTATAAGCCAGAGAACATCTATATACTAAATAACTTTAGAAATGGTAGAAATTCAGTTTTGAAATATATAAATTTTGAGGTGAAGGATGGAGATTGTCCAATGCATTGGCATATTATTAATAGGAATGAGTAAAACAGGTAATGGAGGATTTATTTTAATATTGCCAGTCCTTTCTTTGTAGTTTGTTTTGGGATCATCATGCATCCATCTGAAAACATTCAAAGGTGCTTAATATAGGTACATTGATTTTGCAGCTCACTTATTATGAGATGCTGGTTTTAACTAGCATTTGAAGCTGCTTTTCTAGTTTTGTTAAAGAGTTAGGTGTTAAATATGGCAAATGAATCCTTTCCATACTTGGAGCAGTCTACCTTTGATAGTAAAGAATTTTGAGAGAAAAATTATGATTGTCTCTATTTAGTGACTGTTTAATGACAATCAATCCTTGCATTTACAATCATTGTTGATCTGTAAATCAAAGGAAATCATAGTCGTGGTTTCATTTAGGAACCGCTACATTTAACAAAAAATGCTGATCCCAAGCATGGTTGCTAAACAAGGATTACCTGTAATCCAAGCAGTGAGGTTAAGCTGCAAAAAATAAATATATTGATAATAAGGCCATCATGATTTTTAACATTAAATGTGAATGATATAAGACCAGGAAGCTTTTCTGCTTGTTCAATGATACATACATGAATGAGTGAAACGTTATGCCATAGATTCATTATAACACTTTTGCTAATATAAGAATAGCAGGTAAAAATTATGGCTTTGCAAAATCTGTCTGAAATTCTTTTAGATGTTCCTGTCAATTTGTGTTTTGGAAAATTCAGAACTGAACTATAAAGAAATATTTTTTAGAAAACTGAATATTTATCCAATAAAATAGGAATGCATAATAACATATTAATAAGACTTGTACAAAATATTATAGCATACTTATAGAAAATCCTAGTTTTTCTAAGATTTTTGTTCAGGTTAACAGTCATCTCTTGTTTTGTATATTTCTTTTATAGTGATACTCATATTTATAAGACTATTGTTCCATTCATACTGCACAGGCCATGGAGTTAAAAGAATTTTAAAAGTTATTTTGGCAAATCTTGGTGCTCTTAAAGTCATCTAATATTTCAGTCTTGTTAGTGCTCAGCAAGTAGTATAGTGTTCCTATATAATAATATCTTCTAGGAAATAAAGTTTGATTATTACAAATTATGGAGAAAGGGTAGAATGTCAGATTTTTTAAAAATGTTTTGGATAGAGAAAATGCACTTTGCTTCAGAATTAATTATGTGGACAGAAATATAAGCAATTTTTGTTCAAAACACAGCAAGGTGATAGAATTGAGCACAAATAATTATTTATACTGAAAACCAGACATTTAACGTAAAGAGATCAAAGGGTATTTAAGTTACAGTAGTGATTTGTTCTAAGGGAATTAAAAAGATTTTAATTTTTCACTTGAATTAAGATACGAATGACAAATACTGTCCTGCTGACACAGTTAATACAAATATAATAAACTATATTGCCTTTTCCTGTCTTAGCTAATAAAGAATTAAAGAAAGTAATTGTTCATTTACTCCATGCTGGTTCTCTTTTCTAGTTAAAAGAGGTTGCTATTCCTGTACTGGTATGCCTTTAATTTAGATATGAAGATAAGTAACAGTAGTAGCTAAATATGCAATTGTTAATTAGTTCTGAATTGGATTAGGTACTAATAGAAACCTGGTGAATTGGGGTATATAGTATTTAAGGTTCTCATCAGAAGTAATGAGGTTTTTCAATGTTATTCATCAGATCAGCATTTAAGTTAGCAATTAAACCTCACTGTGAAACATTGTCTTACCTTGGATTACGTGTAGCATTCTAAATAAAAACCAAGATGTTCTAGTCTACAATTTTGTATATTTCAGTGTTTCGTGATATATACTGTATATGCTTAAGGTTTACTGAAAGTAATTCATTCACCCTTAGACTGATAGATTAAAATTTAAAAGTTCAATTTTTGGAATCTAATATTTTAAATCTTTATGTTAAAATTTAAAAGTTCAATTTTTGGAATCTAATATTTTAAATCTTTATGTTTTACACATCAGCTTTTAAAGTGTTGCTTAAGACAGAAATCCTAATAAATTGCAAGAATATGATGAATTTTGTAGGATCTCATCACATTACTGCTTTGAATAGTATCTAGGACTATGCAGCCATTTATATTTTTAAGAGGAAAACATTTGGATGCCTTCATGGAGCTAAATGAAGATCAGTTGTAGTTGTGGAAAAATACTGTGGCCAGAAAAGTCAGCTGAACACTTGTTACTGGGATTTGGTGGTGGTTAGAGTATAATGTACTTGCAAATAAAATTATACCTAGAAAAATGTTTTCTCTATTTTGGAAGCCATATATAATAACCATAGTGCTTTTTCCTTTGTCTTTAACTTAATGGAATGAGCCTACCAGGTGGGAGTGGGATCATGATCACTATTAAGTGTAAACAACTTAAGCCTATCTAGAAAGAGAGAATCAGTAATATGAAATTTAAATAGTGTTTCATGAATATTAGGAGTTCAAGGCAAACCTGAAATAAGCAAAATGCATGTTGACAATCAAGCTTAGCCAAAAATGTCTTATATTTCTTAATACAACTAAGACCAAATAAAAGTTTTATGGTTGTGGGTCCTCCTGAGAAGGCATTTGCAGGGGGTGTGATGGCACAAATGTTTCTATCCTCTGGTTTAAAATTCTAATCAGTCCACATGGATGCTTAAAGAATACTGTAATAAAATTGAATATGTTCATTCTATTCGTAATAAATCACACAAGATCTTAATGCTTTTAAGAGGCAGACTTGTCAAAATCTCACTTCTGGATATGTGAGAGATGCTGAGGGATTGGGAAGGAGTGTAAGTGTACACCAGAGATGCCATGTGGATTGGGAAGGGCACATAAATAGTGTGGGTCGGGAAGGGTAGTTGAGGATTGTTTGAAAAGTGCTGTGTGAGTCAACATGGGGAACCAATTTGTGTAGAAAAGGGTACGAGGAGGCCATGCAGGTCAGGGAAGGTTCATGGGAGAATATAAGAGGTGCTATGTGGGTTGGGGAAGGTGGCGGGCAACACAAGTCATGGAATGGGCAAGTGACACAGATCAGGGAAAATGTGCTTCCCTTCCGACAGCTAAGTGTTGCTAGGTGGGAGAGGAAGTGGGGTATTGCAAGACTGGCTAGGAAACTGTCACCAAACATTGAAAATGAAGATTGTGTAACCATTTGAAGTTATGATGATGCAGAATGAAGGACTTATGATGGGTTCTTGAAATTCTGGCTGTTGTATTGCTCTTGCAGTAAGGTGAAGAAATTTGCCCCCCCCTCCATTTACAAATGCCTTTTGGCTGCCCATCTACACACTGCCACCAGCTGCTCCCATTGCCTGGTCCTGCCTACCATTCTGTGTACCACTACTGGACTGGACTGGGCCTTCTTTCATAGAGGTGCAGCTTGGCCTTCTCTTGCAACCCAATTATATTTAAAACCAACACTGTAATTTAATTTCAGACTGATATTTGTGGGAACATAGAGGCTTGCATAGACAGTTTTGCCATGCATGGTGTCTTAATTGAAAACTTCCAAAGTGGTATTTTATTTTGGCAATACAGTGTTTTTAATGCTGCTTCTTAAGAATTTTTTACTTATTGGATCTTCATTATTTTACTTAAGCTATGTTCCATTTTAATCTTCTCATGGTTCTGTTATATGAATGGAAATAGTGTCTTCAAATAAAGCTGATAAGAAATTGTGACTTAGTAATTATAATTACATAGATAATATTCATTGGTGTGGATGCTGCAGATATTCTTTGTATTACAATAACTTCCATAGATTTTAGAGTCCTAATTAATGATATCATAGGATCATGCTTTGTCTAAAAAGTGCCAGAGTATAGTTGTATCAGTTTGTATTCAGGTAATCTGTTTATGTGACCTAACCAGGATAGTCATATTGTGAAAATGTCATTGCATTCTGCAGAATTTTGAATGTGCCCATTGCCTCCTGGATTCTTGTGTCCTAAAAAGACTTTATTTGAATACAGACATGTATTGCATGCTAGAATAGAGAAAAACTAAGCAACACTTAAGAGGAAGCTGAAACATTTCTGCTTTTGCACTTGTTCTACATTTTAAACAAAACTATTATTGATAGGGATGGTTAAATCCAAAGAGCATGCTTTTCAAGCTTAAAAAATGAGTGTAATTGTTATGTTAGTAACTTCATTTGCATGCCTCAATTTTAATTAATTTATTTTACTTTAATCTGTAATGCTGATTTTTGGTTAACCACTAACATTGGTTAACACAACCTTTGTGTTTAATAATGCTTTCATTTTTTAATGTGTTGGCAAAAAGTTATTTGAAAGGTAAATGGCTCTGAATAAAGTCATAATGCCTGTGAAAGAATAGCAGATTTTACATTTTAAAAATAGACTGTATAACTGGTCTTAGGTGTATATGATATATATTTCTTATTCTAAAACAGACTTCATTAATTCTCAAAGCTTTCTGGATGCTGTTAAATGTAAGACTTAGTACAAAAGAAATACTTTTGGGTTGCCTACCTTTAGAGTCAATTAAAGTACAAGCTATCCCAGATAATAATAATGTCCAGGATTGGCTGTGTTTAAAGGAGGAGAGAAGGTTCACAGTAGTCTTATTATTCTCAGCACTATTAATAGCACTCAGTTTTGGTGTTTCACAAGTAATATTTAGTTACAACATTGAACTCAAAGTCTGCTTCGCATAGGATAATGTTGAGTAGCAGTATTCTATAGGGAAAATATACTGCTCAAAAAAATAAAGGGAACACTTAAAAAAAACAATGTAACTCCAAGTCAATCACACTTCTGTGAAATCAAACTGTCCACTTAGGTAGCAACACTGATTGACAATCAATTTCACACGCTGTTGTGCACATGGAATAGACAACAGGTGGAAAGCATAGGCAATTAGCAAGACATCCCCAATAAAGGAGTGGATCTGCAGGTGGTGACCACAGCCCACTTCTCAGTTCCTATGCTTTCTGGCTGATGGTTTGGTCACGTTTGAATGCTGGTGGTGCTTTCACTCTAGTGGTAGCATGAGACGGAATCTACAACCCACACAAGTGGCTCAGGTAGTGCAGCTCATCCAGGATGGCACATCAATACGAGCTGTGGCAAGAAGGTTTGCTGTGTCTGTCAGCATAGTGTCCAGAGCCTGGAGGCGCTACCAGGAGACATGGAGGAGGCCGTAGGAGGGCAAAGACCCAGAATCAGGACCTCTACCTCCGCCTTTGTGCAAGGAGGGACAAGAGGAGCACTGCCAGAGCTATGCAAAATGATCTCCAGCGGGCGACAAATATATATGTGGCTGCTCAAAAGATCAGAAACAGACTCCATAAGGGTGGTATGAGGGCCCGACGTCCACAGGTGGGGGTTGTGCTTACAGCTCAACACCGTGCAGGACGTTTGGCATTTGCCAGAGAACACCAAGATTGGCAAATTCGCCACTGGCGCCCTGTGCTCTTCACAGATGAAAGCAGGTTCACACTTAGCACATATGACAGACGTGACAGGGTCTGGAGATGCCGTGGAGAATGTTCTTCTGCCTGCAACATCCTCCAGCATGACTGGTTTGGCAGTGGGTCAGTAATGGTGTGGGGTGGCATTTCTTTAGGGGGCCGTACAGCCCTCCATGTGCTCGCCAGAGGTAGTCTGACTGCCATTAGGTACCAAGATGAGATCCTCAGACCTCTTGTGAGACCATATGCTGATACGGTTGGCCCTGGGTTCCTGACAGTGCTAGACCTCATGTGGCTGGAGTGTGTCAGCAGTTCCTGCAAGACATTGATGCTATGGACTGGCCCGCCTGTTCCCCAGACCTGAATCCAATTGAGCACATCTGGGACATCATGTCTCGCTCTATCCACAAACGCCACATTGCACCACAGACTGTCCAGGAGTTGGGGGATGCTTTAGTCCAGGTGTGGGAGGAGATCCCTTGGGAGACCATCCGCCACCTCATCAGTGGCATGCCCAGAAATTGTAGGGAGATCATACAGGCACGTGGCGGCCACACACACTACTGAGCCTCATTTTGACTTGTTTTAAGGACATTACATCAAAGTTGGATCAGCCTGTAGTGTTTTTCCACTTTAATTTTGAGTGTAATTCCAAATCCAGACCTCCATGGGTTGCTATATTTGATTTCCATTGATAATTTTTGTGTGATTTTGTTGCCAGCACATTCAACTATGTAATGAACAAAGTATTTAATAAGAATATTTCATTCATTCAGATCTAGGATGTCTTATTTTTGTGTTCCCTTTAATTTTTCAAGCAGTGTATAAAATGTTATGCAGTTTGGGAAGATTGGCCCCAGAACTTTTCAGTACTTAATGAAAGTAGTGTAAAGTAGGCAATGTCTGATTATTTTTAGTTTGCCTGCTTTCCTCCCCCTTCGTTTCTCTTTCTGAATAATTTGAAGCAAACTGAACAAATATGTACATCTTTTCTGTGGACAATCAGATTTTTAATTGGTAAGTTTCAAATTAAAAGATTTCTGAATTATTTATTTAGAGAAGATGTTTCACTGTTTAGCAGTACAACTTTTATATACATGTACTGTAGGTAGCCTTTTCCTTGGAGATGATAATTTCTAGCTCTTCTAAAAGATGACACCATTTGAAATGCCTATATGTAATTTATCAAATTAAATATGCCACCAAAGTCAAGTAACAGTGCAGTCATTAGATCTTTCTGAAGCTACGTTGTTTTGGGGAAAGGATGTTGATACATGCTGAAGGATTTCCATATTTAGTACTGTTTCATAGTTCTTCTGGGGAAGATGTATATCAAGATGTATATCCCTTTTATTTGGATTTGTCATGGATGCCCATAATAACATAATGAGAAAAGTGCATTCTTTTTTGACCCACTGTTTGCACACAAAAATGTGAACATGCTCTTTACCCTAATTTCTCTGAAATTTCATTGGCTTCCATTTTCTAATAAACAGCTATTTCTGTAGTTTTGTCAAGCAACAAAAGTTTTAACTGTTAATGTTTTCATATTTTGGGGGAGAGATCGGCTGAAGGAAATTGAGTGTTAATCAGACACATGAGATTTGAACTAGTCTTGCAGTTGGTGTGCACATTAACATTTATAATATTTTTTTTCCTGTATGGCTAGGACCCTATTTCTTACAGAAGTATAATTAACTGGCAATCGTTAGGGGAACTGAATCTTTCAATTTAGAATTGAGAGGTTGGTTGTTGTTTTTTTGCAATTTGGGGTTAAAATTTGCTCTACTTTTACTATTAAACTTTAATGTAGTAAAAATTTAGTATACTTTTATTTAAATTTGTTAAAATTGTTGTTACGATTGCTACTTTAATCTTTTGCAAAGTAATTGCTTAGGATGCAGTAGTATATGGATCTGCTCCATCTTGAACAGTTTCCTGATGCATTTTAGCAGACAATTACCTTGCACATTATTATTTTACGCTTGAGAATTGGATTTAAGTTTCTTTCTAGACTGTCTAACTTCATTTTGCAACCTTAGATATATGTGAATGAAATATTAATCTGTCAGGCATGGCATTTTAGAAGTCATATATTGGTCCATGGTGAGGTATAATTAGTATCATGATGTTACTGAGATATATATGTCCATTTCAAGTACAGTGGAAGGCAGTGATGAAATTCAAAAAATTTCCCTACTGGTTCTGAGCGTGTGGCTTGGTGGTCATGTGACCAGGAGGGCAACAAGCAGGAACCTCACAGTCACAGAGAGCTCAAAAACAAACTATCACACTTTACACAAAAATAACAAAAGCTACACAACTGACTCACACACAATGCAAAAGCAGCTGGACTTCACACAAAATGGCCCCTGCAAAAAGTAGGAACCTCAGAGAGAGCTCAAAAACAAACTATCACACTTTACACAAAAACAACACAAAAGCTACACAACTGACTCACACACAATGCAAAAACAGCTGGACCTCACTAAAAAAAGGTTCCTATGATCACGTGGCACAGCTGATTGTCACTGCTGATCATCAGAACCTTTTTAAAACATTTTTTTACTACCTAGTAAACTATTACCTATTTTTACTACCTAGAAAAAAAATGCTAAAAAAATTCCGACAGTCAGCTGTACGACGATCAGCTATGCTGCCATTGGACCTTTTTTTTTTAAAAAAAAAAAACTTTTTAAAGCTTTTTTTTTTTTTACTACCGGTTCAGTGAACCGGTAGCATTTCACCCCTGGGGTAAGGTCTGACCTGTTGCTAAGAAGTTGTAGAATTTGGATAGGGAAAAAGTAGGATAAAATTGAATCCCAGCAAGACGGGGCTTCTGTTTGCCCAGAAGATATCTGGTACTCTCTCTAGTCTAGTCCAATGTTCTCAGCAATAATAGCCACTTCTAGAGCAGGCTTCCACCAGAAATCTAGATGGATCCATTTCATCTGAACATTTCAACTATCCAAAGAAACATTGAAAACCTATACAATACAATACAATACAATAGCAGAGTTGGAAGGGACCTTTAGACAAATGGCTATCCAACATCTTAAAGACTTCCAGTGTTGGGGCATTCGCAACTTCTGGAGGCAAGTTGTTCCACTGATTAATTGTTCTGTCAGGAAATTTCTCCTCAGTTCTAAGTTGCTTCTCTCCTTGATTAGTTTCCACCCATTGCTTCTTGTTCTACCCTCAGGTGCCTTGGAAAATAGTTTGGCTCCCTCTTCTTTGTGGCAACCCCTGAGATATTGGAACACTGCTATCATATCTCCCCTAATCCTTCTTTCTATTAAACTAGACATACCCAGTTCCTGCAACCATTCTTCATATGTTTTAGTCTTCAGTCCCCTAATTATCTTTGTTGCTCTTCTCTGTACTCTTTCTAGAGTCTCCACATCTTTTCTACATGGTGGCGACCAAAACTGAATGCAGTATTCCAAGTGTGGCCTTACCAAGGCATTATAAAGTGGTATTAACACTTACCATCACTACAATATTGATATTGCTATTGCTGTTTACTCTCATTATAATAATATTTGACAGCTTTAAGGATTATGTTTGTATTATGCTGATTTTTAGTTTTGATTTTTCTATTTTATGCTGCTATGGGTCCAAATGAATTGTATTTATATGTATGATAAGTATTGTTCGGAAGCAGAAATTACTTAAAGTTAAGCTGACTTTTTGTTCTATTGCAGGCTAAAGAAATCTTAACAAAAGAATCCAATGTTCAAGAAGTAAGATGTCCAGTAACAGTTTGTGGAGATGTCCATGGACAATTTCATGATCTCATGGAACTTTTCAGAATTGGAGGCAAATCACCAGACACAAATTACTTGTTTATGGGGGACTACGTTGATAGGGGATACTATTCTGTTGAAACAGTAACACTCCTGGTAGCGCTTAAGGTAAGATTGGCATTAGAAATAACAAGCATAGAGAAAATGTTGGGGTTACTTCCAAATATTTTTAACTTTATTATATTGTGTTTATATTCTGAATTACTGTAAGGATTTAATGCTATTGAAAATTCTGCACAAAATAAAAATTGTAAAGGAGAAAATTATGCAATGGAAAATCCAAAGAAACTCCTACATACTAATTAAGATGCTTAGATATGTAGGTAGTCCTCGTCTTACAACAGTTCATTTAGTGACCAAAGTTACAACAGCATTGGGAAAAAAAGACATGACCATTTTTCAAACAACTGTTGCAGTATTCCCATAGTCATGTGATCAAAATTCAGATGCTTGGCAACTGACTCGTATTTACGATGGTTGCAGTGTCCTGGAGTCATGTGATCCTGTTTTGTGGCCTTCTAATGAGCAAAGCCAAAAGGAAAACCAGATTCATTTAAGAACCATGTTACTAATTTAACGATTGCAGTGATTCACTTAACAACTGTGGCAAGAAAGATCATAAAATGGGGCAAAATTTACTTAACTCGTTTAGCAATAGAAATTGTGGTCATAAGTTGAGGACTACCTGTAGTTAGAAATTCCATGTTTCTTAAGTC
The DNA here is from genome assembly GCF_051295495.1 of Thamnophis sirtalis. Classification (NCBI taxonomy): domain Eukaryota; kingdom Metazoa; phylum Chordata; class Lepidosauria; order Squamata; family Natricidae; genus Thamnophis; species Thamnophis sirtalis. The sequence continues at coordinate 94,532,455 of NW_028261383.1, forward strand.
TGTATCTTCCTTTCCATAGATGGAAAAGAGATCAAGGACTGATAAGATTGTACTCTATCCCCTCCTTCCTATATATCAGTACTATCAAGCTAAACAAAATGAGATAGGAGGAATACAGATTTTTAAAATTGGGCTTCAAGAGATGTTTAAAAAATTACGTTTCCTCCCCACATCTATAAATACTGATTATGATAGTGGAAGATATATGTTAATAGAGATAGGGACAAGTCAAGGTAGGGAATGTAAAATGAAAAGCTCTTAATTGCTCTGATTATACTAACTACCTTGTTTTATAGGTCCGTTATCGTGAACGCATCACAATCCTTCGAGGGAACCATGAAAGCAGGCAAATTACCCAAGTATATGGTTTCTATGATGAGTGTTTAAGGAAATACGGAAATGCAAATGTCTGGAAATATTTCACAGATCTTTTTGACTATCTTCCTCTTACTGCTTTGGTGGATGGACAGGTATGTTGAAAATATGAATATTTCTTGTTGTTAACAACAAAAATACAAAATAGGGTAAATGTTCCAATACATTTTAATCAGATGTTTTCCTTTTAAAAACATATATAACTTTCAGGAAAAAAAAATGTTCAGCTAAATGTAGTTTTTGATAATTAAGAAAAAAGTTACTCTAATGCTAGTTTCAATTTTTTCACAGATTTTCTGTCTACATGGTGGACTCTCTCCATCTATAGATACACTGGATCATATTAGAGCACTTGATCGTCTTCAAGAAGTTCCACATGAGGTAACTTAATGCAATTTGAATTCTGAATTGGGATTAATGTCTAATGGTACTATTTAAATTATTTTTTCTTTTGTAATTTTTATTAACAATTACAATAATAAAAATGAATACAAAAGCAAAAGAAAATGATATAAGAAAAAATAAGATGCAGAAAAGAGAAGAAACTTGAAAAGAAAATAGAAAAGAAAAAAGAGTAGAGAAAGAAAATACAAAGAAGGGACTCCCCCCTCCCCCTTCATCGCAAGTAAAAACAATTTTAGTAACTTACCACTTTCTCTTAAAATACATTAAATTATCTCCTCTAATATATAATATTTTATCTGTAGACAATAAAGCCTTATCAGTTTAATCCTCGTATCAGCAAAAGTCCATTAAAGGTTACCTGAGGATACATATCTATTTCAACCTTGATCAAATAAAGCAACTGCACATTTTTTTTTCCATTTACTTTTCACAATCTTTAATTCATTCAGAAAATATCCTAGATTTTTGTTTTCATTTTTTCTTTGTCCCTTCTCACAAAATTCTTCAAAACATTAACAAGCCTCTTTTGTAGATCTAGTATAGAACATTTATCCATTTCACTCTCTTAGTTTATTTGTATATCCTTTTTAATTCTTAGAACATAAGTTGGTTTCTTTTGAGTGTCAGAGTAACATCTATTTCTATGTTATTTTTGGAGGTTGTCATTTTTAAATCCATCTTAAAACCAGTTTCATTCTTGTCAGGTAAAACTTGTTACTCTTCCGTAGTATATTTTAAAGACAGTCAGACTAAAGAGGCAGACAATCTTACAATTAATTTCTAGGCCCACATCCTTAAATGTATCTAATGTTAAGACATTTTTCTTAATTCTGTAATTGTGAGTTGACTTTGACTATTCTTCTCCTTTATAATCTTTAGTTCCCTCTAGTGTCCATTTTTTTAAAGTTTTTTTAAAGAATTCAGAACAAAAGTATTTTTCCGCAGGAAGGTTCTTTATAATTGATTCTCTAACCTTATTTCAAATTTACCTGGAGTATATTTGTAACTTGTAATAAAAGTTTTAATCACCCATTTTGCTGTTTATTCCCCAAAACCTTTCCCCATGGAATTCACTTTTTGCAGAACCATCTTCAGTCTGCTATTATTCTCCAGAAGTCTGGAGTCTTCAAATTATTGATGAGTCTAGAGTTGGCAATAATTTCGCATTTCGATTCATTTTAATGCTTTTATTGTTGAAATAATTTAAGTTCCTTCTAGAATTACTTAAGAAAATTGCTGCCTACTGTTTCATCTGATTTTAATGTATTAATTGATTATGGAGTTATAGAACCCTACTAACAGACACAGAATTTCAATCTAGGACGAAAGACTTAAGTACTGTACAAAAAATCCTGATATGATAATCAGTGTAGTACAAAAGTGGAGAATTTGTTGTACCCTCGCTACTGAATTATCAAGTAAAGAGCAAATTAAGGGATATCCTGAATTGTGGTCCAGCAATATCCGAAAGACAATAATTTCCCCAATCTAGTAGCATAATCTTTCTTTTAATTTTCATAATGATGGATTCAGAATTATGTAGAGTTAAAAGTGAATACCCTGGTTCTAATTTTAAATTCATCAGAATTGGTTAGTTCTCTTTTGCAATGTGTTACAAAATTCTCTGGGTACTATTACCGTACATATGAATCTTGTGATTGCTAGTATTTAGAGATGTGTCCAGTGCTCTTTTATTGAGAAGTGGTATCAGCAGAATAGAATGGTAAATTATTTTAGTAGTCAATTTCTCTTACAAGCCACATGTTCTCCACTGTTAGTTGAGGGACTTTTCAAAGCAGCCACAACATGGAAAATTAGGTAGAAAATGAGTTCTCATAGTAGGTGATTTTGTGAGTTCTTCTGGTGGAACAAAGATTCCAATGTCTTTTTGAGTGTCTTATTGCGACACTGTCTATAACAATGAAATAGATTCTGAATATGAATAATTTCTCATATTTCTGAGAAATCTTCCAGCCTTGATTTGTATATTATGTTATGTTATAGTTACAGAAGAATGAACTTGACTTTTCTGCCTTGAGTGAGGAAGTATACCAGTTATGTAGTGACTGCCGGTATTGGCAATCTCAAACTTAGTGTTTATCTAATTTTCACTGTTCTGCATTATATTTTCACCATTCTGAAACAAACTTCTTTCTGTAGATGGCTAGAGTGTTGGGAAGGACACGTTGGGATTTTTTTTCTCCTCAGAAGTCCATTCATTGCCACAATGTCTTACAGTATTGTTGTTTACAAGAATTAGCTTTAGGTGAATTCAGCTGTAGCTGAAAAGTAGCTGTAATTTAATACCCAAGAATGTCCAGGTGTAGGAAACTTAGCAGTACACAAATTCTGGATTTCTAGCATCACTGCTAATTGTTACCATTAGCACTGGATAAAAGTGTACTGTTCCTAACATATTTAGCCATTCCAATTGTCATTTTGAAAGTTTCCTTTTGAAGTTTCTATGTTGTATTAGGCATCTTCCATTTTAAAGGCTAAATCATAATGCTGAAATATTTCTTAGGGTCCAATGTGTGATTTGCTGTGGTCAGATCCTGATGATCGGGGTGGATGGGGTATTTCTCCTCGAGGAGCTGGCTATACATTTGGACAAGATATTTCAGAAACTTTCAACCATGCTAATGGTCTTACGTTGGTTTCAAGAGCTCATCAGCTGGTAATGGAGGTAAGCTTGTTTTGACCTGCTCTAAACTGTTTTAAGATATTTAAAACAAACACAGATCATACCTTGATATATTTTAATACAGTATATGTATATACATAATATAGTTTATTAATGTAACTACAGTTTATATGGCTAATATTATTTTATTAAAATTACGTATTTTCTTTTTTCAGGGATACAACTGGTGTCATGATCGGAATGTAGTAACAATTTTTAGTGCTCCAAATTATTGTTACCGTTGTGGTAACCAAGCTGCAATTATGGAGCTCGATGATACTTTAAAATACTCATTGTAAGTATTTTAAAAATATTTATATGAGAATGTTCAAAGTGCATTATTTATACCTCCTAGTTAAAAGTTTCACACACACACAAAATCACGTGTGCTTGAAATAAATATGCACTGTTGCTTGATCTGGTCTTTCTAGGTATTTCAGAAGAGATTATTTGTGGAATAGCCAATTTATTTTAAATTTGCATAGCTTTAAAATTTAAAACATTTTTGTTTGGATATTTCAGGGTGTTGTATTTATTGATTCATGAATTACTATAAAACCTAACAGCAATCCTTAAAATTATTTTTCTGGATGAGTTCTTTCAAGTTTAAGCTCTAAGTTATGTTAAGAAACACTTGCTTTTGTTATGTATGTTAAAGAATCTTTTTACTTCTGTGATTCACACAAATAGGTTAAATCCCTTTTTGTATAAACACAGTGAATGACAAGACATTAATTTTGTGCCTGAATAGAGCTTCCTTTGGAATTTGTTTTCTCCCCAAATGGCTCCTGCCATTTACTTTGCCACACTTAGCAGCATTATAAGGAAGCTTGTCTGTCCTTCTGAAGAAATTGTTCTGAAGTGTTCTTTGAAATTTCAAACAGTATTAAGTTTATTATAGATTATTTAAAAACATTAATAGACCAACAAATTTGAATTCTCTCTTCCAGTTTGCAGTTTGATCCGGCACCACGCAGAGGTGAACCACATGTTACTCGTCGCACCCCAGACTACTTTCTGTAATGAGATTTTCCACTTGTACAGTATTGCCATGAACCATGTGTTGACCTAAAGGAACATGGGAAGAGCAACAGTAACTCCAAAGTGTCAGAAAACATTTAACATTGAAATCTGTTTTCACATGGACCAAAAGATGTGCCATATTGAAATTCAAAGCCTCTTGTCTGTCAGCGACTGTGACCACTTTAGAATGAACCAGTTCATTGCATGCTTGAAGCAACATTGTTGGTCAAGAAATCAGTTTCTGGCATAGTTCTACTTGTAGTTACTTTTGCTTTCTCTGAGAGACTGCAAATATTAATACGTAGACATTTAACACTTCGTGAATTACAAGTAACTTTCCATTTAGCTTTAGCTTTCCAGCATGATTGTAGATAAGAATAGCAAACTATCATTGAAGCTTAATGAACATTTTAAATAAGCACCAAGACTGACTTTTCTTATTTGTGTTCTTATTGTTTTTTAGAGAAACAATTTAATTTAATTGTATTATTGTTTCATCTGAACTCTGTTCCCACTCCCATTTGTTTCTCTCACACATTTCCTCTACAAAGTGTCCCATGTATGTGTTCATCTTAGTGAATTACTTTGAAAGAACAATTTATTTCTGTAAGATGTTGCTGCAGGAGCGTGTTGCAGCATTTTTCATAATAAACTTGTGAACTAAGTTTGGAAGATGGTTGACTTTAAACTGTATTGCAAGCACATATCATCATGTATTTAATAAAAAAAGTAGCTTTTATGTCTCTTTGAACCTTTGAAGGACCCAAACAAGACTGAGTCACAAACAAGCTGTTTTCAGGAAACATATTACAATATATAAAAATCGAAATCTAAGGATCAGATTTTGTAATCTGTGATATACTAGGCAAATAATTACTGCCATAATTGTTAGCATTTTTTAAATACTTAGGGAGAAAGCTATTCTGCAAAACAGATATTCTGACATTTAATTCTACTGTATATTTAAAGTGAAAAAGTCTCGATTGTGAAGTCAAACTTCACTTAAGTATGGTCTTAAAAATTATATATCCTCAATGTTCCTGATGAGATCTACTTTTTTGCTATAGTTGTAAACAAAAACAAAAAAGAATGTGAGGCTACTGCTGTCCTATTGAATGAAGAATGGGAAGGAACTGGTGAGAGATCATAAATCAATTTCTGTACCCATTCTTAGTAGCAGTCTCTCATACACATTACCCTCTTATGCCCAATTTACTTTCCTTTGGTTTGAGCAGGCAGTGAATAAGTTATAGACTAAATACTCCAAAAACATGCTGAATATATTCTGATCACAGAACTTGGGATATTTAAATAGCTAGGAAAAAAATGAGCCTATTATAATGGAAGTTAAATTCTTACTTGTAATTGTTGGTATCACACATTTGTTGAATGATGATGAAAATAGTGTAACAATGGGGATATACCAACAAGCCACTTGTAACTTGATTGTCTCAAATGTGAAAATCAAAACATGTATTAACAGTGATTTCCTCTTACTTTGTAACTAGTGTTTTTACTTACCATTCAATAAAGTAGTAACAGAATAATGAAGTTGGGAGAAAAGTCCTTATGTGCACAGGGCATGTTAAAGTGTTGTGCATACTTTGTGATTCTTGAAACTTTTTCATGGAATGAAGTGGGCTGATACCTTCAATTTCAAGTAGTTGGCCTTTTGCATCAAGGGTTGCTGCTCAGAAGCAGGGAAAATTGGTTCTGTAATTCCCAGCCAAGGTATTTTTTAACTCTACATATACATCTCTCTCTATATATAGAGAGAGAGAAAGAGAGATTTTCAGTTTCCTGAAAAAACTTCGAAAATTGAGATTTTTTCTAAGATAGTTACAAAAAAACCAAAAAGGAACAAGTATAAAGAAATACTACTGGCACTGTTATTGCTCTTTATTTCCCCCTAGTGTCAGTTTACCAGAATATTCATTTTAATAGAAATTAAAATAACTCCAAATATAGACTGCGAATAGAAATTTAACTCCACAAATATTTTTTTTAAAAACCCACACCTTCAAATAGAAATTTGATGCCAGCTAAAACATCCACTGGTTTTTTTTAAAAAAAGGTAAGTAATAAGCTAAAAGTAGCCAACTTTTTCTGTTAATTAGCCAGTTAAAACACCAGTTTTCTTGCACTGTTTTTACTGAATAATACACTGCAGCTTCGTTTTGCAGACATTTTCTAAGCAAGTTACTGTCCTTGGTTAAATATGATTTCTGGAAGTGAAAGAAAGCTGAAATTGTTCTTTTGAAAAAGAAATGGCCTGTTGACGGGTCTTATGAGCTTTATGCAGAAAAATTGTTCAGCTGAAAAAGCAGATAGTAAATGTTTAGAATAACTTGAACATAATAAAATATGGACTATTTTTATAATTTTACGACATACGTAGTCACATCACAAATCAGTGGACACTTGTGGTATTTAATAAACCTGACAAGTTGATTTTGATCTATGAAAGTTCATGTTAGCTGTTAGCCTTTAACATGTTTTAATACTCTTAAGAGTTAACGTGTTTGAAAATCTCATAATTAGCATGGCTGGCCAAGGGAAATCATAGTTAAATCCCTTTTTGGGGAGCAAGGGATACTTGGCCAACTTTAGCTTATCTAGAAAGCTAATTAGGAAACATCTGTGAAGTACAGATGTTTTCCAGGAAAAACTCATACTAAGAATGCACGGAGATATGAATATAAATTGTTGAGCTCATGCTTGGTTCAAAGGCAATTTTACTTACAAGTAATCCTTGTTTAGTGACCAATAACTCAGTTAAGTGGTTGCTAAGTGAAATTAGGACTGGTTTTGGTCTCACTTAAACTTCTCTTTGCTTTATAGGCCCGAGGTGATCATAAATGCAAGGACTGATTGCAAAGTTACCTTTTATCATAAATGCAAAGAGTTGCTAAACAAGAACTACTATACCTGGGATGGCGAGGGCACACGAGGCGTTTCCCTGTCAGCTGGCCAGTGCACGCATGTGCAGCTGAGTTCAGCCTTTTTTAAGCAAATTTTTCTCCCTCCCCAGGCTCCAGAGGCTTTATAGGAGCCTGGGGAGGGCGAAAACAGTGGCTGACAGTGATTTCTTGTACTGGATTTACAATACCTCTAGATCAACCTGGACTCATCTTTTTGCAGCAGTTCATTCCGTATGCCTAAGAGGAAATTTAATGCTTGAAGATTGAACACTCCAGTTCTACAAATATTAGAAGGTGGTGTTTGATGACACTAATATGCATTATATCAAGTACCCGAGGTGAGACTTTGCAGCTTGTAACAAAAAAGGCTTTGCTGTTGAATGACTAATGCATAAATGTGAGAGGGAGTAGCAAGTAAGGATATAAATTGTAATATTGCTGTGATATCAAACATGACATTCATTTGAGATAGCTTAGGATGCTTTGGCAGTAGTTTTTGCCTAAGAGTTTATTTACACTTTGGTTTAAGTGACAGAGACATTGAATTCCAAACACTGGCTTACTGTTAGTTGTGATCTGTTCTTTCCTATCTGGAAATAGTTTTTCAGGAGATCCTTCTCTCAAGATATTTATTGGGGGTGGAGGTGGAGAGGGAGGAGAAAACATAATGTATTATTTTAAATTTTATTGTGCCAGAGGAGTATATGAGGTGCTGCCTATTATATAAGAAAGCCCTTTTCCAGGGCTTCCTCTTTTCAAAAATTGAAACATCTATGCAATTGATTACTATTTTGGGTGGGCAGAGGAGGGTGACTAACCAATGAATCAATTATGTATTCTTGCTAAATAAACAACTTGAATAATTCCCCTACCTGGGTAATGGCAACTAACATCTTACCTGAAGATATAAAGCACATGCTAACGTTAGGATGAAGAAGTAGCTTCTTACCAATGATATGTGAAAAACAGACCAATTCATTTAATGATAATCCAAGGGTACGTTGAAACGTCTGATGCATTTGTGAATACACACATATAATTAACCTTCTTGTGCCATATCCATCATCGGATATTGGCGATCATATCGGCAATTCTATTTTTGTCAGCTGCATGAAAAAGTGCTGCCGAGTTTTGTCCAAACGAGTCCCTTAAGTTTTGAAGCCATGATGTTCTTCTTCTGCCTGGACCTCTTTTGCCTTCATTTTTTCCATGGAGAGTACGGTAAGTGAAGTATGCCATATTTTTATAGATGCTGCATCACATGTCCAAAATATTCTTTCGCTTTTTAATGATTTCCCTTTGCTTTTACACACACACACACACACACACACACACACACACACACGGAGCTGGATTCTCTCTCTCTGACACACACACACACACACACACTCACTAATAACCAGAAGAAGCTGGAGTCACACGCACACACACCATCCAGGATGATCAGACATGCATTTCATAGCCATCCAACTGCAACGGAAAAGAAAAAAATATAATTATGTCGCTCAGAATAAACGAGAAACTGTCCTTCCCATTATGACGTAACACCGTCGCCATCATTATGAGGTAGCCTCGATCACGAGCGAGCTCGTAGCGGGCAGCCTCCGATTTTGCCTGAAGGACCCCGAGGTACTTAATATCTAAATACGTTTAAGGGTCTCCTCCTTCTTTTTTATACGAACTAGGTTATTCCCCTCAAGGCCCTTCCGCAATCCCTCCACGATGAAGCCGGGGGATCCACCCCTGCTGAGTCCACCGGCGCAGGCACTCAGGGGACATACCCATCCCCGGGAGTGGAAGGGGGCGGGGACAAACGCTTGGGCCCTCGGCTCGGGTCCGCCCCGCCCCAATTCTATAAAATGCAGCGGCCGCCAGGCGCTCCAGTGCGCCCTTAATTTGAGTTGGGTGGTGTGTCTTGCGGGGGAGAGGCTAAAAGGCGCCACCGTTGCCGCCGCTTACCGTTGCCGCCGCCGCTGCTGTTGTTCTGCCTCACGGTGAGTGAGGCCGAGGCCTGGTTGAGGTTCGGGCCTCCTCAGCGGATGGTGAGGGGCGAGAACAAAGTTAGGAGGAGGCTTGTGAGGGCCGCGGAGGAGGAGGACAGGGATGGCGGCTTGAGAACCTATCGCAGGTGGTTGCTAAGGGGGCGGCTTCTCCCCCCGGGAAAGGGGTGCGGAGACGCGCAGCCGAAGGGCCGCCTCCGCCATCTCTTCCAGCAGCCCGGCTCGTCCTGGAGAGGGAGAAGGGAGGGAAGGTGACCGACCCCAGAAATCCGCACTCCTTTTACAGTTGTTCGCCTCCCGAGCCAGTGGGAACATTTTCCCATCCTGTTTCCCTCCTCTTCTATTGAAGGAAATAACGTTTTTTTAAAATTTATTAAAAATAAGAGTCGATGCTATGTGCTTTGTTTCTTGACGGCGTCTGTAATTTGCAAACGGTGCATACTTCAGAGGAGAGAGAGTGTTTTGCTGGAGCGAGCAAGAAATACAATATAGTGAGTGAAATGAAGGGTATAGGGCTGACGTAGCAGCCGGGCACTTTACCTTCACTTGTTTTATGCAGAGGCTTTTTATGTACCCTAAATGCTTAGTCACGATTGCCGTTTAACCCGAAGCTGCTTATAAGAAGCTTTTCCTTTAAACAATCTGGCGAGGTTTAAGCGCATTTGGAAAAAAAAAGAAGTAACAATGATAATGGACTGAATCCAAGCCTAGCCTTAGGATTTAATGATGTCCTAAATCATGGGATTTAAATGATGATTAAAGTGTCCATTCAATTTAATGGATCTGTTTGCCGAATAAACAGATTCATCGCTACACAGTTAAAATGTTTATAACTGTTAGGTTTGATTCTTTAACATTACAAGTATATTACATTTATTAAAATGCTTATCGATTTTAATGGAACTTTATGAAAAATACCACAAAACTCTTAATAATTGTGCCCTGAGCTCTCCAAAATACTATGCATCATTTATGAATACTAAGCTTTGTTTTAAGAGGTCACAGTAGTTGAAATCAAGAATTTTGCTTAACCTCATCCAGTGGATTATGTACGATTTGGATACTACTTCAACAATTCTGAGAATTTTTATATACTTAAGTGATTTCTGGTTCCATACCTTGAAAATAATTTGGGTTCCTCTTAAAAATACTCAATACTGGTTATGTAGCTCATTTCATGATACCTGATCAATTCCCAATACAGAACAGTAGTTTTCCAAGTAGTGAAGAATGATGGTGTACAGGTAGTTTGTTGAAAGTGTAATATTTTCAAAAGTTGCTTGGTAAATAGCTCACATGATTGGAATTAGGTCATTGACCATGAATCATGTCAAAATGCCCAAATAGTTATCTCATTCTATAAAATGAATGTCTGCTTTTGAAGCAAGGTACAAGCATATGCAATACACTGCCTTAGATATAAGTCAGATTTAAAATTTTAAGTAATTTTAGTCATACATTTTTATTTGTCATGTGCAGTAGGTTAGATTGGAAAGTAAAGTTTTGGACACTAAAAATTAAAAAAAAATTAAATAAGCTTCTTGAAATGCTTAATCAAAACATGTATTTTAGTCTTATGCACTAATATTCCATAATAAAGATTACTTTTAAGGAGGCAAAACTGCAAATATAGTCAGATTGAGTTGTAATCTGATCAGCTCCCTTTTTAGCCATTAATTTTAAGCAAACTTATTTGGCAAGTGATATATCTTTATTGACCACATTATGCAGGAATGGATGAAATTGAGCACTGTAAAACAAAAAATTAAATTTCTTTGTTGACTGTCTTTTTTTAATAGGAGATGCTAATGAAACTACATAACTGAAATGTCATACATAAAAATACTGGTAAAATATTTTTTTTCATTCATTTACAGATGCCTTCAATTAAACTACAGAGCTCTGATGGAGAAATATTTGAAGTTGATGTTGAAATTGCAAAACAGTCTGTAACAATCAAGACTATGCTGGAAGGTATGAACATCATAAAAGATAAATGCTTTCTGTATTTCTGTTTTTCTCTACACACACACATACACACCCTCCCTAACCATTTTTAATTTGATACATTGGATTTTAATCTGAATCAGTCTTCGGGATCATGGGATGTCTTCCTTTTCAAGGTAGGAAGACAAAAGAGGGTTTTTGCAGCCTAATGATTTCATGAGACTAAGAGCTTCTTGGCAAAGGTACGGGTAATGTTGTCTAATTTTTGTTTTGAAGGTGATAGTGAATTTTTACTATGCCTTGCAATTAGGTTACAGTTAAGTCTTGTCAATAAGATGAAGATAATATAAAAATAAAAGCTACAGGAGTCTCAGCAGATTTTACTTCGCTAGTTATTTAGGGTATTTTGATTATTAGGGTAGGTGCTCATCTCCATTTCAAGGCCATTGAGAGAATGCTGAGCAGTGTTGCCTTCCCACTGAAGTGGTACCTATTTATATGCTTCCCAACTGCTAGGTTGGCAGGAGCTGGGGTGAAGATGGGAGCTCACCCCGTCACATGGCACTTAGATCTTGAACCTGGCTGCCAGCTTTTCTAGCAGACAAGCCCAGCACCTTAACTGCTGAGCCCCCACACCGTAATAAGGGTAATACAGACAGATTGTGAAATTTTGGAAGCAGTTAAGCCTTGCAGGATGACAGCTTAATTCTGCTGTCAGCATATTAAAAAATTGATGAGGGAATTTAGCCAAATAACTTATTTTTTAAATCAATTGTTCAGAGACACTGGAAAAAGAGTCTAGAAATCTTTAAAAGATTTCTTCCCAGAATTTTATCTTGACTATGCTGTGATTTTTTAAAATATGGATTTGATATTTTTGATAATTTTATAATTGAATGCAAACTACTTTTACAGTTAATTTGAATGTAGGAGGAGTAAGCAGTATTTTGAAGAAATGTATTACTTTAGCCCTTTTCTCTGTCCATAAATGATTATTTGTGACGTATACAAATTCTGTATTATAAACACTTTCTAAATTTCATTATCTGTCAATTTCAGTATAGGTAGTCCTTGAGCTATGACGGCAGTTGTAATCAATTTGGTCATAAAACAACATCACATGGCTATCAGTGATGACAATTCCAGCAGTATCCAGTAGCCATTGTTAAATAAGGATTGTGTAGGTTGTTGAGGGCCTTACGTAATCATAAATTTTCTATTTCCTGCTGGTTTTCCCCATTGTCTTTGCTTGTAGAAAGCCAGCATGGAGCATCAGAAATTGTGAACATGTAACCAACAACATGCTATGGTTTAATTGTAAGCCAAGTATTGAGAACTAAGATTGTAATCATGTGGGTATGGGAAGCCCTATGATGGCTGGAACTCCATGGATCTATCATGTCCCCCCCACCTCCTTACACAGCATTATCATAACTTTGAATGGTATTGAATCATTCAATACCATTCAAACCAGTCATAACCTGAGGGCTAGTTGTACTCATCCAGGTGATTGTTTGTCCCAGTAATAATTAGAGAGGGGAAATGTGAAAACTTTTAAAATTTATTTCTGGAAAAATTTTATTTTAACTATTTTGTGGAAAATAGTTATGGAGTGACAGGCATTGGTCTGTGTTTTTGGAAATTCATTGAATAAAGAAATAAAACAACAACAATATATTCAGAAAGTGATGTGTGATAAAAGTATGTATTCTCAGTCTCTTTGTCACTCCCAATTAATATTTGCTTTATCCGTTTGATACAGTGGATGACAACATTTAGAATATGTAAACTTCCTATGTTTTCTTCAAAAATTCTAGAAATTTTACATCTGTTTGGTTAGTTACAGGGGAACAGCTACCTCAAATACTTGTACAGAGACCATGACAGAAGATTGGATCTATCTATCTATCTATCTATCTATCTATCTATCTATCTCTCTCTCTCTCTCTCTCTCTCTCTCTCTCTCTCTCTCTCTCTCTCTCTCTCTCTCTCTCTCTCTCTCTCTCTCTCTCTCTCTCTCTCTCTCTCTCTCACACACACACACACACACACACACACCATTATATAAAACATTTGTAGCATCTTGATATATCTGTCCTCCTTTTGTGTTGTACTTGAATTTATGCCACTATTTCAGGGTATTATACAGCTGCTTTAAACCAGATAAATCCATCAATTAAAATGGATTGAAATGTACTTGCAGCTCTATTCAGTGTAAACCTAGAAATATTTGTTTTAATCTCATTTTTTCGGAATATAATGACATGTATATTCTTATGTGCTTTGAAAACCATAATAGCTTAGCAAGACTGAAATATAATATTCCTTTTATAGTTCTCATTTAGCTCTATTCAGATGTTTATATTTTAGCACAATAGTACACAGAAACTTCAACTAATTTTAAATAAAATGATGCATTTATGTTATACGATGGTAAAGTTTATGAGAAAATCATGCTTTATTTCTTATCTGCAACATTTGTTTAATATGGGTTATGTTTTGAATTATTTAACAGTTCTCACATAACAGTGGTAACTGAGACTGGAATTTCTGTTGCTAAATGATGCAGTAGTAAAATATGCCACATGACCACAGGAATGACAATCCTGGCAGCCACTATTGTCATTGTTAAGTGAGGATTGTGGGTTCTTAAGTTAGGATCATGTTAACCATGATTTGTGAACTGCCTACTAGCCTCCAACAAAGTCATTGAGGAGGCCAGCAGAAAGTTGCAAGTCCTGAGCAGGGAATGCTATGGGTGTGGTGGTGGTGGTTTGTGGCGCCATATGAGTATGGGCAGCAAAAAGGACTGCAGCGCCACACAGGTGGGTGGATGTGCACGATGGAGTGTAGGTGGGATACTGTGGATTTGTAGTTTCATAGCAGGTCTCAAATGGCAAAAGTAGTGGGTATTTAAAGTAGTTAGACTGGGCCCTCTAACAAAATAAAAATCAGTGATGAAAAAAGTAAGGTTTTACACTTAGGACAAGAAAAACCTTGTCTTAAAATGCACAGGTACAGAAAGGATGGTACATGGCTCAATAGCAGTAATTGTGAGAGGGATCCAGGGACAACTATTTAAATATGAGTCAGCGTTATGTTGCAGTCTGTCAAGATCCTTCTAGATCTTGAGCCTATGTTCAAATACAAAGCAAGAGAAACAGATCTGTTTACAATCTTATCCTGTTCATATTTCCTTAGAACATCTTTTAAGTTCTTTACTTCTATGAATATTTTATATTTTATGGCCCAGATAATGGCCCATGATGATGTAGGAGCAATAGTAGAAACTGAGGAGTCCTTGGTGCTCTCTGAGCTTGCTTGTTTTCTTGCAAGCATTTCATTACCCTAACTAGATAACATCATCAGTGGTAATCCTGATGATGTTACTTAGAGTAATGACATTTGCAAGAAAACAAGCAAGCGAAGAGAGCACTAGGGACCCCTCATTTCAATCGTGAGCGACAAATATTCTATTTTATTAATAGTAGAAACTGTTCATTCATATCTCTTTACAGAGAATAATAGAATGTTTTTTGGAAATTGCTAGATTAGCTTAATTGTATTAATAAAATGGCTGCTAATATATTTTTCATTGTTTTCCTTTCTAGATTTGGGAATGGATGATGAAGGAGATGATGATCCTGTTCCTCTTCCAAATGTTAATGCTGCTATACTAAAAAAGGTAATGATTCTATTTTAACGAAATATAGAACTTTCAAAGTAGTATGCTTGGAGAAGACAGTTCTGTTTAAAAATCAGATGGATTATAATTTTAGTTTATGGGTATATTCTTGTTTTTGCTGCAGAGCCCTATTCATTTGGGACACCTATACTGCAGAGTAAAGTGCTGATGTTAATTATAGAAGTCTCCCTGGCTTGACACCTGGGTACTTTGAAAACCAATCTGAGTCAGCCTGCCCTGTTATAACATGGAAGAGGTGCTCCTTGGCTCACATTTCTGGGATGTTAGGAGACCTGAAGCTAGAAAGTGCTGCTTCACAGCAGTGTCAGTATAATGGCATGCGCTTCCCATTGAAATCAGACTGGCCTTCTCGCTAGTATCTTAAAAAGCTACTGTATTAAAAATGGAGCTTTTTCAGAGACAGCTTCTGTAACTTCATCTGTACCTCTTGTTTTCTGTTCTTTGATTTTGTAATTTGGAATGTAGATTGTTTTAATTCTGTTGTTTTTATTGTGATATTGTAAAACATGATTTGTGAGATTGTGGGATCAAATTAAATAGATTTTATTGTGCATGGTGTCATGATTTACTGAAGATCTTGAACTTCTGTACAATAGTAAATGCTAATGCTATGAGGCCATCTTTGGTTGAGTCCCCCCCCCCCAAAAAAACAAACAAACACTATGCAGTTTATTATTGACATTCATCCAATAGTTGTTTCCACAGAACAATAAGACTATAGCGGAAATGGGGAACCTATGGCACGCATGCTGAAGTGGCAAGCGGAGCCATGTCACCTGGCACGCGCAACATTGCCCATTCCTCTTCTGAATTTCTGGCCCGCATGCATGCCAGATGATCAGCTGGATTTTGTGCGTGCATCATTGCTGGAAACTGGAAGACCTGGTCTTCCATTTTCCGACACAAGCATGCGCGCCAGCCAGCTGATAGTTGCACGCGGATGCATACCAGTAACTGAAAGACTAGCTAGCCAGCACACATACGTGGGCTGGAAAGCAAAGTCCCCTGGGCAGCTCCTCTTCCAGGTTATGTCCCAGATGAGCGCACACGCTCCCTTTTTGGTACTTGGTGCTGAAAAGGTTCACTATCACTGGACTATTGGTTGTTCTAACTATTGGCTTACTATTGTACATGTAATAGGGATGCAGTGACTCAGTGGCTAAGATGCTGAGCTTGTCCATCTGAATCCCTAGCTCCATGTAACGGAATGACCAGCTGCTGCCAACCTTTGAAAGCATGTAAAAATGCAAATAGGAACCACCTTTGGTGGGAACGTAATAGCATTCCGTGTGCTTTTGATGTTTAGCCATGCCGGCCACATGACCACGGAGATGTCTTCGGACAGTGCTGGCTCTTTGGCTTTGAAACTGAGATGAGCACCGCGTCCTAGAATCAGGAGGGGAACCTTTACCTTATTGTACATGTCTTTTATGATAACCTTGTAGTATATTACTGAATATTTTCTGTGAGCTACTTATATTTTGAAAGATTGATTTCAAATGCCTTTACATTACTTCGGTCAATCTAAACAATTCCTCTGCAAAAATTAGGCTTGTTCATCTTTTTGGAGCTGACTCCTTTAAATAGTCTTTATAGTTGGGGTGCTTTTGTATCCCTCGTTCCTTTTTGGAAGGATAATTCTCTGGTCAAAAATTCCATTGTCTAGCTTTTCCATTGTAACATCTATATCATTTCTGGAAAATGCAAGTCTGTTTGTATTGATACTGAGAGTGATTAAAACATTTATTATATAGATTGCTGCAATGCGCCTCACATAAGGCTGAACTCAAATCTTTGGAAGTTGCAGTTAGTGCAAATATGACAGCATTCTGGCATGCATTTTGTGTCCATTTTGTGCCGTTTTTGTTTCCATTTTGTGACATTTCTTCTATCACTTGCATTGGTACAATTTTTATTCTGATTACATTATTTCTGTTTGGTTTACTTTTAGGCAGATTGTTTATTTTTAACTTTGTACTTTTTAAATGTTTAAAATTAGGCTTATTTTTTAAAGAGTAGTTTGTATTCAGTAGCTTCTGTACTGGAAGGTAGTTCAAATAGTTGTAGAAAAACAACATATTTTATTATATAGTTAATAGTGCAATATCCTGGCAAAATTGTTAAAGGGTTTATCTTTAACCTAGTCTTTCTATATTTTTAGACATAACAAAATAGAAATTTGCATTATTTTTACATTATTGAAAATAATTTTCCAGTTGAAAGTATTTTTCTAGGAAGTAGTTAAACCAAACTATTTTAACTAGGAACATTTCTGTTGATCATTTTTACTGTTTTATTTCATTTTTCTGAATATTTTTCTGTAAATCCTTTGTATTAGTGTAGTTAGCCCTGGAATTCAGAATAATAAAGTATATAAGAAATATGTGAACTCTGATTCATATTTTCTACTTTTCTATCTCTGAAAGATTGGTACTTAAGCATTGTGAGCATGCTTAGTTTGAAAATGGTACAGACTTTTATTTAAACTCATAAATCACATTCCCAGTATTGTGCTAAGCAATGTTTATACAAAAGCTTTGTGGATGCTAGTAAAGCGCTAGTTTAGTGCAGTAGAAAACAAAACAAATTTTATAGAGCTTTTCCATAACGCATTTCAATTTCCAAAGGTGATTCAGTGGTGTACCCATCATAAAGATGATCCACCTCCTCCTGAGGATGATGAGAACAAAGAGAAACGAACAGATGATATCCCTGTGTGGGATCAAGAATTTCTCAAAGTAGACCAAGGAACTCTCTTTGAACTCATCCTGGTAAGTTGGCTTAGTATATATCCTACTTCGCTGATATTTACAGACTAATGAAATATTGGAGTATAATAGAGCTAACACATGCAACTCACTAAATGAACATAATTTAAAACAGCCCCCCCCCCCCCCAAAAAAAACCTTTTTGGCAGCAGGGACCAGTTCCATGGAGAGTTTTTCTGCGGACCAGAGAGGGTGTGGTTTTGTGTGGTGCCTGCATCCTGCAGATGGGCTTCACTTGTTTGCACAGCCCAGTTTCTGGCATGCTGTGGCCTGGTGCCAGTCCATGGACTGGGGGAGGTTGGGGACTTAAAGTATGTATAATTAACTGTGCCAACAGCATTTAAGGCTGAGATTCTGCTTAGTTTATCTCAGAAGTTTAAACAAGAGAAAGTATGTTTATTGGTTTGTAGTTCTTGCTGCTTTTTGAAAGCTCAGCAAAACTAGTTGAACAATTGAAAACCTGATATATTGTGTCTTATGGAATATGTATTCCAAAGTAGAAAATTCATAACAGCACTGTGAAATTTTAACTGGAAGTCCTTACAAAGTCTCTAAATGGGAGAGAGGCTTGTTATTGCCATTAGCAATAATATTTCTATATCAGCAAGAAAATAGTTACACCAGACTTCATTTCATTTATTATTAATTGCTATTATGATGTTTACTGCTAGAAATATAATGCACACTATTATATAATGAAGGACTGATTTTCAGAGTCTTTAAAAATATGTTGCTTTCTGTAAAGGCTGCAAACTACTTAGACATCAAAGGCTTACTGGATGTGACATGCAAGACTGTTGCAAATATGATTAAGGGAAAAACACCAGAAGAAATCCGCAAGACTTTCAATATTAAAAATGACTTCACTGAGGAGGAGGAAGCCCAGGTACGTCAAGCTCTTTTACTTAAAACAAAATCTATTTACTATTTAATCCTACAACTATTTTAGCTTCTGTAGGCTAAAATAATTGCTTTCTGTTGATTAATGTATATATAGTTTGTTGTGAAACTGGTGTTGCAGTAAGACTCTAAACTATTTTTTTATAGACAATGAATACGTAGTTGGCAATTCAGCCTTCATATAATTAAAATCAAATGATGGATAAAATAAATCTGTGCTGTAATTTGTCCCCTTTACTGTCTTTGCTATCATTCATGTATAGGAAAAGAAGTCTCAGAGAAGCTAGCTTACTGCAGAATAATTCACCTAGGCTTTCTGATACCAAGAAATGAGGGCAAAATATGCAAAATTTCTGCAAGGAGCATTGCCAGTACAGGAGTTCCTATGGATTTTATTCCAATAGTTGCTGCTATATGTAGGGGCGATGAGAGAGAGGAGAGAGAGAGAGGAGAGAGAGAGAGAGAGAGAGAGAGGAGAGAGAGAGAGAGAGAGAGAGAGAGAATTTTATGGGAAAATGTTAGGAAGAAAAAAAATCAGATAAAGGAGATGCCTTGCAAAATATTTTATTAATTTTTTTATTTATTGCTGATTAAAGATGAGTTAGAGTAGGTTGCCTGACACAATCTAGATGTTTAGACTACAGTACCATATGCATGGCCTGTGAGTGGCACTGTTGAGAAAAACACTTAGCAGTTACCTAGCCTAAGTCTATAGTTTCAGTCTTGAAACTTGTTTATAATTCTTATTAGATTCCAATTGGAAAAACTTGCATCCAATTCTCTACTACAGAATTATTGTGTGATTGTTTATAATTCTTTTTAATACTATAACTATAATTGATGGAGTGCAAAGAAAATTTTTAGACACAAGTGCTACCATTTATCTATTTGATTTCAGTGGATCATTTAGCATGTTGAAAATAATTGCTACTGTCTTGCAACCAGTAATCAAGCTAATAAAACCCATTTCTTCACCCCAGATTTTTACCCACCTTTGATTTTCTGTTGGCAGAACGAGTTCTCAATGTTAAAAATATGCATGCAGTTAGTTCTAAAATAGTCATAACTATGTTTCCATAAATATGGATATGTTCATTTTATATGATGGTACACTTTAATTTTAAATACTACTTGATATCTGGAAGACATCTGAATTGGGGAAATAATTTGAATCACTGGGATGCTATTAATCCAAATATCTAGAAAACGTATTTGATATTGCTCTACAGGTATAATTGTAAGGTTTGTCTTTAATTTTAGGTACGCAAAGAAAACCAGTGGTGTGAAGAGAAGTGAAGCTTTGTGCCTGATACCTAACAACACTGTAAGGATTGTTCCCAATATCAGTTGCACTGCTCTGTTTATAATTGTTAATATTAGACAAATGCAGCAGCAAATGAAGTTGTACTAGTCTGGTGGTGTTCTCTTTGCATGTGTAACGTTTGAATATAGATTTAAATTCTATGGTTTAATCAGTGTAATCTGATTTCCTTATTTTTCCTCTTCTCTAAAAACTAAACTCCATGCAAGTTCTGTATGGCAATTAGCACTGTAAACTAGACCTTCCGTGCTTCTGAATGTTTCACTGTCACATTAAAATCCTCAGCATGTCAGAATTCAGAAGTCGCTGACCTTGTAAATAAAATTACTTGCAAAAGTTTTCTGAAACTGAATCAGTGAAGTCTACTTTTATTCATGGAGTAAGAGCCACAAAATGTTTTGAAAAACAAGTTGGAATAATTGCTTTGGGGTTCTTCCATTCTACATCTTTTGTAGCAATGACATTGTTAAAACTAAAGCGAAGTAGCCCTGCTTGATACCTACTATTCTAATCTAATAGAGGTGTAACCCTAGTGGCGCCTGGACAGTTAGAGCTCTCTTCCGGCTAAATACTTGTAGTTTCTGTAAAGAAGCATAGTATTTGGTATGTACGTATTTTTAAAACCAATAAAAATTTCAGTATTGAACAAAAATAGATCTCTAAAAACAATTTCTTGGACAGTTAATATTTTATTTTAGTATTTCCTTATGGCTATCAGAAACATGACATCAGATTGCAGTGATTTGCCACTGCATATGCTGACTGGTGATATTGATGTATTTAAGTTTATAACACTTGCCAATAAGTTAGTAATTTTTTCATTCTTTGGGTTTCTGTTTAGGGATTAGAGGAGAGAGATGTAATAAGCAATTGTAATAAGCACTTCCCATTTCTGTATAAACATTAGGTAGAATAAAAGTTAAACATTTAAAGCTCAGTGATGACCTTAAGCATTTAATGTACAATAAGGAATTTTAACATTTCACTATGCTTAATAAAGTGCATATCCTGGCAATTTCACAAATTTGGTCATTATCAAAAGTAATAAAGGCATTTTTCAATAAAATGGCTGCCAAAAAGATTAATTACCAGTGATATTTTAATATAAAAGTAAATGGGTTCTCCTAGGCGCTGCTTGGAGTGTCCAAGCATGGGTTGCCCAAGGACTGAGTTCAAAGTTTGTGTAGCCATGCCTCCTGCTCCCTTTAGAGGCCCAGTTTAAAAAAACTCAGTTGCCCTAAAAGGATGCAGTTGGGGAGCTCCAGTTCTTGGACAGCAAGTTGGACTCTCCAGTCAGCATAATTCCACAGCAGATCACCGCTGGGACGGGTTTTAATGTTGGGAGCTCGCTCTGGGTCTCCAGGCAGTTCCCCCCTCCCCAGGAAGACTATTTCAAGCAGCCACAGGGCGTTTGGCCACTGACTAGGCCATTCTCTGTTTTAAAAGTAGCGCGGATCTGCGGCCACTCCGGGAGTCACCAATTTGGCACCAAATCTTGTCAGAACTGTTTGTTCCCTGGCTGGCCCCAGTTCCTCAGGACATTGACTGATTTAGGGGGCCATCTATCATCTCCCCTCACCTTCAAGGTTTCAATCTTCAACCAAACTGTGTTAGGGCTGGGAGTGGACCATGGCCAGCAATAGTGTGGCTGAAGTCAGGGATCAAACACGGTCTACCTCCAACAAGCGCAGCAGGCCCAATCCTGCTGCTAAAGGGGACAGCGCAGGGTGCCCTGCAAAGGGGAAACAGCCCAAAGCCAAGAAGGTCTCCAAGGCTGCAGAAAGGATGGCTGAGAGGAGACAAAAAGTCCCTGAGAGGCAGTTTCAAAGGGCAGTAAATGCCCAGGCACAAACTTCGAGATCAGGAGCACCACCGGCCCAGGTTCCTGCAGATTTTGGCTTCCCACCCAATCCTTACAGGGCATCTCCCAGATCTTCTGATTCATCCCTGGAAGAGTTGATATGGAGGAGGCCTGTTCTCTGGTGGAGGAGGAACTTCCTCCTCCTGGACCTATCCCCGGCAGCACATCTTAGTTATCCCAGGCCATGCAGGAGGTGGTCGCACGTGCAATATCTCAGGGGATTGCAGATGGCATCCAACAGCTGGGTCTCACCTTGCCTCTCCAAAACAGGGCCACAGCTAAGGTGCAGACCGCAGGGGCTCACAGTCAACCTACCAGAACCTCCCCTCCCACTTCCTCTGCTGTCAGCAAGGTGTCTGAGGATGAGGAGGGTGGACAGGACGCCCCTGATCTATCGGAGAATGAGAATCCAGTCCCCGACACCCCCGCCTTCTCGGGCTTATTCAAGCCCTCTGTTTTAAGGCCATACTGACCCAGGCTAGGGCCTCATCCATTCAGATGGGACTTCTCACCCAATCTGACAAGAATGTCACTGAACAGGCTATCAAGGAAATGGTTGGATCGGGGGATCCAGGCGCAGGTCTCTTTAAGGAGACCACTCCCCCTCAGAATCTTGTCCCAGCACCGCAGCTTTTCCTGGATGTCATCCAGTGACAATTGGCCCAGCCTAGGTCAATGGCTAATCCCAGCGGGGTGGACAAAAAGCTCTACTCTATGGAGAATGGCATAGAGGATCTCCTGAAGCTTCCTTAGGTAGATGACCCCATAGTGGCACTAACCTTTAACTCAGTCCTTCCAGCGATCTACTGAAAGGACTCAAGGTGGAAGACGAGGGCGGAGAAGGCCTGTCATAAGACTCACATGGCCACTGTGTGGGTCATGAAAGCTTCCTCCTCCTCTTCTTACTTCAGTAGCCTATTTTGGCTCCGTACGTTGCTATCCAACCTCCCAGCTGGCGACACCAGATCGCGCCAGGACGTCAATAAAATTATTGCAGCGGTCGAATATTCAGCCGACATCTCCCTTAATGCCACCAAATTTTTCTCTAGGGCTCTGGCATCTAATGTGACCACACCGTCTGCTATGGCTCTGCTACTGGCAGGCGGACATGAAGGCGAAGTGGAAGTTGGCCTCAGCCCTTTTCAAGGATGGTAAGCTCTTTGGTGAGGCCTTGGACTCATTCTTGATTGAGTCCAAAGACAAACGCAAAATCTTACCAGCGGTCACCCAAGAAATCGGACCGTAAGGGTCACTCCTTTCGTAGGCAGTCCTTTTGGAATGCAGACTCCCCATCCACCTCTGAGGGATTTACCAGGCCTTATTCTCAAACGCAGGACCGCCCCCAGGGACAAAACCAGGCAACAGGGCAACCGCAGGTCCTTTAGAGGAGGGTTCTTCAACCGCTCCTTTCGAAGAACGAAGTGATCATCACCGGTCCCCTGTCATAGGGGGTCGGCTACAGCTTTACGCCGTCCGGTGGGAGGAGACAACGACGGATGTTTGGGTCTTGAACACGATCCGTCACGGACTTACTTTAGACTTCCTCTCCTTTCCTCCGCGGACATTCATCCACTGCCCTCTCCTGAAATCGACCCACAAGCGACAACTG
This sequence comes from Thamnophis sirtalis, assembly GCF_051295495.1. NCBI lineage: Eukaryota > Metazoa > Chordata > Lepidosauria > Squamata > Natricidae > Thamnophis > Thamnophis sirtalis. Next base: position 94,555,974 of record NW_028261383.1, read on the forward strand.
ATGCAGGTAGAGGTCAGGCATCTACTGGACATAGCAGCCATCGAGCAGGTGCCCCTAGGTCAGGAGGGCAGAGGATTCTATTTGATCCTCTTTCTGGTTCCCAAGGCCTCGGGAGGGGTGAGAGCCATATTGGACCTCAAGAAACTCAACATCCATCTAGCGTACAAGCGCTTCAAGATGCAATCACTCCAGACCATCTTGGGTTGCATCAGGCAGGGCAACTTCCTAACATCAATCGACCTAAAGGAAGCGTGCCTGAATGTTCCCATTCATCCAGCGCATCGCAGGTTTCTGAGGTTCCAGTTTGCAAACCAGCATTACCAATACCAGGCTCTTCCCTTCGGCCTCTCATCGGCCCCCAGGACGTTCACCAAACTTCTGGCTGCTGTCACTGCACATCTTGGATCTCGTCTGGTGAGGCTCGTTTGCTATCTGGATGACATCGTGCTGATGTCGTCCAGGGAGCAGTAGTGTCACCATCCACACTAGAGCATCACGTCTTCTCCGTCAATCTGGAGAAGAGCCACCTGGAGCCAACTTCTAGGATTCCAGGATGGGTTGGAAAAGGGCCTTGCCCCCAACACACTTTGGAGGCAGACGGCGGCTCTGGCCACCATTTTGTCCAGAGACGCTTCTCTACCATTCAGCAGACACCCAAGAGTCCGCAGTTTCCTAAAGGGGGCCACCAACCTACGCCCCCCCCCCAGTCCACCGTTACCCAACTTGGGACCTATCAGTTGTCCTGCAGACCCTAACATCGACACCATTCGAACTGATTCACTCTATTAGCCTACAACATTTGTGGTTCAAAACCGCCTTTCATAGCATCACTTCAGCACACAGAATTTCAGAGCTGGCAGTGCTCTCAGTTAGAGAGGACCTTTGTGTTATACATTGGGACAGAGTTATTCTGCGCTTGGACCCTGCCTTTCTACTGAAAATTAACAGCTTATTCCATAGAACGCAGGAGGTCATCCTCCCCGACTTTTGACTGCACCCCAGGCATCCCAGGCAGCGCGTTTGGCACAAATTGGATGTGCGGGTATACAAAAAGAGGACAGCTGCTTTTCGCAAGTCAGAATTGTTTCCAGCCCACCTCCATGGGCAGGAAGGTATCATCTTCCACCATAGTACGTTGGCTGCACACTTGCATTAGGCTGGCTTACGAACATCAATCTAGGCCTGTTCCTCCTCATATAACAGCACACTCCACAAGGAGCACCGCGACTACGGACGCTTTGGTCACTCAAGCGCCTATTGAAGAGATATGCAGGGCGGCTACCTGGTCCTCGCCGTCGCCCTTCATTCGGGATTACAGACTGGACTCCTTTGCCTCTGCCGAGGCTTCATTTGGAAGGAGAGTTTTACAGTGGGTACTCTCAACTCCTGCTAACCAGGACATTCCTTCTTCCCACCCTGGGACTACATAGCTTGGGTATGTGCCATGCTTGGACACTCCAAGCAGATTTTTCAATTGAAACTTATAGTGGTGTGTGAACTATTTTGTAGGAAATGACTGTTGGCTTACCTGAATGGTTGTTCTCTAGGCGCTGCAGGAGTGTCCAACTCCTCTTTGGGGTCGCCTGCGTGCGCGTGACATCACCTCCATGGCATAGATTTTTCTCCGTACAGCATCTTTCTGGGTCTCATACCTTTGTTTTTTTAAACTGAGCCTCTAAAGGGAGCAGGAGGCGTGGCTGCACAAACTTTGAACTCAGTCCTTGGGCAGCAAGCTGAAGTTAACCCATGCTTGGACACTCCCGCAGCGCCCAGAGAACGACCATTCAGGTAAGCCAACGGTCATTTCCTACAAAATAGTTCACATTCCACTATAAGTTTCAGTTGAAAAATCTGCTGAGGATGAAATGAGTAATAAAGTTTTAGAATTTGTCTCTTTTCAATGTGTCCCAATTAGATGCAATAAAAAAACAATTAAAAAATGTGACAGAAGTGGAATCTTAGTTTCTGAACAGTCTCCATTCCAATCCATCCACTACTATTTTTACCAGTGTGCCTTAAATGTTTGACCTTTGTATGCATACACTGTCTTTTTCAAGGTACTGTCTTGGAACACACTTTGGTAGCCTACTGAGCCCAGCATGGTGTAGTATTGAAATCTGTCTTGAGGATAGCAATGTTCTACTGTAAAAAAGGGTATTACAAATCCCCATGACTTTTCAGTCATTCTCATTTTTTCAGCTGTTATAAGGGAGCAAGTAGTAAGGAGAATTGAAGTTATTGCCTTGATAGGAATTAGCACTTGTCAGGAAATTTGGATGAAATCCATGCTTTCTTGGGCATATGAGCAAGAAGGGCAGAGAGCTTAGAGCCCAAAAGAGCAGTAATGGAGGCTTCTCTGTAGATTCAAAAAATGTATTGTTTCTCTTACAGCTTCAGAAACTTAGTTCTGTACATAATTATGCTGGTTTCTTCCATCTACATTTCTGTCTGAGGACTGAGATCAAAGCAGTGTGGCTGACTGTCATCTCACAGTATGCACTTTGGCAAATTATCCTAGTCTTTTTCATCAATGAAGAACAGCTGTTCACCTACTTTTTCACTCCCTTGACCTGAAGAAAAATTAGAGACTGTCTCCCAAGATAGTATTCCTCTTTTAATCTTAAGCAGAAGCTCAGGCTAGGTGATTTTACCTATCATGATTTTTCTAGTCAACGAATCAGTTTCATATACAGTGGTCGTCAAGGCACCAAGGTGTATTTGAATTCTAGTTCTATATTAGGTATGAAACTAGATGGATGACTTTGGACCAATCGGGTTATTTCAGCTTTACAAAGAAAATCACAGAACATCTTGCCAAGAAAATTGCAATCCAGGTGTCAACATTGACTTGAAGGTCCATTTGCTTTCTAATAATGATTGATGCAAAAATGTAACAGAATCTGTTGTAGGCATATGAAGGATTCAGCTGGGCCCTTTCAAGTGGACAACAATGGTTTTCTCTTTGATGGCTGTTACAGACTCATTTGGGGAGGCACAGTTTAGCTGTAGGAACCAGTCTGAGCATTGGGTAATATAAATTAGTGAAATGTCACTTTAAAATAGTTGGAGATAGATATTTGCTTCATGTACTTCACTCAGAATTGGAGATCACAGCTGATATACCATTGTACATGCATAGTGAATAAGAGGGAAGCTCAAACAAAATCAGAAAGCAGCACCTGTACATTCCACCTACAGTGCCCTTATTAGATTTAACATAATTGCAATTTCTCTCAACTGCTATTGCCATACACCTAAGGGAGACCCCTGCCCTGAAACAGCTTTTTTTTTGTAGGAAGATAATGAAGAAATTTTAAAGAAAATAGGTAAACTGGTCAGTTTTCACTGTCATTGTCTACAAGTGGCTAACTAGATCTAGCTTTGTTGATTTATGCACTTATGATGATGGTGTTGATTAAAGTTTTGATTGCAGTTAATGCATACAGTCTTTAAGAATAAAGTCCTTTTAACACATAGATATAGTGCTAAATGTTCAATTTTAAATTTGAATGCTTGATGAATCTAAAATTATTGTGGCTCATTGGTTTTCTTCACAAACTATGCCATGTACCATATTTTTGTAATATATAGAAATATACACACAAAAAATATAACATTGTTTATAGGATTATAGTCCCCAGTTACCCATTTTTGAATGGACAATCTGGTAGATCACTTTTATTTATAAAGCCATAAACAAATTTTAAACAAAGAAGCAAAACAAATTCAAGATTAAAAAAGACAAAAAAACCCTCCAGATGATAATTGTACAAATGAAAATTTCCCCTGCTACATACATACAGAGATTTTTGTGTGGCTTATTAAAGTTAAATTTCCATGACATGGTACATTCAGTCTCTTCAGAAAAGTAGATAATGGCATTAAAATTGCACTTGCTGTGTATACATTTAACGAGTAAAACACCACGATAAAAGCTTTCATTTTACACAGCGAAGGAAAATAAAATAAAGAAAATTTAATACAGCATTTTTAAGCATCTCTTTTTGGTTTTTAAGTGATACTTGCATTTTTGGAATCTTGTTTTTAAATGTTTCTAAATTCTTGTGACTGTTCTAGTCTTAACTAAAATAGCTTATCTTCCTAGTCACATAAATGATAACCATGCTGATTAATACTGAATAGTTATTCAGTTCCATTTTTGCATATCTAGTTATGTACTCATCTGATTGTAGGTGCAAATGCAGGTGCCTCTTTATGAGCTCTGCTTATATCATTGGGGTCAGGAGAAGTTCACTAATTTCAGAGTTCTTCTGAACTATCAATTGAGTGAGCCATTCTGGAAGAAGAAATCAAGTATAGCATTTTAAAGAATAAAATTTCAAAATGATGATATTCTTGGAGAAGTACTCTTGCATAGACTTGAAATCAATTTTGGGTAACCTTCTGATGCCAAAAGGCACTCCTAGTTTTTCTTGGGTTACTAAAGGTTTTAATGGAGGACTATTTCATGTATGGATCAAGGCACTAGTGGAAGCTGGGTGATTCTGCTCTAGTCCTATTGTAGACACAAAATCAACTGTGACTTAGTGTAAGTCACATTCTCTCAGCCATAGGATGAAGGCAATGGCAACCCACTTCTGAAAATTGTTCCCAAGAAAACTGCATGGATTTCTTTGTGTAGTTTTGTAGATCAAAGCTAACTCAAAGGCACACATAAAGTAAAATATATGTATGTGGCCTGGGATTTTCCCAACTCTGATAAGTTTTTGAAGCTGAATTATTAGGATTTATACTACACTTTTTGGGTGAGTTTTTGCCCTAAAATGGGGGGGGGGGGATTACCAGCTATTCTTAGCAGTCATACTATTATATTGGATGGTTAAGTCAGATGGCTGAAAAAAGTGGCTGAGAGATTAGGGCTTATCTACTCTTGATTTAATGAGGTTTCTGATATTAATTCAGAAATTCAGATTTGGAATCATTTTTCTTCTCCTTTCCCTTGAGTTCCTAAGATACTTGAATGCGAACATCATGCAAATATTAGGAGGATCAACTGCCAGCATTACGGTCTCATCTTGCTGAAAATGAGGTCCTTTCAGATGGAGTGAAGTGGTTTAGTTTCAATTCCATAAAGTTAAGAGAAATGGTTTAGTTTCAAGTCCATAAAGTTGAGAAAGTTTCAAGTCCATAAAGTTAAGACTTGCAAACTCTTCAGGGCTGTGATTTTGTAACCTTCCTTTACTCCCAGAAAAGTTAATGTAAGGTTTGTTGAAATACCATTGTAATGAAGTGACTCGCCCACTTCAGTTACTCTATTTTATGAATTTTCCTACCCTTTGTCCACTATTATTTCAGCATGTTGGGATTGGTATCAATGTGTGACTCTGTGTTTGTCTTCTGAGAAAAACTACCATCCCTAAAGTAAGCACCAGAAGGAGACCATCTGTGTTGATTCTATGTTTAAAGTTCAAAGCAATCAACTTTGCTTAGCACAGTAAATGAATTGGGCTCTGGGGAAGCATATAACTTTCAAATAAATATCTTCCCTGTAGTATGGACAAGAGAGAAACATAGAATGAGGAATATGAATAGGTTTCAATACTGCAATTGCAGAAATGATTCTATAGGCAGAGTGTGCTATCATTATTGGCTTGAAATAGATGGTGGATAAATCTTGGCAAGTTTTTAAGAAGTCACAAAGACTGCAGAGTAAATTTTTTGTGATTAGAGGCACAGTTTATATCCTTTTCTTATTTCCCATTGATTATATAGCAAAAGTACGGTAAATTGTGAAAAATAAGTATTTTTGAGTTTTGCATACTTTACAGTAGATAGCATAAAAAATCTTTGTAGCTGAAAAATTGTGATGCACACAGTCCTATGTCTGGAATACTAGACTTTCACAGCCAGTGTTCTCCTATTTTATCACCTAATAAAGCTGCTGGAATAAACATTGTTAATGCAATCCACCCTTGATCCCAAAGATGAGGCATAATGAAATATTTTAGTTTCTTACAAGCTGCTTTATACATTTTCTGTGGAACATTTGAGCTTGTCATTCAACAACTGCTTTTGTAATGTCTAATATGTATTGGATGGCTGGACCTCAGGACTTTGACTATAATGGTTTAATAAATGCCTTAGCGTTTATAGCACCTCTCATCTGCAATTAGATCAGTATATTTTGCTTTTATCTCCGTTGGAAAAGAGATCAAATAATTCAGTTACTGACCAGAATTAAGTTTATCTTCATACTTTTCAAAGAGACTGTTGATGTCCTTACTTAGACTTTTAGTGCTGCAGTGTTTTTGTTTTCTGATTTGGCTTTTGCCTGACTTTAAGACTATACCATTTGATGGCAGGCTGAAGTTGTCTCTGTAGCTTCTGTATGCAGCAGGACCAATCAGCAAAGTGCGTGATGAATCTGTGCGCCTTGTTATCACATTAGTACTATGTTTCTATTGATACCATATCGTGCCCTGAGGATTCACCTGGCACTATGGATTTATGAGGAGGCATTGTTGAACATTTATTAGAAGGAAGTCCTGATGTGCTTGTAGCAGTTTTGAGATGTGCAGATAAAGAAGAAGGATTGGCTTGGTTTTGGTGTATAAGATCAGCAGGAACAGCGAGCTTGTTTGGAATAAAAGCAGGGGATGTACACTGGAGCACATCCACAGGGGAGGGAGGGGAATCTATAGTACTTCCATTGGAAGAAACTGGGCTGGAGCAGTGTCCTTTTCCTTGTAGGTACCGAATGCACTTCTTTTTCCTCCTAAGAACAGTGAAGAGAGTTATCTGTAAATAAAGGGTGAATTTACAGGGTCATATTTTTTTAAAATGAAAGCATTATATAGCATTTAATACAAGTATAATGTCTAAGGAACAAGGATTTAGGAGGAAAAATATATTGGTTCTTAACACCTATTACTCAAATTTTTATAAGAAGAAATCTTTTTTTAAAGGTTATTGTCAACTTGTATTTTTTACCACTAGATGGAGGTATAACTGTAAAACTGCTAAAATTTCTCCAAGCCGAAGTGCAAAACAGATCAAAAGTTATCAGAAATGTTTAGTTCTGGTTATTGCTGTCCAAGGGATTACTGAAAGCAACCTCCCCATCCCCCAGAGATAGATTTGGATAATCCCAATAAATAAGTATAATGTTTTTGAGGCAGTTGTTTAACTGGGTTTTCTTTATTTGGTTTTAGGATTTGTGTGGCAAATAAATCTTGTTTTAAGTTGAATTCATGGGTGTAGTGGTTAGAAACTAGAAATGGGCTAAAACCAAGAGACCATGACTTCTAGTCCCAGCCTTAGGCATGAAGCTAGTTGGGTGACTTTGAACCAATAACTTTTTCTCAATCCTTGGAAGAAGCAATAGCAAACCACTTCTGAAATCTTGCCTAAAAACCGCAGGGACTTGTCCAACAGTTACAGGAATCAATTGTCTTAAAGCCATCACTTGACTGACAAAGGATATCACTTTAACTTCAAAACTACAATCTCATATTTTCCATTGCAGTTCTGCATATTTCCAATACAGCTTCGGCAAATCATTAAGATTTATTTTGACAAACAGGTTTGAACTGTGAAAGCAAACAAATTCATTTTTACCAGAAAGGGCCATCTAATTCACCTTGATTAAGCTATTTCGGTGCTCTCAAAACACTTCGGGCAAAGGCTGTGGGAGATGGGCTCTCTCAGCCTTTTCACCCAGGATTAGTTGATGGGACTTTCTGCTAGGCAACTTCAAAATTACCTACAGCGTGCAATGAAGCTATTTAGCCTGGAAAATGATGCAACCATATGATGCTTATGCTCTAGGCAGTTCTGTAGCAAAATCCACAGCCAGCCTATCTGAGCCATCTTGTTATGTAAAGGTTTTCCAAACAGGTTGCTTTTGACAAACACAGCAGAGTTCTTTGCAGTATGCAATAAAATTGGCCAGCTTCAAAACAGTTCAGTCTGAGGATTTTCAGCTTATGAATACAAAAAGAAAATTGGGTAGAATCATGATAGACTGAGAGAACATGATTTTTGACCCCTGATCTCCCAAATCTAGAATAAACATCCTGACATGCTTCCAAAGAGCACCAAGGTGTTCTTTAGGGCTAAGTAGCTCTCCAAAGAAAAGGACTGAGATCCATCAACAGTAAAGATGTTAGAGTATGAAAGGTATAGGCCCCTTTATAAATTGTTCTCTATTCTAAATAAAACCAAGATAAAAATGTTGTTATGGGAGAGATAGTAGATATCATTGCTGGTTTACATAGAAAAGGAAGGATCTGAACAAGGATTGTTGCCCCTACTCAATGTTTGAAGGTTCTGTTCTGGGTATCAGTGCCTCTCACATAGAAAGACTGGTTTATCGATTACTACTTTGGTACTGTTGTTTTTATCATAAATGGAAGGCATTAGGTTTTTATTACATTTGCAGAATATTTTGCTTAGTAATCTCTCTCTCCCTCTCTCAAACACACACACACACACACACACACACAAACTCACACACACACATATATTCATATATTTTACTGGGACATTCTGTCTGTGCTACAAGCACATCTTTGAAGAGCCCTATGTTACACCTTTTTTCGATCATCCATTACTGTAAAAACAGTCTGGATCTGTTTGTTCTGGAAGAAAAAAAGGGGGGACAATGTGTTTATATTATCTTCAGCCACAGATTGCTTCATTTGCCAGGATAAAAAACTAAAACAATTAATTTTAGGGTGCTGTTGATGCATAAGTATTGAAACCAACACCAAGAATAATAAATGTCATTGCTTCTTTAACTAAAATTCTTAAGGAACCAGTCATTTTTCCTAAAGGATTACTAAGAAGAGAGACTCTTTGGAGGATCCATGCCAGAGGTGAGTGCTGCCGATTCATACCAATTCGGGCAAATCAGTAGTGGAAATTGGGTTTGGGTCGCCGAACTGGTAGGGGCAGCAGGCTGGCCACGCACACCCCTGAGCCGGTTCCCCAGTTGCTGCTGCTATTGCTGACTTGGTCTTTAATCATTTTTTCATGTTCTGCACATGCACAGAACAATTTGCACTGAACTGCACATGCGCACGTAGTGAACTGGCAGCAACGCCGGCAGCAACCCACCCCTGATCCATACTGTTTGGATTGGCAATTGGCAAGGAAGGGCACGTCAATAGGTTTCGGTTCCTGATTCATGGAAAATTATTCTGATAGTTTATCACGTTTATCCTTTAGTCCATTTTAAATAAACCTGATACCCTTTTCAAAAATTTAAATCATTTCTCTATGTACCACTCTAGTTAAAAAATCCCCCCCCCCAATACGTTATGCCAAGATTTATTTTACTAATTTTTCTCTTCAGCATTACAAAAGCATCTGTAGGTCACTCAAATGAAGAATGTGGAAAATTGAGAGGAAGCCTAAGCAGCACCATTAGTAGAGTTAGAAAAGGCAGCTATAGAAATGATGCAAGAGAGAAAAATCAAAACAGAGTACAACCACCTTTATGGTCAGAAACAAGGCTGCAAAGCGAAAGTTCCTGATACACACCTGCATGGGCCGCACCAGTCCATTTGTTGGTTGAGGCCAAAACGAGCTCTGCATTTCTTAGGAGAGGCAGGATCTGAACAAGGAGCATGCGTATTGAATGGGCAAGGCAGAGGCACAAACAGCAGCAAGAACAGCAGAAGGAAGAAAAGATGCAATGTTGGTTTAGCTGCTGAAGACAAAACTAAACAGGCCACCTAAACTCAATTCTTCACCATAAATGTCTACTAATATCATTTCTCCCCCTCCCCCCCCCCCAAAAAGTGAGTGTTAAACAAATAGACTTGATAGGGTCACAAATGCAATGATTAGGAAAATGAAATTGCAAATAGGTAGTGTAAAATACTAGGGTTTTATTCTTTATTTCATTTTGGTCACTTTTGTGTTTCAATCTATGCATTTTTAGAGAATATTTGAAAATTCCCTTTAGCTTTGATTAGATCTGAAATTCTGCCAAGCAAACAAGCAGGTCTTATTATTAAACAAACAGGTTGGAAAAAAGAGAGCAAGAAATCACTTAGAAATTAATGATGCTTAGCTATGGTCTAGATCAGAAGTAGGAGTGTAGCCCTCCAAATGTTGAACTATATAGCTCTTGGAGATCCAGCCCACCTAGCTATTGTGATCTGATGGGATACGAAATCACCAGCTAGCAATTCAGCTGTTTGAGTCTCACCAGTTTAAGGTTGACTCAGACTTCCATCCTTCCAAGGTCAGTAAAACGAGGACCAAGATTATTGGGGGCAATATGCTGACACTGTAGACCGCTTAGAGAAGGCTGTAAAGCACTGAAGCGTATACAAGTCTTAAGTGCTATTGCTATACACACAGCTTTCACATGAGTATATACTACAGCTTGACTGAGCTTTTTCTGTAGTCATTTTTCAGCGCGTGGACCCTTAGTCCCCCCCCCCCAAAGGGCTGCCAATAATTTCTATAGGAATCCATTGTTTTTATTATTGATAACAGATTCCAAACTCTTATATCAAACATGGAGACCTAGAAAATTATGTGACTGTTAGAACAAAGCTATATAAGACAATAGCCAATATTACAGTATGAATGGGAAACTTAAATTCCAAAAGCTTTGGTGGGGCCCTTTCCTCTTGCTGTTAAAAATTTGGAAATGATTTTTACTTTTACTCTTTTCTTTTTTAAAAAGGGCTCAAGAGTCATAAAGAGAAATCAGCTAATGTTCATTATCCAGAATGAATTTAAGATTTAAAATGTGCTTAATATAAATTAAATTTTAGAAACGTTTTGGAATTAATCTGATTTTCTTTTTCATTGGCATTTTTCCAAATGCCCTATCGAATGACAAAATGGGTTCATTTCATTTTAATATGTCAATACTAATTTTAAGGAAAAACTTAAATTAAAAAAGCATATATGAGAATACGTCTTGTATCCTTCTTAGAAACTCTTATTACTGTTACAGGCATCATGCCTGTTAACTATTTCTAATCCCCTAAACAAATGCCTTTGTGCTGATTGAAAGTTTCTATATACATTTTAAAAATAGCAACTAATTTTAATTGACTACCAAGGAAAAACATACACCATAAAATCTACTTTTCTACAATAGTAGTTATGAAAACAGAATCTGGCAAGTATTGCCAAGGCAGAATTTTACTTAATCCATTTTAAAATCTATTTTATTTACAAGTCTTTTATTTACATATTTTTTCCCTTTGAACCCACTCAGTTTCCTGAGGTGTTTTTTTTTTTAATGGAGACTTTTGGCCTCAAAAAGATTCCTTTTGTATATTTGGATAGTTGCTGCAAAAACTACCTTTTTGGATGTTGGATTGGAAATTAAATGTTTTGTAAATGTTTTAACTTAACACTTTGCTCATTTGTTATTGAAAAAACCTGAAACAGTCACAGATGTAAAGAGACTGTTAAAGCAAGAAGATGAGATTAAGTTGGAGCTTCAAACTAGGGTTAACATGAATTAGTTACTTTTGGTTTGTTGATATTGTCATCACAGAATATCATTCAAATATATAATTGTAGATAGTGGCAAAGCTAGAAAGATTAGTACAGACAGTTAAAGCATAGATAGTCCCAATAACACATCCTGGGGGGAAAAATTATTGTATGGCTAATTTCTTACTAATGTAAATGAAGTGATCAGTAACCAGATAATGTACTAGATTTTATACCAGGAGTTTTACCTGAATTGGAATCTTGCTGCTTTTCTCTTGTTCGTCTTTTCTTTTTTCCCTATGATTAAAAAAGGAAGAAGAGAAAATAAATCATAAATTGAACAAAACAAGATAGTTTTGTTTAGAAAGAGAATTTGGTGAAGAAGTATAGGAACTAATGCAACACATCTCCCCTTCTCCCAATGTTCCTGCTGTAGTTTCATCACCAAAGATATTGGTTTTATTTTCAAATTTCTTATTTGCTAAAGTAAGGTGTCCCCATTCATCAAACATTCAAATGCAGCATGTTGGCTTTTACTGACTATATTCCAAAGATGCATAATGAAAGCACTTCTTACTTTCAAATTATGATAAAATTTTCCCATGACTCCTGAGTCAGTGTAACAGTGAGGTAGTCAGCAAATAGATGATAGATATAGACATACATACATACATACACACATACATACAGATAGAGATGATGACAGATAGATAAATGATAGACAGATACGATAGATTGGGATGTCAAACTGGTGGCCCGCAGGCCGGATGTGTCATAAAATGTCACGCGATTGCAATGTAATACAGCGAATATGACCCCCGTGTGATAATGACAGATATAGATGAATAGATGATATAGATGATAGATAGATAGATAGATAGATAGATAGATAGATAGATAGATAGATAGATAGATAGATGATGGACAAACAGGCAGACGGACAGATATAAATGATAAATATGTGGATAGATAGGTAGATAGATGTAGTTATCCTTATGGCCCTGTGTAATATTTGATTCAAGTTTTCTACTCCACCAAAAGTCAAGCTATGTAATGAACAGACTACCATTGAGAAGTGGTGTTTTAACTAATTGTGACAAATCCAGATTTTTTAAAACTTCTATACAGTATCTTAAAGGAGAAGGATGTCTGATAGCAGCAGCTCCAATTGCAGTAAAAGAGATCATTGGGTTAAAAAGGAACATACCCATACCCATAATACAGAGAGATCTCTGCCATGCAGAGGAAAATAATGTGCTTAAAACCTCTCCCTCTACTGTGAGGTCTGGACAGTTCTTGTCTAATCTTTCTACCTTGGTGCCTTAGTTGTCCATCACAATTACAATTGAGAGCTCTATCATGCAGCAACAGATACCACAGCGTTACACTACAGGTAGTCCTCGACAATTGAACCCAACATTTCTGTTAAGTGAGTATTGCCTCATTTTACGACATTTCTTGCCACAGTTGCTAAGTGAATCATTGCAGTTGGTAAATTAGTAACGCGATTGTTATGTGAATCTGGCTTCCCCGTAGACTTTGCTTGTCAGAACATGGGAAAAGGTGATGACATGATCTTGGGATACAGCAATGTTCATAAGTATGAACCAGTTGCCAAGCTTCTGAATGATGATCACATGATCATGGGGATGCTGCGAAGGTTGTAACATTGAGATATGGCCATAAGCCACATTTTTCAGTGCCATTGTAACTTTGAACTAAACAAACTGTTGTAAATTGAGGACTACCTATAGTCCATGCCTCTTGATGACACACAGCATTCTCCTTATTGGCAGCTCATCGTTGCTATTAAAGCCATTGTATGTTAAGATCATAGCTGACGTTTCGATGAGATCATTTTGACCTTGACGCTTTCATGATTTTTGAGGGATTAACGGACATCTGTTCACTAATCTGCTAAAGTCTAATGCATAAACTGGCATATTGAACCTGCTTATTGTAGGCCATACTCATGGGATATCAGACATTTGAGATGGTTCATGGTTGTCACAAGAATCCTGCTACAAAGTGACAGTTTCCAAAGTGATATTGCTGCCACAATGGCCTGTTTTGGATAGAGGAAGATGCACAACTTTCGATTGCACAACTCCCACCAGAGGTACTCTGGAACTGAACAATTTTCTTCCAGGAGAGATGGAGAAAAGCAGCTGGTATTGCATGCAGATGATGATCGTGCCTGGATAACTAAAGGATTGCCTTTGCAGGCATGCTGAGGCACTGCTGATCTGCATCATGTACACAATTGAAACAAAATACTTTTATCTGCTGAAAAAGCCTTTTAAAAAATCCAGGAGCAAAATGGGGGAGCTAGTGGGATGGAAAGAAATTTGTTTCAGTTTATTGTAGAGCAGAACAAAATAAAATAGTATAATTCAAAATTTAAACATTCAACTTCAGAATCAAAAACTATTTAAAATCAGCTTACAAATGAAGACATCTTCCCTATAGCTAGGGCCTGTTTGTATTTTCATATGTATCATGCTAACATACTAATGTTTTAATTACATTTACCTCCATTCTCTCAAGTATAAAATCTATAACCACTAGCAGCTTAAAAGACATGCAACACTTGTAGGTTTGGATATTTTGCTAAGAACAAGCTCCCACTCAGTATAACTTACTCTGGAGTAAATATGTTTTGCCTTTGTTTAACTGCCAGAGATGCAACTGCAATTTTGGACAAAACAAAGACTGTTCCATTTTAAGTTCAAACAACATTTAAATATGTTTGTCATTAACTAGGCACAAAAAACCCACTTCCCTGATGAAAGCAGGCAAAATCAAACCAGATTGTGTTTTCCCCACACTTCTGCCCATACAGTACTGATTTTGCTTGCATCAGAAGGCCAAGTTACTGCAAAACTCCCAAACCCCACAATTAAAACAAAGTTGGTGGTTGTTGCTAACTGGAAAACTCTATGCTTATATTGTGACACAAAACTACATTTTAGCTGTACAATGGTAATACATTCAAAATATAGACAGGCGATCTTAATGCAAACCAACGGCCTTGATTTGGAAAGGTCTTTGTGCTTCAAATCACAAGGCAAGTCACGGCCTAAAAATGGGGCTTTCTTTCCAACATTGACAAATTTATAACTTCATGGAAAGAAGGTGGAAGTATTCATGGGTGCTATATTTAAAAAGTGTATGGTGATGGGATGTGTATGGGTGTTTCCTTTTAGAGACCTGAATCAAACATTCTGGCACATGAAGATGGCAACTATTATCCCACAGGGAGTTTTGATGTGCTCCCCAAGTGCCTCGCAGATTGCATTTCACTCAAATAAAATACTTCATTAAAATTCAGCTGCTACTTCTCTACCAGCCAGGAATTGAGAAAAATATTTCCCATCAATGCATTTTACAAGCATTTCCCCTCTTTTTCCCTGCATTGCAAATTTTCACCATTGGAGATTCGTACCCTCACTACCGTCCAGGCCTTCCGCACAGCCCTCAAGAACTGGCTAACCCGTCAGGCCTGGGGATAATCTTATTTCGCCCCGCCCGAATGTTGAGTGAATGTTGAGTTTTATTGTTTAATTTACTTTGTGCACATTTCTTTTTTTGTATTGTCCTACACTCCCCTTCCTTTTTTGATTGTAAGCCGCCCTGAGTCCCCTCAGGGAAAAGGGCGGCCTATAAATAAATAATTCCAATTCCAATTCCAATTCCAAATTCTACCTAGTAATGTGGATGAGGAGATAGTCAATCCAGGATGATAGCAAGGAATGCCAAGAGCAGGGAATGCATTAAGGAGGGAAGAAGCCATCTTCCCAAAATCTGAATCTTGCAAATTATACCATTCAAGCCAAAGTTTTTCAGTGGAAAACCAATAGCAGACCAGTTTAAAAAGCATGGAGCTTTGAAGCGTAGTTTTGGACTCATAAAAATTTGAAGGTTTCGCATGACAGGAATAGTTAAAATAAGGCTGTCTCATTTCTTTTCATCACTTTTTTCCTAATTAAAATTCTACTCCTACCAGTAGGTAGCCAAAGGAAAAATCCAAAATGAGACTTTAAGAACATTACTTCCACTAGAGGGCATCACCTGTTAGTGAGATTATAAGAAATACTTTCCTAAAGGAAAAGCACAGTATTAAAATTTATCATATATTTTTTTTAACTTTCCTACGGTTCTGTTTATAGGCTTTGGATTATGAAAATGATAACGGTGGTGCTGATGTTTCGGATTTAATGTTATGGCTTTCTACCTGCTGGATGAGGAAGAAAGCTATAGAAATTGACAATTACATGTATGAAAGGTGGGACAGGAAGAGAAGAAATTTTGTAAAAAGAAAATATTAAAATGCACCAACTACCACCATTGGTCATTAATATGTTAATGCTAATGTTGTTTTGGATTATCAACTTGGTTGCTTGTATATATTTCTGGGGTGCCTTGGAGTCAGTGCTGACTCTTAGCAACTGCCTAGACAAGTCCCTGCAGTTTTCTTAGCAAGATTTCTTGGAAATGGTTTGCCATTGTCTGGTTCCTATGGCTGAGAGTCTGGCCAAGATAGCTTTTTGTCTAAGGCAGGACTAAAACTCACAGCCTCCTGGTTTCTAGGCTTAACGACAATATTAATGATACACACTGATAACTCCCAAATGCTGGGGACTGCAGTTGGGTATTATCTGTGTTTATCATTCAGATTGGTGTAGCCAATACACAGGCTACTTTTCCTGGTTGTGGGCTTCTTTTAAGCATCCATCCTGTTGCTCTAGAACAGTGATCACCAACTGGTGGTTTACAAGAAGATTTTGGTGGTCTGCAGAAAAATCTTTGCATTTTTTAATATTGCACTAAATCAGGGATCCTCAAACTACGGCCCCTGGGTCGGATATGGCCCACCGAAGCAATTACTCCCGCTCGCTGACAGGATGGGGTCGTTCAGGCACTTAGCCTGGCTGCCTGTTTAGTAGCTCTAACCCTACCATCTTTCCCTCCCTGGGAGTCTAGGCGCTTCAGTAAGCAGTGCACAAAACTTCGGCCAGGCTCCTCAAAAAGCAGTTTGCAGGGGACAGATCTAGTGGCCGGGCTGGCTACAAGACAAACATTCATTCTTGGCCATATTTGAGATTCCTAGCTGCAATGGACATCAAACCTAGGGTTGACTCCAACCCGTCTCTTCACCAAGCTAAGTACCTGAAGGACCCCATCCTGTCACTAATTCATATTAGTGGTCCACGGGATTTAAAATTATGAATTTAGTGGTACCTGAGGTCTGAAAGGTTGGTGACCCCTGCTCTAGAAAACAGCATGCTGGACTAAATGACTCTTGACCTGTCCAAGAACGGAAGTTCTGATGGTATTAAAGATGCAACCGTACCTCGAAAACTATCATTTCCTCTTCAGTGAACAATCTATTGCTTACTTGCTGCATTCTGTTTATATTTACATATGTATGTACAAGAAGGTATTTGCCACTTAGAAAACTGAATGTTGAAATTTTGTTTTCTTATTTCTGGGCCTTCACTTCCAGCTTCAATCATGTCCAATGCAATGTAAAACTAATATGAAAAGTCTGGCTACAGGTACATTGTTTCTGCTGCCTGTGGTCCAACTTATAAACCTAAACATTTTCCCTAAATTACCCTCTCAAGACGTACAATGAGGGAGATGATTTACAGCAATATATTTTTGGGCCCGGGGGATTCAAAATGTCCGCCTTCTGTTTATATCCTCTCAGAACAATATAGGAAAGGGTGTAAATGCAGAGGTAGAGATGTGCTGTGATTCCAGAGTTTTGATTAAACATCAAAACCCTGATATATTCATCTCACAAAACAACAAAAGTGTTGGCATGGAGTGTCAACCCACTTCCACTGACACAAAAGTTAGCCACTTGAAAAGTCACGTGGCACATTGATTGTTCCCTCCTAATGAAGAAATTCCACAGCCAATGAGCAATTCTATGGCCATGGAAAAGCTCAGGGCTCCTGGAATTCTGCAGCCAACGCTGGGTTAGGTGGATGCATGAGTGGCAGATGGTTTCAGACTCTCACTGCCATAATGCAGAATGACATTTGCTGCAGAATTCGCTTACCCTTGCCGCAGAAGCTGGCCAGGAAGTGCTGCTGAATTCCAGGGGCCCTGAATTAAACTGTATGTGATCACGGGATGGAGAGCCTGAAGAAGACTGAAGAGCAAGGGGTAAAGGGTTAAAATAGCAGCTATGGAGAGCAGAGGAAAAAAAATAAGCATATGAACACATCAGGAAGTATGCAGGACACCATTACCACATTGTAGGCAAAGACTGAATTCACTATCACTGTTGTTTACTAAAACAAATCATTTGCCTTCTCCTGGAAATAAATCTTCAAACCATAAGAACTTTGAGTAATATAGTAACAAGTGAACTTTATAGAAGCAAGGCTCTTACTTGTTGTCACTGGCATTTATTTTATGCAGCATATTTGAATTTGAATTTGAATTTGAAAGTTTATTTATACGCCGCCCTTTTCCCTGGGGGGACTCAGGGCGGCTTACAACTCATGGGGAAGGGGATACAAACAATGACACATAAGAACAATACATAATTAAAAAGAACACAACATTCATACCATTCGGGTGGGGGTGGATTAAATCTTATCCCCAGGCCTGATGGGATAGCCAGATTTTAAGGGCTGTGCGGAAGGTCTGGAGGGTGGTGAGGGTACGAATCTCCACGGGGAGATCGTTCCAAAGGGTCGGAGCTACTACCGAGAAGGCTCTCCTCCATGTAGTTGCCAGTCGACACTGACTGGCAGATGGAATTCGGAGGAGGCCTAATCTGTGTCATCTAATTGGTCGCGAGGAGGTAATTGGCAAGTGCTGGACACTTGGTTAAAGAATAGTGGGTAGAATTATATATTGTGAAGATTTTGTTTGCTCTCTAATCTGAACCTTTTATTTAATCCAGTTTTACACTGGGCATGGAGCGAAAAGTAAACTAGCCCCAGAAAATTTTTTCAAACACTCCCCCCCCCCCAATTTAACTTTGGACTTAAGATGAAAAATTACATCTTTGCCAGGTCAGTGGATGAACTGTACTCCTCCCCCCCCACTACATATATTTATTAATGAATACCCTTAAGTAGCATCAGATATTTATTTAGAAATCAGTTTTACTGAATCTGTGCTGAGGTTTGGTACCATATGGATGGGCACAGACCTGAGGTCTAAAATTATGTTCAGTAAATGAAAACATAAAACAATTACTATGAGATGCTAATTTCTGTTTTTAAAAAAAATCATGATACAGGGTACTTTTTATTTTTCCCTCTCCCCAGTGCAGAAAATATTGAAGCCATGTCCTCTACTACAAAAAGCTATAAGAGAAGGGTCCTTTCTTGTGTGGTGATGGTGCTGCTTCTTGTTACAGAAATTCAGATAAATAATATATCTATTGCATTGTATCTTCCCCCCTCCCCCAAATTATCTATTGCCCAATGCTTCTACTGTCCACCACTTTTCAAAATAATAAAATTAACCTGTAAAATGTATTTATTACAATAATGCCTTTCCATTAGTTATTCCTTTCCTTCTTCCCACAAAAAAAAAAACCTGATTAATTTGGGGTAATTTAACAATGCTCTGGTGTTCATTTGTTTTTAATGATAGTAATCAGTCAATCTTAAAAATCCACAGAAACATTTTTAATGAAAGATGGGAGATTGTAAAAGATTAGTAAACTAGTTTGCCTGGGGAGTCTTCTGGGAGACGCGAACCAATTTACCTCTAAGCCAATTGTACTTAAGTAATATGAGAGGCCTAAGGAACAAAAACAAGAAATAAAAGACTTTCTACTTGAAGTGATTTATGAAGATAACCTGAAGATCAACAAACAAAAAATTGCAATTGTGACCTGCAATGTTTGTGGTATTTGTCTTCCTTTCTGAAAACAAGCTGGAATACATTCGCAGCAAATGCACATGTATAGCAAGCCTATACATTTGAGAAAAAGCCATGGAATTAGAGTTCAAATTGCTATCATTTAAGAAAGGAAGCTCCAAAGTAAAAAAAAGAGAGAGAGAGATGGAGAGGGAGAAAGTAGATAGATGTAAAGACAGTATCAAATGCACTGGATGAAAGTAAAAACCAAGAGGAAGAAATGAAGATATAGTCTCCGCTAGAAATCAGAAACAACACTCCGTTCCTTCAAATTCAAACTATGGATGTTTAGAAGGATGAAAATGAACGTGACTTGACTCCCTAAATGATAAATAGGAAGAAACTGCATCCGCAATAAGAAGACAAAGTGTAGTAGTAGTTGGTTTTTTTAGGACTCCAACAATTGAAACAAACATGTTGACTGAATCTATCAACTAATGAAGTTTGCTGTTTGCCAGGAAAAAGGTTCAAGGGTATGACAGAAGATTTTCTAAGTTACCACTTTTAATAACAATTATCCCTTCTTGTTGATAGATATGAGAAAAAATGATGTTGTAAAAAAGAACTATAACTCTATCATAACATTTCTGATGAAAGGGTGAAAGACATGCATGATCCTATGTTAGCTGGTCATGTTAATAAGCACTGTTACATTAAGAATATGTCTGGTATGGTCAGTCCACACATTGTTCTGAATCCATACTATGGAGACAGAAGTCTTTGTGCCTGAGCTATGGTGGTGCAGTGCTTAGACTGCAGTGTTGCAGGCTAATTCACTGCTCACTGTTCGATTCTTACCGGTTCCAGGTTGACTCAGCCTTCAATCCTTCTGAGGTCGGTAAAATGAGGACCTAGATTGTTGGGGGCAATATCTGTACACTGCTTAGAGTGGGCTGTAAAGCACTATGAAAGGGTATATAAAGGCTAAATGCTATGGCTATGTTAATCTTCCAAAGTGGGTGCCTTCTCAAAGAGATAGATTTGGCTGTTGGTTGGAATTTGGCAAATCAGTCTAATTTTGGAAGTTTTGGTCCAAGCTGGTTTCATCCAGAACACCAGATTAAATAAAATTGAGTTAAAGTGTTTTAGATCATAGAGAAAGACAAATCAACTTCTCACTTGGTAGAATGTGCTAGTAAATAGAGATGTATTAATTTAATTTAACAGTTAATTTAACATTATTGGCCTTTCCAAAGGTTTTGAAAATGAAGAGTGGGCATGAGAGATTCTGAGTGTGAGTAAAACACCATGCACACAAGTATGCATTATTTTGTTTTTTAAACTGCAAACTTCCTGCTACCATGTTTCCCCGAAAACAAGACAGGGTCTTATTTTCTTTTGCCCTCCCGAAATAAGCACTTGGTCTTATTTTCGGGGAGGTCTTATTATTTTTGAGGTGCAGGAGGCGGTGAGCGTGGCCACCCCATGGCTGCTGCTGTGTGGCAATATTTTTGGGGAGGGCTTATTTTCAGGGTAGGGTTTATTTTAGCCCATGTGCTCAAAAGCCCGATTGGGCTTATTATCCAGGGAGGTCTTATTTTGGGGGAAACAGGATAGTTGTTTGGTCCCAAACCTGAAGCATCTGTTTTAATTTGTTTTTAAAAAGTCAGGTAAGGACATAATTTAACAGTCCTTCCCCATATACTACTTACTTATGCTATTTCAAGTTCCTGTAGCAGTTTTAAAAAACAACAATATCTTGCAAATACATAATCGCCTAAATGTTAAATTTTCATGAGTGAAGACATTTTTGCAGGTTCCCGAATTAGCCTTCCAGTTATATGTGAGCAAGCAGAAATCAGCCCCTGTATAAAATTTATTGTCCATCTCAAGATAGTACTTTGATTTTATATATGCGAGGGATGTTAAACCAACTCATTGGTAAAGCCAATCGGTTTTGCTGCTCTTTGCTTCTGAGCATCATCAGCCAGTAAAAAGCCACCTACCAGCCACAGGCCTGTTATGGTTGATTGATAGCATTTAAGAGACAAGATCACCATTCATTCCAATCAGAGAATAAACATTCTGGATTCATCCCACCCTAATAATTTGGGCATGACATTAGGCACTTCTTCAAGATTTAAAATGGACATTTGCCTGCCTACACTTGCATACTTTTCCTGTGATTGCATTCACAATTTCTGTCATACCAATGCCCAATGATTGCCTTTTGCTCTGAAGAAAAAATGGATTCTTTAAGCAAAAAAGTAAACAGAAAAGTGAGGGAAAATTTTAAGAAAAGATCACAAATGAACTGGAGGTAAAACATGCATAATCATTCTTTTACATTTAGCCATAAAATCTAAGACTAAAGTTATGGAATTTATCTTCTGGGCTTTCCATTTTCCTTCTGAGAGCTTTAGTGGGGTTGTTGGTGCTGATTCATTCAGACAAAGGGATTCTTTGCAGAAGGAATAGAGATGTAGGTAAATAAAAGTAGACAGACACCCCTAAACTTAAACTTACCACCAATTGCTTGTCACCAATTAACTACATCTATGCAGTCTTCTAAGTCTTCTAAGCCAAAGGTCTGGGGACTGGCTGGGCAATTCTGAGCGTTGAAGTCTACAGGTCTCAAAGTTGCCAAGGTTGGAGACCCATATTCTAAGCAGTGTTATGGAAATGTGCCCCTCTTGTTAGTCCCCCCCCCTCCAACTCACAGCCTAGTCAACAATTCTGGAATTCTTTATTGGAACTTTTTCAAATACTATCCAGAGCTGACCATACTTAACTTCTGAGATCAAAGTCACATGTTGCGACCTGCTGAGGTAAGCATCAGGGAAGGCTCCATCAAATTTAAAGAAGCCTGGTGTAGCTTATCTATTTCTGAATATTATTTTTATCATTTTTTCTTTATTACATCTCAAGATGAGGTCAAGTGCAGCTATATCCAGATATGAATCTCCTTTCTGTTGTCTCTTTTCCATTTTTTTTGCTTAATGAACTGCTATGAAGTATGTAATGTAGTGCATTCCCGTTGTGCATTATACTGCAAAGAAACCCATCCATTTTGCACTATTCACAAGATGTGTCCAGATTTCTGAGGAATATCATCCTCAAATGCAATGTAAATTATTAACCTAGCTCTAGATCTTCTATAGATCTGCCTAAAGAAAAGTACAGTATTCTCTCATAACAAGTACCCTGTTTAGCAATTGTTTGACAGTGGTCACACTGGTCCTTGAAGTTATGACCATCACAGTGTCCCCGGGGTCATATGATCACCATTTGTACACTTTACAGCCAGCTTCTGACAAGTAGAGTCAATGGCAGTAAAATCACAAATCGTGTTTATGTACTATCTTGCTTAATGATCAAAAGTGATTCACTTAACAACAATGGCAAAAGTGAGGTCATAGATCTGTGATTTCTTGCTTAATGACTGCATTGCTTAATGATGGAGTTCCTATTTCAATCGTGAGAGTCCTTAAGCAAGAACTATCTGCATGAAAGTCTGTAGCAACTTCTCTGAACTAAGAACAATTTAGATCTAGCAATATTAAACTGCCTGAATGCAGTTACAATATTCACACACAAGAATAATAAGGTAAAGCATGTGTTGAGAGAGAGAGAGATCCAACATGTTTATTTATACCAATAATTATACACGAAACATCAATTTCTGTGAGATTATTATTTACTTTGAGAATACTACCAAAGCCTTTCTCCTTTTCCCCATTGTAATAAAGAGATGTTAAAAAAATTAAATCCTTAAATAATTTCAAGGCAATATATTATATTTTGTAGAGATCCACCTTAAAGCAATTGTTTATTTTCCTCCCACGAGAATTAAGTATCTTAGTCAGGCATCACACCTAAATACTTGCTTAACTCCAAAAATGGATCTAGTCTTTATTGTCACTTACATAGTTTGAATATTCTTGGGGCAATCTTGTCAGGAGAAATTTAGCATTTTCATGTTCAATCCCATTTAAGTGAAGGAGCACTGAATAGTATCTTCTTCACTATCCTCCAAATAGTCTTCCAATGCCCTTCTTCTCTTTTTCAACTGTCTGGTGTCCTTGCAACATTCCATGGCTGTCTACTTGCTAAGGAGCATAGATGGGAACGGAATGTTGCAAGGACATAGGCAGTTGAAAAAGAGGAAAAGGGCATTGGAAGAATATTGGAAAGACAGTGAAGCAGAGGCACTGAAGCTTGTATACCATGAAGGTTTACTAAATACCAAAGATTCCAAACTGTCCTACAAGAAAAATAAAATGAAAAATAGAAAAGAGATATAGCAAGGCAAAGTATTACATTGCCAGGACACAAAAAAGTAACAGGCAAAGGAGATAACATGACCAGATAAATGGCTAAGAGCAGAAAAGTTGACAAAAGAGACAGAGGGTCTAATTCTGGTTGTACAAGGCCACACTTTACGAACAAAAGCAAGAAGACAGCAATAGAGCACAAATGCTATCTCTGCAAAGAAGCTGAAGAAACAGTAGACCAATTAATTGGCTGCTTCAAGAAGATAGCAAAGACTGACGACAAACAATGGGAGGACAAAGTAGCAACAATGGTGCTGGATATTGGAATATGCAAGAAATATCACTTGCCTGCAGAAGGGACTGAAAGAACTGAAGGGACAACAAAACAGGCAAATTAATAGCAAATGAAGAAGCAAAAGTCCTCTGGAACTTCATAATTTAAACAGACAAGCATTTGTCACACAGCACTCCAGACTAAACAATTAATAGGAAAGACTAAAAAATCTGGATAGTAAACATTGCAATACCTGGAAGCAGAGAATAGAAGAGAAAGAACTGGAGAGAAATCACAAATTACAAAGACCTGCAAAAGGAAGTCAAAAGGCTGTGGCAAAAGAAAGACCAAGATAGTACCAATAGTAATAGGCACCTCGGCCTATCATTTAAAGGTTGGATATTTACAGATTACAGATTAACAGAGTTGGAAGGGACCTTGTAGGTCATCTAGTCCAATTCCCCCCCCCCCCCACCCAAGCAGGAGACCCCTACACCATTTCTGACAAATGGCAGTCCAATCTCTTCTTGAAGCCTCCAGTGATGAAGCTCCCATAACTTCTGAAGGCAGGCTGTTCCATTGGTTGATTGTTCTCACTGTTCTCACTGTCACAGTCAGATTCATTTCCTGAATACTCAAAATGTCACATGGTGAATTTAGAGTATTTGGAAAAATAACCTGTTTTGAGATTAGAACACTTCATAGCAGAATGGTTGTGGTCCTCTACTCATAAAGCATCAAGCTCAACAACAAAAAAGAGAGAAAAGATGGAGAATGAAAAAAGGCAGCAGAAGTCAAAGGTGGGATCTTGTGGGAACCATGAATTATGAACAGAGGTATAAAATTATGGGCAGAGGCATAAAAAATAAAGTAAGTGGAAGTCAATGCAAAGGATAGTAACATAGTTCTTACAGAGAAGAAGCTACAAGGTGGCAAATAGTGAAGATAAATGAGTAGCCAAAATCTGAAGATTTAAAAAAAAGATTTATTAAGAACAAAATCCAGGAAAAGGAATATATACTATAAACCAGTGGTGGGTTATAACCGGTATGCTCTGGTATGGGTACCGTTCTGGTATGGTGCTCTGGGGGGCCCACCCGCCCGCCTGCACTCCTTACTGGTATTTGAGCTCTTTGGGGCTTCCGCACACACGCATGGAACGTACGGCGCCTGCGCGACACTCCACTGAGCAGCTGGAATGTCGCAGAGGCACAGCGGGACGCTGCAGGCGGTAAGTATGCATACACGCGCTGCACACGTTCATGTGGTAGACACCCAGCCCCATTGCATAGTACTGGTTTCACCGGGATCCAGAACCCACCACTGCTAAAAAACAAATAACATATAGAAAACAAAACCATATTGGTGAGAAAAGTAAGTAATATGAGTAAAAAAAGAGAGGATAGAGATAGAATGAAACAAGTAAAAGCTAAAGGGAAGGCAAGAATAAAGGAGAATAAAGAGAAAGAAAATATCACAAATGTTTAAGTCAACATTCAATAGTTGGAAATAGCAACTTGTGTACATGTAAGAAAGAGAAGCATCTTTATGTTTTATTTATTCTGTCTGTGGATAGAATGGAGAATATAAAAATGAAAGAAAATGAAGGATATGTAGAGATGAAGCAATAGCTCTGCCTTAGATAATCTGAGGTACCCAGTCAGAAATAATTACAATCAATGTCAAAAGGCTGTATAAAAAAGGGGAAATAATGCTAAGGTATGCAAAAGGTATGCAAAGAAAAAAAAATGCTTACAGGTCTGCTGTTTTGAAGAGAAAACAAATATTGAAAGTTGAAATAATCAGTTTAAGAGAATAGGCCCCAAATATACCACTCTGGGAAAGTGAGGGGGAGGGAAGAGGAAGATAAGGCTCAGCAGGCTGTCACATACATTGGCAAAATAAATAGCAAACCAAAATAGGAAAGAAAATGAAGTGCGCAAAATAGAAACCTATGAAAAACCACAGATTTATAAAACCCTCAACTGTGAATACTTTGACATATTTTAGAATACTCCTTTTTAAATATGTCGATCTGTGACCCAATCAGAGGAATTCTGGATGAACACAATCATCCACTTTCATTGGAAATAGAAATAATGGCATTAAATACATTGAACCTCTTTTGGGGTTGCATTGAAATCAACATTATAAGATCCTGCTGAAACCAGTACCTGAAGGGCAGTTACAGCAAACCTGGGTGGGGAATTCTGGGAGTTGAAGTCCTCCAGGCTTAAAGTTGCCAAGGTTGGAGACCCCTGGTGTAATCTACTCTCAATAGTCTGGTTTATAATAACCTATTGAATTCACATCCTAAACTCAATGGAAGAACCTTTCCTCGTGCTCTCAGTGTAATTCTTGAGCACAATTTGCTGTCAATTCTTTTCTTTTTTCTTTTTCCTAATCCTCCTCCACCCCCTGCAAAGGAGATTCATCTGAAACCAGGAGCTTGTGTATGTGTGAGTTATGACTTGCAATATATTGTGAGAAAGTGAGGCAGGGCAACAGGAAAAGAGAATCCTATTGAACTTTAAAAAGTTGGTTGCAATGTTAAGCTCAGGACGTTTTCAGGGTAAAATACAAAATAAAATATTCTTGCCATCAATATTGCTTGGCCGCCTTCTGCCACTTCTACCAGTTCCATGTACATGACTCAGATAATCCAGTTAAAGCTTTTGAAACCAATCTTCAACATAGTCGCCCACTGAGTTGGCATCACTCACAAACTACTAAGACAGATAACTGAAAGCCGTTAGCGGCAAAGCCCGGAGTTACTTAAAAAGCAAAAATGGGTAGTGTCCTACACAAACTCTGCCACCACAACAGATCCCAGATACTCACATAGTTATCTCTTGCAGACCAGCCAGGATAGAGCTGCATGTGAAGCTGCCTTTCCTTGCGGGCCAGTTCATAATACTTGGCTTGCTCCTCTCGTGACAACGCGTGCCACTGAAAAGGAACCATAGAAAACAATGAGCACCCAAAAAATTTACAGTGCTCTCACACCCTGATCAGAAAAGAGTACTGTTGCCTTCCAGGTGTTGGTAGGTAGGTGTTGGTAGCTCCCATCAGCAGCAACCAGCCACATTCCTAAGCAAGGTCTAAGATATATCTAGAAATCTTAATTCTCTTAACATCTAATTTATTGCATAGATGTAAGGTGGGTGGGTGGAAGATCAACATATTCACAAAGATTCAGCCCTTAACTTTACACATGGTATTTGGAAACACTCTGTTGCACACATCTGATCTTGATAAACACATAAAAGAAGAATCTTCCACATAACAGAGGAAAACGTGGGAATTTGTGACTTTGCAGATGCTGCTGAACGACAACTTCTAGACATTCGTTTATTAATTATATCAATTTTATATAGCCACCGTCTCACAGCTGTGAATCTAAAGAATGGCCAGTAGGAAGGATTCTGGGAATTGCATTTTAGCAAAAACAATACAGTCCCAACTCTTGTGATAAGGCAATGCTCCATTTCCCCCTTTCCACCTACGAGTTTTCTGTACTAGAACATGAAAAAAAGATGCAGAAATAGCAATTTTCTTTTAGAATTTCTTCATTTCTCAAATCCCCAAATCACTAATTACTAATATAGTCACTGTTATTCATTTGCATATGCTTGTACTTATCAGTTTTTATGGAAATGGAACTTCTCTGTGCAGAAAGCAACGACAAAAGTAAGAATTCAGCTTCTTATTCTATAAGTAAATGGAATCCCTGCACATTGTTTAACCCCACCCCACCCCAAATTTAGGAATAGAAATTTTTGATTGAATTCTCAACACTTTTTTAATGCAATTAACACATAATATCCACGTTAAGTTTTTACTATTTGGAATCAAGATCAGAATTTGGGATACAATTGAAAGTTACATACCTAAGAAGTGTATGCCCTGATGAGAAAAAATAAATTATATGATTGGCCAGAAAAGGAAATAACAGAGGTCTTTGAAATCCAAAATGAAAAAAGCTTGCTCAGTTATAATAAATTAGTTGAGCAGCCTTTGGTAGGTCATTTCTCATGTTACTTCCCCTGTCCAAAATGACAATAGTTGGCACCTGCCTTACAGCGTTGTGTGGATCCATACTTTGTGGCGGGAAAAATATTTTAGATGTAGAAAGTGATCTACAAATAATCAATTTGAGTTTCCTGACATCTTTTAAAAGTCCCAGATAATGAAAACTGCTTCATAATCTGCTGATGCAGGGACTTGTATACAATCTTTTTAAAAAAAATTGGAAAAAGGAAGAAAAAAAATGTTGTGTTTTCTTAAGCTATCCATTCTGCAGCAGTGCATAAGTTTTGTTATAAATTTTGTTACACTTTCAAAGCCCATCCAGATGTATTGAAACAGATGCAAGGGCCATTCAAGTTTAAATATGGAGAAGGTGTAGCAAAACCAAACCATGGAGATGTCCGCTCTGGAAAAGTGTGTTGGTGTACTGCAAACTGCACATCAACCAGGCCACTATAAAAGGTAAAGGTCCCCTTGCACATATGTGCTAGTTGTTCCCGACTCTAGGGGGTGGTGCTCATCTCCGTTTCAAAGCCGAAGAGACAGCACTATCCAAAGACGTCTCTGTGGTCATGTGGCTGGCATGACTAAACGCTGAAGGCACACAGAACGCTGTTACCTTCCCACCAAAGGTGGTTTCTATTTTTCTACTTGTATTTTTTATGTGCTTTCGAACTGCTAGGTTGGCAGAAGCTGGGACAAATAACAGGAGTTCACTCCGTTACATGGTGCTAGGGATTCGAACCACCGAACTGCCAACCCTTCTGATCGACAAACTCAGCGTCTTAGCCACTATACAACTAGACTATTCACCTATACAGGAGAATAATTTTCAAAGCCTTTCTCCAGACTCTTTCCCAGGTCCATTGGAGCAATATCTTAGCTGAAAATAAGGTAAACCAAACAACTCATTCATCACGAATCTTTCCTAATGCCTATATATCTTACCCGTCTTCCTAAAATTTGGTTGATCGCGGCACTTTCCTTCAAGGTGCATTCAGCAATGACCTTTGCCCGCATTTCTTTCATGTACAACATAAAAGCATTCAAAGGCTTCTTGATAGTAGGCTTCTTAGCTTCCTTTTCTCTCTTTGGTTCTGATTGTGATTTCCTTATATGAAAGAGAAAAGAAACAATTGATAATGCAGGGTCTTACCTCAGTACTGCAGCCTCTTAGAAAATGATAAAAAACAAGGATTGACAGTGAAGGAATAAAAACGGATGAGCCAAAGATTAAACATTAAAAGAGCAAAATATTTTTTTCTAATGGTAGTCAACGTTATCACTGGAGATATAATTTTGGTCCTTATGGTCCAAAATATCCTACAAAACATCCTATGAATCCAGTTCATTTGCTCTGTTAATCTGATATATAAAATATATGTGAAGTGAGGTCGACAGAAGTCCAAAAGCACTGCATTTCTATCATGTCTGCCCCTCTTCTATGACAGCCTTCCAGAGACTTTTACAGACTGAACTTCTGAAGGACCTTTATGGGTGGATATTAATTATTATTACTTGGATAGTAATTATTATTAATTATATATAGTTCTTGAGCTACAGTGGTAATTGGGACCATAATTTCCATTGATAAATGATGTGGTCATAAAGCATGATGTGACAGTTAATGACAGCAATCCTGGCCATTGCCATTATTACCAATTTAGCCAAGCCACTCCCAGCATCGTCCCACCCAGTCCCTTAAGTTTGGAACTGCCTTCTCTTCAACTCCCCCATCCTCTTATCACCACCACCAGCACCCTCTCTGCCCTTATGGCCACTTTGCATTCTGCCACCTCTGTCTGTCCTGCTGTACTGTACTCACTGGCTCAGCTGACTTTTGCCATCTTCCTCCCACTGTTATCTAGTTGCGCCCAGCCTGGTTCGAAGGTCTTCTTCCTGAGGTCACTTGTGCCACTCTCTGAATAACATGCACGATTCCCAGGCTGCTGTGACCATCTAAAATCCATGAGAAGGCCATGCCTGCTGTTCTGCAAATCATTTGCATCATTCTTGTGATGCTTCACAAAGCCTTTGAAAAGCCTCTGAGGCATCCTGAAGCATCATAAGAACAGTATGCACTTTTTGAAGGATAGTGTGAATAGCCTTGGAAGAAGGCCTAGCAGGGTCAAATGCTGCCTCGCCTAGGGCAGGTTGGACACACCTTTTTAGCAGGAGAAAGATGGTGATGGTCAGTTGGGTGTGGCAGGACCTATGGAATGTGTGGTGGCAGCTTTGAGCTGCGCCACTGGTTGTGGGCTTGAACTGAAGTAGTGGCTGGGAGGGAGGGGCAGCTGACTGAAATTGCTGAAGGCCTCAGGCTTCTACTTCAGCCCCCGTGTTGCCACTGCTACCAAGGAGTGCTGTTGTGCAGGGCAACCAAAAGGGCAGAAAGGGAGGAAAGGAAAAAAAGAAAGTGGGGGGAAGTGCCCCTGTAGTCATAAATGTGGCCAGACTTCCAAAGATGACTACGCGAGCGCTGCAATGTCTACAATTTTGAGGGCCATTCATAAGTACCATTGGTTCAGCACGACTGTAACTTCAAACAGTGGCTGAACAAATGGTTGTAAATTGAAAACTACATCGTTCTGTCTTTGTTGTGCATTGTACTACATTTATTTTCTGGTGGAAAAGTTTATTGTATCTTAACTACGTTACTGTATGTCTTGAAGATTCAGCAGCATAAAAATGCAACATATAAATGAAGAGCCAAGGTGGCGCAGTGGTTAAATGCAGCACTGCAAGCTACTGCTAGATCAGCAGTTCAGCGGTTCAAATCCCACCGGCTCAGGGTTGACTCAGCCTTCCATCCTTCCGAGGTGGGTAAAATGAGGATCCGGATTGTTGGGGGCAATATGCTGACTCTCTGTAAACCGCTTAGAGAGGGCTGAAAGCCCTATGAAGCGGTATATAAGTCTACTGCTATTGCTATTGCTAAATAAATAGCACAGTACCTATAGGTTTTCATCCCAGCTCTTGGCTACTTACATGCTTCGGTCGTAATGATCCATTTCTTGTTTCCCAGATGGAGATGTGATGCCTGGGTGTGGGAGGCCTGGTGCATGCATTCCAGAGCTAAGCACCAAAGGATGTGTAATCCTGCAATATAACACAGATTTGTTATTGCCTGGATTTCTAATGCATTATATTAGAATGGGATTTGTACAGAAGTTGGACTCGTTTCTAGATGTGGAGAGTGACTGTTTCACAGAACTTTGTGTGGACATTGTGTAACAGCAGAGTTTGCTGACTTCCATGTAGGTTGACATTTCCAGAGACATAGCACAATATAAATGGAAGCCTAGGTTTCTAAAGTCTTCTGGAACTGCAACATAATGGATGCTTGGGCACTCAGCTGCTGTATTCTGAATTAGACTAAGAAATACAGCAATGACAGCCAAGGGTTAATCTACACTTGAACAGAGTTTGGTTTTCAACAATCGTGAGACAAGGGCTCTGGCTCACAAGGTGGCACTTTCTAGCTTGATGTCCCTCCCTCTACATTGACTGTTGGAGCAAACTAACACAAATGTTACATGTCAAAATGACAACCTCCCATCTGCAGCCGTCATCTTTGGTTATCCTGAAATTCTGTAAGGGAAGCATTCTTTCGGGATGGAGAACACCCAAGAACGCTTTGACACAGCTCTTGGTAAAGCTTATGGCAATGCTGAGTCAGGCAGCGCCAACTCCAACTTGGTATTTTCTTCTTACAATGCCTGTAGTTAAATAAAGACTGCGAGACTTAATTTGCTGTTTGATTAAAGAGCTGTATTTAGCAGTTCCTTACATGTACCTCAGGTTTAAGTTCTAAGAAAAATAAAAAAGGGGTGGGGAAAATTTTATGCTGATTTTCTGGCTTCAGTTCTCTGCAATAATTATTTTATGCAAGTTGTTCTTGCCAAGGAAACTAGGTTGTTGGGTGACTAAGCCCATTTTAGATGAGGACCTAGACGTGGCTTATATACCAATTCTTTGCCAAGAATTTCTTAGGCTAACGTCCTACAATCTGTGTCTGAGCCTGTGGCTTTAGTGCTATATAAATATTGAATGACCCTTTCCCTTTCTTCAGTAATTCTGAACAGAAAGGGATATTAGAAAGTAAGGGCCACATTCCTGAAGTTTTCATAAAAAAGATTGTAGATGAATTGTTTGCACATTCTTCAGTTCTGAAGAATACTTTCTGCATTATAGAAAGATGCTGTCAATTTACTGAGCATCATGACTAAAGCTTGAGACAGAAGATTTGCCCA
Organism: Thamnophis sirtalis; assembly: GCF_051295495.1. Taxonomy (NCBI): domain Eukaryota; kingdom Metazoa; phylum Chordata; class Lepidosauria; order Squamata; family Natricidae; genus Thamnophis; species Thamnophis sirtalis. Next base: position 94,588,070 of record NW_028261383.1, read on the forward strand.
TGGGAGACAACCAACTGTTCATTAGCTCTGTTGGCACAAAAAGAAATGATGCTTGATATTAATCTACTGGCATAGCTTGAAGCTTGATCATTATCTGTCAAGGTGTGCGTTCTTGTCTGAAAAATCTGCCTCATTCTCTGCTGTTAATGGGAATGCTGCTATGGCAAAGAATGAAACTACCAGATAACTAGGAGGTCTGTCATTCATTTATCTTAAATATTAAGATACTTAGACAGGCAAAGGTGCCTGAGGCAGAGTAAACATTAAGGTAATGGCATAATAATACTATAATAGTAAAAATAATGATGTGCCTTTCCCCATTATGACTCCCAGAATGTCTTCATCAAGAAACTTATTAGGACAATACAAAGCAGAAGCCAGAGGAGAAATGCAATGAATGGTGCTTGCGCATACATTCCCTGTAGGTTAATGTATATTCCAGCTGGACCTTCTCAGAAGTAAAGAGAAAATAAATTTGGCATTCAGGTCATTCTGATTAGCTCCCCCAAATTTACAACCAAGTGGAACAAAGCCCAGCCAATTGATCAAATTCTTTTGTGATGATCAGGAAAGCCAATGGCATTGGTTTTTTTTTTTTAAAGGTTTTGTATGAGAAGTCGCCACACACTTCCATAGAAGCTAAGCTAGTATTTGATATAGCTGGTGGCCACCAAGATATTGATGGAATGAGGAGAAAAGTGTAAACCCTCTGTAACTCAGCAGAGCAAAAGTGCATTGAGAAAAAGCGAAAATGGGCTGAAGGAATGCAGCACATAAGGAAGAGAACCTGGTAGCTTGAATGCACCAGGTTTTCTACCTGATTTCTACTTCTGTTAAAGACTACTAATTGAACAAAGTTGTAAGGAAGTCCATTATTTCTTGAAGCTACATCAGGTAGATAATTTTATTTTAATGGTAGTCAACAAGATATTGCTTCACTTTGTCTTTTGAGAACCCAGAAAAAGGTTTACTAGTAAGGACACATATCCTCATTCTACTGAAGTCCTTAGAAAAGAGCCCTTGCAAAATTCTGCACAGCTTCAAACTCTGAAAAGGGGACTGAGGGTAAAGGCCTTAATATATAACAAGAAGCATTTTTGAGAGCGCTTAAATAACTGTGGACGATTAAAAAAACCTCATCAGAGCATTTTCAGCTCTCCTTCTTTCCCATTCCTAGATACATGACAATAAGAGACATGATCTTTGGCTTTGCAACATCTTGCGAGGGTTCTCTCTCTCTACTCTCCTACTATTGTTGATCCCAGCCAAACTGTACTTGTCCTCTGGAAGGTCATCAAATTATTTATTGATTTTTGGTCAGAAAAGTCTGTCTGTTTAAAACAAGCGAACTCCTTCCCCGTTGCTGCCATCTGGACATGAGAGCTTCTCCCTAAATCCTGCAAACGTTCATGGTTTGAATTGCAACAGAAGCAGAGCAACATGTCCTGGCTCAGGCAGCTTATACTTACCTGGAGAAAGTAGCCCCAGCAGAGAGCGCCGACGTATAGGGCTGTCTAAATCCACATGACTGGAAAGGGCAGACAGGTTGGCTCTGCCTGGGAGCAGGAAGAAAGAGGCTATAAAGCATCTACACCCATGTCACTTTTCCTGCATACTTTTTTTCCTTCTTTTTTTGTCTGGACTCATAGCTGGCTAAAGTTGGGAACTTGTATGTTGGGGAAAGGAAATTTTTTTTTGTTACTTATTGGCTTTTGTCTAAATATAGACATGAGCAGAGAAGAGTTTTCTCTAGAGTTTCTTTAGAGTTTCTCTAGAACTCCACCAGTGATGCATAAAAACTACCTGTAATGACTATATGTTTAGCTTTGAAATATGGCTAGAGAAGTAGGCTTTCATTCCTGGTTGAGCCACACAATCAGGTAGAGACTTTTGACATAATCCCTCTCCCATGCATCAAAGGGTTCATTCAGTCTAGTTATTTGGGTGCAAGCAAGCAATGCAAAATTAATATCCCTCCAAATCCAGACAAATATTTCTATCATCTATACACAGATTTATCTTCTTTGCACTATTAGAAATTAAGGTCTAAATCAGGGGTAGTCAACCTTTTTATACCTACCGCCCACTTTTGTATCTCTGTTAGTAGTAAATTTTTCTAACTGCTCACCGATTCCACAGTAATGGTGGTTTTATGAAAACCTAATGAAATTTTTTAAATAATGCTATGAATTTTTTTTAAAAAGTCAATTAAATTTTTTAAAAAAGAAAGTGCTTCAGTATCGGACAAAACCCCTACCGCCCACCATGAAAGCTGAAACACCCACTAGTGGGCGGTAGGGACCAGGTTGACTACCACTGGTCTAAATAAAGAACATTTCAAATCCTATTTGACAGAAACACAAAGCCATTGCTTAGTTGATGCTCTTGAGTCAGTCTGAAATGACACCAGTCTTATCACTTGTTCTCTTACATAAGTTACACTTACAAACTTGCTCTATTCCAACCATACTCCAAATGGTTACAGAAGATTACGTTTCAAAAGTGAAAGACATTGTTTAACTTTGCAAATGTTGGCTTTTTTTCATTTCTAAAAAGGGCTAATATCTCTTGGATTTTATTGTAAATATGCCATCCCCACGATATCCAAATCCAAATGCAAGCACATTCCCAGTGAGCTTTTAGCAAAATGCCAAACAAATACATGCATCTTTGGTTATTAGCCAAGACCTGTGTGTGGGATGCAAAGCTGGCAAAAATAATTTAGCATTACATCACAGGGAAGCATGAAGTGGCAAGTGGAGGACTGGATTGGGAATGCTTCTGCAAAATTCAACTGAATCCAGGACAATATAGTTCTTTATAGAAGCCTCCACATAAAACAATGTAAATATATATGATTTATACTTTTTCTACTCTTGTTAAACAGATAATGGCTTGCAATAATCTATACCTAGCAAAGGTAAGAATTTCACAGTGAAATTCTGAAAAAGTATCAGTATTGGCTCTAATTATTAATCAGTTTTTGAGGATTTTGACTACTGACCCCATTTGAAGCCTTCTACCTAGGAGGAAATTATCTACTCTTACTTTAATCCAAAATACAATCTGGGGTAGTGTTTCCCCAACTATGTATCTTCCAGAATTATTTACTGTTAGTGCCAAAATTTCCTAGCCAGTATGACTACTGTTGAGAATTTGTGGATCTGAAGTCTATTCATTTGGAAGCTGCCAAGATTGGAAAAATCTAATTCGGGCCTGTACTTAATTATGATGGGATGGAAGCATCTAGTGGATATCTTGTTAAGAATCAAGAATGTAATTAGAATATACTGGTCACCTATCTTAAATACAGGGAGAACCATGCTGAAAGTAATACTGGTGGAAACTTGTGGCAAGGTCAAAAGATTGGAAACCATGTCTTAATTGTGGGAAGATCATCAAATTTCACTAGATGTAGATCTGCAAGTGTGGACAAAGCCACAAGGAAAAATCTGCATGAATGGTTTCAATATTAAAAGAGATTCCCATTTTACAAGGACATATGCAATGTGAAATGCATGAATGAATATACCTCGATATTTTGAATGCAGAAAAGGAGCACATTAAGGAATGAGTGATTTTATATGATCTGGAGTAAATCAATTTAAATGAGATGATATATTCAGGGCATGAGACCATAAGAAGGAATAAAATAGCAAAGGCAATGGTGTGGCAACAGAATGGAAAGGATAATTATAATTATGCTTTCAGTTACAATCCAGTAAATCATAACAATTGAAACGAATGTATTTTCAATTAACATGAATATTACACAAGGATATGTATTCATTACAACACAATGAGGGAAGAGGTAGGCTGTGACAAATCTTAAGTGGTACTGAATGCAACACCTAGACATACAGTACTACTAATGGATAATTACAATGCAGAAGAAACAAGGAATTACAGGAAGATCTCACATGGGCAAATACAATAATGCAGGAGATAGAATACTAAGTGTTCTGTGAACAGAATTATTTTTGTTATTAATATTAATTTTAAGCCATATAGATACAGATTATACACTGGAACATTAACTACATAATATCCTGGTCATCTCCCATAAGGATTATTGCAATGAGCTTTACAGGAGGCTGTCCTTAAAGAGCATCTGGAGAAGGCAGCTGGTGCAGAATGTGGCTATATGAGGAGTCTTGGGCCTCCAACGATTGTGCAAGTAACACCTTGGCTGCATAAGCTGCACTGGATGCCAGTTTACTTCCAAGTCCAATTAATGGCTTGGTTATCACCTTTAAAGCCATTCATTGTGGCACGGAATCAGGTTACCCAAGGAAACATCTCATCCCAGTTACATCAACCTGTCCCATACAATCAGGCAGAGGCAGTGGTGCAATTCAGCAGGTTCTATCTGGTTTGGGTGAACTGGTAGCGGTGGCGCCAGGAGACTCCCCCGATCTGCCTGACATCATCACATCCTGTTTTTGATGCTCTGCTTGCTCACATTTGCGAACCAGTAGCATAGGTAAGTTGATTTCACCCCTGGGCAGAGGGGATATGTTACAGACTCATCAGTTAAGAATTTCAACTGGCAGGATCTAGGAAAAGAGCCTTCTCTGCCATTGCTCCTGCCCTATGGAATATCTTGTCTTTAGAGATGAGGTTAGGTCTGATATTTTTGGGCCCTCCAGAAAGATATGAAGACCTGGCTTTACTAACTAGCATGGGGTGGGGTGGGGGCATGTCAAAAAGTAGCTCACAACTCTGAGATTGGTAGTGGCTTGAGGATGTTCCTTCTGTTTTGTTTTTTTAACTTTTTAGAATGTCTTTTTAACTCTGCACTTTTTTTTATTTTTCACTTTGTTTTAATCCTTGTTTAATTGTAATTCTTTATATGATTTTATCATTTGTATCTGTAAACTGCCCACAATCACTTGGATAGTGAGATGGGCAGTATCTACATTTGATAAATAATTAAATAAATAAGAATTGAAAAATGGGGAAGTACAATCCAATCCCCAGGACACCTCCAGGTAAAAGAGTGAAATTATTCATTTCAAATATATGGGATAAGCATAGCAAATTAAAAACAGCATACAGATGTTGTTGACAGGCACTGGATTAAATATAAGGATCAGATTCAGCATACTTAACATATAAGAAATAGAACATGAAGAGCTAGAGGAAGAAACAAGAGATACATTATGGGACCCAAAATAGAAAAAACAATATTCCTACAATGGTAAGAAAAGATTAAAATGGCTTTCAGAGTAAGCCACCAAAATAGTTAGTGAAAGGTGGAGAATGAAAGCTGTGGGTAGCAAGAAGCGTACAATAACTGAACAGAGATTTTCAGTTTCATGCAAGAAAGAACAAGTAAAGCTATTTCAATCAAGAATGTCACTAAATAAAATAATATATCATGAAAAGAACAAGCAAAGAAAATTAGAATTAACCCTCAAAATATACACACATTATTTAAGTGATCTAATAGAGGCAAAGAAGTCTAAAAAAAGTAGAAATTCTAGAATGAAATATTTTACAAAGGGACTTATAAAATGACAGGCATTTGTGTAGAAAGCAAATATTCAAAAACTAATTCCCTGGAAAGTGAAATAGAACAGGCAGCAAAGCAGGAGGACAAACAGTTGCACACTAATACATATGGAATAAATCTGAGTTTCCCAATGGTTGGAAAAGATCAATGAATATACCCATACCAAACAAGAAAGATACAAGAGAGGTTTTGTGAACCAATGCACTAGCTGTTTATTTCGGCAAAAATTTGCTTAAGGCCTTACAATAAAAAATAAAGATACATATAGATTGAAACCAGAAGGATTAAATGGTACGACCTTAACATTCAGAGAACTACCTGTAATATCTCTATTGCTACTGGTATTGACTTCATCTTCTTTCTTTTTAACATAGTTATCAATACCATAAACGTGAGGTACAAAGAAGAAAATATTAAGTCTTCATACTTTCTAATGTCCCAGTTTTCCATGCTCCATTCCAGGATACATATGTGATTTATAATGACAGAAAAAACTGAGTATTCAAACTTCTGTCAGAAAGGTTGAACTCAAACTGTTTAAATCAGGGGGAGAGGAAAAGTATAAATGACACCTGGATGGTTATATTTTGGAGTCTACAACGACAAGGTTGCTTCCCTTTAAACTTAGATATGTTGCCAATATGAAGAAAACCTAAAGAGGAGAATCTCTGGCAACATTACTTCCCTTTCCAGGATACCAGAAGTTGGAAGTCACCATAGAAAAAACAAGATGTCTGGATAAAAGGAAGACAAGATGACAGCAGAGAAGCAAAATGGGTTTTCCACATCTATTTTTGCTGTGAAACTTGTTGGAGAAAATGGTTATACCTGTATGGTTATTTGAGGAGGGATAACATCTGAAAATGCATGCCAAGTAATAATGACATAATACATTGCACAATAAGTGATCAGTAGAGCCAGATAATTTTCACCTGAAGAATTCAAATGAGATCTTGCCAATCTCTAACAAAAACAGACAAGTTGCTGTTAAAATAATTTCCAGAGATCAGAGAGCCAAATAAAATCATTTTTAAATGTGTGTATGTTTGTGGTGTGGTATTAGACAAGAACAGAACAATTAGGACAATGCCTATCTCAAAGTAGTCAGTGAAAACAGTGATTAAATGCAGATTTCCTACACTCTGAAACCTATAAAAAAGACATCTTTGTGTGGAAAATCAGTAAAATCTTGGTAAAGAGAAGTTCTTTGAATCATAGCTTTTATTTCTTTATTCATGTCAGAAGCCTACTATCATAGCTTTTGAGAGTTATCAGCAACCATCCAAAATCAGCACACTCTGGAATGGCATTTATGAACTCATATATCTTTTTTATGGATTCTTAAAACCAGATGGGTTGAAATGAATTCTTTGTTTTTAAAAAAAATCATTTTGATAAAATCATTTTGATATATTTCTCCCTCTTTAGAAATATAGCTCTTCTTATGCTCACAAATAAATTAAATGCAAAATAGGCAAGTATAATTGGAGAGTTCTGATTTTGAGGGAAAATAAATGATCACTGAGCTAAAGCTACTTATTTTAATTGTAAATAAAATGAGGCATACAATGCAGTTGACATCTAATTGTCAAGACTTATGAAGTCAAAAGGCTCTAAAGGCTCTGAAGAACTCCAAAATGATTTTTCCAGTTAGATGAATGGCCAATATTGCAAGTGCATTGCATGCAGTGGGGGGGGGGGGGGATGAAGTTTATCATACAAACTGAAAAGGCTTGAACTAAAAGTCAAAGTCACCGAACAGGTAAAAAAAAAGCCACTGAAACTGTAACAGACAACTTACTAAAAATGCAAATTTAGCCTGAGGAGAATGAAGTGTGAAAACTTAGGAATTGTTAGGAAATAGGTTAGAAATAAAAGAGAATCAATGTAATCAAATCAGTAAAGTCAAACTGATTAGTATTTTAGTAGTAGTAGTATTAGTATCCATTTTCAAAGTGTAGGCATCACTTTATCTTAGGTACATTGGAAAAGTGCAACCGAGATCATACGACTTAGCCCTCAAATTTGTATTTATTTTTATTTGAGGTTTGAAGTTTAGGAATAAAGAAGACAAATGTGATCTAAGATATGAACCAAAGAAAAACAGTTGCAATAGTAGAAGAGAGAGGATTATTAGAACTCAAAATTATCCACTGAAATGAACAAATATCAAGTTCAGAAGAACAAGAGTAGAAAATATAGGCTTTCACAGGATAGATATCTTCCATGGGTGTTGGCTTTTCACCGACCCAATATTTCGCCATGCACCTAGGAATTTTAGAAACTAAAGTCCAATGACTTAGAGCAGAGGCCTCCAGCCTTTTGAGCATCATGGACTGGTTCTGTGGAGAAAGTTTTTTCCATGGATCAGAGGGAGAATGGTTTCACGTGGTGCCTGCATTTCGTGGATGGGGCTTGACTTAGAGGGACCAGGGTGGGGAAGTATAATATGATAGGCTTTTGTAATACAGTTGTGTGGTGTCAATCTATGATGCTTGCCGATAAATCATTTAGGAGGTAGGAAATAGGCAAAGTCACACATGGGAGATGATTGCAGAAACTTCCATATTAATTTATATTGTTTCCTTCGGCTTTGATTCACCTCTGCATCTGAATTAGTTCCACTGCCTAAATAGATAGACCCATCTAATAAAGAATTATTAATTGAGTGAAATGCAGTGGTTAAGACCATATTTTGTATTGGTTCATGATCTAAATCAGTTCTGCTCACTAGGGAATCTTAGAAAACAGTTCTTTCAGCAAGTGAGAATAATTTTATAGTGCTGCTATCAGGCCTGCTGAAATAATCTGACTGGAATATTTTGAATCTGTTAAAGCATTAGATAAACATTGTTAACTATCACTATCAGCGTGGTTATTTCTCTCTCTCTCTCTCTTTAAATCAGAGTTTAGCTTCAATATTGAGAGAGACTATACTGGTGAGAATTTGGAAGTGTCATTTAATATGTCATGAACCAGTCAAGATCTAAAATTCAGCAGGAAACCAAAACGAGCATCAAAATTCAGCCCTAAAGCCAAAATTTAGCATTTTGGCTTTAGGGCTGAGAAAACAGTGAACTCTAATCCCTAAGTGGAAATTAGTCACCCTGTGACCCAAGATGCTTCAGTAGAACCCTCTGAAAATAGTTCAGTTCAGACAAAGTAAAATCCTTTTTTCCCCCTTTGTTATTTGGAGCGCTCCCAATATAGCCCCATCGAGGGAAAATTCCTTCTACTGATTTTAAAAAGCTGACATGGTATCAGGAATGGGGGAAACTCCTAATAATGAGACATCATCTAAGTGAGTTCGTGGCTCATAGTTACAAGACTTTTTAGGGAAGAAGTGTTGCATCAAATGTGAAACAACCGAAGAACGGATTCCAAATTATTTGGATAGTTCCTCAAGAGTCTTTCCATTCAACTACTGGGAGGCTTCTTCTTTTCCAGAACACTTGATGGGTTGTGAGGCTATTTCTGCTGAATCTCTCAAAGGTGCTTTTTCAAAAGGCAACTGGGCTATTTTTTTCCTTGAGGCACCTTTGAGGCAACTATGTCCTGGATGACTGAAAATCTCCACAGACATTCCAGCTGAACTTTTTCCTTCTCATGAAAAGCTCTTGCTATAGTACGACCATAGCAGTGGTGGGTTCCCACCAGTTCGCACCAGTTCGGTAGAACCGGTTCGTCAAATCTACCAAACCGGTTAGAAGAGGTTCCACCAGAAAGCAGGACACACCTACAGAAGAGGTTCCAAAATTTTTTGAAACCCACCACACAGACAGACAGACAGACAGACAGACAGACTCACACACAGAGAGAAAGAGCAAGAGAAAGAAGAAAGAAAAAGAAAAAAAAGTAAGAGAGATGAAAGAAAAAAAGGAAAAAGGGACAGAGAGACAAAAGGAAGGAGAGAGAGAGAGAGAGAGAGAGAGAGAGAGAGAGAGAGAGAGAGAGAGAGAGAGAGAGAGAGAGAGAACATATGGCCGGCAAGCCACTCCCACAAAGGAGGCCACACCCACAGAGTAGGTTCGAAAATTTTTTGAAACCCACCACTGGACCATAGTGTTTGTTTGAAGTCAGCTTTCTTCCAGAAAAAGTGAACCTGTTTTCTTCAGAGCCATTGCCTATCACAGCACTCCTTATTAGCAAGGAGAGATTCTGGAGTCCCCCTCTTTCTCCATCTCCTCTCCCCAAACCAGTTTGAATGCAATGAACACTGCCAAGCTCTGGAAAGGATGTTACATCAAGGGAAGACACAGGGAAGGAAATTCTATGTAGGGTTTTTTTTTTGCTTAGGTGCAAGCCCCTTATTTTTTAATAAAAGGGACTAAGAACATTGGTCATATTTGTCCATATAGGCAACAGTGTGAAGTTCTCTGGGATAAAAGGCTTTATCAACAAAGTGATGGATGCACATGAGCCACTTTTGCAAGGGCAAGGTTAGGAAATACATGAAACACATGTAAATAGCATTGTGCAATTATGAATGAATGGCTTCTGAACCATATAGGTGCGCCGAGAAAGTTAAGGCCTGTGGATGCTAATTGTCATACAGCACAATATATATATATGGGTTTATGAGAAAATGAAATTGGGCATAAATAAAATCAGCCCAATGAAATAACAGCCAAATAAAAGTGGTCCCCCTCCCCTTTGTGTGTATTTTTCAGGTTGGGAATGGAAAATACCAAGTGAAGACGGATGGTGCGTTGACAGCCAGCACAGTTATTGTTTAATGCAACTTTGAGCCTGCACATAGTGCAAGTAGAACACTCTATAGAATTATTTCCGAGGAGTGGTCAAATTGGGAGAATTAATTCTCTCACAGTCAATGAGAAACAATATGATAGCAAATCTGACCATTGCAACGATCAAGAAGAGAGGGAAACAAGCCAGCCTGCCCGAAAGAGAGAGCCAGGCAATCTGTTGCATGAGGCAGGAAAGAAAGAAACACAAAAGATCTGAACACTCCTTTCAGCTTATGGACTTGTTCTTGAATCCCAACTGTTGCTATGGTTCTTTAGTTGTGGCTTCCTAACCTTCTTCAATGATACTTTGGTTATCCAAGCTCTTGGTTTCCTGGCAAGCTACTTAAGTGGTTCGAGTCCAGTCCATTGGATGAAACCTGCCACAAATTAGGCACATCCAGGTGATACGTTTAGTTACAGTTTCTCACATATTATAATGTGCTGCCATTAAAGGCAAACAATTTTTGTACTGGCAAATGTGTCAGTTTAAAGCCATATCACACCGTTGGTTTTTTTTTTAAAAAGCAGATTAAAAATGATCAAAGAAGGATCCAGTCAGGATAAGGACTTCAGCTGGAGGTGTGTGTGTGTGTGTGTGTGCGCATGGGCCCTTTCTTGTCCAGTTCAGCCTTCCTCAATATGGATTTCCTCTAGAATTCCCCAGCTAACACAACCAATAGTTTCTCTTCAAGCTTAAATGAGACTTGGAGAAGAGAGCATTGACTCTGATAGAACCAAAAGATTAAACTACAAGACTAGATGCCATGAGGCAGAACCTAACCTATTATTTTAGGAGAAATATACTTAATGCCATATGTATTATTAGCCCCTTTTTTCCACACAGATTTATAGCCAAGCTCAGAAATGACAATTTTATACACGAATGCTATGAACTCTCGTTTTAATTTTGCTAAAATCAAACTGGGTTCCTCAAACACTTCCACAGTGTCACTGTTTCTTCTCCCCAGATGCTTAAAAAGCCATCCACTCCTATTTTCTTCCCTTGAAAGGCTTAGAAGGAGATGGAGTAATCCCTGCACTGTCCTTCCCTGCTTTAAGTTGCTCCTGGTCCATCAGCAAGAGAGATTCCTTCACTCAAACCCCTTATAAAGACAAAAGATGGAGAGAAGCAGCTTGTCTGACATTTGCACATTCACTCCTTTGATAACAGAAGAGGAAAGAGAAATTGACAAAGGTCTTGTCAATTCCACTCTTCCTCCTTTTGTGTGGATTTCTGAGGGGAAATTGCCAAACTAGACTCAAGCTCAGAAGCCAGGAGCAAGAATGAGTAAGATCTTCCACCAGTGGGCAATGGAGCCACTGCTTCATAAAGCAAAAATGAAATAATAGCAGCAATTTTAATTACACCACACTCAGCCAGAAATAAATCAGGACAGCTCTCAGGCACTGTTGATGTCATGGGAACACAGAGTTCCGGAGCCATTCCCAAACGGGCCCAGGCTTCTTTTGGGAAGTGTCCAAAGATGCAACTGTTTGAGGTTTTCATCCACAGCATTAAAAATAGGGATATTCTCTCCGCTGACTATCTATTGAAATGGACTGGGCCACAATGATCATGTTTTTTATCCAGAAATATATCAGCTATGAAATGCAGGACTAAGGGGAGCTGAAGTCGAAACTACTTAGAGGGAAAGTTGTTTGAGAAAAAAAAAATACATTTTCTTGATTCATTCAACCTATTTAAAGAATGTTTGTATTTGCCACTTGCCAATATTTCTAGGCAGTATTTCTCTTATCCACTCTAAAATGTTTTTCTCTCCTATTGTCTGAATTGTTAATCATCACCTGCAATGTAACCACTTTAGGACAAATACAATATTTTAAGGAAAAGAGAGAGAGAGCAAATCTAAATAATCAACCTTGACTTAAATTGAAGGATTAAGCATTTCTTCTTTTGTGAATATAACTACATTATTTGGTAAGGAAATATATTAACTTGCAGGGCAGTTTATGACTGCATTCCACTTTTAAAAAATTGCACTTAACCTTTCCATGCCAGAGGAGCATCCCAATTTGCATGCTCCAATCAGTTAATCAGAAAAATTACTGCCTTCTGATCTTATGCGTGATTCAGGCTAAGTTAGAAAAATGTATAGCTTACAAGATACAATTATATAATTCAATTGACATTATACTATATGACAACACTTTATGTGCTTCATAAATATCATGCATTTTTGCCTCTCTCAGATTAGAAAAACTAGCAGGGCTATGAAATTCCTGGCAGACAACAACATGTAGCTTGTAGACTATGGAATGGCTTGATGACTCATAAACTGTGCAGTTTAAGATCCAGTGAATTGCACTGACACACACCCTTAAAAACTCAAGTCAGTCAACACATTGGTTTAGAACCCTGCTGATTTCAATGGGCTTTCAATCAATGACTCCAGTGTAAACAGTTGTGGTGTACTTTTCATGCCACTTATTCTTCTTAAGGTAGCTCTAATCTCCACTCTTGGGTATTTATCTTCATAACTAGACATTATTCAAGGTTTGCATTACTGAATATTAATATCTTAACATTAAAAGCTGATTCATCCAGGGTGTTTGTGGTGAGGAGTAATGGTGACTACCAAATGTTGTTTTCCCAACAATATTGATGAATCTTGAGAAAACAGAATGACGGTCTACTGTGCCATTTCAGAAAAGCAAGAGAGTAAGCATTTTCTCAGGCATAACTTGACCACATTTCATAAGGCTATTTCACCACATCAAATACATCTGCCAAACCACATCCACCCACCACAAACTAAACTGATGATATGGATTAAACAGAGTGGGGAAAAGTCCATCAGAAATTAAATGAATGCACATACTGACTGAACCTTCCTTCCTTCCTTCCTTCCTTCCTTCCTTCCTTCCTTCCTTCCTTCCTTCCTTCATTTCTGCCTATCCAGAATTATTATTACAAAGAATGCTTGCAAAGAATTTATTTTTCTACGATCAACAAAGAATTTTCGTTATCACAACAAAAGTTTCTCAGGTTTCTTACCATTTCTATCTTTTTATTACCTTGAAAAACCAATTACAAAAGGAATGATGGAACAGCTACACAGGGTTTTTTTTTAATTGCAGAGATGCATAACTAGAAATCATGGGTCATATTTGTACTCCAAAGAATTCTAAAAGTTATTACTAGATTATAAAGTTTAATGTACAAAGGGAAACATGATTCTTTATTTAAATTTAGGTTTAAATGCAAATGAAATGAAATGAAATTGCTTCATGTTTTTTTTCCTGGCTCCAACTACTATTTTTTGGAACTTGTCAGCTCCTGTCAGGTCACTCAGTAGCCATATGCACCTCTTGCTCAGTAAAACATTGTTTATCCTGCTTCAGTTAACAATCTAAATTCTACAACTTGATTATTATTTCCAAATGGCAGCAGAGGGCTCAGTTAATGAAGGCATTCCAATTCTCTGTGCTGATCAAAAAAAGTAGGAGAGCAAGAGAGAGAACCAATATCTCACTCAATATGAACTCAGATATAAACATAGAATCTAGGAAGTATGCTAAAATTCAACTATTGTGAAGGGTGATGGGTATTCATACATGTCCAATGTTACTTTTTTTTTGTAAAATTCTTCAGCTGAAGGCCTTAAATACTTACCATCCCACAGAAGGTGTTATCTGTCCAACCCCACTGGGAGGGAGGGAATAAAAACCAGAAATATCTGATGTTTGAGAAGGACGGTGTACACCTATCAGAAAATGAAAACATGAGGAAATTTAGGTTAGCTTTTTTTCCAGCTTTATATCAAAATGGATTCAAAAGATTCATGTTTGCTAACATCCAACAGCCAGTTATGGTAATTCATCTACCGGTACTTACCCTCACCTTGTTCTTCCTACTATTTATTACTAAGATAAATATTCTTAGCCTTTTTTATCTGCAATGTTCTTTTCAAAGCATGCAGGCAAGTAGTCTAGATGGTATGAGGCAAAGAGGAAGTGAGTGAGGCAAAAGTATCCAGAGCAAAAGTCTATGGAAATTCACAATTATTGAAGTCATGGTTGTCCCAAAGGTTTTTTCCAAAGCTATTGGACTTCAGTTCTGAAGAATTTCTTGGATGAGAAGTGAAAAGTTTTCAAAGAAAAAAAACTCCAAGAAAGTCCAGTTGCATTTTGGAAAAAGGCACCTTTGGGATATCCAGAGTAAGTGTAAGGGAGAATGAATAGAACATAGTCAAGGTAGAACTACGAAAGGGAGCAGTGTGGGAAATGAGTAGAACCTTCAATTTATCTAGAGAAGACAAAGGTGTTATGCATAGTTGGAGAGAAGATCTAAAGTTGGTGGTAGATAGGGAGAAACCTGCATTCTGAAGGATAACAATATGAAACTAACTTCCTTTTTGCCCTAAATTATATTGCTGAAATAAAGAAAGCTTGCAAGAAACCTGCTTGGATTCTTGTGGGAAAAGATGATGAGCTTTACTCGGCGCCACTACTCAACAAATTAAGCTTGACTCAGAGTTTTTAAATTCCACCTATTTGTCTATATTCATGCTTTAACTCATTTATCCATTAATTAAATTAAAAAGTATTCCTACTTCTTAGCTTAATATTTGCTGTATAGAGATGCAGTACTGAGAAGGCATATTTCATTGGGCTATGGTGATATGCAGAGAACATATGAAGTGTTTTAGCATGATACTGTATGTGTTCTGCTTCAGATGACCAGTCATCTGAAGCAGAACACATATTGAGAAATACTATGGGTGGAGCATTTTTATATCTCACAAGGTGTGTTCATTCAGAAATGTTGCAATGAGATTGAATGTAAATGTCTAGGACGCTGAATGCAGGTCAACAGTAGGTTCTCTGCAACATGTGCCTGTTGGTGAAGTGAAGCCAAAGTAGGGCAGAATGAGAAGAAAAAAAAAAAGACAATGCTGTTCTATGAAATTCTATGCTAATGCTAGACTTTTCTTATGTACTGGAAACAAATTCCTCCTGTGTCCAACACACTTAGCCACTAAATAATATTTTGTTCTATTCTATTCTATTCTATTCTATTCTATTCTATTCTATTCTATTCTATTCTACTCTACTCTACTCTACTCTACTCTACTCTACTCTACTCTACTCTATTCTACTCTAGCCTCGCCTCGCCTTGCCTCTAAAACATAATATTGCATTGTGGGTATGGATTGCATCTAAAGTATACAAGATAAGATGCACATAGAAGACCCAAAGGGCAATGTATAAACTCTAGTAGGCAATCAGGTTGGGAGAAAGACACTATGCAAAAGAAAGAAAAGAAAAGAAAAGAAAAGAAAGAAAGAATGAAAGAAGGGGATCACTTTTCTCATATGCTTTAATTCTGCTGGGTTGGAAAATACCTTCTCTGACAGGATCGGAGTTATTGTTTCCTTCTATATGAAAAGATAATCATAACAGGAAGAGGGATTTACTATATAATCCTTTGTGAGCACGCTAAGTTAGAACAAATCTGTGCAGACTGTGCCAGGTATCCTCTGTCTTTGTGTTAGTTCTGTGAGTAGATATGTAAGTAATTCAGTGTTAAGACTAATCGGTAAGTAGGTGACAAAACTAAACTGCAAGTAAAACTGCCTTGGCCTGTGAACCTGATTTTTGGATAAATGATGAATTATAAATGAAAAAGGATTTCCATTCATATTCTAGCACTCACCGCCATTTGATCTGAAACAAAGACTTTTACAGATAAAGTGAGGGTCATGCATTTATTCTTGGGTGCATCTACAGCTTTCTAGCCTATATGTAAATAATGCATTCCTTAATCCATTTAATAAAAAAATCATTCATGGAGTTTAAAAAAGCAGTCCCAAAAGTATATGCAAAAACATATATGCAAAAATATTAATCCTCATTTTTATCAGTCAGTTATTCAACTTTTGCTTTGTCTTGTGACAGCAAAGCTTGTTACAAGAAACAGAGTAATCAAACATCTCAGTTGTTAATTTCATATTTCAATTTTGATATTTTTGTACCATTGTCTCATTTAGTTTGATATTCTTAGTGCAGAAATATCATGATTATATGCCTTAATGTATGGATTAATGCCATCACTCAATGCCAATACCACACAATGAAGTCATTATTAAAATCAGAAAATTAATTTATAATGAAATTTTGAAGACTTATTCCTCAATAGTAATTAGTCCCCCAGAGGAAGATGTCACAACATAAGGAGCAGAGTTATGGTCTAGCAATTCTCATATATTACAACAAGCTTTGAAGAAGCTCCATGGAACTACTACTGAGTTAAGTTGCTTTTAGCCTTCATTATATTTGAATAATTCACCCAATCATACTGAAATGTTGTGGGATAGTTAAAAAAAATTAAATCCCAAACAGATAAAGCTATGGTGCCATCAAATCTACAATTTGCAGCTTAAATCTAGTCATTCAGAGAAGCAATTCTCATTTTCTAAATGAGAAGCAAGAGACTCGTGAGGGAGATCTTGAATGTTTTCATTATTTTGATGATAATGATGATGATAATACTCCTGAAGATCCTTAGATCATTTTCTGATCTAAACAGTTCAGCTCAAATGGACTGTTTCTTTTTCCAATATACCCTATACAAGCTAGTGTGAAGATACGCTTAGAGTTCAATCAGGAAATGGAAAGTAGTGAAAAGTCCAATCAATGGAAATAAAGGTAGTTACAACAGTCCATTTAGTGACCATTTAAAATTACAATGGTACTGACTGAAAAAAGTGACTTAGGACCATTTTTTCACACTTATCTCCATGGTCATATGATCAAAATTCAGACACTTGGCAACTGACTCATACTTATGATGGCTGCAGTGTCCTGGGGTCATGTGACCATGTTTTGTGACCCTCTGACAAGCAACGTCAATGGGGAAGCCAGTTCTTTTTAAACAACCCATCTTACTAACTGAACAACTGCAGCAATTCACTTAACAACTGTTGCAAGAAAGGTCATAAAATGGGGCAAAGCTCACTTAACAAATGTCTCGCTTAGCAACAGAACTGTTGGGCTCAATTGTGGTTTTAAGTCGAGGACTACCTATTTATGTTAGAAAGGTCCCAACAACAAATGTTCTGTACACCTTCAGGGTTTGTGACAATGCAATAAGTGTAGGTTGAGCTATTTCTAGAGCCACAGGGAGCCAAAAGCAGTCAGATAAACTCTTGAAAATGACTTAATATGGTATCAGCCAAGATCTATGTTAGTCTAATATTTGAACTTCTATTAACTGGCTGTTATTAATAGAGATCTTAAAACTAGAACATAGTGACATTTTTTCTATTAAAAATGGGATTTGAAGCAATAGGGGTATTTAATTCCCTAAATTGTAGTGTCATAGATAATAATCTGCAATCTGCTTCTCCATTCTTAAGTATTAAAACACAGTGCTTGTTTGGTTAAGATACTGTATTTTTGGAGTATAAGACGCACCTTTTTTCCTCAAAAAAGAGGCTGAAAATCTGGGTGTGTCTTATACACTGAATACAGCATTTTTTACTCCCGAAACCCCACTCCCTTCACCAAAATGGCTGTGCAGAGCCTGTAGAAGGGTTTCAGAGAGCTCCTGAGGGCTGGGGAGGGCAGAAATGAATGAAAAATGAGCCATTTTTTGCTCAATTTTGCCTCCCCCCAGCCCCCAGGAGTTCTGTATAAGCCTCCTAAAGGCTATTCATGCCTCTCTTTTTTTGGAAAACAAAGGCCCGTTTTTGCAAAAAAACAAGCTGTTTTGGGGAGGTTTGCAGAGTCCAAAACCCCCTTTTAAAAAAAAGCCTCTTCAAAACCTTCGTGCATCTTATACTCCGGTGTGTCTTATACTCTGAAAAATACGGTACTTTGTTTTATGTGTCTCAGAGGTTTAGTATAAGACCCGTGGTGGCACAGTGGTTAGAATGCAGTATTGCAAGCTAACTCACTGCTCATTCCATGAGTTCAATCCTTACCGGCTCAAGGTTGACTCAGCCTTACATCCTTCCAACATTAGTAAAATGAGGACCCAGATTGTTTGGGGCAATATGCTGACTCTATAAACCACTTAGACAGGGCTGTAAAAGCACTATGAAGTGGCATATAAGTCTAAGTACTATTGTTAGTATCTGATCAGAGGAACTCTAAAAGGAAAAAAAATGGCCTTCAAAAAACCCCCAAGATTTCTTACTTATTCCATTTCTCTGCCCAGAGTGAATATGTTTGTTGCTAAAGAGCATGCAGTTCGACCTCCAAGACACATGAAGGTGGTATGTAAAAATGGGCAGAGTCCACTATGAAGGGTTGGAAATTGAAAGTCTGTGGCAGACATCCAGACGTCATGGCTATGGTTAAATTCCCCACAGCACACACTTTTTAAAGCACATCTCCCCCCCCCCCCAAGAGTAGCATCACAGGAGAGGTGAAGAATTAGTTACCTTGTTTCTGGTTGATGTCGGCTGGCAGGTGTGGTGAATGGGAGCCATGGCTGAAATGTTCATTGCTATATGGGATGAGTGGGGTGAGTGGATGGACCCCATGAGATGGCTGTACTACGGGAACCTTGTTAGACTGAAAAACAGAAGTCAGAAGAGAGAGGATTTAGAAATGCTAGCCATGAAGCTCTGCAAATTGGGCATGCGGGGAACAAGAACCCAAGTCAGAAGCATCCTAAAATTCCTCTCTTCACCCCTAAATTACTTATCATCAGTAACAATACAACAACTTGCTTAGTAGATAACAAGCAGCTTTGGAGATGAATATGCAAACACCAACACTTCAACAGAGGTATGGCAGGGAACAATTATTCCAGTCTGACTATGTCTTTATTAGTGAGATAGCTGAAATGAAAATGAATTAGAACAGGTTTGCCAAATGTAAGATTTACTTTAGTAATTGCCATGCTTAGTAATTAACTGGCTGAATAGAGTTCTTGTGTGAACTGCTTGCCAGCATCCCTCAAGATGAATTTTTGGGTCACATGGTCTTCACATGTAAAGTGCTTACCTCCAGCATCCTGCCAAAATTAGCATGTCAATTTATTTCGTATACATTTGTTCATCAATTTATTTGCTAGAAATTTACCTATGGCAACAAAATAAAGAAGCATTCCTGCTTTATTGGATACTGAACCCTTGTATCAAATCTTTTAGAAGCTTTGCACGGGATGGCTTTAAAGGAACTTTTCAAACGAATACCTTTTAGAGTTGGAGAATGGGTGTTCCGCTACATGTTGCTGAATTATAGTCTTCAGCATCTCTCAACATTACCATTCTGGCAATTATTGTTTGGCAGTGATAATTCAACAATGTCTGCAGAACTATGCTTTAAACGATTGTGACTATGGGAATAAAACCATTATGTGGAACTGGAGCTCCTCTATAATGCACAGTACTGATGCCAAGGGAACACCTAGGAGACTGGCTATATATTGTGTATGTACTCACAAGAGTTCTAAATCCTGAAGTAGATCAGGACAGGTCTGGGAACAAAACAGTTTTGTTGAAAAGTACCATGAACAAGTGTGAATCTGTATGCTTGCACAAACACATTCTTTGTGGGACACATGTGTTATCCAACAAAATTTTGCAAGTCCAAATTAGTGTGTGAGAAACAACATAGAGCCTCTCAGCTTGATGCGTTGAGTTCTGTGGAGAGATTTTTCAACTGTGGAATAAGAGTAATATGTCAAGTTACTCTAGAGCAGTGGACTATCTTTTAAAGGACTGATAATGCAACACAGGATATGCAGATTATTCAGGCTTGAAGAAAATGCACCAAGTTCTGCCTTATCATGTTAAAGGAGGACAAAAAAAATGCACTCCCACATTTATCGGGCTGTTATGTTGCAGTTATTCATTTCAGTTGAAAAGAAAAGAATAAGGTGAAAATATTAGGTTGAAAACTATCAACAATTTCCAGCTGCAGCAAATTCAGAGGAACTTGTTTTCAAATGAAAAATAGTAGTCATGCTATTAGAGAATCTTCCTGCCTGCCTCAAGCATTCTTACCATTTCATACTTGCCCAGTTTCGCCCATGGTTGCCTTTCTAATGACACTGATAGTACCAACACTGGAAAAATTGAGGTTTTTCATTCCGAAAGTCCTCAGAAAAGTATGTGGTAGGGAACAAAAGGACTATCAAATACAAGATATTCACTGATTATTGAAAATGGAGTCTTGTAAACTGCCACATTCCTTATATTAGACAGAGAAAAGCACTACCAAATAAGAGTAAACCATCACATCTATGTTTGATACTGTCACACTTCACGTTTTATACATATACACTGAACATGTTCAAGGCAATTAATATACTAGAAAGGGGGTGGAGAAATGCTGAATATAATGAACTCAGCTGAATGATATAATTTGTGTAATCAAAAAGTGATACCATCTGAACAAGGGTCCACAATTGTCATGGCCAATTCACCATAGCCAACTCAGCATGACCAACTTGCCAAGGGACAACTCACTGGGGGACAATTCAACAATTAAATTAAATTATTTAAAATAATTAAAAATTATTTTAATGTTTTGTCATTCATATTTCATTTTGTCCCTACTTTTTTTAATGATTTTATTTCACAATTTCTTCAAATTAGTGTAACTCATATTCTGTGGCAAGTTGACCTGTGGCATATTGGCTGCGGCAAGTTGGCTGCAACAAGTTGTCATAGACCCACCTAGAAAAGGGTAGGGAACAGACATACACACCTATACACACTTGCACACTTACACTGCAGGGAAGGTCAAGAACTCATCTCATTCCAAGTGAGGATGGTCTATTATCAACTGCCAGTCATCTTGGTCTCAGCGCTGATACCAAGAGACATTACTATTTTGTTGATGGGTATGATGTCAATAATACTATTGTAGATTCATTGTATGTATTATAAATAGTACAATGTATTATGGTAAATTCAATTTCAGTATAATCTGAAACATTACATAGCATCCTTTATATTTTCATCGGACATATTTTCATGAGGTCTTCATAGGAAAAAAAATGAATAAAATACAAGATAAACAAAATAAAAACAAGATAAAATTGAATAGAATAAAGAAAATAAATCCTTCCTAATACCGTAACTCTGAGATCTAATTTGGTGCAGTGGTGAAAGGCACTGAGTTAGAACCAGGAGACTGAGTTTGACACAGAGAATGTGGGGCCCCTGTGCTTTCCACCTAGTACTGCAGAGAGTAAAGTGTTGAAATGAGCCCAAAGAAAGGCTCTACAATGTGCTGAGCAAGCAAGACCGAGTAAGTAGTTGAGTATTGAAATCCACCACTGAAAGTTAGCTTATAGCACCCATGCAATATCAAAGACTCTTTGATACATTTTGGGTTTAGCTCTCTCTATTCCAAGGTGCAGCAGAATATAGATGACAGTGGCACAGCTCAGGTGAGATTTTAATTTTCCACCTTGTTGAAAGTTTATAAAGACCACCAGTGAGCCATAGAAACACAGAAGCTGAAGCCAATAAGAAAATGGTAAAGGAGAACTCTTTCTGATACCAGTGGAATCACACTGGTTTCTATGTAGATGAAAGCATTTTAAATGTAGCATGATAAGCAAAAAAATACTTGCAGAGACTTAGACTCGACAATGTCTAAGGACTTGGAATTATTGTAGGCACATATTTATGCATCACACACATTTCAGAGATAGTTTTAGTTTTAAGGTAACTGTCCTTTAGAAAACAAACAAACAAGAAAGCATCAGTCCTAGGATTGCCTTAATACTAATACTAACTTTGGCACAACTGGCTTTAATTTATTTCTGCTCAATTACAAATGATTTGAAAAAACAAAGTTATTTAAAAACGAGAACTTGTTTAATTTTAGTTTTTCCAGTTTGCAATTGAATTTAATGATCTTTTCTGCAATTAGCTCCCCCTCTTATTAATATACAGTAGACATTTTGATCCTAGATATTGATTGTAAGGTTTTCTCCCTGCAAAAATTCCACTAAGGCCCATAGACCTCTACTGAGGCCCACCTGTGCCAGCAAAATGTTTTTGGTAGATCCAAGGAGCTGTAAGGCTCAGTTTCAGCCTCAAACCACAAGACTTTACAGTTTTTTTAAAAAAAATTTTAATATGACAACCAGGTTCCTGTCTTGGCTTTTTATTTTTTAAATAATTAAATTACATATTAAGTCTACAAAATTACTGACTGTTGCCCTAATATAGCATTGTGGAAACCTCTGATGCTGCCAGATTTACAATGCCTAGAGGTCTGAGGTCTTACCTTCCATCAAATGAACAATGGAAGGCAGTCTTATGTTTCATCCAAAGGCAAGAAGCGAAGTAGAGAGATGGGTAAGCCAACTAAATTCAATGAGATTTAAATAGTGAAACATTTAGTGCTGCAGCCTGGAGAATAAACCGTGAAGCACAGAAAGGCAGGTATAACTTTATTAAGACAAGAGATTTCCTACTTCGTTTAAAATCTGCTGGTATCATAAAATACCCTTGATCAGAGCTGCTTTATGAAATGTAATTAGGATTTAAATTCCACTTCCTATAAATTAATATACAAATTTGGAGTAGCTAAAGAGGTTTTATTTGACTATTCTTGCATCTCGTAAATTAAGAATTCTCTGCCTCTTCTTACAGACAGTTGTCATATTAGATTATTTGAGATACCGTTCTTGAATATGGGAAAGTGTACACTCACTAAAAAAAAAGTATAAATCAAACATTATTTTATTGTTTCCAAACGTTGGTCTTTCCAGATGTAATGGACTACTTCTCATTCAACATAGCCATGCGAACTGTAGCATGTGCCAAAGAACCCTTGGCATCCTAAAGACTAGGACATTTATTATGATATAAGGATAATACATTTGTCAATAAGGAGCTAGAAGGCTCTATTCTAACACATACTGTATATCCTTCTGGAAATTGTTGCCATATATTCTGCTGAGCTACAAATTTATTATTTCATTACTTATACAGACTTGTCTATTGAGGCCTTGTGAATGTTCATTTTCAATATGTGTATTTATTTAAATATAATACATCGAGATTTGCAGGTTCTTTTTCTTAATTTATACATATTAGAGAAGGTGTCAGCAGTCTAACATTCCTAACTATTTATCTAGATTACTGTTCCTCAGACTTGGCAACTTTAAGATGTGGGGACTTCAGCTCCCAGAATTCCCCAGATGTGAAGTCCACCCATTTCAAAGTTGTCAAGTTTGAGAAACAGTAATTTAGGTAATTCACAAAACTTGAATGATTAGTGATAAAAATTGTTATCAGACATCCAAAATATTGAAGATGGTATTTAAGAACAGATGGGAAGAAACATTTTAGTTTTAACATTTGAGAACGATAGAAGGCAATTTAACTGAAAAGCATGCAACCAGTTCATATGTAGTTTTGTTAAATTGATCGTTTACATGCCTGT
Organism: Thamnophis sirtalis; assembly: GCF_051295495.1. Classification (NCBI taxonomy): domain Eukaryota; kingdom Metazoa; phylum Chordata; class Lepidosauria; order Squamata; family Natricidae; genus Thamnophis; species Thamnophis sirtalis. Next base: position 94,611,719 of record NW_028261383.1, read on the forward strand.
GGTTTTTATATTATCTAAGTTACAAATGAGTCAGTTTCGGGGTGGGCTCAGAATGATGAACATCAAATAATATAAAAATAATTAAATTAAAAGGAGATTTGTTGCCCTCAATTCCATTTAGGTTCAATGTTAAAAAAAAGTAAAGTCATGGATTTACACTCCTGCACATCACAGTGAAGATTCACAGTGAATCTTCACCAGTTAGCAGATTGCTTCTTGACCAATCTCAAGGTATTTTTTTGTTTTTTTTAAAAAGAGAGAATCACACCAGAATAATTTTCAATTTTGAAACTAATCTCAGCTACATATCAAGGTTTCATAAAAACCAAAGATTTATTTGGAAAGAAATCAACAGCTATATAGGTTTTGAGAAACTATTTTAAGACAATTTATTGTAAAGTCACGCTACTGAAAATTACCCCATGGTTTTGAAAGCCTGTGTATATTCAGTTCATACAAACATTATCACTTAAAAAAAATAGAATTAAGAGGTAGACACAAAAATAAAAATCCACATTCTTTCTTCTTACCATCCTTGCTTCAAAGTGTTAACTGAATTCTCCTTTGCTTGGCAGATTCAGCTGCTCCTTAAATTACAAGGATTCTGATCCAAGGACAGTTTTCCTGTGGGTTTCTCTGAGATTTAGAGGTGGCACTAAGTGCTTTCAAATAGCTTACAGGAGGTGAGCAAGTAGCTTAACTGCTTGGCTCCTTCCCAAACTTCTTGTGGACACACACCTGCAATCTCGTTTCTGTTATTTACCAGGCACACATTTTAAAGAGATAAGCAGGTACAGCCACAGTCAATCAAAAATACATTTCATGCTAACCACACCATGCTAACAGATATAGGGCATTTGACTTCTGTGGTGAACCTTCCCCCCTTAGCAGGGTCTGCAAGGAGAGAGAAAAAACTTTCTTGTTCTGGGAAAGACATCTGCAGGCCTGAGAAAGGCGAGAGAATTGTCATTTGTATTCAATTTCTCAGAAAATTCAGTTCAGAAAAGGCATATATGCAATTTATATACTGGGGAGGGAAGCCTAAATACAGTTGGAAAAATGATTTCATCTGAAAAAGTTTAATTAGAGCGGAACTATTATTGAGGGCCTGTTTTCTTCCCTATATACTTAGACTAGCAATGATTATAAAACATCTTGACGATACTACCATTATCAGAGAGAACATTATTGATACTAGTATTCTAACTGTGGGAATACTCTCCTTGCAAGTACAGGTAGTCCTCGACTTCTGACCACAATTGAGCCCAAAATTTCTGTTGTTAAGAGAGACATTTTTAAAGTGAGTTTTGTCCCATTTTATGACTTTTTTGCTAAGGTTGTTAAGTGAATCCCTGCAGCTGATAGGTTAATCCAGTTGTTCCGTGACTATTGACTATTGTCAGAAGGGTGCAAAAGGTGATCACATGACCTTGGGCCATAACAAAGGTCATAAATATGAGTCAGTTGTCAAGCTATTTCTTGCTTGGAATATTACTGTTGTTGTTTTACTGTTGTTTTTACTATACACCTACAAGTGGTTATCATTTCTGCTAAATTTGGGTACTTAATTCTTTTAGGCTTGCTATAACTTTAGCTAAAATTATTATTTTTATATCTTATGATGCTAAGACTTCAAAGACTTGCACAATCATTAAAGCAATGAAAAATCAGGTAAGCAATAGTTAAAATAAAGACTAGAGTGTAATTAATCAAGTCCACATGTTAAAAGGTAAAAATAATAATTGGTAATGCAACAAATGCAGAGATTTGATAGATAGACCTTGGTTAATATTAGAAATGCAACAAAATATTTTGTTCGTGGCTTAATTTTTTAATTTTATGTTTACTAATGTTGTCAATAGAATACTTTTCATTTCTTCCAAGCATGCTTTTATTCATGGAAAGAAATCAGGAGGCTTCTCTATAAACTGATTTCCCTGAAGATCACATGCTGTTATACTGTCATTTGAGTCTGTATCAATTCAATTGCATTTGTGTTATCTATATATTAATTCATACTAAAGCTGGACAATCTTCCATTAATCAAAAACCACCTTGAGTTCTGCTTCCAACACTGGGCACCATCATTAGAAAATGATTCAGGCAAATTGCAAGAGGTTTCAAGAAGGGCAACTAGGATGACCAAAGTCCTGAAAAAGAAGTCCTAACATAGAAAGAATGGGATTGATTTCAAGGAAAAATAACCGGGGGGAAATGCATTACCCAACTGCAAATACCTGGAGATTTCCATACAGAGAGATACAGAACAAATGCCCAATGTAAGAGAAAGGCAGAGTCTGGCTGAACGTTAAGAAAAGAAAAACTTCCTAACAATAACAATAGTTTGGTAGTGGACTTAATTACTGTACCTCTAGAGATGGTAGGTCATATTTTGCTGGAATGATTCAGATGCTGGTTATGAAAAATCATTTCTCAATGTGATGGGTATGTTATCACAAATATAAACTGCAGCTTTGCACACTTACATTGATGTGATTTCCAGTTGCATTCAAAACTGAAGTCTGTATTTGTAAAGAAGAGATGACTCTTTGGTTTGCCACATGGGAACTAGAACTCGGTTAAGAAAATTCTGGTTGGCAAAATACAAACCGATTTTGTGATCCAGGAATGATCCAGACGCTACTGTGCATATTTGCTGTTGGCTGATAATGGATTTGCTCTTAATTAATTTCCATATGAATTGGGTAATGGGTGGATCAGAAATTTTTTTAAAAAATCAGCCTCTTGCTCTTCCCAGAAATTCTGCTACAGCTGTCAACTTAAGTTGCAAAACAGAGTAAACATTCTGAGGAAAATCAAGTTTAGGCATACCTATTTTGAACTGATTCTCTCTCAAAATATACAAGGGATGAAATGTACATTTATTTCTTGTGCTAATTAAAAATAAAATGTAGGGATTACTATGTAAATATAATGACACAGACTTGTGGGCATACACATGCGAAAATACGAACAGATTTTTTTATGTAGCTGGTTAAGGCAAGAGAATGTGGAATTAATTATCTATTTCTTTTAAATTCTCATGAAGAGATGTGCAGCTGATAGTGTATTTGATGTGGTAGCCCATATCTTCCTGGAACATATGCTTCCAAACATTTCTGTAAATACTTCACATTTTACAGGGTTCACTGCAACCATCACCATACAACAGACGTACCAACTATCTTAGTTTTTTCCATTTGAAGACATTCTTTCTGGGCCACAAATTATTATTTGCCATCTAGCTTTTAGTATATAGCATGAGATGAATCAGTTTATCTCTGCTTTGATTTTTTTTTCATATACTCCCATAAGACACACGGTTAAGCAGAAATTTAGTAGTTGGTAGTCCATGAAAGGACCTATATTTTAGATTTTAAAAAGCAGAAAATCCTTTATTACAAATGTCACTTATGCTGGATGCTTCCTTCATGAAACTTGCATTTACCAGGAAAAGAACAAGGCATTATTTCCTATTTGCATGACTAAGATAACTTTGCATAATTTTGATTTGTATTGGGGATATTCATCCCTAGTAAAGATTGAATAGGGTATAGAAACAGAAGAAAAGGCAATTAATCTAGCCATCTCTTCCATATATAATTTCAGTGTTTAAGAGAAAATCAATGGACAACTTATTGGATAGTTTATTTGCTTTGCCAACTCATCTTTAAAACAATTTAAAGAACGGAAAAAATATCATCAGCAGAACTCTTCCTTAATTAGATTGTTTAATGCAAAGATTAAGTAGCCTCTGTGAAGCTGCAGAGTGGACAAGCTGTTATAATTAAAAAAGTGACTTGTATTATTCAATAAATGGGTATAGAATTTTCTGCAAAGAATATGGTTGAATTGTCAAATGGGTAAAACAGATACTGAACCGTTCATTATGGTCATGCCATTAATCCATGAGAATATAGGTTAACCCCAGAGAGTTGGCTGTAATTGTAACACTATAGAAAGTAATTAAGGAGAAGGTAGTTGCACCCCTTTTCCAATGTCCATTTTTTTGTGTTTGGTACAATGGGACATTCATTCTTATCAATCCACCACTGAAGGATATATTTATGTGACAGCAGAACTCCTCTACCATTTCTACTTATAATACTTTCTAAATGCAAACCTAGCCATGTGCAGTTTTATATCTCTACCCCATTTGCCCCCAGAGTTCACCCATCTAGGTTTGAAAAGCAAACAAAGCCTGTTCATTTTTGTAAGGAGTTTTCCCCAAAACACTGACTGTATATGATAAGCGCTGTTCTCTTCTGCACTACTGCAGGGGAGAGGACTGAATGAATTGGCCCTAAGCTCAAAAGAAGAGGACAGAAGATAGCTTCATCTACATAAACAATGCTGTCATTAGAAAATATAATCTTTTAATATTATTTTTAACGAATTTCATCACTCTGTTTAAAAAAAAACCCCATTCAAGTCTTTAACTTGCCCCAAGCAGCCATCTTTGGTCACTAGTGAAGCTGCGATGGAAACAACCCAACAGGTTTTGTTATGACAAATATTATACTGTTATCAACCAAACATTGTACACAACTTTGTCGTGGCTGCTGAATAAATTTGCCTTGTGGTTCTTAGCAGTCAGGCAAGTAAGCCATGGCTGTGGTGAATTCAATGAGTCATTTCACCCTCAAAACTTTCCTAGTTTGCAAGCCCCTAAAAAGCTATTATAGAAGAGGAGTCAAGACTCAGATCAAATTTCTGGTACAAAAAGTGAAAGTATTTGTGCGTCTTTGACACGTTTTAAATATTATGGCTATGAGGAGTATTATATAAAATACAGCATCTAAACAGAAAAACAGAATAACAGAGTTGGAAGGGGACTTTGAGGTCTTCTAATTAAACCCCCTACTCAAGCAGGAGATCCTGTATCATATCAGAGAAATGGTTGTCCAATCTTTTCTTTTAAAGATCAACTATTGAAGCATCCACAACTTCTAAAGGCAAGCTGTTCCAATGATTAATTGTTCTCACTATTGGGAAATTTCTCCTTATTTCCAAATTGGTTCTATCCTTGATTAATTTCCATCAATTGCTTCTTGTTCTGCCTTTGTGCTTTGGAGAATAGGTTGATCCCCTCTACTTTGTGGCAGCCCCTTAAGTACTGGAACACTGCTACTATGTCACCCCTAATCGTTCATTTCATTAAACTAGACATACCCAATTCCTGCAACCATTCTTCATATATTTAGGCCTCCATTCCCCCAATCATCTTTGTTCTTTTCTATACTTTTTCTGGAATCTCAACATCTCTTTTATAACATGGTGACCAAAACTGGATGAAACATTCCAAGTGTGGTCTTACCAAGGCATTATAAAGTGGTACTAACACTTCACATACTGGGATGCGATGGCTCACTGCTAAGACTCTCAGCTTGTCGATCAAAAAGATTGGTAGTTCAGCAGTTCAAATCCCTAGAGTTGCATAATGGAGTGAGCTCCTGTTCTCCTCTCTGGAGAAAGGCTTTGAAAATTATTCTCCTGTATAGGTGAATAGTCTAGTTGTATAGTGGCTAAGACGCTGAGTTTGTCGATCAGAAAGGTTGGCAGTTAGGTGGTTCGAATCCCTAGCACCACGTAATGGAGTGAACTCCTGTTATTTGTCCCAGCTTCTGCCAACCTAGCAGTTTGAAAGCACCTAAAAATGCAAGTAGAAAAATAGGGACTACTTTGGTGGGAAGGTAACAGCTTTCCGTGCGCCTTCGGCATTTAGTCATGCTGGCCACATGACCATGGAGACATCTTCAGACAGTGCTGGCTCTTCAGCTTTGAAACAGAGATGAACACTTCCCCCTAAATTGGAAATGATTAGCACATATGTGCTAGGGGAACCTTTACCTTTACCAACACTTCACATGATCTTGAGTTTATCCCTCTGTTAATGCAGTCTAGGAATGTGTTAGCTTTTTTGGTGGCTGCAGCACTCTGCTGGCTCATACTTAAGTGGTTGTCCACTAGGACTTCAGGATCCCTCTCACAATTATTACTATTGAGCCAGGTACCATATATTTTATACCTGTGCATTTGGTTTTTCTTGCCTAAATGTAGAACCTTACTTTTCTCAGCATTGAATTTCATTTTGTTAGACAGAGCCCAGTGTTCAAGTCTATCAAGATCCTTCTGTATCTTGAACCTCCGCGAGCTGCACTGGCTACCTGTTGATCTCCGGGTGCGCTTCAGGGTGCTGTTGACCATCTTTAAAGCCCTTCATGGTAGTGGATCTGAGTACTTGAGAGACTGCCTTCTGCCGATTACCTCCCTCCGACCGATAAGATCGCACAGACTGGGCCTCCTCCGAATTCCATCCGCCAGTCAATGTCGACTGGCGACTACACGGAGGAGAGCCTTTTCTGTTGCAGCTCCGACCCTGTGGAACGATCTCCCCGTCGAGATACGCACCCTCACCACCGTCCAGGCCTTCCGCGCAGCCCTAAAGACCTGGCTATCCCAACAGGCCTGGGGATAAGCCTCTAATTTGCCCCACCCGAGTGTTGAATGTTGAATGCAAGTTGTGTTTTTATTATTTTATTTTGCTCACATATTGTTTATTTTGAATTGCACCCCCTCCCTAATGATTGTAAGCCGCCCTGAGTCCCCTCAGGGAAAAGGGCGGCCTATAAATCCTAATAAAATACTAAAAAATACTAAATACCTATTTTCTGGAGTGTTGGCTATTTCTGCCAGCTTTGTGTAATCTGCAAATCTTCTTCTGTCCCCTCATTTAAATCATTTATGAAGATATTGAAGAGTACTAGACTAAGAGCCTTGAGGTGCCCCACTGAATGCTTACCTCCATGCAGCTCCATTAAGGACTACCCACTGATGCGGTTACAAATCCATCTGGTAGTGTTGTTGTTTAACCCACATTTTTCTATCTTATCAAATAGTAGATTTGGTCTACTTTCTCAAATGCCTTACTGAACTCCAAATACAGCATTTCACTGGTATACTAATTTTGTCAGGAAATAACATTAGTGAGGTTAGTTTGGTTTGGGAGTAACATATTTTGTGAATCCACCTACTGTTGTTTGTAAACCTGGATTAAGGGAATGCTGGGTGAATATAATCATTGTGACAGATTCAGCAAACCATGACATTGTGAAGTGTGAAACATCAAGCAAAGGAGACCTGGATGTGAATCAAAATCTAATAGTTACAAAGTTCCCTACTATGTATTCCAGAGAGCACCTGCTCAACATAGCCTAATGTAAGTTGCACAGAAGAACAATGATGATAAAAATCTCACAGCTTCCACATCAGTTTTCCAAATTTGGTTTCATGCACTTCTCAAAAGATATGTCAACAACAACTTCAATGCCGTTTCAACTTGCTGTCAGGATGTGATCAACACAGAGTCATTTCAGAATTCAGCAGATTGCTTTTGTGTTTTCTCACTTTTGCTGCAATCAGTTTGCTTCAGCCCACTGGCATTGCAAAAAGGAAATGAGGGAAAGTTATTGCAACCTACGCTTGGGTTTTATTACTATTGGCTTCTTCCCACACTGTCCTAGCAGTGAGATCTGTGCTTAGGAGAAAGAATTTTGATGCAATTTGGGTTGACCACATTAGAGTGGCTGACATAACCTTCCTCTGACAATGGCATGTGATTGGAGTGATAAAACTTCTGTGCAATGAACAGTGCTTACAACTGCTATACGGCCCGAGCTTCTAAGCTGCTGGCTCAGCAAATGTAGAATGACTTAGAATGAATGAATGCTGAATCTCACCATTTGTCACACTGGGTCCACTGAGAATTCAGTTTATGAGACAATAATCTTACCAGCACACAGAGCTGTTGTACCCCTTAGAAGGATAAAGTGCAATGGGAACCACACTGTTTTCCTGACACATTATGGTAACAATGTACTGGGACTATCTGCAGTTGGCAAACAAAACTGCAGTTTGAGCGAAGTTGAATAACTACTTAGGAAGTCACTAATGCATCCAATCAAGCACTAATCAATCATTGCAGGTCTCCAGGGTCTCAAAGTAGACTTTCTTCCAGTCTGGCTTAGACATGTCAGAGCTTGAATGTGTTCTAAGCTCTAGGGCTATGAACCTATGGAACATGTGCCAGAGGTGGCACGCAGAGCCCTCTCTGCTGGCATATGCGCCATCGCCCCAGGTCAGATCTCCGTGGCATTTCTTTGGTGAGCTTCTGTTTCCCTGCAAACCATGAAGTAGAAGCTCATGAAAGAAAGAGATATTTCCGCTGGGTGTGCAGCTGATGTTGGGATGGCCCACCTCCCACTGGCCAGCTGGTCTTCAGGTCTCTGCTGCGCATGCATGCATGTCCACACATGCAAGTGTCCATCCCTGCACCTTCACACATTCATACATGTCTGCACCTTTCAGTTTGGGCATGCACAAACACCCAGTTTGGGCACTCTGTGTCTAAAAGGTTCACCATCACTGTTCCAGGGTTTTCCGTACATTTCCATCAAAAGTGAGAACTGTAGTCCTGAAATGCCAGTAGGAAATGAAGGACAGTATTGTGGATAACTGATACCAATTCACCCCTTAGATTAAGTCCAGAAGACAAGCACTGTCTCTCAATGTCAAGAATGAGCACTTTTCTGGATGCAAACCAGATAGAAGGATTTTGCTTCTGGCTGAACATGGAGAGGTTTGTGCAGTAAAGGGAGGGAATTGACAAAGCAAAGAGAAATAACTAATGGAGTTCTTCAAAGATCTGTTTTACCTACACAGTCGATTTTGAAAGACCTGTATCTTCTAGAACCATCTCTGAAAGACTACTATGTAGCTGATGTATCCGTTTCAAACAATCAGCTGTATATAACTCCAAAAAATAAAAAAATGAGTGGGAAAAATGTAGATGCCAGTTCCATTCTGTTCAAATATTTCAGTGCTGTTTTATTCAAATATTTACCTGTTAGGAAAATTTATTCTCCCTCCCTGCCCTCCCCTTTTATAGTTTTGAGTCCACAGCTTTTGCCATTTCTCTAATTCAATCCCATGCCCAAAGTTTTTTTCCCCAGGCTAACATAGTTTCTTTGACTTGTTCTTCCTAAAGTTTCACCTCTAATAAGTAGCCATGGAGTTTTTAAATTACTTTTTCATCGGTACCTGTTAAGATTTTATCTAATTCAGTCATTTTATCATATAAACCATCCTTTTTTCGATCTTCATTGTATCTAGAATGTATTTGCACATATGAATACCAATTAACTTCAATACCTTCCTGTTTCAAATCTTGTATGGATTTGAGTTCACCCTCTGTATTTAATAATTCAGCATATCTAACTGTTTGTTCCTTTTTGTATATTATTGAATATGAAAAAGCTTCAATGGTTGATATTTAGACTGGAATTTTTAAGTAGTGTAACCTCTTAACCTTCTCCCGGGGCAAGAAGCAGACAGATGTGAGCAACCGGACTCATTAGATAAGGAAACTATCTGGAGAAATCCTTGTGACATGCATTCCAGATCTGGATCTGGATGGTTCTCTAAATCTTCTATTCAGTTCTCTATCCCAATTCCTATATTTTGGGGGAAAATAAGATGCTCAAGCTATACTTATAGATAGGGCTTGATTTGTAGACTCATCCCCACTTTGCTAGTCATTCTTGGAACTTGCTGTGATCTGTCATTTTTTGAAATGTGATATCCAGCACTGGACATTGTATTCCAAACTGGTTCTGAGCAGCACAGAACAATGACTAGAGCTTACAGAAAAGACTTTGAATATTTCAAGACTTGTCACACAGAAGAGATAGTAGATTTATTCTCTCTTGCTGGGGGAGGGGGGGAAATGCAAGGGACCAGGGTCAATAGGTTAACATTACAAGGAAGCAGATTGCAACTAGGCTAAAAATCAAGAGGAATTTCTTGAATGCAGCAGCTGTCAGTCTGTGGAACAGATAGCCGTATCTTCTGATGAATTCTCATTTGTTAGAGGTCCTCATACTGAGGCATCTGTCTGCAATGTTCTCTGAGGCTGGACTAAGTGACTTCTAATGAACCTTCCAACTCTGTGCTTTAAGTTTAATAGAATTTTAAATGAAAACCTTAAAATGCATTAAGCATAAAGCTAAAAAAACACACCCAAAGAATCCCCCAATTCTTTTTCTCTATACTGAGAAAAAGAAAATCCCACCCTAACCAATATTTGTGCTATAGACCTGCTTATTTTTAGGTGTCTCTTCGTCCCTCCCCTCCAAAGGTGATAGAAAGGTGGGTCACCTCTAAGGAACACCTCCTGCCTCTTCCCCCTCTCTTTGAGTTTCACCCCTGGTGCCTGATTAAAAACGACAGTGCAACGATTCCAGGCTTCCTTAAAACCACTCCATATTCCAAAATGATCTGATCAACTGTTTCTGTGGCAGAAGAACTGCCTGATTTGCAAACTTCAGTCTTGTTATTCAAATGGCATCAGAATTGCTAGCAACACTTAGATAGTATACATAGATTTGCAATAAGTTTCAATTTCCGAGGGTGGATTTTAAAAAAATTTCTCAAGTGCATACTAATTGGGCTGGAGTGCTGATGCATCTCTTTTTTCCCCTTTTTGCTTGGCAAGCATTTCTCTTCTGAGAGGAAGATGTAGGTGGCTCAGTGGGAAAAGAAGAAAAGTGGAAAAATGAGGTTAAATGGTTTGGCTACTTGTGCTGCCCTGATAGTCAAATCATCCCCAAACACTTTTGACCTCTCTTGTTTCATACGATTTTACAGTTACAGTACATTTACGAGAAAAACAACCTCACACCTATCGACGTCTTAACCATAAAGGAAGCCCCATTACTCCTTTTTTTAAAGTCGCTTACATGCCCCACTCCGCTTCTTAGAAGTTAATATGAAAAGAAATGTACACAACAGGAGCTATTTAGAGTTGAATCGTTTACTAACTTTCCCACAAGTTGAAGGCCTAAACTGACAAGGGAAATAATATTCCATATAATCAGGCTACTATTTGTTTAAAAATATAGAATTCCCATTTGTCATTGGGAGAAGCCAGACAAATTATTGCAATTTGGTTTATAGCCCGCTTTTTCTCCATGAGCTTAAGGCATTTTACAATGTTTTTTTCTGTTTAATTTTATTTCACAACAATCTTGTGAAGTAGATCAGGTTGGGATAGTAACCGAATTGAATTTATCCAGATTTTCTCCATGGCTGAATTTCCATGGATAACTTGCACCTGAATTTCCCTTCCATACCCCAACACTTGAACCATTATTTCAAATTATCTCTAGACAAATCACATTTACAACAGAAGATCCGATTTTTTTGGGGGGGACTTTGGAATATCTAGTAACATGTATCAGTTGTTCTGGGGAAAAAGATGTTCAGGAGATGGGTGGAACCATTTGGGTTAGGGATGGGGGAAGCAGAGACACTGAAAGAAGGAGCTGAAATCACCCAAAGTTTCCTGTCTGCCTATTCTACTGCTGAAAACGTCAGCATATCTGTATTTCCATGGGTGGGGAGACACACCAATTGGATTAAACATAGTGGTTTTCTCATCACAACACGGTCTCCAAAAGCAAGATGCTAACACGTTTTTTTTTAAAAAAATTCCACTTCCTTTTTCTCTGTTCTAACGATCTAAATGTTTTGACAGTCTCAACCCATCTGTATAGAACAACACATCAGATGGAAAATCAGTAGATAACAATTGTGAATATTAGCCATATTTACTTTTCACTGAAGTCTTATTTATTTTTTCATTACTGAAGTCAGGGGAGCATTACTGTATACAGATTCCTTCTTGTTGTAAATAAAAACACGACTCCGAAAGTATGGGTGGGAAATAAGACCTATGCAATGTGATTCATGGGGGTTTCGATTCTTTTGACATCTGACAGGGTTGCTTCAGGGCTGATTATTTGAACTCTCAATTTAACACTTGTTCATTCTTCTCATTGTCAAGTCCCTCCCTAACACAGGGGCCAATTGAAAAGGCAGATTGGGATCAACAAGGCTTCTCTGTTCTGTAAATCCATGGAGCAGTATAATATCTCTTCATGAATCAAAGTATAGTATGGTTACAAAAAAAATTCAAATGCAATTTTAAGTCCATCAAAAGTAAAAATAGTTTCCAAATTTTGGAAGACAATAGTTCTTTTTATTATGGATTGGATTAAGACCTTGTTATTAATAGTACATTCAGTTTTGGACACTATACTTGAAGAAGGCTTTAGACAAGGTGAGAGAGGTGCAGAGATGGGCAATGAAAATTTATTAATTTATTATTTAATTTCTATCCTGACGTTATTTCGTATAATTCAAGATAGTGGACATAAAGCTGATCCCCACAACAACCACTCTGGGATGTGGTTTGGGCTGATTTGCCAAAAGTCACCCAGATAGGTTTTATGGCTGTGTGAGACTAGAATTCACAGACTAGTCCAGCACTTTAGCCGCTACTATACGAACAGTATGGACAGAAAATGAAGTCCTATAAAGGAAATTTAACATTGAGGAGATACGGCAACATTCTTTACAAGAGAAGTTCCAGAATGCAATAATGGATTCAAGATAAATGGATTCAAGATAAATAAAAAGATTCTGAATGTTAGGAGGAAAATTATGTTGTAAGCCACCCAAAGTCACTTCTCATTAAAATGACTGGCATATAAATTTAATAAATAAGATAAATAGGGAGAAACCCCATTCTAAGTGTAAAAGCAAGCCATGGTATTCCTTGTGCCATTCAGTAGAAGCTAAAGTGGATTTTGAAGAAGCAAGATAGGAAGAGTATTGATGCCTTTGAACTTTGGTATTAGAGAAGACTCCCAAATAGGCTGCGAACAGTCAAAAATCAACAAATGGATCATCAAACAATCAACTCCAGGCAGAAAATTAGCCTACTATGGACATAGAATGCAAGGTCTCTTAGCTCTCTAAGAAAGATTCTAATACTGGGAAAGGTGGAAAGAAAAACAATAGATCAACTAGCAGCTAAGTTGATGGGCTCAGCTATAGCAGCTCTTCCAATGCATCATTCGAAGAACTGAAGAACTAGGTTAGGGGCAGATCATCATGGAGAAAATCTATATGTGTTTCCATTAAGAGTCAACAGCAACCTGATGATATGCAATCGTCATAAACAGGAGTAAAAGCAATTCAATTAATTAGCTAAAGTAGTGAGCTCTCGTCGACAGAATGCATTCAAATCAAGAGTAATAACCATCTCTCGCTAGATGCTTCAGTCTGAATTACTGCACTGCAGAGGTGGTCAAATTCTAGGGCCTAAATGGCTTTTTCCAAATAATGATTCTTTGATTTTGGCTCATTCTAGAATAATAATTTTAAAATTTCTGATCTCAGCCCAGCTGACAAATAAATATTAGATCCACTTCTATTTAGCAGTCACAAATGTTAATCTGTAGTACATGAATGATAAATTCTGAATGAGATGAATAATACAATTGTGTTTCTATTTCTTCATAAATTTAAGAAATATATTTATTCTAAATATCTGAGTCTCAGAAAATCTTTCTCTTTTCCATTCTCTTTAATCATTTATATAATCTATGATCTTTCTATAAAGCTCATGGGTGATTAAGGCTATGTTTTAGTATAATAATTATGAAAGGATCTTAATTAATTATGAGAGTCACTTTTCTTCAGTGCTTCAATTACAGCACTGACTAATTCTTTTCTTCAGTTGAAGTCACTTCAAATTCCTTGTATTTGCTGTTTCCATGATGAAGAGATTGAAGATATTAACAGGGAAACATCAGAAGCATTCATACAATTGAATGAAGAAGCTTGCTCCTTCATATCAGACAGTGACTTCTACTTGTGCATTTCATAGTTTGATATGTGACAAATTTCGCACTGCAATCAATGGGTAAGGTGATATTATTTATTGAGCATTTGATTGACAAAGCATTCAACTAACATTCCTGTCACCCTGGCAGATTGCTCTTCCTCTTACATCATTCTACCTTTTGAATTACAGATGAAGTCAAATGAGATGTCAACATAATTGCAACACTTTAAAGGACCTTAGAAGGCTCCATTGGCAAGTTGAAGGACATGAACATGCCTTCTTTTAATTCCAATGGATGCTCATTCTCATTTGCTTACATAAGATGTAAACTTAGCCTTACTACTCCCATTCATGTCGAAGTCTTTCATATTTTGATGTGGTTACATGCTCCAGAATGTAAACTTGCCGCATACAGAAAACAAGCAATTACTAAAACTGGGGCAATCTCAGCACAATGATTCCTTTGTGGAAACCTCATTTGAAATATGCTAAAAAGCCTAGCTGAAGATTGCTCCCATAGTTTTCAATTGAAATGCTTGTCACCCTTGAGCCTTGGGGCAGCAATCTCACTGGCCATCAGGTGTAAGCTATGATGAAAGGAAAGTGCTGTTCTCTTGGGTAGTTGCATGAATGGTACTGAGACCCAAATCAAGAGGCATATTGGACGGAATCATGGTATGAATTAATATTAGAAGACCAAACAGTACTGATAAGAAATTGAGTTTGTGGTAGTTATAGTATGTCATTATTACTGAAATTCTGCAGAATACTGTGTATTCTGCCCAAATGTGTGTGTGTGTATGTTTGGAAGTCTTTATTTTCCACCTCTGGCTTCATCAAGGCTGTCTTCCACAGAGTTGAGCTGACCCTACAAGAAAGTGTGATTCCTTTGTCTTGGTTACTGTCCTATTGAATCTTCCTTTCTGAGCCTTGCTAAGGTCTCTCTCTCTCTCTCCCCCTCTCTCTCTCCCTCCCTCCCGCTCTGTGTGTGTGTGTGTGTGTGTGTGTGTGTGAGAGAGAGAGAGAGAGAGAGAGAGAGAGAGAGGGAGAGAATGTGTGTGAAGAAAAGTCAGGGGATTATGTCATGCATTCTAGATGACACTAAGTTAAGAACTTCACTCAACTGTGCACTTTATAAGTCTTTCCTCTTTCCTCCTATCCTTTCTTCTTTACATTAGCATTTAGACACAACGATTGAATATTTTTCATTGTGTTAGGATTATAAAAAAATAAATATATTTATTCTGTTCTGTAAATCCATGGAGCAGTATAATATCTCTTCATGAATCAAAGTATAGTATGGTTACAAAAAAAATTCAAATGCAATTTTAAGTCCATCAAAAGTAAAAATAGTTTCCAAATTTTGGAAGACAATAGTTCTTTTTATTATGGATTGGATTAAGACCTTGTTATTAATAGTACATTCAGTTTTGGAAGAATATTGGAAAGGCAGTAAAGAAGAGGCACTGAAGAATGAAGACTTACTGAATACAAAACAGACCAAACTGGCCTACAAGAAAGACCAACCCCCTCCCCCAAGAAAAGAGACATGACAAAGCAAAATATTACCTGGCCAATACATAAAAACCTAGCAGGCAAAGCAGATCTCTTAAAGATCCAGCAATGGCTAAGAGCAGGAAAATTGAAGAAAGAGACAGAAGGGTTAATTCCAGTTTCATAAGGCGAAGCCTTCAGAATAAATGCACGCAAACTCAGAATTGTGAAGATAGCAGCAGACAGCAAATGCTGCCTCTGCAAAGAAGCTGAAGAAACAGTGGACCACCTAGTTAGCTGCTGCAAGAAGATCACACAGACTGATTACAAACAATGGCATGAAAAAGTAGCAACAATGGCGCAATGGAATATCTGCAAGAAATGTCACTTGCCTGCAAGCACAAAACAGACAAATTAAAGAAAATGAAGAAGCTAAAGTACTCTGGGACTTCGGAATTCAGACAAGTACCTGCCATACAATAGCTCAGACACAACAGTTGTTGATGAAAGAGTAGATATTGCAATAGCGGAATAGAAAAGAAAGAATAGAGAGAATCTCAAACCTTAAAGAGCTGTAAATAGAGGTAGAAGAGTTATAGGGGAAAAAGCAAACAACGGTAGTACAAGTACTAATACATACCTTCAGTTCAATTCCAAAATACCGTATCTGGAGCAACACTTGAGCAGCACTGACATTGACAAAATCACCACCAATCAATTGCAAAAGGCAGCTTTACTTGGAACAGTTTACATCCTGCAGATGATACCTTTAACATTATTATGCAACACCATTTATGTGTCCCAGGTCCTTGGGAACGACTTGATAGTTAATCAAAAATGTCAAATCTAGTCAAAACAGCTGACTGTATGATCAACAATAATAATTTTTTAAAAACGCAGAATATATATTAGGTAGAAGACTGGGTCCTACTCATTTGAAAATGTTTCCTCATCTTTGCTAACTCTCTTCCTCCTGCATCTCTCTCTATCCAGGATACAAAAGATGAGATAATCATCTTGGAGGTAAAATGAATTACTGACTCTCAGAAGGGAAAATGATTGTTGTCCTCTTGTTGCTCACTTTCAGCTATGATAGGTTGACAAAAACTACCATTGTTACTAATCCTAAATGATACCCATATCATTCTGCAGGTAGAAACCATCATTTTCTTGAGAGATAGAATTAGTGCCTTTCAGTGTGTAATTCCTCTTTTTGCTATCCTTCCTATCCATTTAAAAGCAAATCTATTGTGCAGAGCAAAACAAACAGTTTTGATAAAAGTTGAACTGCCTCTTGCTGCAGAATTATTTTTAAAGTATCGGCCAAATCTCCCCAACAACTTAGCAACCAAGTTTTACTCTAGGTAAGGCGAGGTGAGCAATGGGAGATGAAAATAATTCTTCATCTTGCATCTTGTAAAGCTTGCCTTTTTTAAATAAGGAAAGGAAAGAGAACCGGGTCGTCCTCAGTAGAGGAAAATATGTAAATGCAACAAAGGTTAGATTGGAGGGAGGGAGGGGTAGTAGGAAAGACAGGATGGAGAGGAGAAAGGAGAGGAACAGGAAAAAGGGAAAGGCAGAAGAAGGGGGGGAAGGTTAAAAAGAAGGAAGAGAAAGGAGAGAAGGGAAGGGAGAGGTGGAAAGAAGGAAGGAGAGAAGAAAGAGAAGAAAGTGGGATAGGAAGGAGGAAGGGAAGAAGGTAGGGAAGCAAGGAGGGAAAGAGGGAGGGAAGGAAGGAGAGAAGGAGAGTAGATAGGAAGGAGGGAAGGAGGGAAGAAAGGAGGGAACTTAAGAGAAGAGAAAGGAAGGAGGGTAGGAGGAAAGGAGGGAGGGAAGATATGAGAGAAGGAGGGGGGAAGAAGAGAGGAAAGGGAAGGGGAAGGAAAGGAGGAAAGGAAAAGAAAGGAGGGAAGGAAGGAGGGAAGGAGAGAAGGAGGGAGGGAAGGAAGGGGAGTGGGAAAGAAGAAACAAGGGAAGGAAAGAGGGATGGAGGGAAGAAGATTCCTAACCTTTGATGTCTATAATGATTTTGATATTATGGGAATGTCTTGAAACACAGTCAATTGTAAAGCGAAACAGTGGATGTTGTATTGTCTTTTACCAGTTATTGGTTGTTGTATTTTTCTTTTACTAATAAAAATACTTAAATAAAAAAAGAATTATTTTTAAAGCCCTATTGTAAAATACTAAATCTTACTTTTCTTCCTCCATATTCTGCCCATCTCTTTGATCTCTTAAAAACAGGGCTGAATGAAGACCTGTGCGATGTGAATTTGCATAAATTTAGACCAATTAAGAAATTGCATTAATAACAATATTATTAATACTATTTCTTTTGTATATATATTTAAATATGTGGGGTTTTAGATTAACTGAAAATGAGATTTGACTTAATTTTATTAATTAGTACTATTAGTAGTACTATTCTTGGTAGTACTAATAGAAAATTAATTCACATCTAGTTCTGCTAGTAGTACCAATATATTCAATAGTATTGATCTTCTCATGATAACTGCAGGAGTGAAACAAACACAAACCTGTTCATTTTAATAATGGAATTATGCAATATGAAGCATATTATTGATTAGACTAGCTTGTTAATTAATCCAGTGATTGACTTTTTGAATTTTATGAAATATGATCTTATTGTGGGGGATTGCATAGAAGTGGCTTACCTAAAGTTAATTCAGGCGCTTTTAAGAAAGGGCTTTAGTTTAATTACATATTTCCACTTTGTGTGAATATAATGGATAACACAACATGGAACTGTTTAGAAAAAGCTGAAAACTGCAATGATGGTATTGGAGAAAATATAATTGTCATAAGCCAGGTTAACAACGGGGAGAAATGTGTTGTACATATGAATTGATGGAAAGGTGAGATTTAAGCCAAGGCATTCAAAGCAAGGTGCAATTTAAAGGAAAAAAGAAAAGGAAAAGAAAAAAAGTCAGCCGCTCTATTTCTCATGTTTCCTAGCCACATATCTAGCCAACATTCTGCTTCAGATAATAGAATTATCTATTTTAATGAAACCCAAGCTGTACTTTAGTTGGGCTATCACATTCCCTTTGCATGTTTCAATTTCTTCTCTCAAGTGTTTGCATAACCCATCACCTGTGTTCATTTGTAGGGTCCTCAGCCAAACAGAAGAGATTACAGCTCCTCTTTCACTAAGAATCCCAGAGCATTGAATTTCTATTCTACAATTTGATCTCCAATCATCTTGGAGGTTGATTTCAATTTCAACTACTGTTCCTCATATGCTGTCAAGTGTGTATGGTACCTTGAAAAGTAAAAGAGGGCAAGTTTTTGCTCCATGGTACATGGCAAAGCAACAGAAGAAGAGGTCAGACACATGGATTTAGGCTTAGTTATCTATTGTTTCAAACAGAGCATGAGAACCAGGGGAAATATACTGAAGAGTTCAAGAAAAAACAAGTACTAAGGTGCTGTCTCAAGACGGGCATCATACAGTCATTCTGATGGGTTCAAGAAAAAACAAGTACAAGGGTTATTTTTGATGGGTTCTGATGGATTCAAGAAAAGTCAAGTTTACAAGACAGCAAGAGATAAAGAATGAAGTCATCTTTCTATGATGAAGGGTAAAGGAGGAGAAATGAAGGTTAGAAGTCGAGACATAATCTGTAAAGTTAAGGGAGAAAAGGGCCTAAAGGACTTTCTGAATGAATGAATGACTCAATCAATCAATCCACACTTCATTGTGCGTAGTATACTAAATGGAGTAGGAAAAAAATTAGCCAAATGGAAAAATTAACTTCCTGTCTCAAAGAGCTTAAAAATGTAAACTTCCAGAGAAAAGAAAAAACGAAAGATGGAGAAGATGGATGACATATTCAGATTAACTTCTCATCAACATATGAATTGGGAAGGAAACTGCAGCCATGGACTATACAACCTACAGTATGGTACAAATTGTATGGAACCAATATCTGGCACCAGGCAGTTTACATTTGCATTGGGCTGTTGATATCTGTTTATAAACCACAGGTCAATTAGGTTCAATAAAATATGTACGTGTAGTTTTGTGCTTATATGCAGATTTTTACATGTAATTATTGACTGGGCAGAAAATCTAGTAATGTTACAGTAGTGTTGGGGGATTGCTGTCAAAAGACAATCCAATTCATTGCAAAAATTTATCTAGAGAAAAGCTAAGTATCCTAGCTGAGCATCAGAACTCAGTGTATGTCTGATCCAGAAGTTGGAGATCCCATGTTCAGATTAATCAAAAGACAAGCTCCTTGGACCATGATAATAAGGATCTAAATATTACCCTGCCAAAAGGTGGCAAGAGGAATTTTTTTTCATTCAGTATGTTCAGGTCAGGATGACCTTTCTGAAGCTCCATGAAATCCCTCCCAACTTTCCCCCCCTCAAAGTCTGCTGAGAGAAAAAGTAATTATAATTTCTCCTCCATCACTGGATCAATTTTGGCAAAAGTAATTAGACCTCTTATTTTTCCTTTACAGTGCTGACTAATTTTAACTTGGTTGTAGCACCAGAGAAAGCACTGCAAAATAGTTCTGCAATATTAATTCTTGATCCAGATGCAGGCGGCTTGCATCTTATCCCACCCTAGCTCCTTCTTGCCTCCTCCATATCTTGCCTCTTGTTGCTGTTTCAAGTGGATCTCATGTCAACTTAAGAGCCGAGGTGGCGCAGTGGTTAGAGTGCAGTACTGCAGGCCACTTCAGCTGACTGCTAACTGCAGTTCGGCGGTTCAAATCTCACCGGCTCAAAGGTTGACTCAGCCTTCCATCCTTCCGAGGTGGGTAAAATGAGGACCCAGACTGTGGGGGCGATATGCTGACTCTCTGTAAACCGCTTAGAGAGGGCTGAAAGCCCTATGAAGCGATATATAAGTCGACCTGCTAACTTCTAAAGTAGGTGTCAAAGATACAACTTTCTTGCCTTCACTTCAGCACATTTAAAGAGCAGAACGGTAGCATTACTTTTTCTTGTTGTGCCAAATACAGTATATAGCATGTCAAAGAAAGGAATGCGACAACAATTACATATCAACTTCCCAGATTGTGCTTCCCAGATTGCTGGACCATCCATGAAAGGAATGCTAGACAACTTATTTTAAAGAACTTTATGCACGGTGAGGACATTGTGAGGCAGTGCAAAGTTGCATTCAGGAGTATTTGGGGATGGAAATGACTCTACTCTCCTAGTTCTTTGCCAAATCACTTATCCTAAAGATAGAGCCTTTGGAGAAGGAGATAATTTTGTTGATGCTACTCACTGATCATATGTGAGGTAGTGAACTCTGATAAGGTATCTGTCAGCTTTCCAAATACCATGTAGAATCAAATCAGAATCGAAGGCAAAACTCTGCTTAAAGTTCCAATTTAATAAAGCAGGCATGTTGGCACACAGCAGTGGGGATCCCAACTCTGGAAGTTACATCAGAATCCCACCCAGTTAAAAGTTCATGATCTTGTTCCCACACCCACAGTCCATCATATGGTCCAATCTTCTCCTTCCATGCTGGCGTCCATGCCCAGCTTCTTCTGGTCAGGTATGAAAGTGCAGAGACAAAGGATGACCTTGACTTCTAGCAAAGAATGAAAACAATACATTCCAAATCCTACTACTCCTATTCCCCCCTCCCATTGACTATACTTAAAGAAACAGCATAATGAAATAAGAGAAAGTGTGGCAGGCCAAAATTCTAAAAGGATTATAAATGCAGGCCTGACAGTATCCTCAGATGCAAGTTGGCTCTCAGACTGATTAAAATCCTACTATCCCAGCAATTTGCAATATGGACTTTTCAGCCTTTGGTCCATTTACCCACACAACACAGCTGGCTAATAGTACTGATAAAAAAAAACCTTCAATAAACTGCTTTAAATTGCATTTTAAAGGCAAAAGACTTCTCAGAAGCAAGCAAGTAAGAATTAATTGACTGCATTTTATAAAGTTAAATTTTATTTCTGTTCTCTATGAAAGTAGAGTTTAAAATTAGTTTCGCACTGAATGAATTAGATTGAAGACTTAATTTCTAGCATCACTAGCTTTTCTTTCATTTAATTTGGCTGATGTTCATCAATACAATTCAGGCAAGTGTATTTATCAGAAAAGTGGACAGATTTGTACTGCTGGTAAGATAGCTTTGGGATAAGTCCCGAAGGTGCTTTTCCAAAAGGCAACTGGATTTTCTGGATTTTCCTTGAAGACATTTCGCTTCTCATCCAAGAAGCATCGAAACGTTTTCAAAGAAAAACCAGAAAGTTCAGTTGCCTCTTGGAAAAGCATCTTTGAGACAACCATGACCTGGATAACTGAGAATCTCCATAGACTTTGGGATAAGTGAATATAGTTAGTGCTATATTTTTTATAAAGGAATGCATATATGTTCTATTCTTTGATTTATAGGTAAACTCCCAATATAAATGCACACAGAGAGACACATACAACAACAATACAATGCATAATAATGACAGTTGTGTTAGGAAAACCTAGGCTAGGAACAATAAGGTTTCTAAAACTAAAGCAAGAACTGATCAACATCCTTATTAAACCCAACAAAAATGAATATATACTATGGATAATGAGGAGTCCTGTGTAAAGATAAGACATTGTAACTATAATGTGAATTATGAACTTTGAATTTCCTACATTTGTGTGTGTGTGTGTGTGCACTCACACGCCTTCTGTGAGTCTTAACTCACAGGGATTGCCAAGACAAATCCTTGCTGTTTTCTTGGCAAGCTCTCGAAAGTGGTTTGCTATTGCCTCCTTCCTGGGGCTGAGAAAGTGACTAGCCTGTTATGCCTATCACAGACTAGACATCATCGTCTCCAGGTTGATAACCTGGTACCTTAATCACTATGCCAAACTGATTGACACTTAGCTTCACAGATCACAAATTCTTGAGTGCCTATTTAGTTAGATAGTTTCATTAAAAATCCATTCCACAAAGAACACCCTTATGTATTATTACCAGTTTATCTGTTTTAGATATAAAGTGATTTATTGCTGACAATATCCCAGGGCAAATGGTCTCCATCCTGACTCACACTGTTTTCTTTTATTAAAGTACTGCAATTGAATAGAGGAATACTAAACACTAAGGCAAACAGCCTATAAAACACCATCTATATACCCATGGAATTAATTGCCAATTCCCCACATCAATTCGGTAGAAATGTAAAATGCCAAGATTGATTTTGAAGGAGGCAAAGGAAAAAAAAAAGTATTCAGAAGCAGGTGGTGTAAAATCTATAGTAACAAATGCAGCAAACTTAAAATTAGTTTTTCCCTATAAAAAAAATTCTCAATTCTTTCCCACTCTGCCATTTTCTTTTTGAAAACAGACAAGACACACTTTTTAAATAATCTATACCATACTTTCACTCAGCCTGGGTAATTTTATTTATATATTTGAAATATTTACATGGCGGTACATCTTATACTAAACTCTGAATGGTTCCCAATTAAGAATTAAAACAACATAAAACCACATTAAAACTATTAAAACCATAAACATCAAAAACAAAAGCCTGGCACCAAGTCAAATAATGAAATTCTTGAGTCCTCTCACACTCAGCATGATGGTTTGAGTGAAATATCCAAAGAGCCAAGATGATTTGCTCCACTGATCATTCATTAATGAATAACAAGATGATGTCCAAACTTAATGGAGGCTTTCAATTTACATGACAGTATAAGTTGTAATTAACTGACAGGTTGCAGCTTTGAATAGTCCACATATGAGAAGCATCAAACTCAGCTGTTATCATGTTGAGCTTCTGGAATCTGGAAGTTTCTACTATCTTGTGAAAGAGATGGCAAAGAAAGTTTCTCACATTATCATGGGTAGGTTTATAATAATGAAGTTTTTTCCAGGCCAAGGGCAAAAATACATTAAAATTAATGTAATTGCAACACTTACTAGTAGAGTTAATGCAACATTCCCTGGGCATATAATTATTTTTTTTTTCTATTCTGTCAGGTTAAAAATCACAAATTGGCAACAGTTTCAGAAGTGTTCTGGGGGCTATGTGTAGGCTTTCAGGGGCCACAGGTTGTCTGCTCCTATAATGAACCTTCGTCATCTCCATTAACATTACATTGTAAGTGGTTATAATATCTGATTCATTCAAGATGCTATCATAACAATGGTTCGGCAGGTGGCAGCACATGGTTGACCTTGTTTGGGCTTAGAAATTTAGCTTGGTCAGATTGGTTAGTGGCCCGATGACAGAGTATCTCTCAGGGTTACAAGCAGGACTGGAAAGTTAAAAAAAACCTGGCCTGACAAACCGTGTACACAGCATGTCATTCCTCAGAAAGCATCATTTCTCTGTCCATGCACTTATTTAGTTCAACTTTGAGCCAACTTTTGTTGTTTAACCACTGTCAGTAATAGTTGGAAAGTCTTCATTTCCCCCCACCAACCAGATGGTCTAAGGGGTAGGGAAAGAGAGTGCATTGAGTGCACATTCCCTGTACATGTCAGAAGGGAGATTATCAAGTTCAGTAGAAGGTCTATAGACTCCTACTATGGGTGTGGATCTCTCTCTAAGTTAGGAGCTTTTAAAACATTTTGCTTCTTAAATAGAGATGATTCATACGCAGGAATTGTTTTTCCTGAGTGCTTACTCCGTACTGAATCAGGTGATTATTTTGCAAATAATAAATCCAGAAATGTATGGGCATCACAAATTTACCAGTAAATTGTATATCTGCAAGTTCATGCAGATGTATGCCCCAGTCATAAGAACAATGCATGCAATGTGTATGTCTAGCTGTGGAATATGGTCTGGCACTGTATCACAAAATATCTGGTGAGAGACAAGAGTTATTTCAGAAATAACTGAGTTATTTTAACAAACAACCAGTTTCCAGACTAAGAAGCACAGGCTCTAAAATTGGTTAGCAATGTGAGTGTTGAGAGGAAAAAGGAGTTGGAATTTAACTACAGTAAGTATAAAAAGGGAATTGCACTTTCAAGTTGGCAACTAATCAACTTTTAACAGCTTTTTTCCTAAGAGACAGTAACAATTCTGAATTAACCTTACCATGTTGTTCATCTGAGAGCATTTTAAGTATGAGCTTAGAGACCAAATGATGCTGAAACTAGGAAAATTAGATAGATTAACACTACCATTTACATAGCACATTAATGTATACTAGATACTTAATAGAAGTGGACACACAACCTACTCAATCAGGTTCAGTACCACTTAGATTACAATTTTTTAAAAGAGCAAATTTTCACTGGAAAAAGTGTCATCATTAACAGAGCTGTTATTAGTCTCAATTACAGAGAATTCTTTAGCAAGAAAAATAGATACTGTTTTCCCATTCTTCCCACCACATATGCCAGTAAGACAAAGATGTTTACTACTAGCTTCATTCAACAACGAGGAGGGCCGTCTTCTCACCAAAAAAGAATGAAAAGATTGAACTCTAAATGTCATCTGGAACTATTCCCAATGCACACTCACAAACACACACCTTTTATTACACCTATCATATTTAGCAAAGTAAACCTTTCAAGTATCACAACCTTTCTATGGAACGTAAATAATCATTCCCTCACAGTAAGTATTATATTGGCTTTGCTGTTTCCTGTAATGCATGCATGCTAGTTGGGGAATTATTTTTGGGGGGGTGGGGTGTCTAAATAATAAAAACACAAGAAAGCCTTAACTGTAAGGATGTTTGCTGACATATGTTCCTTGTAATAACAATAATTATAACACAAAGCACACTAATAATAGTTTATCATTACTCATATGGTATCGAATAGGCTTTCCTAGTTAACTTTAGATTCTGTAAGCTAGAAATATCTTTAGCTCTAGAAACATGAATGCCTGGAAAAATGATTAATATCCTACTCCCGCATTAAATACTGTCTTAACCAGGGAAGCAACAACCACGATAAATTTGACTGTTATAGTATGTGAACAACCAGGATGTACTTTTTGCTATGATCAAGTGTAGGGAGAAGAGTGGGGTATATTGTCTGTTTTATCTGCCTCTCTTCCATAGTTGCTGTTTATCTTACACCAGTGATGGCGAGCCCACTTTGCGCACACTTGTCTAGGCTGCAACCAGGAAGAGGAACTGGCAAGGGAGCATGCATGTGCCGAAAAATGAACTTTTGGGTTTTGGCACGTGCACGCAGCTTGGATCTTCCAGTTACTGCCACGCATGAACAGACGCCAATCAGCGGGCTGGCACGCATGCTCACGCTGGAAAATGGAAGACCAGCCCTTCCAGTTTCCGGCACTGCCACACACACAAAGGCCAGCTGATTGCTGCGTGTGCATGTGTGCCAGAAACCCAGAAGAGGAACAGGCGACGCCACACATTCCAGGTGACATGGCTCTGTGTGCCACTTTGGGCACACGTGCCATAGCTTTGCCATCATGGTCCTACACAAACCAGTAGAATTGATGCACTCTGATTCCCGCTGATTAAGCAATATCCCCTGGCGGTCCTTCTTTGTTACAGTGCCTATCATCTGGAACCATATCTCCCCAGATATTTGCATATAATCCTTATTATCTTATTTAGACTGATCTTAAGGCCTTGCTCATTTCCCAGACCTTGAACTAGAGTGGGTAGCAAGGCTTTTGCGGGTTTTCTGATTAGTGAGGGTGTGGTTGTCTTCTTTATATGTTCTTTTTGTATTTCATATTATGTGTATTTTTTTAAGGTTATACATTGTATGCTGCCCAGAGTCTTAACAGAAATAGGTGTAATGAGCTACGGTCAGGTCAGATTGGATCAGATGTGCTGTACATGTATATGTTGGTAGCAATCGCAGCCAATAACTTGACAGGGCCCATACCTGATTGGCATCCCCTAATATTTTTTCCTGGTATGTTACTTTCAACAGCACCACAAAGGCACATCTGCCTCTTATTTTAATTTCCCACATCTCCACTGCAGATGTGGGAAATTAACAATGGTGGCATTCAGAAACTTACAGTATGCTAAGGATGATCATCAAAAGACTCTCAGTTAAGTATCCTCTCTTCCAGTTGAAATCCACTCCCAACTATTCTATCACTTTCCAAAATGGTCTGATGCTCCTTATGAGATAACAAGACATCTCTGGGAAAGGTTTGAGTGTAATCTTGTTTTTGCTTGCTGTTGTTTTTCCAGCAACTGATATATACTGAATAGATTGCATCCACTAAATGTTACAATTCCATTGGTTGAGGTATAGATTTCTCACCTATCAGGACATTTTTTATGATTACATGAGCAGTTCTCCTTCAGCCAACCAGACATGGATGAGCTCAAGCAAGTCTGAATCCTATGGGTATAATTCCAGACTCATCAATCATTTGAACAAGACAAACAAAGCAGGAAGTAATGAAAATTCTGGATAAGAAACTATTGCTTCAATAATTATTTAAATTTATCTGCTTTGCTATGTAGTAAGAATGTTCTTAAAAACTGAGCATATTTTAATGTTATATCTGATCAGAATAATGTAATCAAGTTCTGAGTCATCAGAGTTCATGGAAAACATGATTTATGCATAATGGGTCTTCTCACATGTATTGAACATACAGATGATGAGAGCGCGTTCTATAGGCGCATAAACTAGATTCCATGGCAAGTGTTCCCATTGAATATTTCTTTGTGTAGTCTGTTGGATGCCATGAGTAGTTTGTAAGGAGAAAATAGTAAGTACTTTCCTATATATAAAGAATTCCTCCACCCCAGTAAAACATATATAGGTCTAGGATGCATAATATGGGCAGCATTTCCTCTAAGATCATCATGAGGTCCCACTTGCCTGTGCTTGCATTCAGTATACAGCACTGAATTGTCACTATTGATCTGAACTACAGTTATACCAGTGGTGGGTTTCAAAAATTTTTGGAACCTCTTCTGTAGGTGAGGCCTGTTTTCCGGGTCCACTGGTGGAACCTCTTCTAACCGGTTCGGTAGATTTGACGAGCCAGTTCTACCGAATAGGTGCAAACTGGTAGGAACCCACCTCTGACTTATACATTTAGGTCTAGGGTGTAGGTCCTTAACCTAATTTGCTCAAAATTCTCCTAAATATAACAGAATAGGAAGAATGTACATAGAGAACTTTGCACACACAGCACACAAAAATCTGTACATCAGTCCAAGTGCATCAGACCAAAGGAAAGGAAATAAAACCAAACAGTATTTCCCTGAAAAGAATTTAATGGTGTTTAATGTGGGTTCATGTGACTGCAACTATAGAAGAAAGCCAAGCAATAGCAATAGCAGTAGACTTATATATCGCTTCATAGGCCTTCAGGTCTCTCTAAGCGGTTTACAGAGAGTCAGCATATTGCCCCCAACAATCTGGGTCCTCATTTTACCCACCTCGGAAGGATGGAAGGCTGAGTCAACCCTGAGCCGGTGAGATTTGAACCGCTGACCTGCTGATCTAGCAGTAGCCTGCAGTGCTGCATTTTAACCACTGCGCCACCTTGGCGAACCAAAGGGCTACTGTGGACAGTCCTGAAATATTGAATACCCACCATCAAAAGAAAATATTAAAAAAGATGTTCATGCATCTTTATTGTGCATGAACAATCCTAATTAAGCATTAAATAAAATATCATTAAAAGAAGACAGACTGCACAGCTAACATATTATCTCCTCAGGCAGGAGCACAGATTAAAGTTGATTGTCTTATCTTAATTCTAGATCTTGACGCTTCACCATTTAATTCCCTAGGAATTAAAACATATCCAAAAGAGTTGCATTCACATATTTTATGGGTATGCGTGATGAGATATGCAACTTTATTTCCAAAACTGTCAACCACAAGCTGAAATAATCAAGTCAGATTTCTCAGCCTACGTCTTCAAGCCATTTCAGTAGTGATGCAATATTCAGACAGGCTATGGCAATGGAGATGGGATTTATCTGGTTCATCAGTGATACAAAATCTTTGCAGTTGAAGGGCTTCAGAGGTCTCTTCCCAAGAGCCTGTGGCTTCACCTAATTTAAATATAAAAGTGAAACATTCTCCCGATAAGCTGTATTTATTTTGTCATTGGTTGTACACCAAATAATAATAAAAAAATATTCCTTGCAATATGAATATTTGATTGTGGTGGAAAAGTAAAGTTCAAACAACCATTCCCCAATTAAAGATAGGTTTTGGCTGAGAATGATTGAAAATGAAATTTGGTATGTCAGTAAAGTTCAGAAAAACTGATTTACGGGATTCAAGGTGCATCTTCCTTTGACTTTCGGCTTTCATTGCTGAACATTGCTAGGAGCCAAGTTCTGGGCCAGAAGCCAAGTTTTGAGGCTTATTTACAAAGATGCTGGGTAATAATAAGCATGCAAAGAATCTTACTGAACCGGAATTTAGTAAAAAAAAAATACTTGTTTTTCTTTAACTGTAGCAAAATTTAACTGATTAGAGTGGCCTTTTTTCAAATGTTCAACTGATCATAGGAAAACTTCCAATAAAAAAATGGGGTTCTATTCATTTGGGGTCCCCAATGTCCATGAGTTTAACTGGGTCCGTGAGTTTAGCCTGAGTAGGAAGGAACAGGTACTGCAAGATCCAATCCAGGTCAGTCACCAGGACCAGAGATTGAGTCTTCCAAGCTTTTGGACTCGTGCTAGAAGGTCCATCCTCAGGGAGTTTCTCTTGACTGGAATGTACATTCGGGTAGAGAGATGGGCTCCAGCATGAGTCCCAATGAATGACCCAGATTGGACTGCAACATTATCCTAGGACACACATATTTGCTTTCATGCGGAATAGGTAGTCCTTGTTTAACAATGGTAATTGGGACTTCCTAGTTGAAGGGTTTTAGAGGTCTCTTGCCAAGAGCCTGTGCCTTCACCTAATTTAAATATAAAAGTGAAACATTCTCCTGATAAGCTGTAAGTTTTATCTTGTCATTGGTTGTACACCAAATAATAATTTAAAACAATATTTTATTATTTATTTATTATTTTATTAGTGTTGCCTGCTTGTTCTCTGCCTATTCATTTAATATCATTTCACTGAAATGTTTCGTTCCAAATTGAAATTTCTGGGCTTTCTTATTTTTATCTTGTAAAAAGACACCCAAATATGCTAGAGGCAGACAGTTTAACCGAATACTCCTTTTTTTCTGACTGTCAGGTATTCTGCAAGATATATTAGGCACCTGAGTTTTGCATTCATGCTATTTAAATAGGTTGGGGACTGAACATTTTGTGTGTATTCTACCATTACTATGTTTTCTGCCTTAACACACACATATACACACACACACACAAAAGGAAATGAAAAATGTAATTTTTTTCCACTTATAGAGATTCTCAGTCACCAGGTCATGATTGTCCCAAAAATGTTTTTTCAAAAGGCAAATGAATTTTTCTTAGCAACAACAAAGTCCAATTGTCTTTTGAAAAAGCACCTTTGGGTTACTTTTTTGTCCAAAAAGAAATCATTGTTTGCTGCCACAGTAAATTGAATCTCCAATTTCAATTAAAATGTAATGTTTTATCTACCGAAAATTTGAAAGCGATTCTAGAAGCTCATGTTGTTGTGTCACATCTTTCTGGTTAATTGCCTCATCCCATATATGGGATGCAAGTGAACATTTCCAAGCAACTGTATTGCTGTTTTGCCTCAGCTGCTGTTTTGCCTTAACTTAAAACTTGTGTTTCTCCGAAATGGGGCGTGCAGTTTGTTATGACAGACTTTGAGACCCCACTTAAAAAAAAACCTGTATGGATGCCAAACATACTCTTGAAGTTCTGAGATTTATGCACGGAGTTTAAGGTAAACAACTTAAATGCTTCCAGAAAGGCTGCTCTGGTAGTCTA
This sequence comes from Thamnophis sirtalis, assembly GCF_051295495.1. Classification (NCBI taxonomy): domain Eukaryota; kingdom Metazoa; phylum Chordata; class Lepidosauria; order Squamata; family Natricidae; genus Thamnophis; species Thamnophis sirtalis. The sequence goes on from NW_028261383.1 coordinate 94,641,783, forward strand.
ATGCAGGAAAAATAACAAATCCCTAACAATAACTGGTAAGAGTAGATTGTTTGGGCAAATATAATCAATTTCATTCAATGCAGTCTATTGCCCATAACAAAAAAAAAGGTTAGTCCTTACAAGCCAAAGAATAGTTTATTAATTTCAGATAAAATTCTGACATTTCTTTAATACAGGAAATCAGGAATCTTCAACACACCTCTCCCCCATGAGATTTCCTGTATTTTACTATCCTGGAGGATGATCTTAGGTTATTTCTAAAAACATCATTCCGTGCCTCTTAACTAGATGGGGGGAAAAAACCAGCTTAAAGAGGAAATGCCCAAACCACTTCTGTATTGTTGGCAAGACATCTACACAGTGGTGGGTTATGACCGGTACGCCCCGGTCCTGGCGTACCAATGCCTGCTGGGAATACCAGGTACCGTTCCGTTATGGGGCTCCGGAGGACCCACCTGCCTGCCCTCTCTCCTTACCTGTATTTGACCCAACTGGGCCATTTGCGCATGCGCATGGAGCGTACGGTGCCTGCGCGATGCTCCGCCAAGCAGCTGGAGCATCGTGGGGGGTGGGTGTGCATCCGCACACTGTGCGTGTGCATGTGGTGGACGCCCAGCTCCATTGCAGCGTACCTGTTGCAAAGGGATCCAGAACCCACCACTGCATCTACATGAATTTCTGGAAGTCACTTAAGACCTGGTTATGTCACCAGGCTTAGGGGCTCCAGGGGGATCTAGAATATTTTAAGAGGGCTCCACAACTGATGTATTCACTTTCTATACACCTGTGGTTTACATAGCTTACTTTTTAATATATTTCCATTTTAATAAGTATTCTTACTGTATTATAGGAATTGGATTTTAATTATTGTGTTTAGTTGATTATTGTTCACCACCCAGAACCACTTCTTGTGAGATAGGCAGCCATACAAGTTTGACAAACAAACGAACAAATTAAAGTTATATTCAAGGGAAATTGAACAAACAACAAAAAACCACTCAAACTTCTTCAGCTCTGATTGGATGGTGGGGAATGGAAGGATTTATACTCCTTGCAGACAGCTGGTCATTTACATTATTTTAGCCAGTTGTTAAGGCTACCTGGAGGTTTATCTGTGTGGTCAGGATCACCTGAATGGTGCAAATGGGCACGGAGCTTTCTTGGAACTGTTGAGGTCATATCCCTCACCCTCTGTTGAGAGAGGGCTATTCAGTTTTGACATAGATGGCCTCTTTGACCCCTCTTTCAAACCAGCACTCATCTCTGCCAAAATGTGGACTTTGCTCTTTTCAAAAGAGTGGCCTTTGTCTTTTAAATGCAGATGGACTTCCCAAGCTAGTCCTGATGGGTTTGTTCTCCTATGTTGCACCATGTATTTATGAACGACTAACTAAAAGAATGCAAATGACCAGCTGTCTTCAAGGAGTATAAATCCTTCTATTCCCCACCATCCAGTCAAAGCTGAAGAAGGTTCTTGGATGAGAAGTGAAACCATTTCAAAGAAAAACCAGAAAATCTAATTGCTCTTGAAAAAGCACGTTTGGGAAAACCATGACCTAGATGATTGAGAATCACCATAGACCTTCAAAGTTATTTTTATATTACTGAAAAGTCACAAGGCAGCAAAAAATCCAAAGTGTTGAATCCAATAATGATACTCCTGAAGATGTCAGGAGATGTCATTAGGCTTCTCCTGTCATGGCCTTCGATGGCCATGTTTTCCATGGCCTTCCCAAAGCTGCTTGGGAGGTTCTGGAGGCAAGAGAAAGAATCCTTAGAACTGTCAAGGTGACATAGAGTGGCAAAGACAGATAAAGAGTCTTCCTTTTAAATGGTGCTGGTATTTATTAATGAAGTGGAATGGAAGTTGTACCAAAGTTGCAACTTCTTAAGCAGGAGTGGTGGCGCAATGGTTAGAATACAGTATTGCAGGCTAATTCTGCTGACTGCCAGCAGTTGGATTCTGACTGGCTCAAAGTTGACTCAGCCTTCCATCCTTCCAAGGTCGGTAAAATGAGAACCCAAACTATTGGGGGCCAAATGCTGATTCTGTAAATCGCTTAGAGAGGATTGTAACAGCAGTATATAAGTCTAAGTGATATTGCTACTCAATCCATTGGGCACTATGTTTCACTACCAAGGTTAAGATCAGGTTTCATATTTATTTATTTACATCCAGCATTTATTATTTTTACAAAGAACTCAAGGCGGCAACATTTTCAACACACCTTCCTCTTCTTATTTCAAAATTTATTGTTTTCAATGGGCCTTTGGCTAAATGAATGCTTGCTAATTTTTTCCCCCGTGGGTAAATGTCTCACCAGCTGTGTTTGAAATAAAACATTAACATTCTTGAGTCAATAATCCAGTAATATTTCTGCTGCACAAATCAGCCTGTTTAAGTCACAACTTGAAATACAAGCTAGGATTTTTAGTCTAACATTTTTCTTGAATAAATATAACTTTATATTAGGCAATAGAGAGAAAGGAATATATATTTTAATTCATCACTATGGGGTATAAACATAATATGTAACACTTGCGTATAGATGGATATCCCACTTAAGAGTTTTGGGAGTAAAGTGGTACACAAATGTTACAAGTAAACAAATAAATACACTAGGTATCTGCAGGGTAATTAATGGTGAGGACCAAGGGTGGGTTCTGGCAGTTGCTATTGCCAGTTTGCTCATGGACGGGCCGCAAGCGCATGCGGCTTGATGCGCACTGTGGACGCATGCATAGTGCAATAAAAATTGTTCTGCGCATGCACATAAGCAAAAAACAAGATGGTGGCGCTTACGCCGCCGCTGGGAGAACCAGTTTGGGGGTGTGGCAGGCCTGGGTCCCTGCCGGTTCCAGCAACCCAGGCTGCCAAACCACTACCAGTTCGGCTGAACCGGTCCGAATCGATAGGAACCCACCACTGGTGAAGACAGAAAGAATGATAAATGAAACATCATAGGTAGAGAGCTATTTCACAAATCTAAACTCTTAGATGATAATAAGGCCCAAATTGAGAGACAAAGCCAGTTAAGTCAAACTAAAATATAAATACTAAAAATAAGCAAACAGTCTACCAGCATGTGAATTCTACCAGATGGCTCCTCCTACTTTTGGGGCACTGCTAGCTATAACTCTGCTTGTCGGGACGTATGTATGTATGTATGTATGTATGTATGTATGTATGTATCAGGGGTGGGTTGCTAATCCTGTTCCAACCGGTTCGGTTGGAACGGGGCCAGCGGCGTCCTCGTGCACGCGCGCAGTTCACGCATGCGTCATAGCGCCTGCGCAATGCTCCAGCTGCTCGCGGAGACTCGCGCAGGCACTGTATGTGCCATCCAGCTGCTCGCGGAGAATCGCGCAGTTGCTGTATGTGCCATGCACCTGCATGGAACCGCAGAAGCCCTCAAAGACCGGTAAGGAGCGCGGGCGGATGGGCCCTTCGCCATTCCTTACTTCCAGATTTGCCAACCAACCGGTTCACGGGAACCACTGCGAACCGGTTGAAACCCACCCCTGGTATGTATGAATGTATGTATATGTATATGTATATATGATTTCTTTAAATAGATGGATCCTCCAGAAAATGAAATCTATAAAGCTATAAATTATTAATTTTTAAAACTTGGCTTTTTAAAAGCTTTATATAATTTTAATATATTTTTAATATTATATTTATACCACCCAGAATCCCTCTGTGAAGGGGATGAGTGGTTTTTAAATAAATCGGCAAGTAAACAAACAAACAAGCTGAAAGCATCACACTGCAATGGTGCTCCACCTATTGGAAGGACTGGCTGGAATAAGCCAATGCATTCCTGGTTAAGCCATTATTCTGACTTACAAGAGTGTGCAAGTGTTAGTAATTTTCTCATTACTCTGAGGGTGAAACAGTTGTTGAAAAACACATTTCAGAGGTACTTTGAGCTTAAAACTGGCAGTTTGGATTAAAAACAGTTCAGATTTGAAATATTTTGTATACTTTCCCTAACATTGTGGCATCTAAATGGAGTCACTGAATAACAAACTAATTTATTAACATTTTAAGCTCTGTTTTCTGCTTAAAAAGCACTCAGACCAGCTAACAAAGTTATTTAAAAACAGGATGAAAATATGTTTAAAATAATGATTAACAGACACAATGTAAAGAGGCGCAGTGGTTAGAATGCAATATTTCAGGCTACTTCTGCTGCCTGCGAGCTGCCTGCAATTTGGCAGATTGAATCTCACCAGGCTCAAGGTTGACTCAGCCTTCCATCCTTCCAAAGTGGCTAAAATGAGGACCCAGATTGTTGGGGACAATATGCTGACTCTGTAAACTGCTTAGAGGGGGCTGTAAAAGCACTGTGAAGCAGTATATAAGTCTAAGTGCTATTGCTACCTGTAAAATATAAATCAATGAGACAGAAATGAAATGGATGGACAGAACAGCTGAAGAAAGTTAGCCAAAGACAATGGGAGCTAAGTCTTTTCCTAATGCTTGAGAACAAGAAGAGTTGCAGTTGGGCAACCTTGAGAAGGAAGAAATTTTACAAAATGGGAGCAGTCCCCAGAAAGGGCTAATTTCTTCTGAATAAAAGACTGGCTTTATAGTGGAACAAGCAGATAGAAAAGCCACAAATAGGCTGGGTCAATGCATGCAGGGGCACATGATCATTTTGCTCCCTACCTCCCAAGACAAGCAGGTACAAAACTTTTTATACAGTTATTTACAAAGTTTTATATACCACCTTCTCTCATGATTCTTCAATTATGAAGTACAGTTAAGTTTCAGTAGAAGAATATATTTGAAGTTCAGGATTGAACTGTGGATTCCTTGGTGCTGAGTTAGGTAACATAATCAGTGCACCTGATTTCACAAAACAAGTTTTTTTTAAAAAAAGAGTAATATTATTAACCATTAATTATTAAATATTAATATTCTCAAATATTAATATTTACTTCAGAGTAATGATTATTTTATCTAGCCATGTTTTATTTGAACATCTGATTCCTTTCCAGGTAAGATTCTCCGATCTGAACCATGTTTTAAAGTAGGCTTATACATTTTTGCTGGCTTTAACCATAACCATAGATTGTTACTGTAGCCACACTTTTGAGCTTTGCACTAGTTTCTCACCACCTCACAGAGCTACAGAAGTCAGATTGCCTCAGATCAAAACAATTGTTCTTTTCTGTTTTCTTCAAGTACTGAATTCATTGTCCTCCAGGTGACAAAGAAATCATGCATTGGCTCCTACTGAGCTGCGGTGGTGCAGTGGTTAGAATGCAGTACTGCGGGCTACTTCTGCTGATTGCTGGCTGCCAGCAGTTTAGCAATTTGAGTCTCATCGACTCAAGTTTGACTCAGCCTTCCATCCTTCTGAGGTCGGTAAAATGAGGACCTAGGCTGTTGTGGGCAATAGGCTGATTCTGCAAACCGCTTAGAGAGGGCTATAAAACACTGTGAAGCAATATATAAGTCTAAGTGCTATTGCTGAAAAAACTACAATTACATATTGCTACTGTATATGTAACAAGACAAAATGTACACCCATCCTACAGAAAATCCAACCAATTTATGCTTTTTATACAGACTGAAACATGGCAGAGTTGATGGCAAAAGCAATTACTGTAAAACAGGCAGTTGAAAATATCTCCACAAAACACAGACAATAATGGCTGCATTAAAGACCTCCAGAAATGGCAGAATCCCCCAGTGAAACATAGTCAACACTCCCCACCAGTACAAAGAAAACCAAAGCAAAACTACACAAACCAAATGATTCTCAGCTGCTGATCTGCATGAAGTAGATCCTCTGGGATCAAATCAAGCTGGACCCTTAATCCTTTGTTTGATAGTGGGACTGGTTTTTTTTTAAAAAAAAAAATCACATCACCGTTTTGATAGAATTTCCTCTCCTGGGAAAGGAGCAGATGCACAGGTGTGCCTGGCAAAGCAGCCATGTGGTGATGCCATGATTCACCCTACAACCCCAAGCAATTTGATCTGGAACTCTACCATCTCTTGAGCAAGAATGGCAGGAGACCTTCTGTGGGCTAAATGAGGAAACTTGAGTCTGAGAATGATTGTTATTAATTTTTTAAAAAAACAACGGACTTTCATCCTTTGTATTTCACACCAATGTTGTATATTCTGATTTCTCCCCAACACCAGTATTTCAAATGATTGGAATGGGTACCACTGACAACCATGGTAACTTGAGGATCAGTTATCATTGAATGTTTGTTCATTAAACTAAACATATGTCATTTCTGAAAAAAGGGACAAAATAAAATCTTGCCTCGATTAAAATGGGAAGTAAGCCTTCTTAGTAATTAGAAATACTTAGGCTAACATCTAAAACAAGGAGTCTTATTCTGGGATTGTCCAATCTCTTGTGGGTCAGTGGAAAGATTTCAGGGAGTTTGTGAATTTGGATGGCAACCCCCTACCCCAATCCTTTATTGTAATCTCTGAAATGTAGCTGTTCATTCAACGATGTAGGTAACAGTAGTGGGATTCAAAAATCTTTACTATCTGTTCTGTGGGTGTGGCTTTGTGAGCATGCAGGGGAAGGATACTGCAAAATCCCCATTCCCTCCCCACTCCTGGGTGAAGGTTACTGCAAAATCTCCATTCCCTCCCCACCCCAGTAACCTGCTTTCCAGCTCCATTTTCCTATTCAGGGCAACAAAAGAAGATCGGCTGGGAGGCAGCAGAATATTGTCAGATATTGATTCAATGGATTAATAAACTGCATATATTATTGCAGTATATGTTTGTTATTTTCTAATGTTTGATAGTTGCACTTGAGCATAATGCTGAGAAGGTTCTATTAGATACTTAAAGAGCCCATGGCACAAGAAGGCAAGCCACACCAAAGAAAAGGTAAAATTTTATAGACGGGATTGTACCTCTCTTTTTTAACTGTAATGGCTAAGAGCTGAAGTGGGTGGAGAGTGACATTGGGATCTCACCATAGTGAGATCCGAGTTTTTGAAGGAGGGGTTTGGTTTTTTTTAAGAGAATTATGTTGGTGGTTTGTTACCAACATATCCCAAGTCTCTGGGGAATGCAAAAAAGAGGGGCCACAGAAGGGCAGAACAAGGGATGTATCTTGTCCACTCATGCTACAGATATTCCACAAATCACTGTTTTGCTTTGAGAAAAGAAAGAATAAGCTGTAAAAATGGAAGCACATTGAACAATGATTGAAATGTCAGCTAGTGAAGTAAGCGGAGACAATCAAGGAATCCCTGCGAGAATGGGCATGCAAAATGTCAGTCTATCTGGAACAGAACCTGAGGTTGGGAGGATACCTATTTTTCATCAATTATACAATAGACTGAAGAGCCCGGCTTAGTTCCCATAATTTAGCAGACTTTTTTTTCTGCTTGGAAGACTGTATGTAGTAGTTCATATGCTTCATTTCCTTGTTTCCCTCTTATTAAGTAAGTTGACTTCAACATTAAAAAGATGCAATGAATATACAATATATAAAAGACTTGTTTCATACACAAGAGGTTTTGATGTAGGGATCTGAAATAAGTAAACTGAATAGAGTTTCAGCATAATCACATTCAAGTCTGAAGTTTTTACTGTGCCTATTCAGAGTATATTGTGGCAACTGAGGTAATTTATAAGCATCTACACAAACCAAACTGGGCATTTGTGGTAATATCCACCTTTGATATTAACTAACCATGAGCATGGTTGTGATTCTTTAAAGCTTAAGATCCTCACTTTCAAGATAACATAAAGATATGAATCACATAGTATAAGGGTAAATATTTAGAGAGGATGTCTGAACATCCTTCAATCTGTAGCCTGGATCCTAGTAAAATTATAAGCCTCCATCTGAGCTGTTCGTCTTTAGAACAGTGATGAGCAATCATAGGACTGAATTTATACAAAGTGCTGTGCACAGAAAATATCTTAGAAAGGAAGATTGATCTAGATTTCTTCCCAACATGGTTGTTTTCAATGTAGAGAAAAGTCTTTTTTGGGGGGAAACAGTCCTACATAGATGTCTTCACCAGAGGCTCACTCTTGAACTTAAAAATAAAGGGGAATCAGAATATTTTGAAGTCTGCAACAGATTTTATGACTGGTATAAGACAAGGTGACAAGACTGGAACAAACTGTATATATTGTGATTGGACAGAAAGATAGACAATGTATTTAGTAGGCTGATTGTTAATGGTTAAGACTAGGTGTATATAATGTGAATGCATGGTCACTTCGACTTTGTGGTACTGCATTGTTTTAAATGTAAAAATAATAAAAATATATTGAAGAGATGTCTTCATCAGCATTTGGAAATAGTATAGCCCCAATCTAATTTTACCACTTCAATGAGACCTCAGGCTCCTTTGAAGACTTTGCTTTCTATGGAGTGGTATGTTTTGCTTTGTAGCTCTTAAGAATGTACGGTGAACTATGGTTGCATCCATATTGATGTTGTCAAATAACAAAGGCAAACCAGTGATCCTTGCAATGGTCTTGTCCTGGAACATCCTCAACTTAACCAGAAAGATTGACAAACATATATGGACCCTTTGCATATCATTCAATAGGAGTGAGTAGCCTGATCTTGCATATTGAGTCAAGCAGCTTGATCTTGTATATTATGACTCAATTTTTGGGAGTTTGGTTTATAAATGTAGGACTTCTGGCAAATTACTTTTTGCTTGTATTTAATAAGACCGCATGACTTGGATTTGGATTCAAACTGAGTTAGACATCTACCAACTGTTTTGGAAATATTCTAATTTGAAATAGAGAAGTTGTCATTTGAAACTTATTACAATAACTAATCCATTTTAGATATAGTTAAGCAATGGCGTCCAGTGAGGTTTCTATGATAGCATGCCCAACTGCTGTCAAATTGTGTCAATTTTCCAAATCAATTTTTGAATTGATAACAAAATTCAAATCAGATCAAGATTGGTGTTAATGCAAACTAACATTGAGTTTGGCAGCTTAATAAATTGCATGCTCTGAAGGGCTAATGCCAGTGCTTACTTAGAAGGCTAAGAAACTATACTGAAACCTCCATGGTTTCATACACCCTGTGATGATTTAACACAATATAAAGGCAGACAGCAAGGATGCCCAGTGATGTCTCCAGCTTTTTCTGGAGGTTGGGGCTTCATGTTAAGAACTGCTGTAATCTTCTTGGATCCATCTATCTGCTCCCTCCACTTTGACAAGTTTTCAGATATGTTCCCTGACTCCAAATCCAGGGAAGGAATGTTCTTTGTGTGGCTGTTTGCTGCCATGACTCTTCTCACCCCACTCCTGGTACCATGTGATGATTTAACACAATATAAAGGCAGACAGCAAGGAGCTTGAACCAGAGGCTTGTCTTTACTCAGCAGCAGCCATCTTCCAACAACTTCCTGCCCCCAGATAACATGACTAGAAATGATAACTGTTTCCTAACATGCATAAAGAACCTGGCATAACAATTGAACTTGAGATATAACATAAAACATACACATCATTGCACACCCCAACTTAACTAGAAAGTTATACATGCAAAAAACTGGGAGAATCCTTCTTACAGGCTGCAATTTTGCTTCCCTGCAACAGCCAATCATGATAGGCAATACCCATCCATTATCTAGGGTTACATAATGTTTAATGTTTGGTTTAGTCTGAGCCTGAGACCCAAATTTGCTTCCAGGTGTAAGACAAAAGCACATTTAGTTTGAAACTTTGGTGAACATTTCTCCAGAATATACAATGTATCCCATCAGAAATCCAAGGATAGTACAGTTTAAAGGAAATGTTATATTGCAGTCTGTCTTGGTTTCTTTTAGGCAATTGTTTTCGGTGATATTTTTGTACACATGCACAAATCTTTCAGAAAAGTGCTTAATTTATGGCAGCAATGCAAGAAAAATGCTACATCAAAGAACTGAAGCAAAGACTTTGCTAGCAATTGAAGTTATCTTCTATGCACATATACACAGAATTGAGCAAGGAAAACCCTGGAATAGCTGGGTTGAACTTTAGGAGGATGCAGCAGAAGCATCCTGTGAAATGAATGACAGAGGTTAGAACGTTCGCATTCATACTGAATATTATACATGTTTATTTTTGTATGGGGAGAGGGCTGCTTGCTTATTCTGGTGCCTTTTAGTTAGTCTTGGCTCTTGGCAATGTCTGGGCAGATCCCTGCAGTTTTCTTGGCAAGGTTTCAGAAGGGCTTTGCTATTGTCTCTTTCCTAGAGTCAACAGAGAGTGAGTGAACCAAGGTCACCTAACTAGCTTTGTGCCTAAGATGGGACTAGAACTCCTAGTCTCCTGGTTTCTAGCCTTGGGCCTTAACCACAACACCAAACAGGCTTTCTAGTAATGCACTGCAGGTTCTGCAGTCCTAAATGTTGCTGTGGAACAGGACATTCATTATAGGAGCCCTGGTGGAGCAGTGGCTAGAATGCAGAATTGCAGGCTAACTCTGCCCATAGTCTCGAATTTGATCCTGATGGGCTCAAGGTTGACTCATCCTTCCACCTTTCCGAGGTCAGCAAAATGGGGACCCTGATTGGTGAAGGCAATATGCTAATATTGTAAACCTCCCATAGCGTGCTGAAAACAGTTGGATAGATATAATTACTCATTGAATGACAGGTGTCATTGACTGTTAAATATAACTGTATTCATGCAACTCCCTGTATCCTTGCTGTTGTCATTCACAATTGTCATTCAACAGCAAGGATAGAGGGAGTGCATGCATATAGTCATATTCAACTGTCATAATGATATATATTTTCCCAGTGACAATAATTATGGAATGTTGTATTCACACCTTAGTAGCACTAGCAAAGCAAGGTGGAAGAATAATATATTGAAAAAATAGATTAAAAACCGAAGTTTGCCTGCGGAAACACATGCTCAGATTTGTTTTAAAAAAGTTACAGAAAAGAGGAAAATAGAACAATCCTTTACATATCTACGTGATCCATTCTTAATCCAAAGCATAATACCTCCTCCCAATGAAAGGCTTTTTTTAAAGGAAGAGAGATTATGTTCTTTAATGGGAAGTCAATACCACACTATTATTAACTGATTAAGGGGAAATATAAACTCCAACATATTAGGAAATAAGAGTCACACTGTCACTAAGCATTTTAAGCTCCACATCATTTAATGGAGATATTGATGTTGACACCGAAATTTCTAAAAACTCACCCCTAATCTCAGGATGAAGGATCAAATTTATTTTAAGAAAATCATTTCCAGCCTTCCAGTTGTCAAGGTTATTATTTATAGAGGATAATTTACCAAGCAGCCTATCAGAATCAACAGTTATTACTCTGGCTGCTACCAAGGCACATTAAAGTACCTCCTTTGAAGAACTGACAGCCTCAATAGGAGAGATTTAAATAGTCCGAAAGAAACCATTTTCACAAGCCAGAATCTATTCAGTGGGAGTTCTTATAATTGCAACTGTGCCTCCTTCCAAAAGGTTTCTTTAAAAAGACATTAGGAACCCTTCATTATCTTTGCAGTTAACTTCCTCCATTGTGGTCCAACCCTAGATACTGTTTCCATGGTGGTGAGTATTCTGCTCTCAAACATCTCTAGATTTTTTTTCTTTTGGCAAGGTGCAACATGCCAAATGTGCAATTGGCTGGATCATCAGTTCAAAGCATACCCACTGAAATGAATGAGATTTAATTTAATTATGACTGACTTAAAGCTGAAACTGACAGAATGCCAGCATGTTGCAAATTTCATTAGAATAAGGTTATGTTGACTTGAGGGACATTTTCATTATAGATAGGAGGTATCTGATCCTAATACAGTAGTTCTAGAGTATTTAAGACTCCTATACAAAGAAAACTGGGATAAAATCATCATAACCTGAATGGCAATTAACGTTTCAGCTGGAGTAACAATTGTTCTTTTAAATGAGAAAAGTCTAGGAGCTATACTATGTAAAGAAGGGGGTTGGGACAAGAATTCTCCAATGTCATTATTATTCATTAGTCCAATTCCAAGGTTCTTGGGGTGGGGGGACCAGGACTGTTAAAAGCCACTAAGAAGTAGAAGCTTCTTATAAGCAATGGAAGTATTTTATTTCTGTATATAGTGATTATCAAAACAAAGCTCATACAACAGTTTATATCATTTTTTTTACTTCACAGTAAAAATCATGTGAAATTAAAAACAAAAGGATTTAATTGCTCTAAAACCAGAACAGTGCCAGACAGTGTTAAGTCTTGACTGATAGCGACCATTATGGTTTCAATAAGGTACATGTTAGAAATATACGAGAGGCAGAATTATTTTTACTGGGTTTCATGGTCAATTAAGTAGAAAAGAAACTAATATTATAAAGTAACATTACATGACTACAGGTACATGATGCCAGCCTCAACTTTTGAGGACCGGTTGAAAATACCCATTGTTCAGCATCATTGTAAGTTTGATTGGTTGCTGAATGAATGGTCATAACTGGAGACCTAACCATGATAAAGCATTTAAAACAATTCTTTCTTTAAAAAAAAAAGCATCAGTAAATGCAGTACAAGATCTTATAGCATATAAAGCCAGAAAAGTTGGAGATAAAATAAAACAAAAAAAAATCCTCTACCTGGTAACTACTCATAAAAACAAACAAACCTTGGAGAATAATAATTATGGGAAAGAGACTTCATCTGTTGTTTCAATGATAAAAAGACTGGTGCCTGGCAAATTACCCTAGAGATGGCTTCTATAACTAGGACACTATTTTAAAAATTATTTCCAATCTGCCCAGTTGTTGAAGGAAAGAATGTTCAATGGAGAAAGTAATGGTACTATGTTGCATGGAACAGTGCCTCTTTGCAATGTCAGGTTGGGTGGAGGAGGTATTCCTGGTAGCTTCACCACTTTTGAAATGTATCAACTCTATTTGCCTGATCAGCTGATTTCCTCATCAGCTCTACCTGCACTAACATTTATGGGAGCTCATCTTTATTCTTGATAATTCTCAAATAGTTTTAATTGCAGAAGCAACAATATGGCTTTAAACACTGCTACCATTCGTGAGCAATTGTTCTGCTGCTGTTGGCTTCATCCTTCACGCACGCACACACACACACACACACGCATCATCAAGTTCCTTCCCATTTATTATCAGGGACCTTCACTACAGAAATGGAGAATGAGCAAATTTGCAGCCTGAAAGGCCTATCTGCAAATTTAAAAACATAAAGCTGTAGCTTTGCCAGGTTGAGTATCTGAAGTTAGGGCATCTAAATGAAGGTTCTGTGTGTTAACAGTTAAAGTCAAGAGAATCCTAGTGTAGCAAGGACACAATTTAATAGCCAACGTGAAGACGCCAGTTTCTGTCTTAACTGTACATTTTCTGTGCCTAATTTAGTTATGGCAAAGTACAGAAGATCATATTTTTAATGTATTTTAAATCTGAATGACTGATTATAGAGTAGTAGCAATAGGAATAGATAGGTAATATACAAAGTAACCAGTATCACAGAATGCAGCATGAAGTCTTGAGAAAACTGCACATCCTAACCAATATGGGAAATGGCCAATGTTAAACATTCCCTGAAGTGCATTTTAACCCTCACTTCATATTTCACAAAAGGCTTTTCCCTAACAGCTGAGAAAAGGTATTTCCTGTTTATTTTTTTTAGATCAAGGCTGCTTTTTTTGATTCCCTGACCTCTAGCAGTGTATAACAATCACTAGTCACTAATACTATAGAAACAATTTTGACAAATAGAACTTGAAAACAGTACGTTCATCAAGTTGGAATTCTCCAAATGTATTGGGACTCCACTTCCCAATTCCAATATTCCAATTCTCAGCCAACGTATGTGTTAATTATACTGTTTAGTGATTCCTGGCACCATTGTCTGAATACCTGGAAAATACAGAGCCTCCTAAAATGGAAACCATTATTGGCTTTTACTGGCCTTTAGGGGGAAAAAAAGAAAGAAAACTGAATTTGCTAAGAAAGAAGGACCAAAAGTTAGGAACCACAACAAAAATTCTTATTTAATATAACCATCTATCAGCTTCAAAAAAGGTTGACTTGTCAAATTACAACAGGCAAGCCTGAAGCTGTATGGGTCATTACAAAACAGGAGATAATCAAACTTTTTAATTGGGTTTGGAAATAGGCTATCCAGGCATAGTAACTGATCTTGGTGTTATAGCTTTGTTTCTGTCCACCCCAGTTTTCTAGATATGTTTTTTGAGACCATCCTTCAGTACCACCTAGGCACCAACTCAAAGTTCAAGAGTTTCTATTTTATGCCATGTTTTAAGTATGAGAGCTGAGAAATCACTCTCACTTACCACTTTATGAAGAGAGATACACAACTGGCCATTTGAGTTTAACATACAAATGAAGCCGTCCGAAAAAGGGAAAATATTTTATCTGGTTCATCTTATATCTGGGTTAACTCAAGGCCCCATAATAAAAATGGACTATATTACTAGGCTTTGTTACATAAGAGAAGTTTGCCTGGTAACCCCAAGCCCCAATTTTAAGCAGATTTTAAAGAAAGATAAAATTATCTCCTTGGATAAGCTTCTGGGGTTCCACCTCCTCTCCATCATCCAGAGGATGGGTTAAGTCTGGTCTTCCTATTTGTAAGTTCATAGATAGATTACTTCTTTCTTTGGAGAATTTATCTTTCATGAAAGCCAACTTCTTTGGGGAGGTTGGCAGCACTTTGCTCAGTCAAGGACATAATTGGAATATCCTGGTAATCAGAAATTATCTAGGGGCTAAACCAACCTGCCTAATTATCCTGGGAGGAATTAGAATTTTTGTTTTTGGGCTTTTCTATAAGCTGAATGATATAAAAAAATAAAAGGTTTTGGGGTTTTTTTTGGGGGGGGGGGAGAGAAAAGTTAAATTCCATCTAATCAGCCGCACTACAGGAAGAGGATTCATCAGATGTTTAATGGGCATCCTTGTGCCATTCCAAAGCTAGGATTTTGTATACAATGTCGTTTTTAAATTAAGCCCTTTCCTATCTCAATTTTAATTGATATGTTGTTGAGGTTTTAACCATTCAGTCATGTCCGACTCATTGTAAGGAAGGGCTCTCCATGCTAAAGCTTCTTTCAGTTGTTGGATGTTTAGTTGATATATCCTTTAGCTATTTCTTTTTCTTGTTTATTCCATAGCTTGTTTTTTGTTTTTGGTAGATTGTGTTTTCTGTTTTTCTCTCAATCATTCTGAATGCATTTTTTTGATGTAAAAACATAGGATAGAAATGATTGATACTAATAATGGATTATTAAAGTGACATGGACACTAGTCCACTAGTACAGCTAGTTCTCGAGTTGGGGTGTGCCTGAATTCGGATCATGTGCCATGGAGATGCTACAAAGGTCGTAAGTGCTGAAAGCATTTATAAGTCATTTTTTCACTGCCCTTGTAACTTTGAATTGTCACTAAATGAATGGTTGTAAGTCAAGGACTGCTTGTACAGGTTGTCTGTATGAAGACAGGAGGAAAAAGAGGGGAACAAGTGATAGTTTGTCAAACCATAAAGCAGTACTAGCATTATCTCAAGAAACATCATTATTAAGCTCTGTGAATCAGATGGAGCATCATCTTGGTGAAACAGCATCCACAATGACTATTTGTTGCTAAAGTGACTCTGACCTAACTGGAAAAGGACAAGTTCTTTTCTCATTTTCAGTGGGAAAAGGGAATGACCATTGAATTAAATTAAGACTATGCTCTAGGTCTAATGCTCTGGCTGGCTGCATATGGACATATGCACAATTGCTAGTTGATATACTTGTTATAAATAGACCATATCATAATAGTCCTTAATTGTTAACTGCCTACAGATTGTTTTTTTTTCCTTGGCAAACCAGGTGTGAATGTGGTTTATATGACAGTTTACCTCAAACTGCTTTTGGTATATTGTTATCACTGACTGTATCTTTCTCTTGGTGTTGTTGTTGTTTTTTAAAAAAATCTGTTAACAGGTACTTTGGTCTGAGCAAGAGTCTTAAAACAGCACATATGCACAGAGACAGTTTACATAAAATATTCTTGGGAAACCAGATGCAGAAGCACAGATAATGTATGTGTGACAATTGCTACCAAGCAGTCCTTGCAGAAAGAAATCCTTTTGTTGTTGTTGTTGTTATGGTCCTTCCATTGATAATGCACAACTTATTTCACTGGAGGAAAATAAGGACTTTTCTCAGCTGTTGCTTCAAGCACTTGTGCAGCATACTGGAGCTTTGATCTTACTGTAGCTGTGTGCATACTTCCTGTGACCTTCTGGTAGCTAAATAGGAGCTTGATGCATGTACAGATAGATCTAATGAACAACTGAAGTCAAATTTTTTAGCCAAAACATTGCAGTGCAAAGATTCTCATATAGAGATAGTACGCTGTAAAAATACACAATGCATAGTTTCCCAAAAATCTACCGGAAGCAGTGAGGTGTTTTGCTACAAAACGGAAGGGTGGCACAACATTTTCAACAACATGGCCTTTGATATTTAGAGCAAGTATGAATTAAAACATAGTCCTTTTTTGCAATGGAACTGTGTGTCTTCTATTGTTTCAAAGCAAGGGGAAATATGATTGAATTGGTGTCTGCACTGATTGCGTAAAGACTAGGAGCAACTTCCTAAGGGTGGCCGCAAAAAACTTCCCACCTTACCTACTGTGGCGTTTTTATGAAGCTTCGATCACCCTCATCTGTCCCCAAGCAACCCATGC